>NC_143068.1:18719666-19342500 GCF_052426305.1 Pelodiscus sinensis | reverse complement strand
TAGGCAGGCAAGCAGCCAGGCTCAGTTCCGGCTTGCACCGGGTCTGGGAGCTCAGACCCTCCTGGGACAGGAGCTGCTGCCACCCTGCACTGCTGCCTCTGTATCAGAGGCAGCAACATGGGGCAACAGGCAGCTGGTCTGCAAGGGGAACTAGTTTTTAAACTGGTGGCCCTTGCAGACCTGCTTCCACTGGGCACCCCATGGTACTGATACAGAGGCAGCAGCGCAGAGTGGTAAGACACTCTTCGGGAATGGGGCCTTAGTGCACTGGCTGCTGGCCCCGCCCTCCTGGTACTATAAAATAGTTGAGTAATCAAGAAGAATTCATGAGGTTAATCGACTATTCAGTTAACCGATACTTAACATCCCTAAGTGGGAGAGGGCAGCTCTATGCTCCTGGAAGGGGCGGGGTTAGCAACACCCAGTGCTGGATCATACCACATCATGCCCCCCTCTCCCAGGATGACCTCAGAGCCATCTGGAATGCACTGTGCAGTGCCTCAGAAGCAATTTAAAGGGGCTGGGGCAGTTTCCCTTCTGCCTGCTCCCCCCCAGAAGGACTGTGGTAGGAAGCAAGAGGGGTCACCAATGTAAGTTAAAGCATACCTCTGTTCATATGGAAAGTTGTCATGGGATCTGTAATACTAATACAATGCAGGCATGATATTGAATTAAGCAGCGGGTGACAGTACATAAAAGGGAATGGACGCAAACCTTCAGTGTTGATCTGGGGCCCAAAATTTTGCTTCTCATAACATTTTGTAGGGTTTTTGTTTGTTCGTTTTTTTTGTGTCAAAACATGAAAAAATTCGCATTTGGTGATGTGTGACAAAAATCAAAAGGTCTTTGTCAAATGTAATTTCAGATTTAGAACTTCAAAATTTGAAAGAGTTTGCTTGTTTTTCACTTTAGAGTGGTGCATCAAATCTGGGGGTTACTGACAGAAAAAAGTTATTGCAAAGTTATGTGTGGATGTTTGGTCTGAGGCATGGGGGATAAAGAAAACAAGCTGTTCTTAAGATGATCAAATGGAAAATTATTGTTTATGTGGGTGGAATGTGTAATTAGCATGTAGGTATGTGATTTTGTAAATAACTATGCAGAATAATTCAAAACTCTATCTTTTGGGAACCTTTTCTGAAGTGTCAGCCACTTACATTCACGCTACTTGAGCTTCACTTTCATTTTCAAGTTTTAATAAATCCTAAAGTGCAAGCCAAAATTCAAAGTTCAAAGTTTCACGTTGTTTTGGTGCAGAATCATAAATTGTCTTTATGTTGTGTTTGAAGGAAGCCCAGATTCTTAATCCTTATAAATCATGAATCTTCTGACAAATTTGGTCTGAGTTTTGAATCTCTAATAAAACCCTAAACTCAATAAATATTTTGTGCTCTTTGTTTTAAAACAAAAGTTTTGCACTGCTGTAGAAGTAGGGATACAATAAAGCATTACTCTTGCCCATAAGGCTGATTTGACATGAACTTGATTTAACAAGTTTCAGGGTAGTAGCCATGTTAATCTGCTTCAGCAAAAACAATGAGGAGTTCTATGGCATCTTAAAACTAACCAATTTATTTGGGAATAAGCTTTTGTGGGCTGGAGTTCACTTTGTCAGATGCTCAGATCAATGTGTTAGTCTTTAGACTGCCACAGGACTCCTCATTATTGTTTTTGATTTAAGATGTGTAGCTTTAAATGCCTTTTTTTTTTTTTTTTTTGAATTCTCTGAAGGCAGCTGTAATGAAGGAGCTATGGTGAGAACCAAGAGAAAACATTTACAACCACTGACCGAAAGAGTTTAGTTATACCTTGTGGTCATCAAAAGAAATTTGAAATAATGCACTGTTCCCCTTTGTGAAAGATGGGACTGTGTTTTTAAAGAGGAGCCATGTTTCTGTAGACACAGGTCCTTCTGAGGAAAAGGAGTGACGTAAACCAAATGTTTTTTGGGGCTAAGATGTGGGGATGACTCGGGCCTTTTCTCCTTTCGATGGCATGGTCTTGTTATGAATCAACTCTGTTTAGTTTTTTGCTGGTTTACCCTGAAACTGTGTCCTTTTCTGAGGCTCCAAATTCACTGACGAGTAACTATGGTAAAACATAGCAGTGAAACATACTTGTGGCCCAACTGTGGTTTCTTTTTGCCTGTGAGTTAAGTCATGTCTCTGTGACATGGGGCCTGATTACCACATTCATTATGATACCTTTGCAAGGATTCCTAAAAATTCTTCTCTTGGGACAAAGGATCTAGTAAAGGGACAGAAAATCTGGTATGAATAAGCTTTCCCCAGGCATTTTGAATGAAACAAATACTGGTTTATTTAAATAAAGTATGGTGAAAATAATCTCATGCATGTAGAGCTCATTATTCACTGAGTTTCCTCCACAACTTAAATTATCATGGCTGTGATATGGACTTCCAGAAAGGCAAGGGAAATTTACATTAAGAAACTGGAGAAAACCTAGTGATGCCTTACTGATTGTGACAGTATTAAGCAGCCAAGAAAAGAACATCTAGTACTTGTCATGTGGCAGGAACTATATTGCACAATTCTGAGCTAGCATTTTTAAATGTTTCATGGGGGGGGGGGGAGAGAATAGATTTAATGATAAATAATAATGCACTGTCTTCGACATTAAAAGACATCATCAGCTCTCTACTTCTTGGTGTAAATCAATGTAATGCATGAATCCTTTAAAGGTAACATGGAATTTAAAATGGAAAATATCAGAACCTAGTAGAATTACCGCTAAACTCATCAGTTTATTATCTAGGTGTGCTTAATAGCCTGCTTGGCTGATAAAAATCATTTGCTAACCCCAAGGAATAGTTCATTTTCCAACTCAATCACTCAGCCATGCATTGACTGGTGCTTTTAAAAAAATACCATATATTACTTCTTTTTCTCAAAGTACGGAGATAATTTATAGCAGCAGTAACTTCCATTAACACATCTTCTAGGAAGTTTAGTTAGAACAGGTAAGACTTGACATGGAATTGAGATGTTAATAATAGCAAACAAGTTATTAAATAATGATACAGACTTATTTTAATGTGGTTATTGATTGACCATGGATTCATTCATTTTCATAGTAATTAATAGTCTAGTCTGTTATTTGTGTAAAGGATAAGTCCTATATATAGATTTGTGGGCTTGATTCTCATTACACTAAGTTTCCTTTGCACTGTGGCAATTTCTTTCTATTGCATATGGTACTTCAACAGCATCTTTTTTCCTTGGATCTCAAAACACTTTACAAACAAATCTGATGCCACGTTCTACACTGATAGTGGAATTCCTGACTGATGCCAGTGTAACTTAGGGAGTTGCTCCAGATCTATAATGGTGTAACTGAAAGCAGTCCTTTGTTGTGGCATTTGTTGCATACAAGTCAGACATTTTGCCATAATATTGCGTCATGATATATAATCAGATCCTCCCATCATGCTCTGAAAATGCCCCCCCTTAATTGTATTTTGTATGTGTATTCTTCCCTACAGGCCCATCTACACTTTGCAGAAAATCGATACTGCCAGGGTTGATCTTCAGAGGTTCAATTTAGTGGGTCTAGTATAGACCCACTAGATCAAACTCAAATGGCACCCCCATCAGTGCCGGTATTCCTGCTCCTCGTGAATAGCTTCTAGCTGTGTGGATGGCGCAGAAATGCAATGTACAATATGTTGACTAAACCAGTGTTTCTCAACCAGTGGTACAAGTACCCTTAGGGGTACTTGAGAGAAGTCTGGGGGGTATGTCAACACAAATTTGGAGAAAACTGAATTTTTGTTTTAAGTTTTACAGCGCTTTATTATTTTTGTACTTTTTATGACCAAAAATTTCATTGCCCGCCCGGCTACGGATTGAGTTGTTTAAACAAATATATTGCAATGGTAGAAAAAAAATTTGTCTGTCTGTAAACTGTAGGTTACATATATATATATATATATATATATATATATATAAATAAAGGGGTACTTGATAAAAAAAGATTGAGAAACACTGGACTAGATTTATGTCGTAATTTACATAGCTGGAGTTGTGTATCTTACTTCAACCTTACTATGTAGTGTAGACCAGGCTTAAGTGACTTAATCCACAGCTTGTGTTTAAAGCAGGGAAGATAGTGGCATCACACGGCCTCTGCCAGTAAAGAAAATTATCGCTGTTACAAACTCAAGGGTTCATGAACTGGCATTTTTTTAAGGAGCACATCTTTGTTACCTAAAATATACTAAAAACAGTCACACACCTTAAATTGGGTCCAAAAGATACTTGTATCTTATCACTTTGGACAAGTTCGCATTTTATGTCTTGAATCTAATTTAGAAGGTGATCTTGGAAATCTATAGGACTTATGCAGACTAGGAAACAGAAGCTCTAGGTGATGGATCTTGCAGGTCAATAGGTTTACTATGCAGTTTTGCTATGTTTAATTGGTAAGCATCCCACGTTAAGCCATATGCCTGCTGAGAAGTTCAAGGATCATGCGTTTTCAGTTTCTTGACTGAGATTACATTTTTTGGTAGTTTACATTTTTAGCCACTAAAGAGTGATACAATATAGATAGAAAATGAAATGTTCTGAGTGTTCACAAGATGAGACAATGACAAATCTTATGAATGTTTATACTGAAACCCATCAGAGTTCAAGTCCCCATTGTTTTATTATAGTTAAGTGTGTGGGGCTTGTAGGGGGTATCATCCAGTTGTCATTGTTCAAAATGCCATTTCAAGCAATTTATTTAAAAAAGCAATTGGATAAGCTGAACTTAATTATTATGAAGCTTTCAGAAAATAGTATTATGGTATTAAGAATAAAGTCTCCTCCTTAAGGATTGCTAATAGATTACCAACGTACTGCTGCTCACAAACAGCCAGTGTCCTACAGACATTTAACTTGGAGTACTTTTGTGCTCTATATAAACTTATAGCAGGTGCCTGATCAGAAAAAAAATAATCCTCAGCTCTCTGAGTTTGCACCACTAGTGTTAAGTGTCTGTCAGTGTTTCCACTGTGATCTCCCTTTTGAGGGATTTATCATTCACCTCTGAAAACTGGCTCCAGGCTAGAAATTGGCATACAAGGGACGAGATTTGGTTCAAATATATTTTTAAGTAGAACTATTGTGGAAAGAAGAGGGGAGGAAAATCATTTTCTGGCTTCAGAGTTGTTTTTCCCTTCCTCAATACTGTCTAGAGGAGGTATATTCTATTGCAAGATATGAGTGGACTTGGAGTTCAAGGCCTTTCTGAGAAATCTAGTAAGAAGATTTCAGGGACACAGGACTTAAAGTAGTCTGAAAAAGGGAGGATCTGTCATAATCTATCACCTAATGGTGTGCTAGGTACTTCACAGAAAACCAGAAAGACATTATATCCCTGTCCCTAAGTGCTTATTATCTATTTCCTGTGTCCTGAAAAGATGTCTGCCCTGAAGGATCTTTGTCCTGTGTGTGAGGAGGAAGGGGTATGTGGATCTTGTTATCTTTATTGGGGCTTCACCAGGGCACATGCCCTTATAGGATTGCAGTCTTCCACTAATACATGATGTGCAGGAATGAGTGGTTAGGGTTGGTGACAGTAAAGGGGATGGTGGTGGTCCATTATTGTTTGCTTTCTCCAGCATGTGATAGAGAGAAGCAGTTCTCAGTGGTGTCAGATGACAGAAAAAAGAGCAGTGGTCTCAAGTCACTGGGCGGGAAGGTCTTGGTCAGATATTAGGAAAAACTATTTCACTAGGAGGGTGGTGAAGCACTGGAATAGGTTACCTAGGGAGGTGGTGGAATCTCCATCCCTAGAGGTTTTTAAGTCCTGGCTTGACAAAGCCCTGGCTGGGATGATTTAGTTGGGACTGGTCCTGCTTTTAGCATGGGGTTGGAGTCGATGGCCTTCTGAGGTCTCTCCCAATCCTATGATTCTATGATCAGCTGGGAGTGTTCTCTGTTCAATCAACAGACCACAGCCAGCTCCTTCTAAGCCACTGTAGATGATCCAGTCAGTACTCCATGGAGGGAAGCTCTCACACTGTGGGTTGACATGATAAACCATAATGATTTTTCAGGGGCCCCTCATTTACAATTTATCCTTTCAAATTTCAATGGGGATAAGGGTTCCTTGTAACACCTGGACACATTAGAGACCCTATGGTCCTGTCTAATCAATCATCCATAAATTATAAGACGGCTACATGCATCATTTTAAAAAAGAAACAAGCTAACAAAATTACATATGAATATTAAGATTCTGGAGTTAAACATACACATGGAGTAAAGGTTTTCATTTACCAAGCCTCTCCTTACAATACCCACAGTCGCAACTGAAAAGATTAAGCATAGAATGGGAGCATTAACTCCGCATGTTCTTGCTTTTGAGGGTTTATTATGTAAGGCCCTTAACATTACTTTACCCTAGTCTTTTTATGTTAATAGTTTCAAGTGTCTCTGTGTTGTTATCCGACAGTACAGTGTGAGATAATATGCAAGGCAGCCTGGTGTTTATGGAGTCTTCATTTCTTATTGTGGCTATCCTTTCTGAATACATATGGAATTAATTTAGAAAATATCTCTGTATTTCATACCAAACATGTTGATCTTTTCTTTTGAAAATTAATACATTTTTTTTTGTAAAAAAGAAGTAATTACAGAAAACAATGAAGTATGTTACAATTACACACTGTATCCATTGAAAAAAATCTCTGGGATATTTTTGTATTGCAGTTATTTTGGTATTAATTAAAATCTCTAGATAAAGAGTATAGTTACGTATCAACTTTGTTAAAGCTGGTATTTCCAGCAATCGGCATTTGTAACTATTATCTGTTATTGCAGTCTATCAAGACTGTGTTTCAGACTACAAAATCTTCTAAAAGGAAACAAAGCAGATAGCATGCTTTAGCAGGCTGAAGTCCAACAAATGTCAAATTCTGAACAACATTACTTTGTGTCTCTATTTAACATTAAAGCTGATGGCTTTTTGACAGGTTTATAGCTGACAACTTCCATAGCCAGTCAAGCAGCACAATTATGTTTGAGCTAATTTGATGAATCAACTTGATGTTCTATAGTCCCAGTTGGCTTCAATAGCGTATGTGCTCAATTTTCTGCTGGAGGTCAAAAATAAGCTTTGAAATTTGGCTAATCCCATCACATCCACAGAACGTGTCCGGTAGAATAATCTTTGGACATGCAGTATTGACTAATGCTAGAAATAGGAAGGAAATCTTGGTAATTTCATTAGGTCTATCAGTCAAGAACGGGGGTGTCATGTCCAGCAATTTACTTGTAAACACTGAAAGTGGTGAGGGAAGAAGGGGACACATTCCTCGAGTGTGGTTATTGTGCTATATGAAATGAGTTTGGTAAAAGCATTAAAAGACTGAGGGAGGGAAATGATAAGCTTTTCTAAATGGTTCTTTTCCAACATGCTCAAGAAATTACGATATCCAACTGCAGTCATGTCATTAGCGCCGGTGTTGTATGCCTGGAAAGTCACAGGCCGTGTTGTATACGTAATTGCCATGTTTGAAATAAAAATTCTACTCTAATTGAAGCCTTTCAAATGGTAACAAAGCCGTATTAAATACATATGAGCAGCTAGCACAAACTTTAACAGATTTCTTCAACCAAATTTATTCAGTTTAATGCATCTTTTATTGGGTTTTAAGGACAGGAATTTCTGTTATACTTGACGCCTGCACCCATGGGCATTAACAGTGTTTAGAAGAGGAAATTGAAAGCTTTTGCATTAGCTATGGCCTGACATAAAACAAACCACACAGGGATAGGTGCTGCTATGTTCTGACACCCTTTATTGAAGTACAGTCATGGGCACGTAAGAGCCCAATAGGGCAAAAATTGTGTGGGTTCCAATGGACATTTTATCTCATTCTAAGCTCTGCTATCAGGCTGTAAATATATTGCTTCCCTCAGAGATAAAGCATTGGCTCCTGCAGGCAAATTATTCCTTCCTAGGACCTAGAGAACATTTAGGTGACTGACTATATCTCTTGTTGGAAACAACAGTGTTCCACAGCATTTTTGGGTGTGATGGACGTTCCATTTTAGAAGATCAAAGACTGTAATGAGGTAACTAGTGTGTTTGTCTGCTACTGCCTCCCGTGTTCTGAACAACACAACAGTGCACTATCACATCAGGCTGCTAACACCTGAATATGAGATGTGTCTTTAACTATAGTTACAGAGTACTAGCGCTTTGGAGCTGGAGGGTCTCTGAGCTGTCCCTATTGCCCCAGGGAAGTTTAAAGGACCATGGTGTGTAATGACCATGATAAAGCCCTGAGTAGTCCTGGAATTATTACAGTGCTCAAGGAGCATGCGAACAGATTCTGATTCAAACACAATCACACCTTTGCATTATTAGTTTTGCTCCCACCTAGCTTGCATATTGAAGAGATTGAATTTAGGCTTCCACTTCTGTTCCCACACCCAATATAGTCTAGCTTTTGTTATATTGCTCCCCTTGAGAGTGTCTGTGGTATAGTGAAAAGGATTAGTTAGCTTTCTGGGTCAGGAAATATTTACCTTGTAAATTACATGAGTCTTCTGGGGGCCTTGGCGTAGGGATTATTTTATGCTTTGGATACTGATGTAAAATAAAGCAGTGTTCCAAGATGAAACACACAAGTTTCCTGTTTCCCACATGGGGTGAATGTCATTCACTGGGACTTGAATGCTTTGGCCTGTTTCCCATTGCCTTGACTGCTTCCTATGAGAAATCCAGAGCTTAGGGAGCTTCATTGAAACCAAGTGATTTAGGGACTGATGCTCTGAGCAGCTGAAACCTTTTAATTCCCACTAGGCTAAATTCTGTTCTCAAACGCCCATGCAAATTTTGTCTCATTCCAAGCTCCAATATCAGGCTGAAAATATATTGCCTCCTTAGGAGATAAAGTACTAGTGCCAACAGGCAAATGATTCAGATGCAGGGCTACACTGAAAATACCTCCGTGGACATTAGTAGAATTACTCTGGATTTATACACGCAGAACCATCGCTAATGGTTCAGGACCAATTTTAAAAGATAAAATTTTGCACATATTCCACTTGCATACACACAACTCAGGACACTCACACTTATTCAGGTTAGGTCCGAACTCTTGATTTGTGCAAGGGTACTGGGGATAGAGGAGAAGAGGACAGTGCACACAAATGCCAGGGAAGTGTGGAATTGGACCTTCAGAATTTAACCCTGAATGATAATCATATGTTACACCTCCAGGATAGGTGTCATACCTGAAGGATTAACTAAAGGCAACTTCAAGGAGAACTTGTGTAAAGAAGCACTGGGAAAAGAAATGAGTAAAATCCGGAGTAGAAAAAGAGCATGGCTACATGGGGTTTTGAATACTCTTCTACTCTGTCAGTACATTCACACTCAGTCCACATCACTGCTCACATTGCTAGAGAGAGAGAGAGAGACTAGTCATTACTCCACCTTCCTCTTTCCTCCTCCGCTCTCCCCTTGTAACAGACACAAGATACAGCCGCGACAAATCAAGATCATGGATCTGTGTATTTATAAGCAGCATGCATTGAAATGCTTGATTGGATAAAACCCACAAATTCTACCTTGCTTCACTACTTACACATTCATTTCACTGACAACATTTGTAGTTTTTTTAACTGGATACCAAACATGGCAACAAATAGGTCTATATGTCTGGGTTTTGTTTGTTATGTGTGATAATTTAGAATATATCAAAGGACAGGCTGGGATTACTAAGAAATGTGTTAAGCCTTCCATTTTCAACTTGAATTTGTAACATTTAAAATGATTTACAGGGGACAGGCTCGTATCTAATAAAAATTATGTTTTCTCCAAACATTTATATGGACTAGGACAGAGTTTCTAATGAAGATTGCAGATTTTTTTTCTCCTAATAATTACAGAACATTTAAAGCCATTTTAACTGTCTTCCATCTTGGGGTGTTTAAATATATAAAATAAATTTAGGCTCACCTTTGTCTCTTAGTAACAGATTATTTGTTACATATTCCCTCACTGATATTTTTGTGGTCAGTATGTTTTTCTGAGCTTTGCCACTGAGTGATTTTATCTATTCTTTTGTTGTTGTTGTTTTGAGTTTTTAATTTGATGAAGCAGATGAAATCATCTAGACTGATTTCCTCTGAAGTAGCACTGTGATATTTTGGCTGATTGCAGAGTTGGGTATGGATTACATCAGCACATCTTCAAGGAACCAACTCGGCATGATTTACTTGCCTCTTGAAATTGACACTGTGCTAACTGGAATGAAGCCAATTGTTAGTAAATTGGGCCCATAGTTCCTATTGAAACAACAGCTGTTTCCATTATTTCAGGAACGTAATCCTGTAATGTTGCCAGTTCCCTGTCACAATTACAAGTACAAAATCTTACAAAATTAGAAGAGGTTGGCTCCATTGACCAGTATATCTGTTCCTGCATGCCCTAAGCATTGTGATCACCATTGGCTTAACACCCTATTTATAACTATATAAGGAAATGACATAATCACACAAAAATCTCCTCAATCCTAATCATATTTCTCTCAAGATACTTTTGAATTGTCTCTGTTGTTTTCGTGGCTTTTTTTAATTAATTAGTTTACAGGAAGTTTAAAACCAATTTTCCAGGCAATTTGATCAAAGTTATGACTCACCTAAGTGCAGAAAAAAGAGCTTTGCTTTTTACTTCATTAGAAACATTTGTGAATCAAGAAAGAAAGTTTGATTCCAATACAGACCTGCTTATTGCATAATGCATAGGATAAACACCTGCATGGATATACATGCTATACTTCATCTTTTTCCAACCATTGGAATATAAACATTATACATAAATCACAGATTTGCTAACTCCACATTTTCAGAAAACATGAGTCAGGCCCCGCAAAATCATAAGGGGCTTGAATATAATACTTTTTTTAAAAACCCTACATTTTGAGTTCTTTTTTATTTGCCTTCTGGGTTTTACTCCGTTAGGTTCTTGCTTTTAGGATTTTTTTCATGATCATGAGACCTCAACACTTTCTTTAAAAAAAAGAAAGAAAACTGAGATTCTCACATAATCACAGGACTTTAGGAAATTAGCTTTTAAAAAAACCACCAAATTCTCAAGATTAGCAATAAAATCAAGAGAGCTGAAAAGACTGAATATGGTCATATTTTCAAATACAATTCATGTTTAATTTCTGTGCAAAGTTATTACAATTGTTCTGTGATAGGAAGCTGCTTATACAAATAGCTAATTAGGTGTGTTTGTGTGATCAGTCATCCATCTTCCACATTCAAAGTACCAGTATGTGCATTTGGCACATACACTTGCACACTCAACTTGTTTGAAAATTTGTCCTGTAATATATTTGGGGATTTTTTTATTCTATTGCTTTTGCTATGTTGTTTCTTTTGACTTGTTTGTTTTGTTTTTATTCAGTCATTAGTTCAAGGGAAGCAAAGTGCTTTTAGAAACCATGGCTAAGAGTTTAAAAAAATGATTGGTTCTGGGTGCATTAATTTTTGGATGCCATGTGGAGGTACTGTAAAAACATTTGCAGAGGGACAGTTCCCAGACATATCTGAAAAGCAGGACCCTCGAAGGGGATGTCTACACAGCAGTGTTATTTCTGAATGACATCTGTTATTTCAAAATAACTCTGCGAGCCTCTACACAGCTAGCCCATTATTTCAAAATAATTTTGAAATAACAGGTGGCTTATTTTGGTGTTTGTAAACCTCATTCCTTGAGGAATAACACCTCTTCCGTATAGCTATTTAGGAATAGCAGTGTGGATGCTTCACTGCTACTATTTCAAAATAGCTCCTTCCCTAGGGCCGGTCAAAGTAATTACTCCCCAGCGCTTCCTGGGGCTCTAAATGGAAGTAGTGCATCCACATTAGGGGAGCCAGCCTCGGACTAATTTCCAGGCTTCCCTGTGGTGTAGACATGCTATTTCGAAATAAACTATTTTGGAATATTTCTTCCAGAATAGCTTATTCCAAAATAATCGTGCAATGTAGACATAGCCTAAGTCATCTAAAGTAGCCAAAACTAGAGAATCACTAGTCACTTTTGAAAATTTTCACCATAGTAGTTTTCAGACTGTGTATACAAAAGATCCAGTTCTGTCCAGAATACAGCCAAGAGACTTTTCTTCTACCGTAAGCTTTTCCTGTCCCAATAACACTATCTAAACTCTCTTGTGTAATCACTATACTTACTGTACCATCTCTATGCTGTAGTATATAGCAGATGCTATTTATTTGACAAGTACTAGGTCTTGTGTCTTTGTCTCCCTAAGTCTGTATGTTACTTAAACAAAGACAATTGTACAGAATAATGGTCTAACCCTATCCTCACATATAAGAGCTCCCTGTAAGTCAAGGAGTGCTGCCTGCATGTATCTCAGAGCAGAGTTTGGACTTAATCATTCAAGCCCCATATGGTAATTCTTAAGTTTCCTTTTTGCATATGTAACGAGCAGATGCATCAATGTCTTCAGATTCCTTCCATACCTTCCAAACTATGCACAGTACATTCATCCATTATAGGTCTGGAGATTATATCTGTCAAGACTGGCTGCACGTGGGAGAAACATGATGCTAAAATATGTGGCAAGCTTGGGAACTGCATGAACGAGAAGCCCTGTACTTGAACTCATCAAATGGTTCTGACACTGGCCAACTGTAATGTTGATACATCCAGGAAATGATGTCTCTTGCCCCAAGACAATCAGATGATACTGGTTTTTCATCTGCAATTGAGTATCTTGCCACTTTTTATCTAAACCACTTTTTATTTGAACAATCAACTCAAAATATCTTGGACAGCTACAGAGATAATAAAATAGCATCTAAAATAAAAGAGCAGGACAACTTTTCTCCAACACATCTTGTATTTGTATTTCAGCACAATGATATTGACATATTTCATAGACAAAATAGTCACAGAGAAATAATAAAATTACGCATCTGATACTTTGTATAAAGTTTAGTAAGGTTGCTGCTGTGGGAAGGTTCTGCAATTTTTATTTACATGAGCGCTTGGATATGCATGAGTCTTCCCAGGAGCAGCTAGTTTCAAGGTCTGAAGTTTTTTCCAACTCGAACAATATCCCATGGATGATAAAATAATTAAGACTTTCACATAAAAGCCCTGAAGAAGTTCAATGACTATTAACATGTTAAAGTAATGTTGAGGGCATTTAATATTCATATATCACTTTTAACTGTCTTGTGAGTTTTGGCTTTTGGGTAAAAAAGTTACCCCCATCTTCTTTTGTTCCTTCATTGGAGCTCCTCTTTCCTTCTATGGTTGCCAACCCTCCTTCCTCCTCCTCCCCTCCCCCTCCTCCCGAACTGGCCTAGAGTCTCCTGGAATTGGCATCAATTCCAGATACTGTCGACAAAGCCTCTGTTGAAAAAGAGCGTCTAGACTACGATCAGTATTGTTGAAAAAGCAAGCTGCTTTTTTGAAAGAGAGTCTAGATGTTCTCTTTCGAAAAAGCACAGTTTGCATGCAATAACGCCTTTTGTCAACAGATCTCTGTTGACAAAGGCGTTCTTCCTCGTAAAACAAGGTTTACCGCTGTTGACAAAACTTCCGTGTTCTGTCGACTTACTGTCGACAGAACATGGCAGTAGTGTAGAGGCAGGTATAGTTTTGTCGACAAAAGGCCACTTTTTCTACAAAACCCTGTAGTCTAGACACACCGCCAGGCATCAGGCTAGTTCCCTAAGCACCAGTTCGCCTTTGTCCTTGCTTCCCCTACAGAGTATGACTGACGTATTAGCTAAGATCAGGCACTAGATAAGATTACATTTTAGACCATCTATTCACCTATGCACAGCATAGTAATGCAGATCCAGATTTCTCAAGATAAACTTAAACAAGATGTTCTGCAGGACCATCCTTAGGATTTATGGGGCCCTATGCAGTACTATTAAACTGGTACTCCATGCCCAATGGCAGCCATGGTAGAGGGGAGGGATGATTTTTTTAGAGATGTGATTTTATAACCTTTAGCACCACACCAATGAAATATTTTCAACGCAAATTTTAAACTAAGGTCCTTTGACTTACAATAGTAGATTCAGAAATGGACAGTGTATACCTGGGGTTGGTGAATGTTAGATAGCTTCATTACCACTTGAATGGCTCTTTCCCATATTCTGCTAATAGGTCTGGCAGCTTTTGTCACTTTTAAGGTAACTAGATCCTCTCCCTAGGAAGTGAAGCCACAGAACTGAGATAGGAAGAGGCAAGTGTGTAGACATTAGACCCAGTGATGTCCCAAATTTTTGGGTGCCCTATGCAACTACATATGGGTAAGGATGGCTCTGTTTTTCTGAGTCAGACAAACATATTTGTTTCCTAGATACTGTATGTGCCCTTGTGCTGATATGAAACGTATTCAGTATTCCTATGCATATGGGATGTTTCTCCTGCTGCTCCAGAGTGCTCTATAGAGAAAACATTTTAATGATGTATTTGCAGAGCTGTGTAGGAAAGCTTAGAAAGTACTCACCCATGCGATGCCTGACTTTCATCCGTCCTTTTCTGTTAGCACTAAATTGGCCCACACAAATTTTGTTTAATGTAGTGGTAGCCAGACCACAATGAGGTTTTTTGTTGTTGTTTTCTTGAGGAACTCCTCCAAAATCCCTGAAGATCTATTGCTCTCCTTCTTAGACACATTTTTCTTGGTTTTAGTTTTTTCACAGATACATGGACACACTTGCCCCTGAATCCAAAAACCATAGCTAATATTTTCATGGCCAAAGAGTCCAGCAGTTCTACTCATTAATCCACCAAATGGCATTCCTGGCTAATGGAAGAGCATATTACTTCATATCATTCCTAAAGTCTTGCCACAACAAGAAGGAAGAAACTATAACCCAAAAATTAAATTTGAGTCTTCCACCAAAAATTACAGAGCACATATTTTTAGGCCATTGGTCTGGCTGATATATCAGGGGGAAAAATATGAGTGGATGATGTCATGTTTTTGCTGCAAAAACATGTGTGGAATCCATTTGCATGTTCATATGGAACGTGTTGTGTAAGTTTTCAGGTCTTGCAATTTTGCCTTCCATGTGATGTTGTGTCTATTCCCAATAGACTCCAAGAGAACACTTCAAGTTGGCTGCTTCTGCATGCAGATAAGGTCACTCACAACCGTCACCTTGAAACTTATACAAAAAAACAGCAAGTTTTCACAGTTGAAATTAAGTGGGTCAAGATACCACCTAGCTGGTAATGTGTTCTACAAGCTAATGAGTTTGTGAGAGATAAACCACATGTAAAAGGATGAGCGTGCAATCTCCTCATATACCCATGAACAGCAGATATAATTGCTGTTTTTTGTTTTATCTTTGCCAAACAAAATACTTTTAAAATAACTTACTATACATACAAAACTTTGGGGAATATTGAGTTATTCTATTAATACAGTTAGTTGCTATGCTAATTACAGAATTTATCCCTTCAACTTAATGAGTAAAAACATCTGAAAGATAAGAAACCTGTGGTGACTCAGGGTGACTGGTCCGTTTAAAAGGGAGCACAGCCAGTGTACTTATGATTAGTGAGCTGATCCCAGTGGTATGGCAGGAAGTGGGGGAAGAAAGCAAATAGTATAGCTGAAGTCGACATTTACCATGGTGTCTTAAACGTGTAAGGCTGGCAGAGGCTGCTTTTCCATCAACTCCAGCTACTCTTGTCATTCTGGGGGAACACTGGAGTCAACAGGAGAGCGCTTTGAGGTCAATTTATCATGTCTATGAAGACGTGATAAATCGACTACTGATAGAACAATCGCTGCAATGTTGATCCACCATATAGTGAAGATAAGCCTTTAGTGGAGAAAGGACAGAAGGGTGCTTTTAGAAGCCCTGAAGCAGGAAGGTCCAAGTAGTAGAAGGTTAAATCTACATCCAAGGCCCAGGGTAGGCGAGGAACTGGTATTGTTATTTATTTATTTATTTACATTGGGGGAAATGAAACTGCCTGAGAAGAAACTCTGTGTGTGGCAGTGGGTCCTTTGTGAGCAGTGGAGCAGGCCAACTTATTACATACAATATGCATGCTATGATGTTTACACTAGATGTGTGTTAAGACTGTGGTGTCAAGTCTGGTGGGGTATGTCTACACTAGCTCATTAATTCGAGCTAGGTAGGCAAATCAGGCAACTGGAGATGCAAATGAAGCCCGGGATTTAAATATCCCGGGCTTTATTTGCATGTTCCCGTCCGGCTGCCATTTTTAAATCCCCCTTAGTTCAAATGAACTGCCCATGGCTACACGCAGCAGTTTAAAGTTAATCCAAACTAACTCCTTAGTTTGGATTAACTGTTACTCCTCGTGGAATGAGGTGACTTGCATGTTGGCTATAAATTATTTCCCAAGATATATTTTTGGTTGGAAGATGAACGGCCAGATTTAAAAAAAAACAGTGGGTTTTTTTATTACCATAATTTGCAGATAAATGTACATGCAATAAATTGTAGGTGTAGTTTAGTTCATGTTAGGTACCTTATGTACCTGATTTCAGGGCACAATCAGGCACTTAAGATAGTTGTGTGGCTTAAAGAGTGTCCTCAGTTTCAGGTACAGAACTAAGCCTACAAAATTGCAAGAACATGCGAGGCCCAGCCAAGGCCAAGATGAAAATAGAGCCAAAAATAAAAGTATTCTTGGCGCAAATTGAAAAACACAGTAAACAATGTATCCAGCATATTGCTCACATACTACTGAGTTTTCTTCTTTGCTAAATTTAATTTATTTTGACTCATGTTGAATGTTTAGTATCAGTTGGGGACCATGCAGGTTTGTGTAATTAAAAATTAAACTGATTAAGGGAGTTAAAACTGCTAAATGTAACAGAAATAGGGCTCTCGCTGAACAATATGTTTACTGCATTTGACATATTATTTTTAAGAATATCTCAGGAAACAGAAAATGCAAAGTTCCCTGGATTTCTGAGAAGCTGCAGTTAACAAGCTGAAGACTAGGGATGCCTGCGCACACACACAGTTTGCCTGTTTGCAAACAAGGCATGGGGAAATCACTTGAATGTCATGTCAACACTTGAATGCATTTGGCAAATTCTTCTGACAACAGAGCAGAAAAAAAGTCCATGATTTGTTGCATATCTTTTTAGAAATATTACACAGAGCAGGGAAAAGAAAACAGAGGCTTGGTCAATATTTTTCTTGAATTTACTCCTAGCTTTAGAAGCCTTGCCCAGAATATTCTAGCCATGTTCAGAGTTCTGCTCTATATCATTGTGCTGCCTGCTAAAGTCAATTAATTCCTGAAATAACAAACAAGTTTGTTTCTTGAATCATAGTGGGCTACCAAAGCTCATGAATACCAACATTTGTGGGGTTTAGGCTCTGAATCCATTTCTCAAGGTGATGTCCCATCTCATTGCTTCAGGATATCAGAAACAATCCAGCCTCCTATTCAGGAATATGCTGCATGCTCTTGGTGTCTTGTGTCTCAAGGTACTACTTGGGTGGATATTTTGTGGCTGACCACTAGAGGTGGGCAAGTCAATATGAGTTGAGCCAGACTCCTTCAGAATTCCTGACTCTCACTCGTTTGAATGCCTGTGAATGAGGATGCGCCAATGAAAATATTCTGGCAATAATTCCTGGTGGTCTAGTGACACTATGTATATAATTTCTTTAAACATCGTTGTCATATGTGTATATCCAATCGGTTGGTTTTGACTTGCAGAGCACAGCAAGACCATTGGCTCAATTTAGACTTTATGTTTTCCTAGTTCTGGCTCCCCTAATGTGCTAGTGAAAACGTTTTTGGTTGACTTTTTAAAAGTTACACACATTTCAGGTAAGGTTTTCTTGGTGCTCTAAAAATGCTTTATCCAAGGTGGGTCCAAGTGACTTTTCTGGAATGATGTTAGGAAACTGGAACTTTTAAGTAGCAAGCAGACTAAATTCCAGTTCTGCTTTTGCATGCTGGTTTTCTTTGCATGGATACCTACAGACGTGCCAATTCCTCTTTTACACATGGAAAAGTTCTTAATTACCACTGAGGACAACAATTGATTGCATCCAGGAATTAGACATCTTAACAGGGAAGCTCACTGAAAATTTGGCTCTCTGAATTTATTACTGTAATTTTTTTAGAAAGTATTTTCTCACTATATTGATCCTTAGAAAACTATTGAACTCAATATCCAAGATGTGAAATTTAGGGCTTGACAAAATAATTTCTTATAATGCTAATTTAATGAATATTTTCAAGAGAGAATGGCATAATACACATTTTCCTACCCGGAGAGCTAGTGTGTTCTTGAATTGCTGAGACAGGTGAACTGTGAAGCTACTAGTAAAATAAACCTTTTACACTCATATTTAGTTCCATGGAACAGAACAGTGTGGGGTTCAGCTAATTAGCATTTGAGCAAATTTGTTATACTTTTAAGGGCTGTTTTTGGATTGGCCTAAACAGATTAATGCAGTGAATTTCAAATCCTAATGGCACCATTTATCAAGGTTGCTCTTTTTAACATAATGCATAAACCTTTCTCATGTGGTAGTTTTACTGTGCATTCAGTTCTACTGCTTGAGGCGGAGGAAATGAGAAACTTTCTAGGAAACGGCTCATATTAATTGACACGCCAACAAATAAGTTGGGGGGGGAGAGGGAGAAGGGAAAAGGTTTTCAAAACATAACTACTGAAGGCATTCTGTCTGTGTGGCTCCTGCAGATGACATGCTTGTTTCTTCTGAATGTGTCTTCTATTCTAAAAGTGAAGCACGAAATACTGTTTTGGAGTAAACTAGTTTGAGGGATATGGAGTTAAATAATCTGTCTTTCCATTTTATGGTCCTCCTTTACCCTTAAGAGCTGAGCATCTTGTACCCTGCTACTTTAAAAAAAAATCCATAGGATCTTATTTTCCCTCCAGGCAGGTTACTTGGATGGTAAGCTCTTTGGGGCAGAGATCATGTTGTGTTTTGTGACTGCACAGCACCTAGCACAATGGGGTTCTGGTCCATGACCATAGCTCCTATTATCTACAATAAAACAAATAATACACAACATCATGTATCTTATTTTGTATCGACTTTGTGCAGTTATACTATCCCTATTGTCACAGTACCAGGGCTTCCATCCCACAGAGCAAAACTCCGGCTTCTTACCCTGAGCTCCAGGGCACCAAATCTAACACTGTCCCTGCTTTGGTGGACCCCCTGAAATGGGTCAACAACCCTCCAGGAGACCCTGGGGTCTTGGCTGAGGATGGCTGATATATTCCATCCTCCCCACACAGATGCAGGCAGGCCCAACAACAGAAGTGGCAAAAGGGGCTATTGCCCCATGGCCTGGCAAGGGCACCATTTCAGGATAGTGGGGGGAGAGGAGTCAGCAGCCATAGGTACTGGGATTGCTTTTCTTCCCATTCCCCTGACTGTCAGGGAGCAAGGGGAAAGTACATGGCTTCTGTCCATGCCTCTCACTCCTGGAGGGGGCAGAGGAGTAATTCAAGGAATGCAAGTACTTTCCCCTCGCTCCCTGTTTGTCAGGAGAATGAGATGAAAAGCAAGCCACATCCCAGTATGCATGGCGGCTGCCCTGCCCTGTTCTCCCAAAATGGTTCCCTTGTGACCCAGTGATTCAAAAGGGCCCTGGGGCAGTGACCAGGAACCCTGGACCCTTTAAATCACCATGGGAGTGCAGCGAGGCCTGTCCTGGGTGGCTCTGAGGGCCAGCGGAAGGGTGCATGTAGCATGGCACACTCCAGGCTGTCTGCCTCCAGCTCCACCCCTTCTGCCCAACACCAGGCAGCACAAATCTGCCTCCTCCCCCACTTTGCCCAGGGGCCCCGCTAGTCTACCAGCCCCACTGGATACAGGAATAAATATATCAAGACCCTCCCTGGCTGAGAGCCATCCAACCTGTTCTTAAAAACCTTGGCTTTCCTGTCACAAGGAGTCCTATTTGCTTTACTACAGGTTGGAACTCGCTGGTCCGGCACCCTCGGGACCTGACTGATCCCAAACAAAGGGATTTGCCAGACCAGGGAAGGTCCCTCCCCTCGAGGGTTTGCAGCCACTGAGCTAGGACTCCACCCGCTGTTGCCTCAGCCCCCGGGACTCTCTCCAACCCAGCTATTGCCAGGGCCCGAGTGCCACAGCCAGAGCTGCACAGCCAGGGCGGAACTCTGCTGCCACTGGGCTCCGCTGCTGGGTCTGGAGCTCTGTAGCCAGCGCAGAGGGACAGGGTCAGAGCTCCCTGGCTGCCGCTGGGGTTAGGGCTGGAGTTCCCTTTTTACTGTAGCCAGAATACGGCCAGAGATCCCTGGCTGCTGCTGGAGTTGAAGCTCCCTGGCTGGAGCCGGAGGTCCACGGCCACGGCCAAGCTAGAGCTCCCTGGCTGCTTGGGCCAGGGAGCTCCACTGGGGCCAGAATGCCCCGCTATGTCGTCTGTCCTCCCACTCTCTGCCCCCCCCCCCCCCCACACACACACACTCTGGGCTCCCGGCTGAGTTGCTGGTGCCCCTTACGGTGCTCCTGCCTGCCACCAGACCTCCCTCTTCCTGGGCTCTATGGTCTAGGAACATCTGTGGTCCATTGCAGACCACAGATTTTGCCGGAGCAGGGAGTCCCGATTAAGGGAGGTATAACCTGTAGAACTACCAACATTAATAAAGTCAAGTACATGCTTAGGTGTGTGCAGGACTGGGTCATAAGAAGGTTTTCCCTCCCCTCTTAGTATTCATTTTATCCCCAAGCCTGTTCATTGTCCAAAATTATATCTTTGAAGTAATCAGTGCTCACAATTCCCCCTGCACCCCTTCCTGGAACTTATTATATATACTGTACTTTGGCACGGCCTATGGACAGCAGAGAGACTGTAGTAAATCAAATAATCTTAAGAATCTAACATGAATTGACATGAGCCAAGTATTGCAGAGTTAAAGCTTAAACCAGAGCTGAAGTAAACTGTTTTCCCTGCTGGAGAGCTCAGATCTACAAGAGTCCCTTGCAATCACTCTGTACCTCATGTGGTTTCTTTCTTTCTTGTAGAAAAGAAAAGAGAGCCATTAAAGTGTACGTGGAGAATCCATACTAAATAACAATGCATACAGGTGCACTGAAGAGAGGTAGCTGAAACTTATAAAGTTTAGAAAGGGAATTGTGACCTGTACAAAAGATGAAACAACTTGACATTTGAGTTTCCTGCATTTTTAAATGAACTAGAAAAGGGCTCCATTTTGCACATCCTCCTGCTACCTCTGCTCCTCCACAAAGATTTTTCAAAAATGTTTGAATGTTATGCAAAAATGGCTCAACTACGTAAGGTGGCTTTGTCTCTTTCACTCTTACCCACATGATGCAGAGTTGGAGAGAGCATAAACATGTTCTGTATAGCATGTTGGCAAGAGCATTCACTCAGGATGTGGGAGACCCAAGATCCAACACTCCAGCACTGGTGATCGTTTACTTATCCAGAATTCAACAGCAGAGACTGAGAGAGGCCTGTATCAGAATGTACCACAGTCAGTTGGGCCAACAGCCCGGCCGGGCCCCTGAGAAAAGTATGAGGGGCAGGGCTTCAAGCAGAACAGGAGACAGGCCCTCAGCACTGCAGGGACCACAGCACACTCTCCCCTTTCCTCAGCGCCATCTGGAGTGCACCCTGCCATGCTCTCACTTCCTTAGGCATCCCTAAGAGTTTTCCAGAGCATGCCATGTGTGCTCCAGTGATGATTTAAAGGGCCCGGGTGCTGTTGCTGCAGCCCTGGGCCATTTTGGAACATCAAGCCCTGAAGCAACTCCCCTCTCTGTCCCCTTCTTTTCCCCCATTAGCAGGCCTGCCCACAGCCCTATCGTTAGTGCATTCACATGAGAGGTGACTTGAACAACGTGTTTCCCACATCCCAGAGGAATTTCCTAACCTCTGGTGCCAAAAGTTACAAGGGAAGCAGCTCCCCCTACTCCTAGCCTCTCGGGGTATGTGTAAACAAAAATTAAATACCCACAGCTGACTGGAGCCTGCTGATTTGGGCTCACAGAACTTGAGGTAAGGGGAGGTTTCATTGGACCCCATGAGGTAGGAGGTTTCCAGAGATCAAGCTGGAGCCTGAGCCTGAATGTCTCCACTTGCCATTAAACAGTCCCATGGGCCAGCCACAGATTTGTAATTGCAGTGAAGACATAGCCTCACTAAAGCTAAGTGCTTACCATCAAGAGAGGGTTTGCAGCTGACAATCCCATGCAGAGATAGGCACCCTCCTGAAGTTCGGTGCCGGTCTCCAAGAGAAGAGCAGAGTTTAGCCCACACTAGCTCTTTAGACAGCATCCTGCCTAGCATGTTGGCTTTTATGAACCTCAGTTGAAGGCTTCAACATTGTAGGGCACACGCTTCCTACAACAACAGAGTGGAGTTTTTTCCATCAATATAAGTAATTCACCTCCCCACGTGGTGGTAGCTAGGTAGACAGAAGAATTTTTCCATCAGCCTAGTCAGATTTCCACCAGAGATTAGTGTGTCTTGCTTATGGGCATTCAAGGATGTGAATTTTTCATACTTTGAGTGATGCTGCTAGGTCAATCTAAATTAAGAATAGAGCAAACTTTATGGTGCCCATCTCTCCCTGCTTGTTGTATAGAAGTATAGGTGCCTAACTCAGTGCATCATAATGATTTTTAGTTGCCTGAAAGTTAAGCATTGTATTGCTCGGTGTCACAATGCCTAACTCAGTGGTGGGCACCCTGCAGCCCACAAGCTGCCCATCAGAGTGGCCTACGGGACTTTTTTTAACTTTGTTGTGCAAATTCTGCTGCTTTTCATCTGCAAAGTTTTTTTCTTACCAGTATTACTAACATGACATGCATGTAAAGCAAGGGCACGTAAAGTGAGGTGATGCTGATTGTGCAAAACATTGACTGGGAGAGCCATGTGCTCTCTCTGTACCCAATCAAAGAGTTGCTACAGTTCAGTTGGCAAGCCCTTCAAATTCTAGGTACACAAGTGCAGTTAGCAAAACTACCTTATCACAGGAGACTATCTTGGTTGAGACTTCGATGACGACAAATTACTCATGTGGCCCACTCACTAGCCTAGGTGGCCCTTCCAAATCCTTGTTGGCTTTCAGGCCTTAACCTCTCCACCCTCCTCTGAAAAGTGGAATAATATATATCAATAATACTAACTGATCAGAGAATGTTAGTTGATGAATGTTGATGAAGAATTGTGCACTGCTTTGAAAAAATAAAGATCCATAAAAGCTGAGTATTATTATTAGTGTACTGTGTATTTACACAGGAAATGGCAAAATACAAAGCTAGAAAATCATGCATGGTAGCTTCTTACATAAATGCAATGGGTCTGATTTTTGAACAGGTTAGGTACACAAAATGTATGTGCAATCGTGTTCTTAATTTGGAGGCACAATTATTTTGACTGCAGGTGCAAATGAAATGATTTGAATAAATACATTGAATAAATTAAATAAAATTAATAATAAAATAACGTAAAAGAAGCATCATTAATCATCTGTATACAGAGCTGCTCAATCTGGCTGTGGAATTGTGGTGACTGTGTTTTCAATGATGGCATGCCTAACTGGCTTAAAAATCAGACTCAAACAATCTCATAACGCAATAATCCCCAATAATATAAGCAGCTGACATGCATTTTGTGTCCCAGTGTATTAGAAGTGGGAAGCATCCGTTGTTTTTAAATGGAGATATGGAAAATGAGTGTAGCTGAATCTCAGTCACTTAGCTCCAAACAGAGCTCAGACAAATTATGGCTTATCTGAGTGTGTTCAGATAAAATTTTGTACAGGATTAACTGTGATATTCTTTTTTCTCTATACTTTAGAGCACTTATGGTGAAGGAGGGGATGGGGCTGAAAACATGGATAGGGTTTTGTGATAAAAATGCAGTAATAGCTTTATAGAATTAAAAAACAGCTGCATATGAGCAGTCAGAGTAAGAGTTGGAGTTTCTTAATTTATGGTTCTTCATCTCTGCGTGTGTGTATTGTAGGTAGAGAGAAACAGGAAGACAGAGGGAATGCTAGACTGTAGTGCATGATGAATAAAAATGTCCCGGAACTTTTACTCCATTTCAGAATAGCATTAAAAAACATAACTTCCAAAATTTCATTTTCTAATCTATGAAACTCTGATTATCCACTTCCCTCTAAAATAATTTTTAAACTATGTATTTGGATTTGTTCAGGGTTTCGTTACATTACGGATAATGAACTGGCTTTGAAGAGCATTGATGTCTGGAATCTTCATAAAAGGGGGAGAACTTAATTTGCCAAGTTTTGGATGCCAAGAAATAAAAAAAAGAAAAGCAAAAGGTGAAACAGAAGTAGTGAAACAACTGAATATCTGAATATGGGGACACAGTTCTGCTGGTATAAATTGGTGACACTCTATTGAAGTCAATGGATCTGGACCCATTTACACTAGTAGAGAACATAGCTTGTGGTTTCTTCTTCTTCTTTTTTTTTTATTTTAAATACTTTTTCAAGTGCTGCATCTAACAAATTCCAGACATAGAACTCCCCCTTCCCCCAACTCAAACCCAACTACAGCAATTTTATCACATTTTACTCCTTACAATGCAATGCAAATGAAAATAAGTCATAATACTCTGTAGAATAATACATTAATCATCATCAGTCGTCATTCAGTGCACCACGTTCTTTCCATGCCATGCAAACTATGAACAGATATCCTCATGAGAAAGATAAATATCTTATCTCATAGTTCACCCAGCTTGGAATACATAATGGGTTGCACTGTGGTTATGTGTTATTTATCATCTTGTGCATGGGACAAGAGGCATGTGATGGATGTCTTCTGAACCAAGGGAGAGTTATGGAAATGTTTCCCCCTGAAGTGTTGTGGAATAAGTTTATGTGACCAGAAGATTTTCCCTGCAGTTAATGCATTACTTTTATATTTTTCCTTAAGCATAATTAAATCAGAAACCAAACTGTATGCTATAACTTATTTTTTTAAATATGTTGAACTTTATGAAATAAGTCTGATAAATATCAATTTTGAAAGAGATTGTGCATATATATAATGACAGATCCTATTAGCACCTCCTCAGCCAAAGCTTAATCCTGTAAGATGCTGATGTCTCTTGCAAGATGCTCAGCATCCGCCTCTAGCAATGGCTAGTGTACACACTGGATCAACCCTTGTGAATGGATGGGATCTGCAGCAATATTGATTAAAAAATACTTATGTGTTGTCCCATTTGCGTAGTAGTCTAGATGTTTCATATCTCGCTTTTCCTCATGGACTGGGTTCTTTAAGGGACCACATTTCCCATGATGCACTGTGGCCATGTCATTCCCATCATGAACCATGACCTCTAATGGTGGATCATGGGAGCTGTAGTTAATGCCCAATCGAAAGAAAATGGAGACACAAAACACCCAAACAATAAACCCTGTGAAACACCCCGTGAAGCATCAGTTTCTGAGTAAAATTTTCAGTTTTCTGGGAAGAGTTTTTGGGTTACAGCCATAAACTCGTTCTTTTTTTAACTTATCACCAAAATGCCAACATTTTTCATGCATTTTTAAATGTTAGCAAAACTTTCCCCGTGCTGGTAGTGGGAAATTCTGACAAGATGTAATTCTAACTGTGCCCAGATTCCCGTCATGTAACTCAAAACCTATGCCATAACTCTCTCACTACCAGCCAGGTGGCTTCCTAATCTTTCCTCCTGCTACTGGGGATCAGAAGGTGCACCCCAACCTCAATACCCCTATCTCTTAGTAAGGAATTCAAAGTAATCCAATAAACGAGATAGTAAAATAGTCCTGAACAATCCTTAACCTCACTGCCCTAATCAATCTACAAATTTCAAATAAATCCCCTTCTTACCACACAATTCCCACCTCCTCTCGTGGAATGAGTTTAGGATAAGAATTCACTGTAAATCACAGCTCCCACTCCTGACTATGTACCATGGAGATAAAGGTGGTAGAATAGGCCCTTAAAAGGGGGAAAATTTAGGAGAAGATGCCTTCTCCCCTTCATAGTAAAATATTGCACAAGATAGAAGAGGAAGAAACCAATGGGACATGTGCTCCTAAATCATTTAGACACTTCTGAAAATTCCATCCCTGAAGGAAACAATTTCCCCTCCCAATATTTTAATAGCGTAATTGAAATTTGAACCATTATATCTATCCCATAAATATCTCATACACATGTGCATGTTTGTGTATGGGGACAGAATATACATTATCCTGCATTATAACATTTATACCATATCCAATTTTCTAAACACCTCTCTCTGAAACAATATGTACTGCACTTATGTTGTTTATTGCTATTTGTTTCTGTATGTGGGTTCTTCTCAAAGTGCTGTTCTTTTACTGTAGCTGCAGGGCATTCCTGCATACAGTTATAATATATAAAAGAACTGAAAAACACCACTTAAGCTGCGGCACCTCATCTGCTCCCACTATTTGTTGGTATTTTTCCTTCTGTTGAACTTCCTGTTTCTTTCATTTGGCAATATAACATGATCCTACCATGAAGAAATCTAGCCCAATTGAGAGGGTGTCATTCTAGCTAATAGATTAGGAATGGATTCCTTACTCCAGTAAAATTTTCATGGGATTAATTGGGAACTCTTCCTAGCTGGGAACCTCAGAACTCGATCCAAAGCCATTTGTGCAATCAGAGATTAGTTTTGTTAGCTAGATTTTATAGGGGTTTAACCAGATGTTGGGCCAAATCTTAGAGCCCTCCCTTATTTCTTATATACTGGGGATGGGATTCTGATATCCTATTGCACACTAAGAAGCATCTTGTGCTGCAAAGATCTGTCTACACTGAAGAAAAAAAAAGACTTGCAGTATTCTCTCAGAGCCTGGTCAATTGACTCAGGTTCATTCTACAGGGCTAAAAACAGCAGTGTAGATATTTGGGCTGAGGCTGCAAACCCCTCCCATCAGGTTTCACAGTCCAAGCTCCACCCTGTGCCCAAATATCTGCATTGCTACTCTGACTCCTTTAATATGAACCTGAGCCATTTGACCTGGGATCTAACACTCACTGTCACTTGTCTTTGTTTTTTTCAGTATATACATATCCTAAGTAATTAATCCCTGTGGGCCTCAGTTGGTGTAAATGGATGTGGCTACATTGGTGTAACTTCACCCATTTACCCCCACTAGAGATATGACCCTCTGAGTTTGATAGAAGACCCTATGTTGTAAACAAGAGTAAGGGCACCACATCTTTCTCTGATTACTCAGGAAAAACTCTCCTTGACTTCAATGAGAATTGTGCCTGAATAAGCTGAAAGATTTCACCTTTATATGTATTTTTAAAATTCTCCTTGTAGCTCATTTCCAGTGATTTTTGTTCCTGTTCTTTATGCTGCAGCAGTCATCCATCGGGCTGGGGTTACTCCCTGGTGGCTCACAGGAAACAATAACACAGGTGAAAAAACGTCCATTCACATATTTCAGTCATTTGACTTGTTCTCCCATCTCTCAGGCAAATACGTTTACCTGCTTGTTTATTTACATGTTACTGTGTAATTATTTCTGGATCTACATGTTTAGCAGGACATGGAAATGAGATAATAATCTGTGGGAAGTAGAAGTATATCATTTTGATTTATAATCCAACATTTAAATGTTTTGAGGTCAGATCTCTGAGAAAATAATTCACAACTGGATATATAGCTTCTACAGACTGTACATTTATTGCCAACAAGTACAACACAGATTGTTTCTTACGCACCTGCTTTTATTGCTTATGTTAGATGCTGTTGCAGGATAGTTCACATAAACATTTATATAGGTTTTAGAAAACAGTTGTTACTGAGGAAGAAGCTTTTTCTGTTTACACAAATTCAGAACAAAGACACGGTGCTAGAGCTTCCTGTAATTGACATGTGGGCGTGTTTTTTTTTCAAGTCACTGACTGGAAGAAGTGAGTCTCTGAGATTTATTCCTGACAGGACTTAAATTACTGGTAGCCTGACACATTTGTGAACAATTACTAGACACAGAGGTGTTTAAAGTAATGGGTACTGTTTGCTCAAGGGATGGGGAAGTTTCAAAACCATTAAAACAAAACAATTTTCCATTTGATTAGTAAAAAGCAAATGCATACAGTTATTTTACTAAAAGGCACATGCATATTTGACTCCTTTGAATACTTTTTTCCCTTCCACATTCATGTGCTTAAAAATTCCCTTGTCTTCATTAGGAGCAATATTCTGTACATACAGTACAGTCACTAGTCATCTGAGCCTGCAGTCCAGTTATTAAAATGTGCCTTTTATGAGCTGGCAATGTCACAAAAGGTGATTCCACTAGAGATCTTATTTTTAAGTTGCCCCCCAAAAATTTCAGGTCAAGCAATTTTCATCTCCCCATTTAATTTGCAATTTAGAGTTAGGTAAGTAAAGTGATCTAAAGATTATCAACCCATTTGTTTCAATTTAACATGTGGCAAATATTGAAGAAAAATACACGGTTTCTTCATCTGATTAATTAAACACCATTACTTATTTATTTATGACTTTTCAGGTTACATTTATTTGCTGCATTATTGATACATACTGATTCCTTCCAATCCCTCTTTTTAGGAGTGCGTTCTAGGAAGCATACACTGTACCAAACTCTTTTTGGCTGACTGATGAGGAACAAAACTTTTTAATCATCCTCTGAGTGAATCCTACCATGATAAGGAAATGTATTATTACTCTTGTTTGTAAGGGATTCATGGGAAGCATCCTGAAAACACAATGAACCATTTTCTTCCCAGTAGTCATGTTCGGTTGGTGTATAGATAGTGTTTCTGCAATTCACATTTCTCTGCTGTTCTATGATCAAAGTTAATAAACATATTTGAACATCACACATCTACTAAAAAGCAAAAATAAAGGCTTGAGATGGCTAATATAGGTCAGCTACATTCTTATCCTAATAGCTGGAAACTAGATAGTTGCTCTTTGCTAGAGTCAATAAAAATGTTTTCACTTGGTTTTCAATGCTGCATGGATCTGTATAGAGATCTGTATGACACGTGTTTACTAGTAATAATCTTCGGGTACAAACTTGTGGGGCATGATCCCCAATATTGCCAAACGCACTCATTCAAAAATCATGAACCAAGCTCCACAGTATCATAAGACTGGCTGATGTTTCTAACATCTGTGAAAGATTCCCGTGTAATCACATGGCTCCAGGAGCTGATGCTTTTAGAAAAAATAGCAAATACTGGGAGTCTTATAAAACAATTGTGTGAGTAGGCCAGCTCACACGAAGGGTTCAATGCCTTACAGGATCAGATCCTTTTTGCTTGTGGTACTGTTCACCCATAGTCCTCTCCCTGTAGAAATGAACCTTTCTATTCCCCCTCGGGATTTAGAGAAATGCTTGAATTCTCAGTGTTGCTTATTTCTGCCCACCAAACACTTTTCTGGCACTTCAATAACTCACACACATAAAGCCTTAGCTTCTGATAGCTGAATTTGCCCATGGATCCCTAAAATTTCCTGAGGTTCCCGGAACCCCTAAAATGTACCAGGTTTCCACCTCTGTCATCTCTATAATTGGTCACACCCTATTGAGCAATGTGGAACATTAAACTCTTCCAGATACTTGGTAGCATGCCAGGTGTACTACAGACTCATAGGCAAGCTCTTTCATGACTGACTGAAAGGAGAGGGTTATTTATAAGGGCGGACAGAAAGAAAAGGTGTGAATACTATAGCTATAATAGTTCAGGCAGTTAGAACAGAAGATCAATGCCGTCGTTCCTTAGTTGACCTTAGGATGCTGTGTTCAATAGTGGGGAACAAGGATAATCTCCGGCCCTGTACGTGTGACCAGCTTTCTAGTACTATCCAATCCTTTATTAGAGGACAATTAGTTCTGGCCTACAGATCTCTTTCCCCTTTTCCTACAGTCACCCAGTCCTAGTGTTAGCCTCAGACTTGCTTGCAGGCTACTACTATGGTTATGGCCTCTTGTCAGCACTAGACTAATTCCTACTCAGCTCTCTGCTTTTTTCCTCACCTGGTTCACAGGCTTACTGCTGCTGTTACAAGTCCAAGTGAGAGTTCCCAGGCAGCTGGCCTGTGACCCTTTAAGTCACTCTTTGGGAAGCAAGAAAATGAATGAATTGGCTGTTCCATAGATTCCTTGCTCTAGTTTTGCATCTGACAATGGCTTTGATTAAGGGGTCTGCAAGCACTGCAAAAGTGCTAATGCAGACAGAATGTGCCTGATTTCTAAAACTGTCGCCCAGTGTCTGTAACTCCAGTTTTTCACCTGTGAATAATTGCTGACGCAAACTTGGGGTTATAATTAGCGATGGTAAAGCAGAATCACATCAGTTTTGTGGCATGCAAGGCCTTCTTTGGGAATAGTGATGTGAGCTCCCTAACCTGTAGGTGCAAAAACACATGTACAAATATAAACATGCACATAGTGTGATGTATCTGTAAAGCTAGAGGGTGGTTTGATAACACATGAACAATTGGCCTTAATGGTGCTGTATAATGGATGTTTGTTAGGAAATAATGGTAAATGATGTAAAAGGGTGACAGTCTCACTGCAGAATGAAAACTTCCATACATCCTCTGCCATGTCCCGGGAACATGTTCTCAGGTCTTCTTTCCTGCCAGGTCTGTCTCTGGCCACATTTCTAGGAATCTGTGGTTAAAGAGGCATGTCAATGCTGTTTTTTCTCTTAACTGGTACAAAGGAATATAAGTCCGTGGATAGAACGAGTCAATAGAAGTAACTTCAGCCAGTATAAAATCAGTAAAGGCAATTCTGATAGCACAGCTGTAATAAAGATGTATGCTATAAGTCTAATCTCTGTTTCCTGGCCACAGTCACATAGATCAAAGTTATATCCTACCTCAAGAGCATTCTGCCTTGGATTAATTCTGCACCCTTTAAAAACAGTGGGACTAGAATTAGGCCAGTACTGAGCATTTCGGAAAAATCCCATCCTTATGTGCAGAACACCCCCTGCCACATCAGTTATCCAAATTGCCACCTGCCCTTCATTCAAGTCCCTTTTAAAATCAACATGCCCCGTAAAGAGTTAGTTTTTATTCCCAACTTCTTATTTTTGCAGCATGTCCCACCTTGATTCATCAGGTTGTTGAACACTTGGCAGAACTGTGGCACTATATAAAACTGAATGTGGCACTAAACAAATAATTAAAATAACAAAAATAAAACGTCACACAAAACAAAATTAATTTAATATGCAGCATTCTGTCTCAAAGAAATATCAAGAGCATTAGCAAAAAAAGATCACTATGGGTGTATTGTATCACCCCCAGGAATAACTTTTTTTGCCTTCTTGCTCTTTTCATTATTGATCTGGGGAGAAAAATTACAAATGGTCAAAACTTTACATCCCCTTTTAAAATTATACAGGGTGGTGCCTCTTCTGCAGTTTTGCTCCCCTGCTAATACATTTTTCTCATTTGTGAGAGTCACTGAACAGAGCCTGTGAATTGTTTTACCCAGTAGGTGGTAAAGCAATAATGAAGCATTGTGATTAAGTAGTGTTGAAACTTCTTACCTTCCTCACTGAGTGGGAGGCACCATTACTAGTAAAAGTAATTACCTGTGTAGATGTAGAACATGCTGATTTCACTGAGTATCTACATGATACCAAGAGTCTTGTAAACTTTAGGGACTGTAAGAGAACTTCATTTCCTAATTTCACATATTAAACAGAAGCACATTATTTTTTTCAATGTTTTTTTGGAGTCTAAATTACAAATAAACTTTGTGAAGAGCTTTTTTTTTCTTCCAAGAAAATTCTTTTCTTATCAATGGTTGTTTTGAAAACAAATGGAAGTGTTTGAAAATGAAAATCACACAGAACAAACGTAATATAAAAGTGATATGAACCAGAAATGGGAATTAGCTACAAAGTTGGATTCAAGATACAACTACTCCTATGGTTCAGAGATCCTTTGAGCTAGATTGTGGTGCTGTCAATGCAAATCGAAATGAAGTAAAATGTGAGTTGGCAATGGGAGGAAATACCTGTGCATAAGGGTACTAGGCAGTAAGAGTTGGCGGCTCATGGTGATCTGAAACTATACTCAGACCAATTGTTAGTAGAGTGTACCCAGATTCTGCTCCACCAAAAGCACCAATTTCCTACCTTCTGAGTTCAGCTCAAAGAAATTCCTTTCTCTGTGAGTATGTTACATGTTGTAGTTGCTGGGGCCAACCATTTAAGGCAATTATTCAGACTATACTCCCTCCTGAGTACCTGAGCTTAATAATGATTCTGTTTTATGTAGGTGGCACTTTGTAATAAACCGTGATCCCATACATATGGACATTCTGGATATAAACATACATTGAATCCTGGTCCTAGAGATCTCTGGACCTAAAGATAGAGACCAATATTCATGATGTTGAAGGTCCCAAATTCAGTCCTCACTGCTCACCATGTTCTGCACAGATGGTTCATAATGGCTCTGATACAAAACCTGTTGAAGTCAATGGAAAGATTCCTATTGACTTTAGTTGGTTTTGGATCACAGTTTATATTAATATCCAAGGTCTGGATTTGAGTCCTTTTAAAACATTATATGCAGCAGTGTGGCTCTGTAAAAAACACATTACTAACTTGGCAATGATTTAAGGACTGGGTGGCAGTGTTTGTGTGTTAAGAGTCAAGCACAGTAAGCCACTCAACTGAGAGAAGAGAGCATGCAGAGTACAAGGCTGTATTTTTCTCTTTCATTTTATTCATTTAATTTTATTGAATGTTATTATTCATAGATTGTTCCAGCTATTTTTGGAAGGATATTAGGCATATTGACATGACAATTTGGATAGGGCTTTAATACAATTAGAAAGCTCATTGCTTTATTCTTGACCACAGACAAAAACATGTCACAAGAAAAGTAAATCCATGAGAAATCTGTTTAATCAACAGGTTTCCTAAATGTGGTTATTTTCTGAATTTTTTGCTGTTTGCATTGACACCAATAAATCTAAAACATGTTTATAAATAAAGTGAGATTTTCTTGCAAAATAATTTAGATATAATATGTTTGTGATATTTCAGAATTACTACTACCCATTTATTTCCTCTAAATATTCTCTTTGTTTTATTTGTTTGTCTTCTGTATACTTTATTAATGTTTTATAGACACAGAGTCCTGAACAGAAGCAATTGTGATTACTAGTAAAACATTTGAGAAATATATTTAGTTGGTATTTTTAAGATGTTACTTTCGCAGCTCTTGATATTCAGTATAAATAATCCTCCACAAAATACTTAGGGATTTTATGATTACAGCATCCTCAGATAATGACTAGAGGCATGTGAAAACTTGCAGTTTTCCTTTTGCAGAAGTTCATTAAAAATGTTCAGTTTCAATCTACATGCATCCCACTTAGCATTTGGGTAAAAATAAAAATCTAAAAGCTCAAAGTAAAATTCAGACATAACCAGTGAGTTCCACTCTATTTGGGGTGAGACCATGCAAAACTGCACATTTTGCAAGGTTTGATGTGAAAACCTAAACTTGCCTGGGTTGACTCAAAACTGGGCCCACTCAGATTTTCTTAATCTGGTTGTACATTGAAAATGTATATGTGAGTCTTCGTAAATCTGTTTGCAAACCAGGCCTGCGTTTGAGGTTTAACACTAAAATCAGGAACATTTTGTATGTCACTGTGTTGTGTTGTGCTCCTTTCCCACATCTCTAATGACAAAAAATAGCCAGGTCACTATTCGTAAAGATCTACTTTTCACTTACAGACCTGACAGTATCTGACTGAGTTCAAGCACACTAACTTTACTAGTCCCATTTTGTTAACGTGGCATGGAAATGATGAGTGAGGGTTTCAGTCATGGTGAGAACATCTCTTCTGGAAGCATAAATAATGACTTGATACAATTGGATTAGCATTCTAAGGCTACGTCTACCCAGTCCCACAGTTTAGACTACTGGGGTGTGAATAGCCAAACCATTGCAAAGTAACTCCCCCTTGTGGACGCTGCAGGTGCAAACAAAAAGGTTTGAACAGGACTATATTATTGTGAACTGGTTTTAGCATGCACACAGGGAAATTACTGTATAGCACTGTAGTCTGAACTGGGGGTTTTTGCAGGCAAGCCTTAAGTCCTTTCAAAGTCCTAGCATAAAACAACCACACTCATTTGCTAGGGGATACCTTTTAAAGCCAGCCCCATTGTGGTTAACGTTGTCCACACTTTGGGAAGAATATTTTTCACTGGTAGTAAAATCCCATAATACTTGTGTCTCTACCATGCTGCCAATGGAAATTTTTTTAAAAACTTGAAAATAAATTTTAAAATTATGCCTTTAATGCAGGGGTGGGCAAATACCAGCCTGCAGGTCAGATCTCTAGGGTTAGCCCCTGGCAGGCCACCACTGCTATATTTACATATGCCTCTGCAGCTCCTGTTGGCTGTAGATTGCTGGTCCTGGACAATGGGAGCTGCAGGAAGTAGTCCCCCAGTCCGTGCTGCTTCCCGCAGCTCCCATTGACCAGTCCATGGCCAACGGGAGGTGCAGTTGCCCGTAGCTGCAGAAGCACAGATAAATATAATGGTGGCAGCTGGCCAGGAGCTAACCCGGGTGAACCACATCCGTTTTATTGCCTACCCCTACTTTAACAAATAGTAGCCTCCAAAGTGAAAAGACATTTTAGATTCCATTATGTTGGATGCTGTACAAACACAAAAAAGAAAATATCTGATCCATTACTGATTAACATCCACAGAATGACCGATGTGTATTATACCCACACAAATAGTAACCAGGCCTTAGCCCTGCTAAAATCCCTTCAAAAAAGGACAATGTTGTTTTTGTATTGTGGGCAATTTCACCTATACTACAGTTTGCAAAACTAATAGATTGTAGTGAAATGTGTCTCAGACTGTACTGGCACAGACTTACAGTCAATGCAGTTATTGTAGTATTATTATACACACAAGAAACAGGCCAGGATTTTCAATATTTGAGAGTACTGTAAAATTGGAGAGGTTTTGGAGCTATGCAGGCATGCATGTGCCTATTTAGCACCAACAAAAACATTACAGTCTATGTTTTAAGAACAGTATCCAAGATCTGTTGAAGTCTTGGTCCATGCCCATTGCTTTCTTAGTTACTTAGAAATATAACTCCAAGCAAATATATATATATAAAGATGTTTTGGTCCCAGTGAGTTTGTTTGCTTAAAAATAAAATATAAACAAATATTTTTGGCTTGGAAATATTATATGGGTTTACAGTCCTTCTCGTAATATACAAGTATGTCACATCCAATTTTTTTTTTTATAAAAGTGCACCCCAGACAACATTTAAAAATGAGAAAAGAAACAGATACTAGGCCCTAGACTCTGTAATGAAATTTGCAAAGGAAAATTCTAAATCTATGATTGGGGAGAGGGAGGGAAAACTTGAACAACTGATGTTCATTAAGTTGTGGAAGGATGGAGAACTGGTGACTTGGAGAGAAACTGTCAGCATGACATGGATTTAATTACTCTTAACAGTATTTGAAAATAAAGGGAACAGAAACCTGATTAGGGAAAACATTTCAGATTTTCTTATAATTCTTTGAAAATCCACAAAGCCAAAAAATAGACCTCATCTGCTACTCCTCTCAGAAGGGATTTGCCTTATGGGCAAAAGTAGAACTCAGGAGATCAATGTTCTGTTCTGGGCTCTGTCGCAGACAGTGTGACCTTCACCAGGTAACTTATAGCATGTCTACATTGTAGTAAGAAACCCATAGCTGGCCTGGGTCAGTTCATGGGGCGTAGGCTGCAAGGCTATCACATTGTAGCGTAGACCCTTCAGCGGGCCACTGGGCCCTAATTCTCCATGAGAGGGGGAGAGTTTCAGAGCCCAGGATCCATTCTGAGCCTGCACACCTACATTGCTATTTTTAGCCTCAGGTGTAGGGTCCTACCGAATTCATAGTCCATTATGGTTGATGTCACTGTCATAGCTTTTAAAACCAATCACTTACATGATTTCAGCTATTTATATCTGAAATTTCATAGTGTTATAGAGGGCCTGACCCAGAAAGGAGTTGTTGGGGAGTTGCAAAGTTATGGGTGGGAGGGAGGAGTTTGCAGTATTTCTACCCTTACTTCTGTGCTACTACTCGTGGTGGCATTGTCTTCAGAGCTTGGCAGCCAGTGAGAGCAGTGGGTGCTGGCGTTGTCACCATTACTTCTGCCTTGCTGCCTGCAGAGCTGGGCCCTCGGTCAGCAGCTGGACATCTCTGAAGGCAGCAGCGCAGAATTAAAGGTGACATGGTATGGTACTGCCACCCTTACTTTTGCATGGCTGCTGAGGGGTGCTGCTACCAGAGCTGGGTGCCCAACCAACTGCCATGGTTTCCAGCTGCTCATCTCTGAAGACAGTGCAGACGTAATATCACAATCCCCAAACATAACCTTGCAACCCCTCCGCAATTACCTTTTGGGTCAGGCCCCCCAATTTGAGAAATACTGGTCTCCCCTGTGAAATCTGTGCTGTTCACGGCTGTGAATATGGTAGGACTTACCCAGGCGCCTGAATCAGCTGAGACTGTGATCTGAAACTCAGTGCCAGTGCAGGTGTATCCTCTGAGCCAGCATCTGATGCCCTGACTCACACTGAAGAAGTTCCTCTGAAGTTGTTCCAGTGAATCTAAATTCAGAGTAATATAGTACATACGCTGCCCAAGTGCATCAGAATCTGATATTTAATCTGTGTGTAAATTAGGGGTAATAATATTTATTTTCTGTTATCCTCCTTCTATCATATTTGTTTAGTTAGTACATTCTTTCCTGGCAGAGGGGAACTCCACCGAGTCACACCAGCTTCCTGTAAAAATGTGATTCTTTCCCTTCAGGACAAAGACATTTTTCAGGAATAAGGGCTATAAAGGATTGTAGCGCCTTGCTGAGCCCACAGTTCATTTTTATATCCCATACTGACTGAACAATTTATATTCTGTGGTACCCTCACCAGTGCTGTACATTAGTGCCTGTCCACAAATTAGTCACCTGCTAATGAAATGCTACCACCAGTAGGGTGCAAGAAGGTAATCATTCTATGCTGGCAATATGTACACTCACTGCCACATCTTTTTAGTGAGAATAAGGCTGATTGGGGTTTTTTCCATTGTATATTTGTGCTGCAATGTGTGCTCCTTAATAGGATTATGGTATCAACCCTATTGTAGCGGTGGAAGTGTTTCTTAGCTGTTCTGTATCCAAAAAGGAGCTAAGCTGGGGACTTATTTCACTCCCCTCACAAAAGCATTTAATTGGTTCATTATTTATAATGTCATTATTTTCCCTCTGTACCTGTGAGCCAACGGAATATCATTTTACAGATGGGGAAACTGAGGCACAGAGAAACTTGGCTGCCAGTTTACATGGCAGGGTAAACAGAAATTTTGCACCAGTGAAATAATTCTTTGAAAAGACCCATAAAGGGGAGGTTTTCTCTTGCTACATGAAACAAAAACTTCAGAGGGGTAACCGAGTTAGTCTGTAACAGGAAAAACTTAATAAACAACAAATAGTCTAGTAACTCTTTAAAGGCTAACAAAACATATAGATGGTATCATGAGTTCATGATACTATCTTCATGTTTTGTTTGTCTTTAAAGTGCTTCTAGATCATTTGTTATTTTTTAAGTTTTTACATGAAACAAGTTTAAGTTTTCAGCTGGTCTAGATTTCCAAACCACCATCAGGAGCCACTGTCTGCTTGTGACAATGGATTGTTCCCATTTTATGGATGGATAAAATATGGCACGAATGAGTGACGCCATCAGGAGTCAACAAAAGAGGGTGTCTTAGAAGTAAGGTGTTTGTGGCTCCCAAACTTGCCCTGCTTTTTGTTAAACAGAATGTTGAATTAATTATTAAGATCTGGAAAGTAAAGCGATTAGCTTAGGAAGGAAACTGAGTTTCTTAAAACGTGTATTCAGCAGCATGTTGTATGGATGTGAGTCATGGGTGATAACAAAAGATTTGAAGAGAAGGATATTGGCATTTGAGAGGAGTTGTTATTCGAAAGATCCTGAGAATTGGATGGATGTAGAAGGTCACCAATGAAGAATTATATAGGAAGATATAGCCGAAAGAGAACCTATTGCAGAAGATTATACAATGGAAGTTACAGCTATTCGAGCATATCTGCAGAATGAATGACAAGCGAAAAGTTAAGACCCTGGTATTTGGCATAATGGATGGTCTGAATAGGAGAGGCAGACCCCACAGAGAATGGGTAGATGATATAGTGGATTGGTAAGGAGCTAGTCTACAGAAACTAAGCCACTCTGCACCGGACAGGGAAAGATGGAAGGAAATAGAGAGGGAGGCGTCGGACACCAACAGGTGTTGAGCCCATTGTTGTTAATGATGATGAGATTTGTAAAGAGCTCAGCACATAGCACCTGCTCTTTAGGAACCTAAAGAACTGACTAGATTTTTTCAAGGAAGCTTAGGCACCTTGCTGAAGTGATCAGATTTTCAAGAGTGCTCTGCACCCAGCACCTCTCATTTGGAGTAACAGGAGCTGAACACTTCTGAAAATCTCACCATTTTAGCAAGGTACCTAAATGGGAGCTGGGCTCTTTTGAAAATCTGGCCCCGAAGGCATGATTTTTGCAAAAGCAGAAGTTATATTTCAGACAGCTTTTCACTCATAGTTAATCACAGACATAGTAATTTATGGAGACATCTAAATGCTAGTCTCTGCCTATTAACAATGGAGACCAAGTTTAAAAATCCTGCCCTAACCAGAATCTGGTGTCCTGGCTCGACTGGTCTCCAATTCTGATGGTGTCATAAAGTTGCTGTATAGCACATTTGTGCACGTTGCACTTCCATAAGTGAAATGACATATTTAATGTTAGGTACCAGTTTTCATATTCTATATAGTACATGAGTATTCAGATCAATGTAATGAAAGAAATGCTACATATCTTCTTTTTAGGCTGATGATAATGCATTCTTCCAAAATCAGAAATAGAAGACTTCCCTGATAGAACTGATTGAAATTACATTTTTGGAACAAAAGCACTTTTAGTCGATATCTGGCTTCCCTACAGACTTGTTTTTATTGCCAATACAGTTTCACAGTTAGACCATCTCAAGTAACTTCAGTGACCCCATAAAAAGAGACAGAATAAAATAAGGAATATTTGGAGAAATTCTACCTTCACTTGACCTCGCAGACTGGATGAGAGTAATTATGGGAAGAATTTAGCTTCTATGGTATGATTTGGCCAACCATCTGGGGAGAAATATTCTTCCAGCAATTTGACTGGTACTTTGTTCCAGCAGCAGCTGTAGGCCAAACTGCAAACACACGTGTAACTGTCAATGGGACTACTCACACACTTTAAGTTAAGCGTGTATACAGCATTTTTAAGGTTGGAAAGGGAATTTTCAGGGACACAAAAAATAAAACAAAAAAATTCTTATGCCGTATTTCATGGGAAAATATGTTCACAATTATCACATAGCTCTGAAATTTACCAGAGTTACTGATAATAACCGCAGAACCACCTTAGGTCTATTAATTGTTGACAATGACACTGTATGCTAGAGCCTGAAAATGTTTGTGTTGCTGGTCTGTTTGTCCCCAGATGCAGTCTTGAAAACAAGACATGACCTAAGGGATCTGTGCTGGAGGTTGCAGAAACACATATAATATTCTCAATCATGATGGGAGTGTTCCTTTCAGTGGCTACTTAGTAGCCTTTTTTATTACCATATTGTTATTCCTGTACTGCAGCCTTCGAAAATATGTCAACACCAGTTTCACTCTCAACTTTCACATTGCAGTTTCTTTCGTATTGTCATTATTTATTTATAGTGTAGTTGGATCCAATTATGTTTGAGACCTCGTGCTGGGCGCTGTACAAAGCCATAGTAAGAGACAACTCCTGCCCTGAGGCTTTTGCAGTCTAAAGCCTTGGCTACATTACATAGTTTTTTGACAAAAGTCAGTGTTTGTCAATGAAACAGTGGCGGCATACACACTCCTTCACAAATGTAACTCCCCTGCTACACCAACATATTAAAACCACGTCAGCAAGGGGCATAAGACTTACGTTGGAATAGTTAGGGTGACTTATGTCTGTGTGTGACACTGCATACCTTACATTAGCAATGGGAGCTCGTTCTTGTCAGTTTCATTCTCTGCTGGAGCCATGAAGTTGACAAAAAAGACATTTCCAAACTCTGGAACCAGGATGCTGCCCAGGCTCCGCTCCAAGTTGGCCACCACCTAGACTCCCAGCTTGGGCTCCCCACTGGGATCTCTGCTGTCCCTGCCCTTCGGGGAGAGAGCTCTCTGTTCCCTGCCAGGAACAGGAATCTCCTCACCTCAGATGAAAAGCCTGGGCTTTTGTGGGAGCAAGAAGGTGTGTCCTTCCCTCCACCCACCCTCACCCCAGGGCAGCTGGGCTCCCAGTGGGGAGCTGCATGGAGCTAAGAGCCCTGGCTCTCCGTCCCCCACACTGCCCCTCCTCAGTCAGTGGAAGTGCTCCTGGGGAGGATGTAACCACCGACAGGGAGAGGACAGTCTGGACATTGGCCCCTGCAGTAATTAATGCAGTGACTATAAATCGACCTATCTTAGGTTGACAGATCTTTGTAGTGTGGATGTAGCCTTGTCACTGATCCTGCATCACACAGAGATGGACTGATGTTCCCACTCACTGCAGCCACTAGGGCTCAGGGTCGGTGTCTTAATCATGCCAAGTGCATAATTAGGACAAGAGGCAACAAGAGGGAGTCACAAACACGAGGAAGGAATGAGATGGGAGGCAAGGATACAGACACTGGTCCGGCTCCTGTTATTCTTATTGATATTATGAGGGGAGCAGACGGACTTACTGGGTGGGGGATCCTGGCTCCATGCTCCCGGAAGGGGTGAAGCCATGGGCAGAAGGGACAGGGCTGGGGCAGCCAACCAACCCTCAGCACCTCCCTCCCTCCCAGAGTGCACTGCACCATACCCCCTCCCCCGGCAGCCCTCAGCGCCACCTGGAGCATGCCATGGTGGCTCTCTGGCAACAATTTAAAAGGTCCCAGGCTCCAGGTGCTGCTGCAGTATTGCCAGTGGCTGGAGCCCCCGGACGCTTTTGAATTGCTGAGCCTGGGGTGATTGTCCCCTTTGCCTCTCCCCCATCCCATCCCCGTCTGCAGGCCTGGATATCATGGTACAGGCTCGGAGCTATATTGAGTCATAGGAATGTAGGGTGGAAAGGATTTCAGGAAGTCACTGAGTCCAGCCTGGCACTGAGGCAGGACTAAGTAAACCCCCGAGATCATTCCTAACAGACGTTTGTCCAACCTGCTCTTACAAATCTCCAATGATGGGGATTCAACAACAACTCTTTAAAACCAAAATTTAAATCCAGAATTTACCCCTAATCTCCCTTGCTGCAGATTATGCGTCTTCTGTTTGTTTGGGTTTTTTTTCACATGGCGAAACATGCCCGTTTTTTAAAACTTTTCACCATGGGTCAGATTTTTCTAACTCTTTTCTCATTTTTTGTTGCTCTCCCAGTTTATCTGTACATTTCCTAAAGAATTTCAGCTAAGATCTCACCAGTGTCAAGTAGAGCAGGAAAATTACATTTCGGAATGGTCTTAGCCGTTTTTTACAATTGCATTACAAATGGAATGTGAGTCAACAATAACCCCAGATTCTTTTCAGCAATATTTCCCATAATTCCCCAGGTCGTGGCTGTGCATTTGCTTTTTCTTGTCTAAGTGTAGTACTTTGGAGTTGTCGTTATTGAATTTCATCTTCTTGATTTCAGTCCAACTCTTTAATTTGCCACGGTCATTTTGAATTCTAATCCCATCCTCCAAAGTGCTTGCAAACTGTTCCATCTTACAGAGGCGTAGCAAGGAGGAGATGGGGTGGGGGGCAGTTGCCCCTGGGCACCATGCTAGGGGGACGCCAATTTAGTCTCCCTACACTCCCCCTGTCATCCTTTGGCTCGCCTGCTCCTCCTCCTCCCACTGCTTCTGGCTGGAGCCTCCTCCCTGTCTTTCCACCTCAGCCCCACCCTCCTCCATCTCTGCCAGCGGGTGCATACGGTCCCACACTGGTGTAAGCTCCCCTCCTCATCCCAGAGTTGGGTTCAGCTGGGCACAGCGGCAGCGGGGGGGGGGGGGGGGGGAAGGGAGGAGTCACAAATTTTGCTTTTGCCCCAGGGCGCATAACACCCTCACTACGCCTCTGCCATCTTAATGTCTTCACAAATGTTCTAAGTATACTCTCCACTCTATTATCCAACTCATTAATAAAAATATTGAATAGTCCTGAATGCAAGATTGACCCCACAGATATCCTCTGCAGTATGACAGCAAACTATTAACAATCATTCCTTGAGTATGGTCTTTCCACCCTCTGTGCACCCACTTACAATAATTTCATCTAGATCACATTTTCCTTGTTTTCTTCTGACTTACAGATGGAGGTGGGCTTCATGTCATTTAAATAAATTAGTCGTATAATATAAGTGAATAAATAAATAAATAGGATCACAATATTCCACCTTGACGTTCTATCTAGCCATTATCAGTTGGTAGTTCCTTGTAGGCATGACAAGGTCTTGGAGAAGTATTTGTGATAAGACTACTTAGTGGCTTTATGGGGTAGTTTGAGGAGGACCTTCCATGTATAAATGGCAAAATGTAAAGACGCTCATGGAAGGCGTCAGTTAATGGGCTGTTGAGGTTGGTGTTGTTAATAGCTACAGGCAGTACATATAGGACAAAAACTGCGTAATGAAAATAACAAACTGAAAAAAGTTAACTTTTGCGAGATTACTGATACCCCAATCCTGAAAACAGTTAAGCACATGATAGTTCTGCTAAAGTCAATTATATTAATCAGGGGCCTAAAAAACCCCTATGACATTCAATGGGAGTTTTCCCATTAACTTCAGAGGGAGCTAGAGTTTGCCTTAAGGGTCTCATGGAAACCAGTGGGATCCTTTTTACTGGTCTCAATAACCTTTGATTCAAGTCCTGAATAGCTAAGTTAAGTGTGTGTCTGCACTTGCTGAATTGGGCCCGTAAGTGGGCTATTGGCACCTTTTCTCCATTTCACTAACAACGCAGAAGCCAGTGTTGTCACTTTTGCAGAGGATTTTTGCTTTACTCTCTAAAGCAGGAGCAGGGAACCTAAGGCCTGGGGGCTGGATGTGGGCCCTGGCTTGCCTGGATCCAGCCTCCGAGGCTCAGGGTCCCCCATCTTCCCCTCATTGGGGAGCCCATTCTGGCACTCCAGCTTTCCTGTTGCTCCCCCCACAGGGCTGGTGTGCAAGAAGAAAATGGGGAGGGTCTTTTTCCTTCTCAGTCAGGAGCCACATCAGCGAGGATTTTGTTGTAGGTTTTTTTTTGTTTTTTTGCTTCTCCCTTGTGTGCAGGCCCCGACTGATTTTTCTGCAGGTCAGCGGCCTTTGACAGAAAGAAGGTTCCACACCCTTTACTCTAAAGCCTGAGATTTGCTCTAAGAAATCACCAAAGACTGAACCTCATGGACATTTTCTTTCTTAAGGAACAGAAAGTTGCTAACATCTATCCAAGTTGACTCTGTAGTGAATCTTGCTGTATTTGTCTGGTTGAGTCCATAAATCTCCCCGGCATTGTCTTTCTAGCTTGGTGTGCAGCCATGCTGAGATTCTGACACGTACATCTGCATCATGAATGCCAGTATAACAGGTGTCAAACAGCCTCTGTAGTCGCCCCACACTATGTATAGTGAAGGAAACCTACAATACTTTGCATCTTTGCTTTTGATGACACAGGGACTGGTTGCTGGCAGTCGATCTGGATAGTATTCTCTAAAGGACAGCAAGGGAGAGGCAGGACCTAGAGGGGCCTTGCCACTACCTCTCCCCACTACTGGTATAGCTGTCTGGCTGCCAAGGGGAATGTGTACTGAATCCATTTAAAAGGTGCATTTTGATTACTACACTTTACAGTTGCACTTAAATGCCCTAACTGAGATCAAAGTCCTATTGTTTCAGAGATGGTATGTGTGTATAGTATCAGAGGGGTAGCCATGTTAGTCTGAATCTGCAAAAGCAGCGAGGAGTCCTGTGGCACCTTATAGACTAACCAAAGTGTCGGAACATAAGCTTTCGTGGGCAAAGACCCACTTCATGGGCAAAGACCTGTCAGTTGCAAAGACATGCATCTGATGAAGTGGGTCTTTGCCCATGAAAGCTTATGATCCAACACTTTGGTTAATCTATAAGGTGCCACAGGACTCCTCGCCACTATGTGTGCATAGTAATAATTAGTCTTTGCCTTAAAGAGTTTAAAATTTAAATAAAACAATACAGATTTATTACCCCATTTTACAGATGGGGAATTGAGGCAGAGAGATTTAGTGACTTTTCCCAGGTCCCTTGGGAAATCTATGGTAGAGCTCAGAATCAAGTGCTGAACTTCTCTGTCCCAGGCCTTTCTTCCTGTTGTGTATCACTGTGAGCAATGTATGTCCCTGCTTCTAGTGCAGGGCTGTCTGAAATCCACCACCAAACTCTTAGGCTGTGTCCAGACTCAGGGGTTTTTTCGGGAAAAGTAGCCTTTTCCCCAAAAAACTTCCCCTGCATCCAGACTCAAGCCGCGTTCTTTCGAAATTATTTCGAAAGAACGCGGCTTTTCTTTCGATGGCGGTAAACCTCGTTTCACGAGGAAGAACGCCTTCTTTCGAAAGTTCCTCTTTCGAAAGAAGGCGTTCTTCAATGTAAATAGGGCTTCCTCGAAAGAGAGTATCCAGACTCGCTGGGTGCTCTCTTTCGAAAAAGCGGATTGCTCTTTCGAAAGATCCGCCTGCAGTCTAGACGCAATCTTTCGAAAGAGGCTCTTTCGAAAGATGCTTTCGAAAGAGCCTCTTTCGAAAGAAGCCTGCAGTCTAGACATAGCCTTAGTCTCCAGCCATCAGTTCTCAGATTGCAATGTTCATTATGTGCATAGGGGAAGAAAGCTGTAGATAAAAAAACAGAAAGCATAGGTAGGTCTGTATGTTTTGTCTCCCATCCTGTCACATTTTTTATACTGTGAGGCAATGTGACACAGTTTGCCCCCTGTGGTTTTCTGAAAGCAGATTGGTAAACTTGGACTTGTTGCATCAGGCTGACAGCTGACTTGCCTCAGACTTCAGTGTCTCCAGCACCCTAGTGGGGCCAGAAACTGAACTGTGATTCATCCACTAAAACAGGTCCAGCACACCAACAGTCTACTGTTTGCTGTAATGATACTACGGAGAGCAGGGAGGCTGTTTAACACCCTTTCGGGCTCTGCATCTAAAAGTCTCTTTGTCCCCTCTACTGCTAGGAAGTCAAAAGAACATGCTTTGTTGAAATTTTCCAGAAAAGAAAAATGTTTAGAATACCAAAGCCTCAAATAGGAGCTGATGGCTCCAGTCTGGGCACAGACAATTGAGTTTGAGGAAATTTATAGCAAGCCTATCCTTAATCTGTCCCAGGAATTACTTAATTTGCTTGTTCTGTTCCATAACATAAGAAATTGTGGGGATACAAATTTAATACATTCAAGGAGCCAGTGTTATGGTTTACTGTGTCCTTGGACAGCTGCAAATCCTTCCCCAATGTATTTGCTTAATGTTTAGGCTTAACATGCTTTAACCACAAATCAGGCTACAATAATGAACTTGGACTTCATCCAAGTCTTATCCCTGAGTCCCTACAAACAACTCTAGTCCCAAGGGTGAAATGCTGGTGATCGACCTGTGAATATACCGAATCCCCTATCGTTTCGTTATATGTGCTGAGAATAACAAGGCATAAAAATTAAGGACCAGATCTCCAGCTGGTGTCAATCTCCTTTATGCTGATTTACATCAGCTGATGCTTAGACCCTACCAATAGCAAGTACTGTGTCTTCATCTGCATTTCAGTCCACACCTCAGCTAAAGAAACTTTGCAACCCTGAAAATGTCCTCTCTCAAACTTGAATGTCTCCTTGCATCTGGGTTTTCTCTCATCAGCACTTTGAGGCTGGTATAGAATTAAAAATGGCACACCCAATACAGTTAAGCTTTTCAATGATGAGGTAACTTTATTTATCGTAAAATTTCATCACAGAATACATAGTCTTGGCAGGGCACTTCCTGAGAAAGAAGCCTATAGTTTCAAAAGTACGCATAAGTGAATATAGGGGCTTATTGTTTGCCGTCTGTCTTTTTATTACAGAAAGGAGATAGTGTGGCTTTTTGTTTTTGTTTTTAGGTTTTTTTATTTCATTGTGTACTGGGATTTCCGTGATTTTGTGTTAAACTTTACCAGAAGGGCATGTATCAGACTCTCTCTACATGTGAATAATAGGATTGGTGGTCTATCTCTTTTGAGATGGACTTAGTAGTCTAAGCATGATTGTTTTCATATCTTGTCACACTTTGCTGAATGATAAAGTTAGCATTTTCTGTTTGGTTGGCAGGAGGCCTGTGGTTAATTCTTGGGTTACTATGACCCCCCTCCACACAGCAACTTGTAGTGACCCTCCTATTCTATGCCTCTAGTAAGTCTATTTTAGTTTTAGAAATCTTGTACTGTTCTGATTTCTTTTCCTTTAAAAAAAAGCCCCAATCTACTATACACAATGATCTAGCTATACACATTGATGGTTCCTGCTTCCTATGGCTATTTGATCTCCTAATTACAGTAATTTTGAACTGATTGCATGCTCTTTAAATTTAAATTAATCCAACAAAGAATGCATTTGACTGGGTTAGGAATGACCTAATGTAATTTTTACAGTGGAGAGGAAGGCTTCTTGAATGATATATCCAATCTAGTCTTGTGTGGCATTTCTGCTTATAAAAATAAATATTCAAGAGTAGACTCAAGACAGAGATCCATGACTATCAAGCAGGAAAACTCAAAAGGTTTAGAGCTTCTCTGTGGTTTGGATAGGCACTTATGTGAATGACTCCAAACCTTGGGTATGTCAGCAAAGTCCATAGACTGACTGATGGAATCCAAATCTCCTTGATTTGATATCTGACTCTATGTTCTTTCGAGAAAGTTCCAGGTATGTCACTAATTCCATTCTTGAAATCAGGAAGGAGAGAAATGTGATTTTAAAAGACATGCCATCTGATTGATTTTGAACCTCAAAAATATTAATTTGAAGTGCACTTTGACTTTTTAGTTAAGGTTCATTTTGGTTATTTTACCTAAGCCAATTCTTACTGTTGTCCCGAATGTGGCTGCTTCTCTGGGGTATTATTAAAAGCCAGTGGCTTCTTTCAGACGTATCCCTTGCAAGTATTCCTAAAGACTTTCTCATTAGCATTTTGTATTATTTTGTAATGATCATTTTGTGAATAATGTAATATTATGTAAATATTGAACCCAAATATTTATCATTCTTTTTTTTTTTTTAGGGCACAAAGTTTCAAAATATTTTTACTATTGATTTTTCCAAGTTACGGGTCATATCATTTTGTGCCATCACTGTAAAACATTTGTATGAACAAAGAAGCAAGACTTGTCTTCACGAGTGTAATGTATTCTGGTGTAATGTTGCTATTTGCTCCAAACTACAATTAGAATTATTTGACTGGGAAGTTGATGTAGTTAGAAAAAGTATCATTAAATAAAAATTAAAATAAACGATTACCTTGGATTTGCTGAACCTCCATATTTAGGGGTTTAGTTTGGTTTGAATTATAGCAGAAGCAGTTCAGATACCCCATATTATCATGCTTGGAGTGCTTTACCATTAAACTAGCAGACCAGCTCCTGGAATGTCTTAAGTGAAATTTTTTGGAGGGGGGGGGGGGTGAGAGAGAGAAATATGCATCATTCAATATTAAAATTCTGCCAAAAACAAATGAGAACACAGTCTGCATATATTTTCCATATACACAGCCTACCTACTTAGTCTGCAGAGATACCAAAGCATTACAGGCAAGTGACATGAACACATTAATTGCCATTAGATATGTGGTCATTACTGCAGATTTGTAGCGATCATCATGTTGTTAATAATTCATTTCATATTTCTATGAACATAACTCCAGGGGATTCCCTACCCGGATCAGGGCCTTGTACTGGATGCTGCACAAACACATGCAGATACTGTCCCTGTCCCCACTGAACTTACAATCAAATAGGATGTAGGCACTGAAACTACCCACATACCAAGACAACATTAATTTCACTTTCAAATTCCAGGTGTAAAGTTGTTTAAATGATTCGCAAGCACTTATTAAAGCTACTCCTTTATTCAGGGGTGTTCTGCCAGCAATCGTTTTGCTGTAAAAAAGTACACAAAAGGAAGTCTGGGTTCCTCTCTCTTCATTACGTTTGGGGTCTGATTCTGCAAACATTTACACACAAGTAACTTTAGTCACAGGAGTAGCCTCATTGACAATAAGTAAAATTAACAGAATTTGGCCCCAGTATAGCTCTGATGTGTTTCTGCAGAATGATGTTTAGAAACACTTGGAGAACACAAGAGCATTTTTAATGTTTACACTAACACAGAGACTCTGAAGATGGTGGCCTTTGAACTTTGATTTTAGAAGTTGTGTGACTAATCCGCATCTTACAGACAGCTTTTTTTTTCTTTTTTAATGTTCATTTCGAGCTTCAGGGGTTGCTTGAATGGGACAGGATTTGATTACTAGCTTTCCAAGGTTTTGTTGTTGGCCTTGTTAGCAGTCACTATATAAGGAAAATGGATTTCATGAGATCAAGCTTCTGTGTTAGTACACAGTTGATGTGATGGATTTTTAACCACCTAACCAATAAATAATAGATATCAGCAATTTGACCTATTGCTGTTCTGCGCAGAAAGGTGAATGACAATTTGCATAATATCAAAAAGGCTGGAGTATCCTCACCTGGACCTTCTGAGCTCAAAAGCACAAGCCCTGCATTAATACTCCATCTGGATCTTGATTAGGGAGACTCCTCCGCCAGCCATGCTGTGGTACTGTATTTACTAGCTGAAAGCATGTGTTGTTAATTCAGTGTGTATTAAGTCACAGCCTTACATCTATACAGTGTGAGCTCAGCAGGGAAATGTGAGAAAGTACTCTTGTATTAATCACAGTGCCAAAAATAAACCTGGATATCAGGCCTTTAAGCTTCTCAGACTTAGCTGAATGCTGCAGCCTACAATATACAGCAAGGACTGATATTTCCTCTTTGTGCCAGGATGGATTTTAAAAATAGGCATTTTCTTAAAGCACTTCTCCCACTAAGCACACTATGTACAATGTACATAAAATATTTTTCTCCCACAGTTTAAGCAAACAGATTTTTAAGTAGACATTATCACCTGCAGAGAGCCCGGTAATAGGTAATTTAGTATGGAGAAGAGTTTTGTAGATTTCTGATTAATATTTACAAAAGGCTTTGTGTATTTTTGCTCTAACGCTAATGAGGCAGCAGATCAAGTTTAACAAAAAGGACACTGTGGATTGAAATATGGTATTGTGCCCATCAAAGTCTGCCTCCTCTCTGCTTGGCTTATGATGAATACTGTTCTTTAATAGCAGGCTGGTGTTCATGAAAAACTTATTACAGTGACTAAGAGAGAAGCCAAGAATGAAGGAATGCCTGACTGGCATCAATCAATCACTCCCTTTTAAAGATGAACTGATCCTTCTTTTTTTAAAGTAACACTTCATAAAAAGGTCTCAAACATAAATATGCAAAGCATTAGAGCAATTACATTCTGCGTGATCCCTACAGTATTTCTGGTACATGGGTTAACTTTAGTGGGGTGAATATAATGAATGCAGTAAAATGGCAAATCTCTCTAAAAGAAAGCTGATATTCAGAGCAAAACTCTTGATAAATAGGGTTAATTAGCTGGAGCAATAAAATGAGGTTATTCAGATTAGTTTTTTTTTAACTACTAGTCTCCATGTAGGTATAGTTTTTAAATTTAATTTTTATTAGTTTTTGTTTAAATTAAGATATATTAAAAGTAAAGTAAAAAATAAAGCATGTATCTATCTACATCTAAATGTGGATATAGAAGCTGAAAAAAAAAGACTGAGCTATTGAATGTCCTACATGTTCAGAAGCAACATTTATGCTCATTTGCATGCCTAATTTGTAGGTAAAATTACTATGATTACAAGCACAATTGCAGTAAATGCATGTGCGAATTAAGCATACAAATGCATATGCTGTTAAAATATGAAATTTTATATATATATATATATATAAATTCATATACTTATATGAGTCATTATATTTCTGTCACTAATTCTTCCTCTGCATTGACGCCTTGCATAGCAAAATAAAAACGCTTGTACTTAACACACAAATCACAAAAACTAAAATATACCTAAATACTTCTCGCTTATAGTGCACTTATAGTACTGGTTTTGATGGAGACAGAAACAGTAAAAGGGAGAGCTCTTACTCAATATATATACAAGAAAAACAGATTCAATGGTTGGGGTACTATCCTGGCCCTATCAATATTAATGGGAGCAGATAAACCCTACGTATGAAAAGGTTCTTGTTGTATGTGGGTCTTCACAATCCTATCACCAAATATTGTCTCATGTGCCCAGTACATTCATAACTTATCTAGTATCCAAAGATCTATTTGTTTTCTTTAAAAAAATGAGGGTATTATGAAACAAATTGGACAATTGCTTTCAAATGAAATGGATAAACTGTAAAATCTTAACTGATTAATAGAGAATAATTTCATATTTAATAGCATAATGGGTGTCATGGCTTGATTAAAAAATATTATGCTCTGATCAACAAAATAGCAAAATTTTGCGGTGATGTTCTGACTCCATTTTGGTGTCCCAAAATAAGTGCATGTCAGAATCTTTCAGTATCAACTTTTGAATAACATACTTCTAGGCATAAAACCTCAGACTATCAGTGTACACTGGATGGCATGTGATGTTATTTACAAATTCTTTTTGGGCGGCAGTAATAATAGTAGGGATCAAAACCATGTCTGAGCACTGGTTGAGGATTCAATGGAAGATTCACATGAGTTGGGTTTTTCAGTCCTGGCTCAGCAGGAATGCACAAAAGGCCATATTTAACCCCTAGTGTAAGTCAGCACAATTCCACTGACATCAGTGGCATAATGTTGTCTTTCACCAGTTGTGGTTAGGGAACGTACCTACCTGGTGTAGTAATATTTCCTTTCTTATTCATAGTGAAAAACTAAAATGAGTGGTATGTTCATCCCCTTTCAAAATACAGGTAAAAACACATCTATGTACACAAGTCCAATTTTTGTATCAGTTGCACCAGTTTTAATGTGGACTAAATTCAGAGAAGACCATGGTGGATTCACAACAAAGTAAATAACTGAAGAATTTGGCCATTATTTTTAGTCAGCTGTTACTTAGGTAAAAGGCTCCCATTGAGTAAGAATTTCAGGATTTCTAAGGAACAGAATAGGATGTAGGGTAAATATTTCAGTTAATTCAAGGCACTTTGGACACTGCATTCATTCCATCTCCAAGATTACAAAAGGCTTTTTTCCACAGGGACATCTAGGAAAATTAATCCAAATTAACTAAAGGTGTGAATTTGAAGCAGATTAGTTAAACTGCATTCAACCCCTCTGTGAATACCCTAAGGTAGAATTGAGATGGCCTTAATTCAGTTCAGTTTAATTCATTTCCAAAGTGAAATAAACTAAAGTGAAGTAAGATCATTTTAATTCTGAATAACAGTATCCATACAGGAATTTAATCTGGTTCAACTACTGCACTTTAAATCCAAATATTTAGTTAATTTGGATTAATTTTCCTGGATGTCCCTGTATGAACAACCCCTTCGCCTTTGCTTAGTAGAAATCTAAAATTGAGCAACTGTACCTAAGTAGGATTGTGTATTATTTTTGATTCCTCTCAAAATTGGCTCTTTCAGGACAGTCATGCAGGGGTTTCTAATGTGGCAGGTTGGTAGTCCATGGCATAACTACCTTTAGAAAAAAAATGAAAATGTGTATTTCTGTTCTAAAAAGGTTGCAGCACAATTAAGGGGAAAAAAGGAAAATGTAAAGAAATTGACAGCATTTTCTTATCCATGTTGAAAAGGTCCATGCCCTATGAAAACATGTTAGATTTTACATATACAAACATGTAAGAAAAGCTACATATTACAGTACATATAAAATAGCTTCTGAACATCTTTGTGTCATTTAAAATGCTTCATACCTTTTGTGGCCAAATTCTGGTCTAGCTTTAGATCCAAGCTAAATCCACTATTTCCACGAATTTGTCCCAGATTTACACTGGTGTAACTGAGAGCAAAATTAGATCTCTCTCTGTGTTCTAGCACTGGGCATAAATCAGTAGCAATTCCATTAGTGTTAAACCAATGGAAAAACATAATCAGCGAGAAGAGCACCAGGTTAAGTTTCTGGAGTTCAGCAAAAGATGGAAATATTTTCTCCCTTTCAGAATAAGAAAATGATATGTGGTGAAAACGGAGATTCTTTCCCTGAGCAGACAGTGCAGGTTACTCATAGACGCATAATGGCTTTCATTCAAGGGTGCCATATGGCTGCTTATAAGATTTCTGCACAGCACTTGCTGTAGCAGTAACTAAACAAATGGCACTATAGTACAATGTAATACCTGTCAAGAACAGTGATAAAAAAATGTTTTATTCCTCTACTCTGTCCTCCCCCGCCCCCTCGGCTTTTCTCTCTAATGTTGTCTGTCTGTGCCAAGTAGCACACGCTACATGGAACTGCCATTCTGATACTTCTCAGAGTGGCTTCTTTTCTCCACCTTTGTTCTAGTTGTGACAGTCTGTGGCTCAGAGGGCCTAGGTGAGCTCAGTTCTCGTGCGAAATGAAGGATAGCTTTGGGTTAAAATAGTGGGCAGAGCCTCAAGAGATGCATGTGCTATTTGCAGCTTTGGTCAGACTTCCTCTGTGACTGAGGGCAGGTCATGAGGGTAAGCCCAACAGAGATCCCGGACAGATTTTGGAGTGCTCAGCATCCCTAATAGTGGTCAGACTTTCAAAAGCATTCTGCTCCCATTCAGGGGTATAATGTAATATTCCAGCCAGGTTTTCAATGGTGCTTAGCGCCCAGCAGTTCCTCTGACACCTCTGACCAGCTTTCCAAAGGTACTCTGCTCCTGAAGTGCTGCCTGTGAATCTGGTTCATTGGTACTTCTTTTGGTTCTGAAAAGTCAGTGAGAACCAAAAGCGTTCAGCACCTCTGAAAATCAGCCCCAACACAGCTCCATACCACACTTCTGTTGGGAATATTTCCTTATTTTCTTCCATCTTGTGAATGCTGAGTTGCTCTAGTGATGGGAGCCACAGAAATGCCTGTGAGTAAATGTATTTACCTTAATTTTAACTATTGGTTCCTCAGAGCTCATTGACCTGGTTTGCAACAGAAAGGCTTCACTGTGGAGTATAGTATAAGTATAGGATTTTGCTATGGATGACAAAGAGAGTGGAAAATGTTGCAATCCCTGACTACCTGATACACGTCAGTTGTTTACTTACAAAACAGCAGGTTTTCTGGTTGACTGTGTTTTTCCTCCAGTGGATCTTTCCATGCTAACACCAAATCTCAAATACAGATCAGCTTTCTCATCTGCGCCCTATACCTTTACCTCTCCACAATGCTCTCTTTAGAAATCACACTCTCGGGAAATTCAGTGTAGATGTAGCCCTCCATTTAAAAGCCAGAGGCAACCACAAATGTAATGATTGTGTAGCCCAGTTCTTAGAATACTTCTTCAAAATATTCTGGATTCAAGATTTTGCATGATGTGTCCCTCAGTCCTTCTGTCCGTCTGAACAGATGGGCAGCTCATTTGATGAGTTAACCAGTCTGAACATTTTAATATTTATGTGGCTCTTTGTACAGCTCAGCAGTCAGTTTATGTGGGACTGCATATTAGATAAGATCAGATTCACTCGGTGCCAATGCTACAGTCCTACTGAGGTCTGTCTGTACTTCATATGTCAAAAAAATATGAATAGGTGGTCTTAATGTTCTCCTCTGGTGTTATATCTGTCTATAGAGAATATAGCTTACAACAGATTAGACGCAATAGAGGACTTGACATATACTGAGAGAGCAGTAAGAATGATGCTTGTTGACATTATCGGCTAAACCTGTAGGGGAATTTTCTTTCTTTTTCTTTCTTTCCTTTTTTTAGAAATTTGTTTATTTGTTCCCCTCTGCTCTTTTTGTATCCAGTTGCAGTTTATCTCTCCAAAGCTGTTTTGTCTATCTAGCCATTTTAAAATGCACTTACGTATCTAGGCACTTATATGGTACCCATCACTGTAGTATCTGAAAGGCTTACAAATCTGCCTATCCCTGTGTTGTTTAGCTAATATTTATTTGTAAGAAGCCTGTACAACTATAATTCAGCTGCCTGTATGTTGCCTGTTCTACCTAGTTAGTAATGCATGGGACTAGACTATCTATATTTCTATGCCCCAGTATACTGCAGTCCCTACGTGTGTTAAACTTCTGCATGCACAAAAGGAATGCAGCAAATCCAATTAGGCACTAAATGGATTGTGTGTACCCACTTCACACTGCTTTGAGGATGCATCCCTATGTCTGAGTTCTCTGTTACACCATAGAAGAGCAGTAGACACTAGTGAGTTTGCCTCTTGAGCAAAAGAAAAAAAATGTGACTTTCAGTCTTTTATGGTAAATGTCAGGAACAAAGCAATCCACATGAAAGATAGCTTACTGTTAAGTGAGTCATGGAAATCCCTACCAAATTTTTGTGAAATGTGGATATATGGAGGAGTGTGGGAGAAAGGAAGGAAATTTCTGCTGACATGGAATGTCTTGGTCCTGTCTCATTCTTGTTGATAGCAATAGTTTCTCATAGTTAGAAGCCCAAAACAGAACTTGCAGACATAAATTTCATAACTTTCATTAGGAAATTACACTCTATCATCAAGCTAAGACAGTCTATAATACACATTGTCCTGGGTGTTCACTGGATGACTTCCCACAATAATCACCAGGGATCCTTCAACATCTCCTTATAAATATTACTTTGATCTGGCTCCGAAAGATGGCATCACAAATGTTACTTCCTTATCGGCTTTATATTTAGAAAATTAAATATGTGCGGTATTAATACTGGAATTAAGAATGCTTAATATACGTGTATATACAGTACAGTACACAGTGACTGATTTGAGCAGCCCATATTGAAGTAGGTACCTGTAGTGTCCCTCATTCACCGTGCGCTAAATATAAAATAGATTCATTATTCAGCTGCTAGCCACAGACAGTCCCTATGGTTCTTTCTGGATCTAAAACACAGGCTCTACTGCCTGCACAAGGTCTGCCTAAATACTGAGTTCTGTAAAGCAGCCCTGAAAAGGACTGCTGACTCCATCTCAGTGTGTATGCCCAATGTTGAAAATGCTAACGTTTAACATTATATATCATGGGAGTTCATGGGCAACACATTTTGATTATATAAATGTCCAGCAAATGAATTGGCTAGTGTGCAACTGGAACATATAGACACTACTTTGTATCAGCATGGTACAATATGAATGTATATTTACCCCTTTGAATGTTCGTAAGCAAAGCACACGCAAGGGCTGAATTTTAAATGCAAAGGCATTTACCTGATGCAAATGTGAAGGGACATATAATTAGAGCCCTACTACATTCACAGTTCATTATGGTCAATTTCATGGTCATAGGATTTTAAAAATAATAAATTTCAAGATTTCATATATTTAAATCTGAAAATTATAATTGTAGGGTCCTGACCCAAAAAGGAGTTGTTGGGGGTTCAAGGTTATTGTGGGGGTGGGGGAGATTGGTTTACTGCTACCCTTTTGTGCTGCTGCTGCTATTGCCAGTGGCTCTTTCTTCAGAGAGGGGCAGCTGGAGGGTGACTGGAGAGGGGCAGCTACTGACTGGGATCCCAGCGCAGAAGGAAGGATGGTCTGGTATGTTATTGCCACCCTTACATGTGCACTGTTGCCTGCAGAGCTGGGCCCTCAGTCAGCAGCGGCTGCTCTCCAACTTCCCAGCTCTGAAGGCAGCACAAAAGTGAGGGTGGTAACTCCGTGACATCCCTAAAATAGCCATGGCCTCGTCTACACTAGAGCAAAAAGTTCATTTAAAATAAGTAGCTCCAGCTACATTAATTACGTGGCTGGAGTCAACATATCATAAATCACTGTCCACACAGTGGGAGGTTGATGGGAGCAAACATTGGCTTCTCTTGCTCTTTGTGAGGAGCAGGAGTACTGGTGCCTATGGGGGTGCTCTCTAAGTTCTATTTACCAGGTCTTCACTAGAAGATCAACTGTGGCAGCATTGAACTTCCACGTAATGTAGACATGGCCCTTGTGGCACCCCCTCATAGCTTCCTTGTGTGTCAGGACCCTAGTTTGAGAAATGCTGCTCTCCCCCATGAAATCTGTATGGAATAGATAAAAGCACACACAAGACCAGATTTCACAGGGGAGACCAGATTTCATAGTCCATGATGCATTTTTCATGGTTGTGAATTTGGTGTGGCTCTCTCTAGTATAGGCCTACAGAGTTTTTCTGGACATCGTGGCTGTGTCTAGACTGGCAAGTTTTTCCGCAAAATCATCTGCTTTTGCAGAAAAACTTGCGAGCTGTCTACACTGGCCACTTGAATTTCCGCAAAAGCTCTGACGATCTCATGTAAGATTGTCAGTGCTTTTGCGGAAATACTATGCTGCTCCCGTTTGGGCAAAAGTCTTTTTCCGAAAAACTTTTGTACAAAAGGGCCAGTGTAGACAGCAGAGATTTGTTTTCCACAAAAAAGCCCTGATCGCAATTTTCGCGATCAGGGCTTTTTTGCGGAAAACAAATATCAGGGCTTTTTTGCGGAAAAGCGTCCTGCCAATCTAGACGCACTTTTCCGAAAATGCTTTTAACGGAAAACTTTTCTGTTAAAAGCATTTCCGGAAAATCATGCCAGTGTAGACGTAGACCATGTTTCCGAAGGCCACTGAAGAGGTTCATCAAGGAAAATGTGGGTCAGCTTTGAAGGTGACAATGTGTATTATTGGAACTATAGTCAATAGATAATGTGAATCAGATTGGGGGGAGCATGTCATGAGAGCCCAGCCATGCACAATGTGCTACAAAAGGGAAAACATAGGATACTGAATGCTATGAAGGTATATTTAATGCCTTATCTGAAAGGGAAGTTCCTTACACAGAGGATGGAAATGTATTTCTGTGGGGGGTTCTAATGGAAATCTAAATTGTTACAGAGCGATTGGCTTTCTAATGCACTGTAAAGAAGGAGGAAGCTTAACGTGCCATAACAAGAAAAGGTAATATAGAACTGTAATTAACATGATGTTGTTTTAATCCACGAAAAAACGCTGTTTGTAGAGCAGGTGTGAAAGAACCTGACTCTTAATGAAGATTGATTGCAAGTCATACTTCACTATTAGTTCTGCTGAGTTTTGTTGGCTATGAGAAGAAAGCAGTGGGGAGGGAGAAAATCATTTGTTTGTGCCGCGGGGTCCCTTGAGTATCCATTCCTCCTCATTCATCTCTGCATGGGGGGATTCTGCTCACACCCAGTGCACTCACTGCTGCACAAAGAGAAGACGGTTGTGTGGGGATCCTAAGACTCTTTCCTTCTCTCTAGGTTGGTCTCTTCCCCATCACCCTGCCATTTCTTTTGCACATGGCAAAATCTAGGACTGCTGAATTCATGCTACACCTTGAAAGAGAGGAAGCAGCCAGGGCATGTTTGAAGGCCTGATGCAACTGCCTTCCATGCCTCTACTCTTAGGGTGTATCTAGACTACAGGGTTTTGTCGACAAAAATGGACTTTTGTCAATAAAACTATACCTGCGTCTACACTGCTGCTGAGTTCTGTCGACATAACGTCGACAGAACTCAGCAGTTTTGTCGATGGCTGTAAACCTCATTCTGCAAGGAATAACGCCTTTTGTTGACAGAGTTCTGTCGACAGAAGGCACTATTGTATCTACACTGTCCTTTACATCTACACTGTCATGTCGACAAAGTGGCTTGCTTTGTCGACAGAACTGGATGTAGTCTAGGTGCTCTTTGTCGACAGAAGCTTTGTCAACAAAAGCCTGTAGTCTAGACATACCCTTACTGTAAAGGTGAATAACAATGCCATCTTCATTTGCCTACCCCCAGCCAGACTGACAAGCAAGAATTCTGAAGTCACTACAAACCAGGACCTCACGCTTAGGAGTTTGCAGCACAAGCCAGCAGGGCACAGAGCTAACCAATCAGAATACATTCTGAACATGCTTCTACTAATACAATCTTCAAAGGTGCCACACAGACTACTGGCTGTGTGGTCTAGTTGGGAGTCAGCAGACCTGGATTTCATTACCAGTTCACCCATTGACTTGCTGTATGATCTTAGGCAAGTCATTTCTCCCCTTCTCACCTCTCTTTCCCTGCTCAGACCTCATCTTTCTTGTCTATTTAGACTGCAAGTTTATTAGGAGAGAGTCTGTTTCTCATTAGGTGTTTGTACAGCACCTAGAACAATGGCTGTCCAGCTTTATTTGGGGCTTCTGCGTGCTTCTGTAATACTTAGTAATAATAATAGGGGTTGGGTATCTGAGAACCTGTTTTGATGCTGATGAGCATGGGAATATGTTCAGCTGCAGTGGACTGGAGTAATCAACATCAGTCTGGTGTGGTTCCATTAATGCCTTTCTGATAGCACTAATGTACCCCTATGCAGATGTGTCTGTCTTGTGTAGGGTTCTGCAGGGCTCTTTTGTTCAATGTATGGGTATGTCTACACTACAAAGTTAGTTCGAACTAACGGACTCTTTGCTTTGTGAAGAACAACTTTCTGTTACTACTTTGAAGCCTGCTACCCATTCCTTTCCTTTGGTGTCCTCTAGTCCTTCTTTATGGGAACTAATGAAGAACTTTTCTGTATGCACCCTCTCCCCCCAACTCCTGCTTTTAGAGACCTCTATCCTGTCCCCCCTCCGTCTCCTCTTTTCTAAGCTGAAAAGTCCCAGTCTCTTTAGCCTCTCTTCATATGGGACCTGTTCCCAACCCCTGATCATTTTAGTTGCCCTCCCCTCTCCCAGCCTCTCTCTTCCCCTCTCCCACCTCCTTTTCCCAGTCTCCCCCAGTTTTGTTCAATAAAGACAGATTCCATTTTTGAACACAATTGTCCTTTATTTTGTACATCAAGAAGAGGGGCTAGGGAAGGGTAAGTGGAAGGAGGTGAGGGAGGAATGGGTACGCGCCCCCAATGGGGAGGACTGGGCTGGCTCTGCGGGCTTCTGGGGGTGGAAGCTCTCCTGCAGCCCCCCAATTGCCTCCTCTCCCCAGATGGCAGCCTGCGGCAAGTGCAGCCGGGCTGATGGCCGAGTGCTGTGATGTGCCCAGTGTGGGTACTCCGGGCAATCCAAGCCAGGACTTCTTTGCAAGTGGGGCACCCCTGAGAACTGTCTGTCCGGTGTGGGGTTCGGGACCCTTTAAGCACAGCCCTCAGCTAGCCTGTGACAGCATCTCCACGCTCTAAGTCCTCCTCTGATGCCCTGCCGGCACTGCTTCCGGCCATCCTTAAGCCTGGTTCAGGGTCCACTTAATGTGGACATGCTAGTTCGAATTAGCAAAACGCTAATTCGAACTAGTTTTTTAGTCTGGATCCGTTAGTTCGAATTAGCTTACTTCGAATTAACTAATTCGAACTAAGTTAGTTCGAATTAACGTTGTAGTGTAGACGTACCCTATGTGTAAGGCTGCTGGGATACACTGCAAGATAGTTTGGCTGTGATGTCATGGGTAAACAGATGATACACAGCTTGTAGGAAACTCTTACAAACTCTACCATCCCTTTCCTATGGAACACAGATGGCGTAGTGGCTCTCATTTTTCAGTGCCTGGCCAGGGGAGATGAGAGACAATCAGCTGTAGTGCTGTCCAGAGAAGTTTGAGGAGAGTTGAAAAGATTTTCTGTGTCTGTCTGTTTATTTTAAACCATAGTCTAAGTAATGTGGGGTTGACAAGTGGTTCATTATCTGCTCTTCCCCTAGGAACTCACTTCCCAAGCAGCCCTGGTGACCACAGGCACCTTTTTTCATTTGACTGTCAGGTAGAAATGACAATAGCTATCCCCCAGTTTGTGATGTGTGAACTGCATTGCTGCGATGCAGTCTGCATGGCACTGCTGTTGGAAATTACTCTGAAGCTTATGCTCTTTGTGGACATGGCTGCCTGACTGCATAGGTACGTTGGCTATAAGGAGTGTTTTACACTAGCGCTTAGCTGACTGCACTTGTTCCCTTTGTACTTTTAGCTGTTGGAATTGAACATTAACCCCTTCTGTAGCTTGAGTCCAGGTGTCTGACTTTCGGTTGACCTACATCTACCTGCATTTGTGATGCATCCTTAGATACCCATATCTGAGACACTGAATCTTTTCTTGGCTGTGGTTTTGAAAGCTGAGGTCAGCTGTGGTGCTTATTTTAGCAGTCCACAGATTTTACACGTCTACGTGGTAGAGTCAGGGATTCCTCAGCAGAGAGAGGCCTTCACTCTGGAATTTGCTTCCTTGTTCTGGTCAGAGAGAACTTGAGTTTGTCACAGTGTTGGGCCAGTGGAGACCCGTTTCTAACTTCAGGTCTTTGTCCCATGAACGGAGCAAGGTGTTTGTGTTCAGTTTCAACTTATTAGGGACTTGGCCTTTCCTTTTTTTCTGTTGCATTCTGTTTCATTGCTCAGTCCAAGCCGTGCAGTGTTTTAGCCCATTATGCTTGTGGCCAAGTGCCTTGGCATTGTGTTAATTTTGCAATTTTTAAAAAAAATGTGGTTGAATTATTTCAGCCTGTCCCTGTAAAATTCTGCAGGACGGGACTCTTGAATGACTGCAGTGGTTTCCAATGCAATTCACTCCCAGAATTTTTGAAAATATTCAGAAGGATAGAAAAGTTGCAAAGCTCTAAGTCTGTAGTTCTGGAGTCTGGGCACCTTTTCCCCTCCACACCTTTGGCAGAAGAGAACCTAGAAGAGCTTCAAATGAGCAATGATAATAATGCCTGCAAATGAACCTGAGTTTGTAAATCTATATAGCAAGCTTCCTCCAATAGGTGATGAGGGTCATATATGTACCTAGATATACTAATCTTTTCAAGGAACATCCTGGAACCGCATAATATTGACAATGCAGCTCACGGGCCACAATGTCAACCTTGCTGGCTGTCTCTCAGTTAAGTAATAAAAGCAAAAGCAGCAAATATTTTACCATAAATGGTTGCAAGAAAGACGGCACATTCAGCGTGTTGCACAAAAGTTAAACAATCTTTACTTTGCCAGGCAGTAGAGAAATTGAACACATTTCTGTCAATTCCTGTTGAGGTCCTCTTCAACAAATACCCTGTCCTCCCAGTAGTTCTATGAATAAATAGCAGAAATGGCATTTGTAATATGAAATATAGTATGAGAATGTTGCCCAGATACTGATGATCAAAACTGCTTGTATTTTTGCAGTTGCATGAGCTGAGCATTCGTGGGCAAAAGAGAGAGCCTGATTCTACTCTCAAACTAATGTAAATTAGGAATAACTAATTAACAAAACCAATGAAGTCACACCAGTGTAAAATCAGACCCCAGAACCAGAGGCAGAGAAGGTGATTTGACCACCAGTAGCTGAAAGTAGAGCTGGCTCAAACTGTTGCAGCAAGTATTTCTTTAAACCTGGGCTAAACTTGGAGTGATCCTTGTCAGAGCTAATTCACAGCTTCGTGTGGAAACTAAAGACAGATTCAACTGGAAAACAAGCTCCAGAAACCACATTGTATTTTGGGGAAGTATAGATCCTGATTTCAAGTTTTCAGCTGGTCCTTACCTAGATCAACAAACACCCTAAAGTTTAGAGTTCTTTAGACTTGGAGGAGTGGCCCATGCTAAAGGACTCTAAACTTTAGGGTGTTTGTTGATCAGAGCTCTGATCTGAATATTCTGTATCAGGCCCATTTCTTGTGGAAACTTTGCAAATAGGAGACATAAACAGGTGCCAAAACCATGTGGATGGAAACTGAGAACTGAAACTGCTGAGGGTTGCACAAGTGAAAATAAAATGCTATCGACAGCAAGTGGCTCACAAGCCATCTGTATTTTTTTCACAATACTTTTTGTTATTTAGTATGTAGGTAGTTAGTATAGACCAGATCCTGAAAGCTGAACAACTATGGGTGGTTGAGCATAATAAACACCAGGGAAGGTCAAAATTGTGCAGCAAAGTTTCTTACTCTGTTATTCTGATATCCCACCTCCCCCAGTACCTTCATCAGAGTACATCCTGTTTACAAATTTGTACCTGGTATACATCTTGCACACTCACATATTTTTTTTATTATCTAGAGATCATGTGCTATGCACAGTACTAGAGGGTCTCTCCATCTATGATTTTAAAGGCAAATATGAGACAGCAATAAAACATTAGCAAGGATCTCTGACCTACACTGATCATATCAGGGAGGAAATTCTGAATTAAGAATAATTTAATATGGTGTGACATTGTCCTCAGCTCACCCCATTATTCCTATATATTTGTGCACATCTGGCATTAGTACAGTGTGTAAGATTCCCTGCAAAGCTAAAGAGAGATGGATATGGTTTAAGGCCAGTTTTTCAGTCTTACTTTGAATTTCCTCTGTGTGTGTGAGAGAGAGAAAGAGAGAGCAAGCGAGAGAGAGAGTTTTAGATTGGATTTTGAATAGTACTTTTCATACATTTTTTTCCTGTAGTTTTAAAGTGGAACAGTCCAGGTTGTTAGGCCCTCCAAGTGCATGTAATTCAAATGATATTTTCATTGGTTTTTTTTTTTTGGTTTGAAAGCAGCTTTTCTGAAATTTTAATTAAAGAAGCAAAAAGAAAAAAAGGCTAAAATTAAATCTGATTTTTTTCAGATACTCAGTTTATGAGAAAAATTTCAATTTTTTGTCCCAGTTCAGAAAAAAAATGTTTAAGAGCTCAAAAATTCTTTTGGAATTAGAAAGTCATTTCCCACCCAGCAGTAAGATATAGTTTTATGGGACTTTCTTAGGTTTACTTTTCTATCCATGCATGTAGTATAAGCTCAAAGATAAATCTATAAGTGAGAAGACAGGTTAATATAAATGTTTTTGAGTGAATATCTTTTATGATCATTTTTTCCTTCCTTAGCTGATGTCACTATATGAAAAATTTCACAGTAACAACAGCGTGAATGGTAATCGTTCAAAACATAATTGAAAGATTTCAGAAAGCTGAACTGAAAGCATTGTTTGTCAGAGCCTATTGCAAGTATTTTGTATTTTTAAAAAAAAAGTTTATGAAACTTCTGTGACAAGAAGATAAATTATGGAACTCTAAGAACATGGAATTAAATGGAATCAAAAAACTGACAAACAGGGAAGAAGAGAGAGCATATAATTTTAGAACACAAAAAAGGTAACTAAATTTGAAAAATTGCATTAGTATATCATTTTCGGTATATAAGCCATTAGAAAAAAAGTGTAAATTACACCCTGTAACAAAGTAAAAATGTTTTCAATGTTTAAAGGTAATTTTGTATTACTGCTACTATTACTTAAACTCTTAGCTCTTATAAATATCTGAAGACAGGACCCCTGGTGATATTACCTGTGTCTTAGGCAAAGAGCAACAATTTCAATTCCATTCAACTACATTTGTATTTTGCCAAGTGCTATCAAGCACTGAGTTGCATAATTTGCTATCTAAGTGAAATAGATATTTTTTGAGCTGCACATTTATCACTCTCCTGTGGGCCTCGTTACTGACAATCAAATCATAAAAGATGTTCAAAATTGTCATGATGCACTTATTTTCCTCATGATATTCGATACAAATAGTTTCTGCTACAAAAATGGCTTTTTTTTGCCATAACATTTTACTGTCTTTTTGAGTAGTTCTTAAAGATACAGGATCCAGCTCTGTTTTTGTTTTTGTTTTTTTAAGGTTATACATGGGGATAATTATATTAGAAATAAATAATAAAATAGGTGTTTACAGCTGATCCTATTTTCAAATATATCACTCGAACTTCATTTCTAGGAATTCAGAGCAATACACTGAGGATAAATAGGAAAAATACTAGCAAAATCTATTTGTACCTGTAAATTCAGATTCCTTTATTTCTCCTTTTTTTTAAAAAAAAAAAAGTAAATTCAGTATTGGTGAAAGGATTAGAGAGAGATTTTATTTTCTATCGAGGATGCACAGCACAGGTAATGACAATACAAGCATTCACCACAATACCTCACCCTGCTTTGCAGGGACCAGCATAAGGACAATGTTTACTTTCCAGATCCATTGAACCCCTTCTTTTGTGAGAAGCAGCTTCCAATGAGAATTTCTCTTAATTTAGAGGAAGAACTAGTTTGAGACCAAACTCACTTCTCATGAAGCAACCAATCAGTCATACAAAGAAAAGCTGCAGATCACTACTGCAGTTGGCTGGATCTGAATTTATCACTTAGGCCTGATCTATGCTACAGCGGAAGGTCAACTTAAGATATGCAACTCCAGCAATGTTAATTATGTCATTGGAGTTGACATATCTTCATCACCTTTCAACCCATCCACATTGAGGGAGGTCTATGGGAGCATTTGCTTCCCTTACTCCTCGTGAGGAGCAGGAATACTGGCACCAACAGGGGTGCCCTCTGAGTTTGATTTAGTAGGTCTTCACTAGACCTGCTAAATCAAACACTTGAAGATTGACTGTGGCAGTACAGGCAGTCCCCGACTTACGTGGATCTGACTTACGTCGGATCTGCACTTACGAACGGGGCTTTCTCGCCCCGGAGGTCGAGGTAGCGGATTGCTACCTGCGAGCTCCGGGGCGAGAAAGCCCCGTTCGTAAGCTGCTCTGGTGCCCCTGGTCTGCTGGAGACCGTCTCCAGCAGACCAGAGGCACCGGGCGGGTTCCCGCACTTCTGAGGCTTTGCCGGAGAACCGCCGCTGCTGCCGCTTGAGTCCCGGTGCCTGTGGTCTGCTGGGGACGGTCCCGCCCGCTGCTGCCTCTTGAGACCCGGTGCCTGTGGTCTGCTGGGTACGGTCCCCAGCAGACCACAGGCACCGGGACTCAAGCTGCAGCAGCGGCGGTTCTCCGCGCTTCTGAGGCTTTGCTATGGCAAAGCCTCAGAAACGTGGGAACCCGCCCGCTGCTGCCGCTTGAGTCCCGGTGCCTGTGGTCTGCTGGGGACCATCCCCAGCAGACCACAGGCACCGGGACTCAAGCCGCAGCCGCGGGGGGGTCCCGCGCCTCTGAGACTTTGCCAGAGCAAAGCCTCAGAGGCGCGGCACTCCGCTGCCGCTGCGGCTCTGCTCCCCGTGTCCCTGGTCTGCTGGGGGGGGGGGGCGCGGCTAGTGTGCCCCCCCCAGCAGACCAGGCTTTTGTTTTGGACCCTGGAGCAGAGCAGCTGGGGCGCTGCGGATTGGTCCTGCAGCGCCCGCTCTGGGCACTACTGGACCAACCCGGCAGCACCCCAGCTGCTCTGCCCCAGGTCCTGATTCAGCCGCTGCTGGTCAGTTTCAGCAGTGGCTGAATCAGGATGCCTGGGGCAGAGCAGATGGGGTGCTGCTGGGTTGGTCCAGTAGCGCCGAGGAGCGGTGCTACTGGAGCAACCCAGCAGCACCCCAGCTGCTCTGCCCCAGGCGTCCCCAAGTCAGCCGCTGCTGAAACTGACCAGCGCTGACTACAGGAAGCCCGAGGCAGAGTTGCTCTGCCCCAGGCTTCCTGGAATCAGTGCTGATCAGTTTCAGCAGCAGCTGACTTGGGGAAGCTTGGGGTTCTTAAGTTGAATTTGTATGTAAGTCAGAACTGTCGGTCAGTTTCAGCAGCGGCTAAATCTGGACGCCAGTTCCGACTTACATACAGATTCAACTTAAGACCAAACCTACAGTCCCTATCTTGTACGTAATCCGGGGACTGCCTGTATAGACGTGGCCCAAAAGGTAAAAAGATCCAGATTCTCTTCCCAAATTTGACAAGCCAACTAGTCTCATTGAAGGCTATACTAGCTTAGTTTTTAAAAGAAAATGTCAGTGCCAGCCTACGCAATGTTCCCAAGGTCAAGGACAGGGTTAATCCAATATATATTTTGGAGTGGGCCTTTATATATTTTGCAGTGACATGCAACAAACCTGAGCTGAGCTCTTCTTCTTCAGTGTGTGGTCTCCTCTAAAAAAGAAACAGAGAAATCAGAATAGCAGGAGGATACCTATTTGCTCTGATGTCTGAGTTTTCACTGTCTCGTGAACAAAAGACATCTTGAGGAATATCCAAATACTTTTGCTGGCAAAAGCAAAACCCATAAACATTTGTTCAATGCCGCCTGTGCATACAGTGTAATTAAACTTTTCACTGCTGTTGCTTGTGAGACACATCCAAATATACATACTTTGCCCAACATTTTATTCCTGGTACCCTCTCTAGGATTTGATGTGTCAGTTAAAAACTGATGGTCTCTAAGGCTGTGATTGGGAAAGGTAATATGCAGTAGAAATATAGCACCACTGACCTCATTCAAAGGAACAGCTGATGTTACAGTAAGAAGATGCTGGATATTTATTTGCAGGTGTAGGGGAGAAATATATTTGTTAGTGAAATGGAGCTTGCTGCAGAGTACATAAAGGTGAATTATTTGTCAGAAGACTGAAGGAGGCTTATGCAATATAGTATTATTGAGCCAGGCTATTAGCAGAGTGAATTGCTATTGTGACATGCCATTAAATTGTTTTTAGTGTGCACAAAGGTATCATTCTGGAGCAGGCCTGGTTAGTAACAAAGTTGTATATTTACTGGACAACAGCAGAGCTCAGAATGAAGACCACATATTTGACCATAAAGTAAAATCTGGCAAAAGTAGACCCTAGCCTGGAATATGTGACCTGTTGGACCACCTGCACGCACTGTTAAAATAACTATGAGCAATTTGATCCAAAATTCCTAGCATCCACAAATACAGGGCTTTGACACTAAAGCTTAATTCATGTCTAGGACTCCTATTGAAATAGACTGTGATGGCAAGGAGACAGAGTAACAAGGAAAATAAGCTTTGACTTGCTGAAGTCTGCCAGTTTGTTTATGTGTGCAATGCTTTCCAACGTTTACATATGATACATAAGCTTCACCATTCTTGTCAGACCACCTTATGACTATAGCTTTTCAGTTCCTTCTGTTCTTTTTCTCACTGGCGTGATGGAGGATTCTGAGTTTCTGAAGATCTTCCCTTTTCCATGACTAATCTCTGTTTGAGCCAGTGTGGGCTAGATGGAGTTCCTTCCATAAGTTGTATGTGCCATTGTTTGACTCAGTCAATAATCTTTTGTTAAGGTCCAAATTACTTGCTCAACGTGTAGTTAAAGACCAGACACTAGAGAAAATCACAATAAAAATAATGCCGATGATAACTAAATAGAAAGATTTTGGTGTCCAAAAGTGACTGGTGGTCTGGATTTGGTCCATGATCTGACTACCTCTGGCTTAGAGGGGTCACCAAGGAGTTGTCTGACATATTACTATTCCCACAAGTGTTTTGAGGCTGGATTTCATACAGAACCTGCATGTAGTACAGGAAGTTAAGAATGTACCATCATGCCTTCCAACAAAGTCAGACTACCTGTAAAACTTGCTGGGAAAAGGCCAGGTTAAAAAGCAAAAAATACGCGCGCACGCACACACACGACTATGCCAGTTCTGAATCCAATATCCCACTTTAATTTGGAAAACTTACAACCTTATATGAGTCAACTGAATGTTTTTAATTTAATCACATTTCTGTGTTTAACTGGAAAAAGAGAAGAAAATTGTGAAAATTAACAGGTTAATTTAAAAGTGCAAAAAGCACAAAAGGCAAGAATTGGTTTTTTTTGAAGGAAATGTATGGATGGATGTATATACAGTTCTACATATTAGATTAAATGTTTTAGAATATAAATCAGAGAAAGATAAGTAATAAATAATGCATGTTGAAAATGTGATAATGTTTATTAAGAAGCAACAGCCTTGTCATCTTCATTTTCTTCTTCAGTGATTCTCCCCTCCAAGGGTTCACTCATTTGGGACTCCCTGCAATTTAGCCTGAGGCCACTTTCTCTAATTCTTGGTTAGAAAAATACCTGCTTTGCAAAAATAAGTTAAAAGCATAACAACTGTGCACACTGAAGGTCTCCCTATTAACATCCTTGAAGGCCAGATAGTGAGATTTATATCCTTGTTGCTGTGGAAGTTTGGAGGCAGACATTAGCTAAAAAGAGAGAGAGAGAGCGAGAGAGAGAGAGAGAGAAGGAAGGAAGGAAGGAAAATATGTCTCGTAATCGTACAAGACGAGAGCTGAGACTGCTGGTTCTAATGCTCAGTGTTCTATTTACTTGTCAGGCAACCCTGGAGAAGTCACTCCTCCTCTCTTTGCCTGTTCCCCCATCTGTGAAATAGGCACTTCGAACCCATAGTGCTGAACATGGATATATGTCTACACAGATAGATCAAATGCGTGAAATAACACTTACCTGCCTCACAGGGCAGTCTGACATTTAATTAATTAATGTCGAAAAACACTTTTAGATCTATGTGCCAGATATGTGGCTGGTGTGATCTGGCATCACTCCATTGAAGCTAATTGAGCTCTGTTGATTTGCACTAGCTGAGGACCTGGCTTCTGGTCTGCAACGCAGTATAAAAATGCAAAATGTTATTATTCATTAAAGCACTGTTTGTAATCAAGCACTCTTGCCCCTGGTTCTTTCTTCTTTTAATCTTTTCCCTCCCTAGTTGGAATAATGAGGATATTTAAACAACCAGTTACTTTGAAGAACTTTAGTCCTGGTAATTTGCAGTTGCTAAAACAATATGTTGACGTTAGTGTGCTGTGACATATAAGCAGTTTAATTAGAGTTGCCATTTAATCTGTTTTTGTTCATTCATTTGCACTTGACTAAAATGGGGGAGGGGAGCATCTAGGTTTAACAAACATAAGTGGATCTTTGCAGTATAGAAACTATCACATCCATATCATGTGTATGCAATAGTGTCTATTTGTGCTAAGTAAATCCATGAATAGGGGCCCAAAAATGACATGTGTTGTGCACAGATGTTGAGACTCATTTCACAACATATCCCACAGGGGATATACTACTATGGCTACATCTAGACTGGCATGATTTTCCGCAAATGCTTTTAACGGAAAAGTTTTTCTGTTAAAAGCATTTGCAGAAAAGAGTGTCTAGATTGGCACGGACGCTTTTACGCAAAAGCACTTTTTGCGGAAAAGCGTCCGTGCCAATCTAGACGCGGTTTTGCGCAAGAAAGCCCAGATCGCCATTTTCACCATCGGGGCTTTTTTGCGCAAAACGGTTTTTACCTGTCTACACTGGCCCTCTTGCGCAAAAGCATTTGCGCAAGAGGGCTTTTCCCTGAGCGGGAGCATCATAATATTTGCACAAGAACACTGACAATCTTACATTAGATAATCAGTGTTCTTGCGCAAATTCAAGCGGCCAGTGTAGACAGCTGGTAAGTTTTTCCGCAAAAGCATCTGCTTTTGTGGTAAAACTTGCCAGTCTAGACGCAGCCCTATGTGCCTAGTTTATTTGTACTTGTATGAGTTACTTAGGCTTTTCATTGGCTGAAACTCAGAATGGTTCCTCTGTAGTTCCTTAGGGTATGTCTACACTGCAGGACAAAGTTGCATTACGATACTCAACTTCAGCTATGTTAACCGAGTAGCTGAAGTTAAAGCAGTGTAACTCAACTTTTGGAGCAGTCTATATGCAGGAAGTATGCTCTGCCTTTGACTTCCCTTACTGCTTGTGAAACAAGGGTTACTGGCATCAACTGGAACGGCCCTGTCAGTTCAAATTAGCTGTCTTAACTCGACTGCTAATTTGAACCCTGAAAGATCAACAGTGGCAGCTTCAATCTTCCTTTGCAGGGTAGATGTATCCATAGTCTATAGAATTTTATCGACTACCACAATGAGGCTTTGGTAAAAGTAAAAACTGATTATCCATGACTTTCACTGCTTCTTAATATGCCCAAGAAAACAAAATTGGAGTTTAGAATCTGATTCTCTATATTTCTATAAAAAGAACGTTGTCAAGGCCCAGAACAACCTCCTAATTTTTGGCTCGCTAAAGACCCATTCACATGCATAATTGTGTCTTTGCACACACTACCATGTGAATTGTACGTGTGCCAAATGTAGGCACTTTTTTCCTTTAGAATTAGGTTCTCAGTGGGTAAAACCTATGGAAGTGTTAAAATGGTTGTACAGACAGCATGATTGGAAGATGCATATAGATGAACAAAAGAATAAAAAGGCCTACTGAGGAACAATCTTCAAGGGGGAAAGTGTGGTACCCTTTTGGCCTTTTGGGAGTACATCATCCAAAATTATCCCAGTCACAAACTATCTATTTGATTTATTTTACCAGTGTAAATAATCAAATCAATGTGGGTCTGAGTCTGTTATTTTTCTGGGTAGTATGAATCTCTCTTCTAGGATGCACCTAATGCCAGAAATGTCCAATTCTCTTGAGGAGATCCCATTTTCAGACAGCTAAAAAGCAGGCGTGCCTGAAATCTTACAAGAAACCCCGCTCTGGAGATTTCCAGATCAACTTTTCCACCCTACGAGGTTCAAATTGGATAAATAAGTATACAGATTTTTGGTGCTTCTTTGAACTGAATTACAGCTATAGAACTTTGAAGATAACTCCCCACAAACAACATCATGCATGCTAGAAACCCAACCAAAGCCAAGCCAAGCAATCTGCCATTTACTGCTCTTCTGCTGAGGCTATGGATCTCAGGCTTCCAAAACCCAAATATGAGAGATGGTGCCTGACAAAGACACAGAATGAGGAACTCAGGAAAAAGAATAGGACATGTAGCATTAACTTACAGTAATAAAAATTAGATAACATCAGGCTAAATGTGGATTTAAAACAAGACCTACTTTTCATACTACCTTCCACATCCTAATGATTTAACCAACCAAACAATGGGTATTTAAAAACAATTTTTACCTTCTCTATCAACTTCACGCAACATGAACACTCTAATGTTCACTATTTTTTCCCCTTCCTCCTTCCCCCACCTCCCATCCCCTATTTATTTTGGTACTGGACCTTTAATATTCCATTCATCTGAAGAAGTGGGTTGTACCCACGAAAACTCATGATAACATCTACATGTTTTGTTAGCCTTTATGGTGCTGCTAAACTATTCTTACTTTTCATAGTTGGCTGAAGCAACAATAAACCCAGATTTCTGTTTAAATGCAAGGGACCTGATCCTTATTTAGGCTCAAGACCCTTTCACCACTGGAGAGGTGTAAAGGGGGGTCTTACATTTCATTTACATTCCCTTTAAGGCCATAGTGCATTGCTAGAATAGTGTAAAGTAGCCTAACTATAAATGCAAATCAGTCTCAAAATCTTTCTTCTCAATAGCTGAGATAAAGAAATTATTATAGCTTATTTTCCTTCCTCAAGTCATACCCTTACCCAATGCATGATGTCAAGTTATATAATGGAAAAGGTGTAATAAGAAAAAATGGGAAAGCTTCCTTTTGAACTGATTGCCTGGGTCTTCTAGAATATTTAGGCCTGGTTCTCTGAAGTTACTGTATTTTCATTTGTTTTGTTTAATTATTGATATTTTAAAAAATGAATCAATAGCTAAAAAACAAAGGACTTAAAACTGCCATTTCAGAAGAATGTGCTTCAGTGGGAAATTTCTCTTCCATTATGCATATTAGCATCCACAGCTGGGTAAGCAGATGGATAATTGTACTTAGGAGCTTCTAGGAGTTTATTCCCATATTGCATTTATGGCACAAAAGAAGTCTTAACCAGAGTGGTCCTTACTGGAGTGGATCACAAAAGACACTCTTCCTATATTGCTTTTTGCTATATTTGCTTAGCTTCTTTTGTTGCATCTGGCACTTACCATCAAGGCTACTGAGTGCAAATATAGAACAGCAAAACTCTGCATGGCTCATCCTGCAATCCTTAAATCCAGTACTTCTAAATGGGTCTCTTATAGTGAATTCTGATCTTGCAGCACTGACACAAGCAAATCTTTAGAGGGGTAGCAGAGTTAATCTGTAACTGGAAAATCTTAAAAAACAACGAATAATCTTCCACATCTTAAAGACTAACAAAACATGTCAATGGTATTGTGCTTTTGTGGGCACAACCCACTTCTTCATTTGGTTTTTTTATGTTTTTACAAGCAAATCTGTCATTGCATTGGGAGAGTTCTTTGCATCAGGACCCTACTCTACAAAAACAAAAGAAAAAGATCCATCATAGAAATGAAAACTTGATTCTGCTCTCATAAAGTCACACCAATATGAATAGGGAGTAACTCCACTTATCTCAGTGGAAAATCTGAATATCTGTGTGCCATAAAACCACCTACACGTGATTCAATCTATTGTAGCATGCACAAATATTTATAGATGGAATTTCTTGCTCAATATAACATAACTTTCAATGATGAGGGTGCAAAGTTTTCACAAATTGGAAAAACAAAAGTTCTTGCCAGTCACCTTGGCAGCAATTAAAGTGCACGTTGGTCTTATACTCACAGTATTCAGCAAAATGATTGTTTTCAGAAGATAACATAAATTCAACAATTGGGGAGGTCACAGGTGGACAGTTTGATGAGGGAATGGGTGTTTCCTAGCAGTATTTGACTCCCTATCTTTCCTGCCCCGGAGAAGTAGACAATATAATTGCTATGACTGAGCAAACCAGTTTTGTCAAATCTTGAACCTAATCAAACAATGTGAGTTTGAAATTTAGGCTTGCATTTTAGGGTTTCTGTGTTTGTAAATCTGTTAAGTATGAATTCAATTACACTGGAGTTATAACAAAAGACAGGACTATGCAGCACTTTAAAAACTAACAAGATGGTTTATTAGGTGATGAGCTTTCGTGGGCCAGACTCACTTCCTCAGGTCAAATTGTGGAAGAAAATTGGCATGACCATATACACCAAAGGGATACAATCAAAAAAAGTGAACACATAAAATAGACAAGTGAACACATATAAAATAGACTGGAGTTATACACTTTGGGTACATCTACACTAGCCCCCTAGATCGATCTAGGGAGGCTAATGAGGGTGACCAAAATTGCAAATCAAGCCCAGGATTTAAATATCCCGCACTTGATTTGCATGTTTCGGGCCGGTCACCATTTTTAGAAATTGACTAGCCCGAAGTAACTGCCCGCGTCTACACGCGGCAGTAAAACGGGATTCTGATTTAAAGCCCCTAAATCAAATTAGCTGGTAAACCTCATTGCAGGAGGGATACTAGCTAATTCAAGTTAGGGCTTTAAATCGGAATTCCGTTTCACTGCCACATGTAGACGCAGGCAGTTACTTCCGGCTAGTCAATTTCTAAAATGGTGACTGGCCGGGAACATGCAAATCAAGCACAGGATATTTAAATCCCGGGCTTGATTTGCAATTTTGGTTGCCCTCATTAGCCTCCCTAGATTGATCTAGGGGGCTAGTATAGTCATATCCTGGGGTACTGGAGCATCATAGGTATTAATTACACAGAACAATGCTTTTTTACTTTTAGTTATAATGAATAGTATTTGCTCCATAGATAGTCCCAGTGGCCTCATTTGAACTGTTTGTGATGTTAACTACTACTCATTGTGAACAAGAGTGACAGAATATGGCCCACTATCATTGCAATGAAGTTACAATATGCAGGGGGGCGGGGAAACAATGTCACTGGAGTTGACTTGGTTCTGGTGTATGATACATGTTCTTCATTTGTTTAGTTCATTTGGCTCAGTTCTGAACTCTCATTGGTTTTACATGGGTATAATTTTATTGACTTCTTTGAAGTTATTCTTGATTTTCATTGTGTAAAATAAAGAACAACAATAAGGACCAACATGTATATATTAATGATGAAAGTGCTGAAACATATATTGTCTGTAGTAGCCGATGTGGACAAGTTCAGGCTATTTTTTATTAATGGTTTATTTGGAGATTTATATATTAGTATAATATTTATATACACATTAATGAGAACTAAAAATTCTAGATAACCTCATTTGAGAGACTGTATATTTAATACTTTAGCTACAATACTCCTTTATGGTGACCATTTTTTAAACTGGGTAATGACTGGTAGATAACCAGTGTAATAATACATTGTTAATTTTAATAAGCATACTATTAGCATTTTAATTATAATAATTTGAATGATCTTATAAATAGAAATCTAAAAAAAGCACATTTAGTCATGGTACCTGTAGAGTGTAAAACCACATCTACTAGAGAAAAAAATGTAACTTTTATAGTTTAACTGCCAATGAACTCAGGCTATAGAGAAATAACTATTATTAGCATAAATAGGTTTATAATGCTTTTATCCTCCAAGTAACAGTATTGTCAGAGAAAGAAACACTTGATTGGCCAGATTCAAGTCTGCATGCAGGATCCAGAGTACCAAAGGGCTGCCGAGATGTGATTTCAACTCCAGGACACAATAAAGTAGCATAAAGCCTTGTTCTTAGGCTACATAAACACTACATCAGAGGTCAACATGCTGGGATCAATCCATCGGCAGTTGATTTAGTGGGTCTAGTGAAGAACCACCAGACCAACTGCAGAGCACTCTATCCTGATGAGAAGAGTAAGGAAGGTGAACGGGAGAGTTTTTCCTATAGACTCTATGGTCACTTGACCTAATGTACATTAACTTCAGCTACATGATTCTCATAGCTGGAGTTGCATACCTTTGGTTGACTTTCTGCAGTGTTGTAGACATGAGCTTACTTAGCCCTTACTCACAGGGGTCACTGTAGCATGGCAGAATTTCCAGGGCACAAAAACATCCTTGCTGTGTGTCCTCTAGTCTTCAGCCCATCTGAGAGCACATCTGACATCCCCCTGCCCTGAGAGGCAGACACAGATTCTATCGAGAGCTCTTCTCTTGCTTAGACGATTGCTGGAATAGGTGAGTGGGATTCTTGGCAGCTTTGCAGCCACCTTATCACTGCTCCTCTACTCTAAGGGTATGTCTACACTAGCTCGTTAGTTCGAGCTAGGTAGGCAAATGAGGGCAACCGGGGTTGCAAACGAAGCCTGAGATTTAAATATCCCGGGCTTCATTTGCATGTTCTCGGGCGCCGCCATTTTAAAATCCCCCTTAGTCTGAACTCCATGCCTGTGGAACGAGGTGTACCGGTAGTTCGAATTAGAGATCCTAATTCGAACTACCTACTCCGTGCCGCGTGTAGCCACGGGCACGGAGTTCGGACTAAGGGGGATTTAAAAATGGCGGCGCCCGGGAACATGCAAATGAAGCCCGGGATATTTCAATCCTGGGCTTCATTTGCAACCCCGGTTGCCCTCATTTGCCTACCTAGCTCGAACTAACGAGCTAGTGTAGACATACCCTAATGTATCTACAGCACGAAAATTTCCTGTACATGTGTAGAGAGGTTTTGTTTATTTGTTTGTTTGTTCTCTATGGACCAGATTTTTCAGAAATGTACTTTTGCACTCATATAGGCTTCAGTATACACATGTAATCCAGGCTCTGCTTGGACAATTCCCAACTTTGCCAGCTGCATTAGGGTTTGTATTCATACAAGTCAGGTGGGCATGAAACTGTGCTGCGGAAGACTTTGGTCAGGAAATGCAATGCAACTATAGCAGTTAATATATGTAGGATTTTGTGGAAAGTACATCATTAGGCAATATAACAATAGTGTAAATACTATTTAACAACAGTTTAATTAATACACCCAGCTTGCCACATCTTCTGCCCTTTGTGTGACACTCACACATGGCCCTCCTGCATTGCCACTGCACGAACAGAATGTCATGCATGAAGCTGGGCTCCCAGCATGTATCAAGATTTGGGCTGCATTTTGTCCTGGTTGTCCAGAGTGGCTGCTACTATGGCTTCTTGGCCTCCCCCTTTGGTGGCTTTTCACCCCGCCTGGCTTCCCTCTGTGCAGAACCCAGAAGAGAGGAGGCAACTGGTGGCTTTAGTGGCTATGTCAGTACCACAGCAGAGGAGCTAAGAGAAACTCAGGAGCTATGGGAGGAACTAAGAGGTATTGGCGGGTAGGGGGAGAGAACAAGAACTACAGGAAGAGAAATAGGGATACTGTCGAGGGGTAAGGTTCATGGGAAATGTTCCCTCTACTCTTTTGCATCCATGAGCGGAATTGGTTTTTTTATGTACTTATGTGAATGTGCACCATCAGTAGAAACACAAAACCTAGCTGTGGGTGCTCTGCTAATCAGTTGGGTGGCATTTGAATCTCTCCTGAGTGTCAGTGCAAGTGCACAGCCTATGAGGCACACTGTTGTGGAGAGAGGCAGGCAGACATGACTGGGAGGGGAGGGGTTAAAGGAGTGGAAACAAATGGAGGAGTTGTTGTGGGAAGCAGGTGCTAATGGGGGACAGAATGTGATGGGCTAACAGAGGGGACTTGGGGTAAATGCAGACCTTTAGAATCCTTCCCCTCCAGATTCCTCCAATCCAGAAAACACACAGATTCCCCAGATTGTCACTTTCTGGCACTCTCCTCTCAGCTGTGTGGTGCAAGGTATAAGGTCCTGGTTCACCCAAATCAGTCCCCACTCCTCACAGGTGCCTATAAAGGGAAAATCTAGTCTTTTGTCATGCAATGGTTTTTAAACCACTGATCATAATCATATGCAAATTATCTTTAAATATGAAAATGAGCCTATTAAGTACTGTGTGTAAAATGCCACAGATGGAGCTACACACAACTTGCTCTGCAAACCTTTCATAACTCAAAGTAGTTTACAAACCTTTGCATTCCCAAAGGTTGAGAGGTTCACAAACCTATGAATTCCACTGGCTTTGCACATCATTAATGGTTACCATCCATCTCAAGTAATTCCGAGGAAAGAGCTCCTTCACATCTATTTTCTGATTCACCATAGGATGTTGAGGCTCAGCCTGTGGCCTTACAGAGATGGAACATGTACTGCCGCCATGCTCTCTGGAAACCTCACTGCTGTACTGTAGGTCTCCAATTGTGGCAGACTGAAACCCTGTATTGCATGCTCCTCTTTCACTGCCGAACGAAAGGAGCCAGAGGGATCATTAGTATCCTTCCATCACTTCCTCATTAGTTCTTAGATAGTGTTTTAATGACAGCTTGAGAGGCTCAGCTTCCTGCCCTCTTACTATTTATGATCCCCACAGTGCTAATGTGCACTTAATGAGAAATTCTTGTCTTGCTTGTAAATCCTGTAGCCGGCATTCAATTTATTGACAGATGTTTGCTTGGGCCTCTTTAAAATTACTTCATAAATCTTCCAGGATAAAAGGCCTCAAGTTTGGTTATTAAGACAGGCCCTTGTTGACAGTTTCATATTTAACTGTTTAGAACTCAGCTGTCAGGCCTGTAATGGAGTGCGCAACGGAGGGTTTGAATTCTTAGGGCTCATTTACCATGTTTTCTGCACCTATCAGAGTTTTTCTTTTTGAAGTGTGTTGACTGTCCCTTATAATCCCTTTAGTTAACTTCTCAGTGACCTCTTTGTGCCCGGCACTTACTCATTTAGCATATCAGCGTGTCAGCTGTGATGAAGTGTTTATGCTGATATGAGCCGAGGGCTGAGCAAGCGCTACATGCCAAAATCTACTGGATGTAATGCTGATATGAACTGAGGGCTGAGTTAGCACTTCATGCCAGAGCCTACTGGACATTGCACAGAAATCCTAGACTTTACTTCTTTCCCCCTTCCTCAGAACACACACCCCATAATCCTCCTCCCCTGCTGCCTCTTCCTTTTTTTAATGCTTTGTTAAACTAGGTTTAATTGTGTGGGTCACTGGGATCGGGGCAAGCAAAAAATCCAGTCAGAATTTTACCAGGCTGTTAAGTTTCTTGGTGTCTAATCACAGTCTGATTTCCCAATGGAAAGCCATGCTTGCTGAAAACTCAGCTCATTACACAAATGTCTGTGTCTTCCAGTGGTTCTCTTTTCTTGCACAATCATCAGCATTTTTAATGATGAGAGAACAGCTGCAAGTATCAGGATGTTGTGACTCTAATGAGACATAGGGCTCGATCTTGCAAACCTTTATTTGTATGAGTAAGCATCAGTCAACTGAGTAGCTCTACTTACTACTGACTACTCACTAGAGTAAGGATCTTCTGGATCAGCCCATACTTTTGAACTTTATTCCTTGCTGTTCATGACCTCACTGCCCGTATGTCAATAGACTACTGAATATAATGTGCTACAATATAGACTACAAAATTGCAGAATTGTACAGTAATGCTACAAAATGCTGCTGCTTTGGAGGGTATGCCTAGCATTCTATGACATTTCTGTAGCATACCTCTGAATATTTTTAAAACAGAGATATTAAAAGTCTAAAGTTTTACTAGTTGGCTAGAGGATTAGACTAATTCAGATAGCCATTAAACCTACATTGGCTAAATTGTAACTATATTCACTCCACTTAAATCCATTACAAAACATACTGATCAGACACGGGATAATAAGCATCTGAGCTAAAAATAAAGGGTTTTTTGTTTGTTTGCTTGCTTTGCTTTGTACTTGGTAGTGTCATCTCATATTACATTGGTGGAGGTATGTCACATCATGTTATTTCTGTTGCATACTGTGCTGACATAACACAATTCTTTAAATACTTGCAAAACAGTTTTGATCGGGTATTTGCTCTCTAGTTCATTTTATTTGGCTGTTATATTTGGTGGATTTTATATATGTATATGGTAACTGAGTTATAGAAATGACTGACCCTTCTACAGCTGTAAATAACTAATTTCCTATTCAGTACTGTGAGTTCTTTACAAGAATTAATAGTCCACTAATATCTGAAATAGAAACATTCAGTAATGTCAGATCAGAGTTCCAGTAAATGGCCAAACCAGAGATATTCACATAGCTCACAACCATTATTGACTTTCACCAATGGAACTCACTTAAGCATGAATGGATCAAGCACTTGGGATCAAGGTAATTCACAAACGTGAAAGAAACATAATAATCACCCACACCATTATGCTTTCGTGAATGGGAGCCAAAAAAGCTGCTCAGCAAGAATGCAAATTTCAGGACAATTTGTTTCTTCATTTCTTGAGTAAGATGAGCCTAAAATCTTACTGAAGGTGAAGGCCTAGGTTGCAGTGCACAGAAGGGAGCATGGATTGGGCATTAAGGAGGGCAGTCATTTTTAAAGATATTTATTAGTCACTTTGCTAAAGTGCCTAACTTCAGTGCATGCTGCAAAGAGTAGCAGGCATTGGCTAAATAATGAATATACACATCGTAAGAAAATGGGAACTTTTTGAAAAACCAGTGTGACCGCAATTTGCATACCTTTTTCCGATTGTTTTTTCGGAAGAGGCTTTTCCAAAATTTGGCCCATCTACACAGGGCCAAATTTCAGAAAAACCTCCTATTTTGGAAGAGCCCTTATGCCTCATAAAATGAGGAAAACTGGGCTTCTGAAAGAGCGTGTCTGCTTTTCCAAAAAAAAATGTCGGAAGAGCAGACGCGTTCCCTAGATGCGGCGGAGTTTTTCCAGGATACCACAGAGAGACTGGGGAGAAAGAGGGAAGAAGGAAGGGCTTGTCAGCTGGAAAGGGAAGTGCTCAAGTTTGCCATGCCTCTTGTGTGTGTCTAGAGACATAACTATGCACAGGCCACATCCGCTCTGGCATTAACTGGCATAGGGAGGAACTTTAAACTCCTCCTGCTGCTTCCACCATCATCTTCAGCTGATGAAACTGGGTGCTGCCCCCATCACATTCACCACGATTGAAAAGTTTGTAAGCAAAGCGGGGCCAAACAGGAAGAAAAGAAGTGGGAAGGAGAGGAATAACGGGTGAAGCCAATGTCCTATTAGTATTTCTATGTCCTATTTTGATGGCTCACTGGCAGGGGTGGAGGATGACTACAAACATCCTTTAGAGAGTATCTTCATCCCATCCCAGTGGCACGAATATATGGAAGAGATGAAAACTTTGAAAAATTCTGGTAGAAAAGAAGTCTGTTCATTAATAGCCTGTCCCTGCTCTCAGCTGGATTCAGTGGTAAAATCCCTATTGGAAGGAAGAGGCACAGGGTTGTTCCCTAAGGAATTTGTGCTCAGCTGTTAGTTCAAGTGCTGATTTGCCAAAAGAATGATCTGAGGGAAGAACACAGTGTTCCAGAACACACAGGGAGAAGCAGGTATATCAGATCGGCTACATATTGGGCAATCTCTACTTACGGTTCATTAGTCAAAACTTGTCAATTTCATCTACAAAAAAAAGCTCCAGTATCTACTTCACATGTAACACAAATGCTCTTTTGGTGCATGCCCTGATTCTTTCCCAGTTGCACTGTTAGGATAGCCCCTTAGTCTGGGTGTCAGCATCTCTTGTTCCATTTTGTTGCGGTTTCATTTTTCCCTTAATTGACTCTTTTGCTTGAGATTCTCAAAGGTACAAATTAGGTATCTAATCACCATTGAAAGTCAATGGAATTTGGTCAAAGTTAATCCCCCCATGTGCCCTTGGATATCTCTCCTTAACAGCCTTCAATAGATCTCAGGTTTTGTTTCAAGTACTGTTTTAAGATGACAAGGAATCCGCACACCGCATAGCTATTTTACCCTGTGTTACTTGTTTTCTCTATCGTTTATAAGCTTACTCAGAACCTCTGTTCAATTTTTGATTGTCCTTAGCATGTGCAGGCCCACCAAGGGTGGAGGGCAAATGTTGTAGTTGCCTTGGGGCCTGGCAATTCAAAGGGGCCCATGGCCCCGGCTCTTAAAATTACCATTGGAGTGCCATCCCACACACTCCATGCAGCTCTGGGAGCTGGAGGTGGGGCCTATCACTGAAGTCCAGGCAGCACAGGGGGCTTCACCTACCCCTGCTCTTTCCTCTCAAAGCCCTGCCCCTTCCATGGGTGTAGAGCTGGACCCCCAAACAAACCTTTCCCAGAGGGGCTATGGAAATATGTTCACTTCCAGCATTTAGCATGTAGTTTTAGGCTTTTGCTCCACTGGAGTGTTGTGCTTTCTCACCACAGCCACAATTCTGATCAACACCTAAAAACATAGTAAGCCAAATTCATCCTCAACGTAGCTCCATTGGCATAAGATTGGTTTACCCAGTTTTTTTCTAAGGGCATGCTTACACTAGAAAATTATTTTGAAATAACTTATTTCGAAATAATAACTCCTGAAATAATAATTTTGAAATAGCATAGCCACACTACAGGGAAGCCTAAAAATTAGTCCAAGGCAGGCTCCCTTAATGTGGACCCGCTACCTCAACTCAGAGCCCCAGGAAGCACTGGGGAGTAATTACTTTGAATGACTCTGGAGAGTCATTTCGAAATAGCAGTAGTGCAGTGTCTACGCTACTGCTATTTCAAAATAACTATTTTGAAATAAACATTATTCTTCGTGGAAAGCAGGAGTTATTTCAAAATAACCAGCCCCTTATTTCCAAATAACGGGCTTGGAAGTGTGGACACTCCGCTTATTACTTTGAAAAAAGGGGAGTTATTTTGAAATAACCCCCTAGGGCAGACTAGGGCTAATTCTTTTTCTGAATGTACCCTGATTTGTTTCTTATTGGTAAGTTTTTGTGCAATGCTGTAGAGCTTTCAAAAATGAGCTTTATTAAATTCACAGTAAAGTTATGCTCCCTCCTGAGGGATATTTTAATTTTCTCCTCTTCTGGAGAAAGATAGCAACAGAAACTCTTGTTGCGAGTTAACCTTCTTGCTGAAACACTGCATCTGTTTTTAACTGAGCACTGACTGCAGAAGCCAGAAAGTCAGACTCAGCTGTATGCTCAGGAAATAGAATAAGAAAAGAGTCTTTGCCCCAGGTGCTCAAATTCAGTTTGAAGTCCAAGTTTCATTCTGGAGTAATGTTTTTCTCTTGAACTTTAATGTGCAGAGAACATCATGTGGCAATATTTAAATATAAACAATAGAGATGGCCCTGTGCAGAGAATTTTGGCCGCAAATCTGGATTTTAACTTTCTCAAGGCTTATTGTTATTCAGGTCTCTGGTTTCACTTCAGGCTCATCCCTGTTTAAAAGGGAAAAATAATAATATTGGGGAATATTTTTAACTGGCACATGGCCTGTCTGACACTTGTGCATGCACAGACATGCATATCATTTCCAAGTGAAAACCTCAGTGAGTTTCACACTGCAAATAATGATACTTATGTGCCCAAAGCTGTTAGACTATTGTCTAAAGGTTCTGTGAAGCTGTTAGCATTTCTTCATGGTCTCATAACTGCACTCTTTAGGCTGGGTCATCCTTAGGATTTATGGGACCCTACGTTTTACTATCAAACTGATGCCTCTATGCCTGATGGTAGCTGGGTAGGATGATTTTTTAGAGATGCGATTTTACAATCTTCAGCAACACACAATGAAATATTTTAAAGCAAATTTTAAACTAAGGTCCTGTTGACTAACACAGTACATTCAGAAACGGACGGTATATACCTGAGGTTGGCAAATGCCTGTTAAATGGCTTCATTCAAACTTTCATGGCTCTTTCATAGGTTCAATGTTATACTAATAGGCCTGGCAGGTTTTTTAACTTTTAAGTTACCTAGATCCTCTCCAAAGGAAGCAGAGCCACAGAACAGGGATAGAAGAGATGAGCAGGTGAACATTAAGACCCAGTGATGCCCCAAATTTTCAGGTGGCCTATGCAACTGCATATTCTGTGTATAAGTAAAGACAGCTCTGTCTGTAGGCGCAAGTGCATATGTGTCGGCTTGTATTCTCCACCATGTCATCTTCTGGAGTTGGGCTCATGTTTCTTCTCTGTGCATCATGGCAGAGGGTTCAGGAATAGAAAAAAAAATCTTTTCAAACAGAGAAAGAGTTTGATCTTTATTTACCTTTGTCAATGGCTTGTTGGGCATCAGCTTGGGCATATTTTCACTCAGTCAGTCTGAGCATATATTCTTCCCCTTGTTTTCCTTGTTTAGAATAAAATGCATCCATTGACCAAGTAGATTCACTTCATTACCTCTTCCACCTTTAAAGTTTGATGTGATCCTTGCTTCTTCTCTCAGTTCTGTAATACAAGTTGATGTTTGTGCCTGATATTATGAGTGCACATACATTCTCTGCCAGTTGTTATATTTTGTCCTTCCAAAAACGTCCCATTGTTACTTTATACAAGGACAAACATCTGTCCTTGCACCAAAAAGTTCTTGTCATCTACGTGGGCTAAAATTGATGGTGAAAGCCTTGATATTTATGCCTGGAATATGTGTGTCTCAGAGCCCTCTAGAATCTTGGTTTAACATTCTTTCAGTCCGTTATATATGTCTTGCCACTTTGGCATAACATACAGCATGAGCTCATGAGCAGTTACTGTAGCATAGATTGTGCTGGAAAATCTAAAAATGAGCTCTCCTTGGCTATCGCAGCAAATATGCAGCATCTGTAATGTGCATGTAAAATCTTTGTTAATATTGCCCATTGAGCTAGTTGTATTTGCCATCTCTTTGGGCTTTTGCTTACGTTTCTGTGTGCACAAGTTTACATGTGAAATTCAATAAATGTTCAGGCAAGGCAGCCATTATTGCCCAACTGCTTTTGAAAACATAGCCCCAAGGGATACATTTTCTTTGCAGCATGTACAGATTTCATCACATGATTTGCATTAATCATATCAGGACATGTACACCAAATCTTTGTGCAATGGCTCTAAGCCCCTAAGGAAATGTCTACACAGCATTTCAGAGTTTGCCTCCTAGCTAGGGTTGATGGACCTGGGCTAGTGAGGCTTGTACAAATGCTCTAAAAATAGCTATATACAAAGGAATAAGGGATCTTTCGGAAAAGGCTTTATTTTCCGAAAGATCCCCGTCTAGACTGGCGCTTTTTTCCGGCAAAGCTCCGAGCCGGAAAAAAGCGGCAGCCATGTTTATGCAAATGAAGCGGGGGGGATTTAAATCCCCGCTTCATTTGCAATTGCGATGTGTCTAATTTGCATCCCTTTTATGGAAAAGGGATGCAGTCTAGACACAGCCTAAGTGATTGGCCAGGACTTATGTTTTCTCTGGGCATAATTTTGCCACCTTTACTCAGTGGGATAGAATATAATCATAAGCAATGTTCCCTGTAATTTTTTCCATCCGTGTGTGGAATACATTTTGTTATGTGCACTGAGGCATGTGTGGATGTGCACCACCAGTAGAAAACACATGCTACGATCTGTGGGTGCACTGCTAATCAGCTGAGAGGCATTTGGGTGGCAGCCCAAGTGTGCAAATTACAGTGAACTGGTCATAAGAGATTATTTTATTGATAAATACCACTCAGCGTGAGTCAGGATAGCAGAAGGGGCACATTCCTTTCCCTAAGGACACTGTTGCATTGCTTCTGATCTATGACAAGGTATATACATGACTGCACTCGAGTGGACTCTCCAGCCATGGCTGGAAGGACAAGGAGCAGGCCCATATTTCACATTTACCCTCCCATGGTGTTAATGAGATCTGTTGAAAACGTGACATTCACCCAGTCTTTTGACTATCATTCTGCCTCAGAGCTTGTCTTCACTGCACAGTAGATCAACACTTCAGTGATCAATCCACTGAAGATTGATTTATCGTGTCTGCTTAGGTGCAATAAATCGACCTCCGAGCCCTTTCCCATTGACTCCGGTACTCCACCAGGATGAGAAGAGTAGCCAGAGTTGTTGAAGAGCAATCCCTGCTGACCTTACTACATAGAGGACACCACTGTAAGCTATTTGCCTAGCTGAAGTTGCACAGGTTAGATCAATGGGGTTGGGAGTAATGTAAACTAGGTTTCAGTTTCTTGCTGGTAAAATCTTGCAATCCTTGTTGATTCAAAGTTCCACCCGAAGTCTTTGGATATTTTGCCTACACAATGATTATAAGATGTGTTCTAGACTACTGCTAACTCTCCAGTTACTCTACTGTTTTGCTCTTATAGGGCAATGTCACGGTTTTAGACCTCAGCTACATTGGCATTACTTGTCAAAGAGGGGAAATGCAAAACAATCCAGATCCTCTGGAATAAAATTAGAATTCTGTATTACAGCTGTGAGCCTGTTGGTTGCCCTCATTAAAAATAAATAAATAAAGAGACCATATGACTTGATCACATATGTCCTCATCAGTAGGAGGTATTTATTTTTACTATCAGTTGGGGATTATGGCTGAGTGCCCTTTAGCAGGATTGTTGGTATTAGACTTTATGCAAAAAAAGCATAAATACAGAGGAAAAACTGGCACTAAAAAGGATTTGCCTTTAAAAAAAAGTTGTGAGACAAGACTTGAATGATAAATATATACTTTATATTTGAGAAAGTTTGTCTGTCTGAGCTCCTCCTAAACACTAAGAGCTAACACAACCACATTTGATATATAGTTTCCTCTTATCATAACTTAAAGCGAGGTCAGGGTTTGGTTGTGCCAGGAAAATGGGATGTGCCTGGAATGTGATTGCTTCTCATAAAAGCATACTGAAAAGAGAGAGAATCAGCAAGCTGGTGAAAGTGGGTTGCTGGGAGTGTGTATCCCCATCTGGGACTGCCCCAGTCCTTTAGAGAGGGCAGGGAGAGGCCGGTTTCTCCCTTCCCTTCCTCCCTCCCCGATTTGTATGGGAACTTTTCTGGCTGTTCCTCTTTGTCAGGGAGTGATGGGAAAGTGCACAGTTTGCTGCATTCCTCACTCTGGCTGGGGAGCTCATGGGTCAGATGAACCTGGGTCTGTCCCAGCCAGAGACATGCACCCTCCCTATCTGTGCCTGCTGGCGCTGCAGCGGCCATGGAGAAGCGAGTCTCACCTGGTCCCAAGCTGCTACAGTGAGAGAGGGCTGGGGTAGTCCTCTCTCCCTGGGGCAGCCTGTATAGTGAACCCCTCACTCCCAGCTCCACCCCAGAGTGATTTAAATGAAGAAAACCAAAAATTAATTGAGTCAAGGACCCGAGCAACACCAGGAAAAACTTCTAGTATTAAAATAAACTAGAGTAAGACCTGAAAAGCTTTAGTTCACAACCAAACTCTTCTTTGAAGAGTCAATATTTTGGCTCTGACCTGTCCCTAAGAGAACTAAAAATAAAATTAACTGCCTTTGAATTAGAAAAAAAAGGTCATTTCTTGCTCTTTCAATTACATCTTACTTTTTAAAAAGCACGAGTTCTTCTGTTTGTTGCACATTCTCTCCTTTTAGGCAAGGCCTCTGGAGCAGGCTCATGACAATGTCCTGGTCAGCTCTTTTCAGTTAAAAAAACGCCCCAACAAACTTGATTTCCTGTTCTGGTGAGCCATATATCACTAACGTTCCCATCTGTGCCATTTGTCTGTGACAGAATGACAGGTGTCATTTATCATTGCAGCTTGCGGAAGCTGTGGGAAGAGGGATTGAAATTTTTTCTGGAAGCAGTCAGTGTCTACAGGCTGCCAGATCATTAAAAAGGGGGCTTTCCAAAGAAAGCTGTGTGTAATGTGATTGCACTTACTGTCAATGACAGGCTGAGAGAAAGAAGAAACATTTAAAAAAAGAGAGAGAGAGAGGGAGAGAGAGGGAAATGAAGTTTCTGCCAGGGGCATTTAAAGCTACAGTACTACAAACACAGGAATCTCTTTTTGGTTCAGTTTCAATATGTTCATGCTAACTAAGCCCTTTAGAGATTTCAGCGTCGCTTGGAGTGCCAACAAGGAAACCAAAACAGGAAACTCCTTTAACAGCACTAATGCACGTCACGTATTATTTAGGGCACTGTAACGGAGTTTATACTTTAAGGGCATATCTTCAAGCACAATGACTTAAAAGTGGAGTAGGAGCTAGCAGAGACAGGAAAACCTATTTGGTCTGCAGCTGAAGCTCCTAATAAATCAAAGGACAGAACTAAGACCTGATCCAAGGCCCTTTCTTCAAAGGGAGACATTTACAACGTCCTGTTTGCATAAGGACATTCAGGGGGAAAAAGTACAATAATATCTTCATTTCAGCACCTTCCATTTGGTTTCAGTTTGAGGATTTGAACTAACCTTTTTTCCCCTTGTGGTATAAGAGGTTTCTTTCAGTGCTTATTACAGCAAACTGTCCTCCTACCCGAGATATATAAAACCAAAAATAAAAGAGTACATGGTCATTATAAAAAGTAGTCTCCCTAGTTCAACAGCTAGGCAGCACTGACCTGAGACAGCATCAGCTGGAGGATATAAAACAAAGCTTTTAAGAGGAGGAGGGGGAGAAAGGGGGGGGGACATTATTTTTGCTGTTGTTTTTAGCTGATAAAAACACCACCATTCACTCACATTATCAGAGTGTCAAGTGAACTGTATGATGTACACATAGTTATATTGTGTGTGCCCTTCTAAATTTATTTTCAGCAGGAGCTAAACCCTGGCCAGATTTAATAATAAGTTATGCAAACCCATTAAAGTCAGTGGGATTGCATGGTCTGAAAACACAGAAACTGGCCCCAGATCTTTGAAGAAAAGAAAGGTTTGTACACATAAATCAAGGTTTTGTCCTGGAAAAACTCATGCCAATAGGCCTTACTCAGATGAGAAGCCCTATGGAAAACCTGACTATAATGAAGTCCAGGCCTGGACCAAATGGGCTACAAGCAATGTTTCTTGCAAACTGAGAACTTGAGCGGACACCCCAGAGAGATTTAAATGGCACCCAGCTAATTAACAGAGTGCCCACAGCTGCAGTATGTGTTTTTACTGCTGGTGCTTATCCACACATGCCTCAGTGCACATAACAAAATTTATTCTGCACACAGAGGAAAAAATTAGAGGGAACACTGGTTACAAGGCCAAACCCTATCTGAGTGCACAAATCTAATGCACTGCATAACAAATTATGGGCTGTAGTATAACTTTATAGTCACTGCCATGAGTAACCGATGGTGTTAAACTTGCTGGTGCAGTAGTAGCAGGTGGGGCATGAGGTCCTTCCTGCTCCCTGTGAGATGTTTGTCCCAGAGCTCTGGTCTATAATAGGACTCTATTTTGAAATAACTCTCCCTCCCCCCCGGTGGAATTTATAAGCAGAGCGTTCACATTACCAAGCCTGTTATTTTGAAATAATGAGCTGTCGAATTCGAAATCTGTACTCCTGCTTTTCATCTGGAGTAACACTAATTCTGAAATAGTTATTTTGAAATAACAGTAGTGTGGATGCACCGATGCCACTATTCAAAATAATTACTCCCCAGACCAATTTGAACGAATTTCTTCCCACTGCTTCCTGGAGCTCAAAGTCCAAGGTAGCATGGCCACATTAACAGAGCCTACCTTCGACTAATTTTGAGGCTTCTTCAGAGTGGAGACACACTAATTTGAATTTGTTAAATCGGGAGTTATTAAGTTGAATATGGTAATTTTGAAATACTTTTCTAGTATAGATATGGCCTAAAAGTGCACAGAAAACAGCCTCTGTGTAAAACAAGTGCCACAGGGAACTGGTCTCTGTACCTCAGTATATGCAAGGGAAGGAAGAAAACCCCTTTACACCTTCACCCACCCTGCAAACCCAAGTAAGATAAAAGACATGTGACGCTGCAATATGAGGTGGGAATGGGATTGTAGTTAAGGCCTTGGCTGGGGTCGCAGGAGATGTTGGTTCACTTCACAATGGCACTACAATCTGCAGGTGTGCCCTTGGCCAAGTCGTCCAGCATTTTTGCATTTCAGTTGCCTTTCAATAGGATGGGGTAGTGATACTTAGTTTTCTACCACTCTTTCCTGTAATGTCTGTATAGATTCTGAGCTCTCCAAAGCAGGGGTGGTCTCTTACTAAAAGTATATAGCCTCTAGCACAGCAGCGCTTATATCTTGGCTAGGGGTTCTTGGTAGTACTGTAATATGAACATTACCTATTATTGCATTAGAGTTAACTATTTAATGAATAGAAATTATAAATATATACACACACACACCACTGAGTCATATTTCACCGTTATTTTTCATGCAGAATTTCCATTGACCTCCACAGGAGTGTGATCAAAATGGCAACGAGATGTAGCCCTAACATTGTCTTATATAACGACTCTAAATATAGGAAATACAAGTCAGTTGACTGATAAAACTGATATTCTTTCTTCTGAGTTTATTTAAAACTTAACAATATCTCACATGCCACCCCAGCACCTTCACTACCACCACCAAATTCAACTTCTTTCTTTTCTGGCACTTGAAATTACATAGTAGTTGTGGATTTTTTTGGCAGCAGACACTAAGACATTGTGCACTAGGTTAAGATAAATTATTTCTGCCTGACATTTTCTTTTTGAAATGTTGGACTATAGCTATGTGTGTTTTCCTTGGTGACGCAGATTGGGTCAAAATGGTTGAAATGTCATATCCCTGGTGCAAAATGATATTCCTGTTTCCAGCAGGTACATGAAAGTAGCAGAATATAAAATCAGGCCTCAAAGTCTTGTATATGGCTCTGTTGACACTTCTTTCAGTAGGGTGACAAGAGCTGTCCCTGTCATTTTCAGCAGACTACACCTATATTACTGGTATAGTACTTGAGTTTGTCTTTGTTTGAAACCTTACTTGGAAAACATTTCTTGTGGGCCCATTGAAGATGGGGGGGGACTGATGAAATGTCATAGATATAAACACGGGGAAACAACAGGTGGCAAAAAACATCAGCTCCACATTTTAGGTTTTTTGCTGTTAGGTTTGTTTCCAAGACCGTCAGTTTGGGGGGGGGGGGGGGGGGGGAGGTAAATTACTGCCGCTCTGGCTTTGTTTTGAAAAGGCATTAGCTGTTCACAGAGAGAACAGCTTTGCCTTTGAGAACAGTTGGCCAAAGAGTTGTGATAATGAAACTTAGTTAAGCAGCAACACAGCCCATTTCAGCACAACCTAAGTTTGAGGCCAAACACTATTGTCCATACTCAGCCAACACCTTCACTGGCTTTTATATCTTTAGTTGCATCCAAGGCTGCTGCTGGATCTAAACCATGTACTGTTTCCCTCTGTTTTGATCAGAAATAGAATGCCTGCCTTCCTTTGATTCCACCTGAATTTGCTTTCATTGTTGAAGCACAGCATTTTTCAAAGACTCTTTCCTTCAGAATTAGGAGGAATTTCCGCATCTTCAGGCATGCTGTGAAGTGTAGTAGTATTTTGTTTTAGGTTATTACTTACATTTAATTTCTCTCAGCTAAAAAAAATTATCTAAACTGGCGATAGGTCAGAATGGGTTTCAATGACACATAGTTTTTTTTCCAGAGAGGAAATGACAATGTTGTGAATGTACTTAACATTTTTCTTTTACAGAATATATTGTACAGTTATATTTGGAATGGGAAAAATGCATGAGAATAGGATGTTTGTACAAGTCAGTAAATATTTTTATTTACATTTCTGGAAACAGTAATCAAATATCCTGGATATCTTTTCTAGGCTAGCCAGTTCCATCTCAGTAACTTAAGACCACTGGTAAAAGCTGAAAGAATGGAGTATCAACAGAGGAGCTGGCTCAATCTATTCCAGCATAAGACAGATTTCCAGTTGCCTCATTATGCAACTTCTAACTTTAAGAGATTGCAAGAAGGTACAAACAAGTTTGACTTCAGCTGTGTTCTATTATGTATAAAATTGTGAACCCAGTTCTCAAATTGGTGAGCAGTTACACACGTAAGTGGTCTCATTGAAAGCAGTGGAACTATTCCTGAGCATGGCCGCTGATCACAGCTAGCAAGGGGTTCAAGATCTGAGCTAAGCGAGTGCATTTTTAGATGACTAATTTTTGACTGCCTTTTGAGTGGTCACTTCAAACTGTTTCCATTCTATTAGCTTTGTAACTATGAACAAATTACATTTTCAGCTTAGCTGAAGGGGTGTCATTTTGCAAAAATTCGGAGAGGGAGACAAATTTAAATCATCATATAAAATATTATATGTGATTTATTATAGTGTGCAAATGTTGGGGGACAGATAGAATGGAAGACATAACTGAGTATACAGTGTGTGGTGCAAAAAAAAGGCCAAGGGGAACAACTACTCCTCTTACCCCAGAGCAAATGGCACCTCTGCTTTAGCTGTATTTTTAATTGTACTCATTTCTAAAATGAAGCATCATTTGTGATACATAAGTGTACTGATAGCAAGAATCAGTGACTGAGAGAATAACCTCTTAACAAAATCTTTGGTATGATCCAGACCATGTGAATTAATGCACCCCTTCCCATTGTATAACCCCTAGAATAGTTTGTCTCTAATCTCTTATTCTGTGGCGCATACAAAGGGAGCCGATTAAATTTGTGCTTTAGGCAGTGTGCTGGCTTTCAATTCATTTCTCTGTGAAATTCAAGGTGCTGGCTTCCATATACCAGAGCCCTGTGTGGTTTGTATCTCGAGTGTCTAAGAGACTGCCTTGCTTCTTCTGTTTAATCTCTGTAGAGCAGATGGATAACCTGAGCTAACAGCTCCCAGAGTTGTATGCCATGAATCCAAGGAACAGGATATTCTCAGTGGAGGTACTCGTTTCTGGAATTATTCCTCTCTCCATCTGACAGAACCCACTAACACACTGTAAAGCATGTTCGCTGGCTGAAATTTTGAGGAAATATGTCGAGTTAGGAAGACTTCCATCTTTTGCCTGGAGCACATGTACTATCTGCGTTGATGTGGTTATATTTTAATGAGAACTGGACAAATCATTGGCTTTTTTAATGTTTCAGGGTTTAAACCAAAACATTGCCCAAAAATTTAGGTTTGGGTTGAATGAAACATTTTGTTTGATCTACTAAGAAACATTTTGTGTGGTTTTTATCCATTGGGGTTTTTTAAAAATTAAATCTAGTAACATTTCAAAATTAAATGTTTTGAAACAAAATGTCAAAAAGAAATGTTCTGACTTTTTCGGAAAATGTTCTCCCATTTTGGACAGCTGAAACTATTCATTCATTTCAGGGTGAATTCATGAACAGTATTGATTGATCCAGAACTGCCATTTTCAGCAAATGAACTATTAGCGGGGAAAAATGCCCAGCTCTAATTTTAATTTGTGTGCAGTGGGAACTGGAGAGTATATATATAGGCACTTGTACCAGTGTTTATGTAATAGGAGGGATTGCTGGTAATACTGCCCATGTTAAATTTTATTCCTAGGGGCAAGGTAAAGAGTCCTAATACTCCATCTTGAAATACCTGATTTTATTTTTTACTCGTGGTTTCTTAGTTCATTTTAAGTCTACAGTTCTCTTGTTCTTCATTTGCAGAGCAGAGTTGTTCCTGGGTTGGTTTTGAGTCCATAAACACATTACATTTAAATCAGTCAGCTAGATTGTCTATGAGTTTCCTGTGTGCTTAATGACGCTATGTAACTAAGGATGGGGAGAGAGGGAACAGTTAGGAAATAGGTATTATACTGTATTAAACTTATGGAAAAGAGATTGATTTAAGACTTTTCTATACAATGTTGTGCCAAACTACTGCTTCTTTATCTTTCAACCTAATATATTTCAATAATCATTGTATAAACTTTAATATCTGGAAAATAAATCCTCCTTTATTGAGTGTAAATCTGATATCTAATTGACCAAGTGACAATTTTGGTATCTTTCCAATGGCCATGCAAAACTTTGGATTGTTTTATTGATGAGGGGGAAATAGCTTATATGGCCAAATATCTGTGGCAGTGTGTACATGTATACGTGAATGTAATGGAGTCTGCATCATCTTCTTCCCCCACTGAGTCTTACTACCATGGAGTTTGGCCAGTTGCAGCATTTGCTGGTTATTGGGAAGGTGTAATCTTACAATCTATAAATTGGAGTTCATATGATTACGTTAACTTTTTTGGTATCCTACATTTATGTTCATTGCATTTAATAACACAGCCAGTTTTTTCTGACTCACTTGACTGAAATGAACAGGAGCAGGGAGTGCACCTACCAACCTACCACCTAGAAGTTTCAAAAATAATGTACTATCTACATTGTCCCATATTAGGTAAGGGTGGCTTTGTCATGGAGGGACCATGACAGACAGAAAAGGAGCTGGGGATTACAGTGGATGAGAAGATGGATATGAGTCAATAGTGTGCCCTTGTAGCCAAGAAGGCTAATGACATGTAACCCTCCTTTCTCCCCCCCCCCCCCCGGGTTACTGGGGAGCAGGTCACACTAACAGGTGTGCCTGGGCGCCTGATGTTTTAACCTAAAAGAGATCCTGAGCACCGCAGTGGTGAAGGTGTTTAGTTGGAGAAAGCCCTATCCACCCCCTTGCTGCAGTCCCTTTGGGTATGTCTACACTACAATGTTAGTTCGAACTAACGGACGTTAGTTCGAACTAACATTCATAGGCGCTACACTAGCACTCCACTAGTTCGAATTTAAATCGAACTAGCGGAGCGCTAAGTTCGAACTAGGAAAACCTCATTTTACGAGGATTAAGCCTAGTTCGAACTTACTAGTTCGAATTAAGGGCTGTGTAGCCCCTTAATTCGAACTAGTGGGAGGCTAGCCCTCCCCAGGTTTCCCTGGTGGCCACTCTGGCCAACACCAGGGAAACTCTACTGCCCCCCTCCCGGCCCCGGACCCGTTAAAGGGGCACGGGGTGGCTACGGTGCCCGTGCCAGGTGCAAGCCTGCCAGCACCCAACCAGCAGACCCTGCACCTGGCATGGCACAGAGCCACCCACCCGATGTCCCCCAGCCCACCCCCTCTTCCCGGGACCAGGCTGGCGGCTCCCGGGAGCTTGCCCGGGACTGCAAGAGGCGGGCACCCGCCTGGTCTAGTGCGGACATCGTGGACCTCGTCCACGATCTCCGCACTAGGCACAGGAAAGTGGCCGTCTAGGGCAGGAGAGCTGCCAGCCTGGCCACCCAGGAGCAGGTTGGCATAAAAATCAAGGGGTCCACTGAGACCCCCGACCCTGAGCCCTGAGCTTACAATGGCCGTCCTAGGTCAGACCAAAGGTCCATCTAGCCCAGTAGCCTGTCTGCCGACAGCGGCCAACCCTAGGGATCCTGGAAGGGATGGACCGAAGACAGTGACCAAGCCATTTGTCTCATGCCATCCCTCTCCAGCCTTCCACAAACTTTGGGCAGGGACACCACTCCTACCTCCTGGCTAAGACTACTCCATGGACCCAACCTCCATGACTTGATCTCACTTCCCTTTAAACTCTGTTCTAGTTGTAGCCTTCACAGCCTCCTGCAGCAAGGAGTTCCACAGGTTAACTCTTTGCTTTGGGAAGAAGAACAACTTTCTCTTACTAGTTTCAAGCCTGCTACCCATTCCTTTCCTTTGGTGTCCTCTAGTCCTTCTTTATGGGAACTCATGAAGAACTTTTCTGAATGCACCCTCTCCACCCAACCCCTGCTTTTAGAGACCTCTATCCTGTCCCCACTCCATCTCCTCTTTTCTAAGCTGAACAGTCCCAGTCTCTGTAGCCTCTCTGCATCTGGGACCTGTTCCCAACCCCTGATCATGTTAGTTGCACTCCCCTCTCCCAGCCTTTCTCTTCCCCTCTCCCACCTCCTTTTCCCAGTCTCCCCCAGTTTTGTTCAATAAAGACAGAGTCAATGTTGGAAGAAACGTTATCTTTATTTTGTACATCAAGAAGAAGGGGGGCTAGGGAAGGGTAAGTGGAAGGAGGTGAGGGAGGAATGGGGTACGAGCCCCCGATGGGGAGGACTGGGCTGGCTCTGCGGGCTTCTGGGGGTGGAAGCTCTCCTGCAGCCCCCCAATTGCCCCCTCTCCCCAGATGGCAGCCTGCAGCAATTGCAGCCGGGTTGATGGCCGAGTGGTGTGATGTGCCCAGTGTGGGCACTCCGGGCACTCCAAGCCAGGACTGGTTTTCAAGCGAGGCACCCCTGAGAACTGTCTGTCCGGGGTGGGGGTCAGGTCCCTTTAAGCGCAGCCTTTGGCTAGCCTGAGACAGCATCTCCACGCTCTAAGTCCTCCTCTGATGCCCTGCCGGCACTGCTTCCGGCCATCCTTAAGCCTGGTTCAGGGTCCACTTAATGTGGACATGCTAGTTCGAATTAGCAAAACGCTAATTCGAACTAGTTTTTAGTTCTAGACGCATTAGTTCGAATTAGCTTAGTTCGAATTAACTAATTCGAACTAAGTTAGTTCGAACTAACTCTGTAGTGTAGACATACCCCTACTTGTAATGAATGTAAAATGGCGGTGCCTCCACCTGGCTGGCCTTGTACACACTCACTGGTGTGCCTTGAGAGCCTCCAGGAACACACTCATTCCAACATAAATCTGGATCTAATTCCAGAACAACTACAAATCATATACATCTAATAGAACACTTTAAAATAAACAATCTTTACTTAATTTAAATAAACAGGGATTAACAGAATTAGCAATGAATAGCATTAACAAAACACATAACCATAATTGAAGCTTATACAGCTAACATTTGGACTCCCAGTGACCCCACCCCAGAGTGTGCACACCCCTGGACTCACAGTCCCAGACGCTTGCGTGGGCACACTGATGTTGCAGCTGTAGTGGAGATTCGGTCTAGGCGAGACAGCAGCTCTGTCTCAGGCAGCACTTTTTCAACAAGGCCCAGAAACTTACTGCCTCATGCTGTGCCTATCGGAAGCAGCCTGCTAACTCCCAGTTCCAACCAGCATCTAGTCCCAGTCTGTAGCTGCATCCAACAGCCCCTGGACTGGATCAATGTCCTTGGCAGCAGCCTGGCTCCACCTTCGGTTCCAAACTGCAAGGCAGAGCCCCAGACTGCTAGGCCTCTTTCTTCAAGCACATGGAGAAAGCAGCCCTCTCTCCCAGCAGAGTCCTTCCTTCCTGTTTTTCCCAAGGGCTCATGGGAATTGTAGTCTGGATTGTAGCACACAGGGTCTTTTCAGAATAAAACAGAGGCCCCTTTAGTAAGCGGCCTACAGACATATTAGGGTGCATTAGGAGGAGCATTTCCAGCAGATCTAGAGAAGTGATTATTCCCCTTTATTTGGCACTGGTGAGGCCACATCTGGAGTATTGCATCCAATTCTGGGCGCCCCACTATAGAAAGGATATGGACACATTGGAGAGGGTCCAGCGGAGGGCAACCAAAATGGTTAGGGGGCTGAAGCACACGACTTACAATGAGAGGCTGTGGGATTTGGGCTTATTTGGTCTGCAGAAGAGAAGAGCGAGAGGGGATTTGATAGCAGCCTTCACCTCCCTGAAGGGAGGTTCCAAAGAAGATGGAGAGAGGCTGTTCTCAGTAGTGACGGATGGCAGAACAAGGAGCAATGGTCCAAATTACAGTGGGAGAGGTCTAGGTTAGATATTAGGAAAAACTATTTCACTAGGAGGGTGGTCAAGTACTGGAATGGGTTACCTAGGGAGGTGGTGGACTCTCCATCCCTACGATTTTAAAGTCCCAGCTTGACAAAGCCCTGGCTGGGATGATTTAGTTGAGGTTGGTCCTGCTTTGGGCAGAGGGCTGGACATGATGACCTCCTGAGGTCTCTTCCAACTCTAGGAGTCTATGATTCTATGACCACGTAGAGTTGTTAGAACACAAGAATGGGAATCAGAAGCCCTGTGGTCTGTTCCTAACTCTGTCGTTGACCTGCTGTGTGACTTGACAGCATGTGACTCAACTTCAGGTTGACTTAGTTCCCCATTACTAAAATGAGAATAATACTTAGCTTGTTCATCTTTGGAAAACAGGTTAAAACCCTCTGATGAAAGACGTGTTTTGAGTGCACAATATTTGTATTGAGTGTTCTAGTTGGAAGTTTTGTGGTGCTTCTCTACTTTGAAGAACAAACAGTTCCTCATGCTGCTGTGATATAGATATAAATCTAGATTACAAGGTGGGGTTTTCCACTGCTGTCCTCACCCAAAATTTCCCTGCTCTTGCCATTGTGCAGCAATCTGTAAGCCAGTTGGCTGGTGCTAATGCCCCAGAGGTGGATGGAAATAGCAGTGGTCAAGTCAATGGTAGTTTTGCTTGAGTAAGGACTGAATCAGGACTTGGGACTAGTCCATAATAGCAAAATTCACACCTAAAGCCTCCATAATGGAATTTGTACAGAGAATTCAGCATGGATGACACTGGGGATGGAATTCACACACACACAAAATGTGGGTTCAGCTCTTGGCTTACAGTGCAGAAACTCTAGAGCTGCTATTTGCAGTGGCTGCAGTCCTTATGCACTGTTCATATGTTGGTTTCCAATCATTTCCTGTAAATGTGGATTCTCTTTCAGTATGACACCTATACCCCCAACCACTCCAACCTATATATGTCCAGTGAGGAGCACCCCTAAACATGTCAGAGACCTCTCTCCTCTTGCATCTCTCACTATCAACAGCCTCACTGGGCTGTGTAAGTAGCGCTGAAGACTGTGCAGCCACCTACACATGCATAAATTTCACGCCTGGTTAGTAAAATGTTCTGAGATCCTCAGAATGGAAAGTGCTATTCAAATGTAAATTATTATTTACAGTATCTTATACTTTATATAAGGTTTTTTGGAAGTTACATCTCTACACTTGCTTGTAGTAGCAAATCCTTTCATAGCTATAATTTATATGCAAAGATTTTCCCTGTCCTCTTGCATGCTTCCCAGTATGTTTGATGAAGGCTGAATAGTTCAAATTCAGCTGGAGCAATGTGGGTTTTATTTCAATATCTTACTTGTATTAGGTTTTGTTTTAGGTTAGGGTTTGCTTTTATGTTCCAGTAACAGAGGATACAGAGTATGTGATTATTCACTGTCTTTATTTATATATATTGCATCCTGTGTGTATATCGTTCTGATGCTGAAGTGAAATGCAGGGTTCTATTTTAAATCTCATGACTGTATATGATCATTAACATCTACTGCACAGTAAAAAATAAAACAAGCAACTCAAAGACCCATCCATGTAAATAAATGTAAGTGAGTATATAAAAGAATGAATGAGATAAATTGATTCTTTTCAAGTAACTAACTTGTTTCCAGTTTAAGGGGGTCATTCTTCATGCTGCAGCAGGTCCAAATAGTACTTTTCTGTAGTTTTTAATTCACGATGTGTAATAACGTTTTCAGGAAAGAAGTTAGGTATTTTTTTATTAGTGTTCTCATGCTGCAGTTTAGAAAATAGCAGGAAAGGTCACAAAGTATTGAATGTTTTAGTTTTAGTTTAGTCTTCCCATTTTTTAAGCATGTCAAATTTCACTCTTTTTATTTATTTATATCCTTGCTGAATCTTTGAAACATGTTGTATTTCCCCCATTCCTTCCCAGCCCCTTCCCCAATACTCATTCTTCCACCCTCATTCTTCCATAGAAGCTCTTTCCTTTTGAATATTCTCCCACTGTTCCATACAATGGTCTCTCTCCCTTTCTACTTCCATGACCCCATACTTACTGGAAGCACAGGCATTCTTTCTGTCTTTTCTCAGTTCTGTCATTCTGCCCATCTGCATTTCTAGTACACTCATCTCCAAAACATCTGGGCTCAAAGGCAAGATTAAAGATATAACATTATTTCTTTCTGAAAATGACTGCATGCTCCTTCCCATTTTAAGATGATTTCTCAAAGTAGAGAGGTCAGACTTGCTGCTTGTGCTAGCATGGATGTAGCTGAGTTGTCACTGCGGTCTACTCTGTTGATTTACTGCACAGCAAAATGCCTGGAGTCGTGTAAGGGGAATTTGACTAGTAATGGGTGACTCTCAAAGCACTTGAAGTTGTGTTGATTAGGAGAAGCTCTGAAATTTGGAGGCTGCTCCAAAAGTGTTCATATAGTTTGAGTTTTCCTATTTTCTCCCCGTCTTCATCCTTTCTTCTCCTTTTTTCTCAAACCAATTAGATAATTCTCCTTCCCCTCCACTGGTCTTGTCTCCTTGATTCCAACTAGTCCTCTGGCTCGGATATTTCACAAAAGCATTTCTACACTGCACACTTTTTACATAAAAAAGAGTGCTGTGTAGAAATACATGACTAGCCCTGATCTCATGGGTATAAATAGCAGTGGGGACAGTGAGGCACTGCTTAGGTGAATAAAGACACGCTGGAATCCTGTGGTTAAATACCCAGGCGTAATGCCTTGCATCAGTGGGTTTCACACTTTTTTTCTCATCACTCAGTTGAAAATTGTTGATGCCCATAACCCAACATAATTTGACTAGGGTGTGGGTTCCAGGGTGGGTGGGGCTGAGGATGAGAGCTTTGGAGTATAGAAGGGGGCTCTGGCTTTGTGGAGGGTTCAGGGCTTGATCAGAAGGGGCTTACCTTGATCGGCTCCCAGTCAGCGGTGCAGCGGGGTGCTATGGCAGGCTTCCTGCCTCTCCTGGCACTGCAGACCATGGTACCCCCAGTAGCAGCCAGCAGCAGGTTCCCAGCCAATGGGAATGCAGAGCTAGTGCTCAGGGCAGGAGCAGTGCATGGAGCCCTGTGTACCCTTCCTCCCTCCTACTCCACCTTCCCCAGCCCTCTTCCCTCCCACACACACAACTAGGATCCGGGCCTGTTGCCAGCTGCTTCTGGAGCACAGCACAGTCTGCAATTCCAGGACAGGCCATATGTAAAATGGGGATAATAGGAATTCTCTGCCTCACAGTGATGTTGTGAGACTGAGTACATTAAAGACTTGGCCATGCATAGAAACTATGCTAACTGGGCTGGGGCCATATAAGGTCTGTGAATGGATATGATGATACCCTTGAAAATGAACAGTGGAGGTGACTTGCTTCGGGACAGGTCTACACTAAAAGGACAGGTCAATATAAGCTACACAATTTGAGTTACGTTAGTAGCGTAATTCAAACCAATGTAACTTAGATCTACTTAGCATGGTGTTCACACTGTGGGGAGTCAACAGAAAAAAATCTCCTGTCGATTCCCCTTGCTCATCTTCTTCTGCTGGATTACCTGAGTCGGCAGAAGAGTGATCGGTGGTCAATTTAGTGGGTCTTTACTAGACTTGTTAAATTGACCACTGATGGATCAATCACAGATGCACCTCTTAGTGAAGATAAGTCCTCTAACACAGCTACCTACTACAGAATAATTCTGAACCACCACTTGGCAAAATGAAATCAAACTCTATGAGCATGGAATTAAAAACAACTTCCCTAATGGAGTCTCTTGGGCCTCAAATGTTTTTCAAATAAGCTATCTGCTGATGGGCGGGGGATAAGGGAGAGAGTAGTTGAAGGGACTTTTCCTTTCCCAGTTTAACTACAATTTTTGCTCCTCCAAAAGACAATGAACTTCCACCTTTGTGCACAGCTAGTTATTTCTGACAGCGCAAGACTTCTGCAGTATATAGTACAGTATTTATAATGTTCCTGAAAGTGTGTCTTTGATTACATTATTTCTTTGTCTGACCTATACTTTCAGATAAAAGTATTTTGCTTAGAAACTACATAATAAATCACCTGTAGGAAACAGACATGTTCTCTAGTGGGAACTAAATGTGAAAAATGATTTAACAGAAACTAAGTGTAAATGATGAAGTTCTGTTATTAGTTTGGCTCTCCTGCAAGAAAGTAAAGGTAATGTACAGTATGCATATCTGAGGGTCACTGCAGTCATATGTAAGAGGCTGGAATGGTACTTTATTTGGTGAAGGGATAAAAAAATATTTTATTACTATCCTTTCTGTATATTAAGATGTAGAACCGTTTCGTCCCTTTTTATTTTTAATATAACTATACTACAGTTTCACTGATCATAGAGATGAGATCACCCATTCCACAATGGGATTAGGTTTCTATAGTAATTTTTTTTAAAAAATGTGTACAAGTGCTAAGTGCATAAGACTTACCTTCCCTATGTCAGATGGGAATTAGTTTACATCTCTATAAATCCTGTCTGCGTTGCATTTTTTTGTCTCCAAAATAAATGCTATCCTGGGAATTAGGGGTTTCATGGTTAGCAAACTATCACAATGTGTCACAGTAAATCTCTAAGAGGCTTCAAAGCTGAGACTGGAGACACAAAAATTCTTCACTTAACTTCAGAGGAGTAGCCAAGTTAGTCTATAACAGGAAAAACTTAAAAAACAACAAATAGTCATCCTGTCATCTGAAGAAATGGGTTGTGCCCACGAAAGCTCATGATACCATCCACATGTTTTATTAGTCTTTAAGGTGCTACTAGACTATTTGTTGTTTTAAAGTTTATTCTTGACTTAGAAAGCTTGAATTAAATAAAGTAAGGCCCAGCATTTTACAGCTAAAATGTTCCTTTTCAGATAAGTGCCAGTTATTCTCCCTTCCTGTCTTCCTCCTTTTCTCCCTTCCTCCACCCCAAAAACAAAGCCAGCTTGAAGAGAAGTAACTAGTCTTTGGTATACTTGACTTGAATGGTCCTTGGATTCAACATATGTTTGCTGTGGCCATTGTATTTCATGAGTGATACTCTAATAGAAAGTACCATAATATATATCAGTTACTTTTAATGGTATACAATTAAACTGTATCAAATAAATACTAGAGTATTCTTTCTTTAAGGGTACATCTACACTGCGGGGTTTTTCCGGGATACCAGAGGTATCTCAGAAAACTCCACCACATCCAAGGAACATGTTTGTTCTTCTGTTTTTTTATTATTTTTTTTTGCGGAAGAGCAAATGTGCTCTTTCAGGGAGCTCTGTATACCTCATTCTATGAGGGATAAGGGCTCCGTCGAAAGAGAAGGCTTTTCCACCATTTGGATCTGTCTAGACTGGGCCAAATGGCAGAAAAGCCTCTTCTGAAAAAGCAACTGGAAAACCCTATTGTGTAGACCTAGCCTAATTTACATACTAGAAGTACAGGCTTGTGCTTTTCATGGTGAAGGTCTAAGGTTTGATCCTTGCTGATTATGTGAGGAGATCTGACTCTGGGAGAAAATTTACCCTATCATGTTGTAAGTTTCTGAGGACCCTGAACTCCTTGTAAGTTAATTGGGAAATGAGGGACATAAACTTCTCATGGATAGGACCCTGAGACAGCCAATGTCCTCCAAGAACTCTGAAATGAACACTATAACCATTGTCATGTACTGACTGGTCAGCTACTACAATTGTTGTGCTTGTGGTTTTATTTACCACACCTGTGACTCAGAAAAGGCGCTTCTCATTAAAATGACTAGCAGTCATTGTGATCCATTTAATAATTTCTACCCTGTTTAAAAAAAACTGGTGAAATTAATGAGGAATGACGAAAGAAAAGGAAACTAATGATGTAGCCCAAGTCAAACCCGAGAACAGGCACAGTGGGTTAAAACAGGAGCACAGTCATGTTGGTGTGAGCAAATGAACCATCTAATAAATAATTAACAATTCATTTTCTTCAGTCTGTTAGCTTTACTTTTTTTCCCTTCTCTTGTAGCCTATGTTTCTGTTTTGCATTTTCCATGTTCCTACAATTAATTAAAAAACAAAATCAAAGCACAAGGTTACAAAGTTCCATTACTGAAATCTTGTTGGAATGAAAAGTTCTCTTTCTCCAATCCCATTAGTTGATGCTTGTGTTGGAGACTGGATGTGCATATTTTACAGAATGTGTGGGTGATTCAAAAATGTCTGCTCCTTCTAGACAAGAAATTCACAATACTTCTGAGCAAAGGAGGCTTTGTTTTGTAACTCTCCAATGTAATGTGCATGCAGATTTGTGTCATGTTATATTGCCATATGATGAGACATGAACCACTGTTTGGCACAATGTAATGTATGAGTTACACCTTGTCTGATTTTTTGGTTTAAGAAAGGGAGCTCTTTTTTTTCAACCACATGTAGAAATTGATGCTCAAAAGAAAATCCCTGGTGTTACATGGAAACTGACAGGTACCCCTATATTCTGACTATCCAAATTAATCTGAACATGGCTCTACACAGCCAACTTAGTGGTTCCTTTACTTTCCAACATTAACCAGTTTTGAATATCAGTGGTGATTAATTGTTTGCCTTAGGCAGGAAAAATAGTGTTTCTGGCATGCACTTTAAACTGTGCTTTGCCCAGGTGGACAACTAATGGGATCAACAAAAGGTAAAGTTGCCTACTTAGGAAGAGCATTGTGTTTCAGATCCTTCCTACTGGCCAGGGAAATAAGTCTACTTCTGTGATTGTTGGCTTTGAAATATAACTGTGTAACCATTAAAGCCACCAAAACAGAAACCTACTTATACAAGTGGTTGCCATTAAAAACTCAGAGATTGCAGTAGCACAGTACAAGCAGATCCGGGCTGTATTTAGAAAATGAATTTTGAGTTTTTACAGGCAATCAATGTGTATGTGAGTTTTGTGTGTGTGTAAAACCAAGTGGTAATTACACTCATTTGATTTTCCTCCGTTCTGACTGGGTGTCTTGTGCTCATCTAGCATACTCCTCAATTGTCTGAAACATGAGGCAACAGTTGAAATCCTGGCAATTTTATTTCACAGCATACAATACAAAATGGCTGATGTAGCACATACATCCCATTTCAGAAAACTCTCCATGTAGGATTCACACCCCGTTAGATTTTTCTATTTTATAAAACAATTGGTACCTGTTTCCTTGAGCAATAGCTGGGTAAAATATTACACTTGGGTTAAAAAGTTACCTCCAATTGTGATATTCAGCTTTCAGCATTATTTCACACTCTTGGTAACTTTTCTAACCCTTAAGAAATATTGTACCACTACTGCCTTCAAAACCAATCACTATTTATTATACTGTATATATAGTGCTGTCCAAGTACTATGGCACAGCTAGCAAGAAAGATTACATGGAGGAAACTTCAAGGTTTCTCAAGCCTTTCTAAAGGGAAAAGTTACAGAATTTGGGGATCTTACACATTCATTTCCTGCATGTTTTCATTGTGTCTTAAAGGAAGGCAATCGTGCTGTGTGTATCTACACTGAAGAACCCACTTATAGGGTGGTAAACTTCGATTTGGTGCCCTGAGGGCGGGTAGAGGTAAACACTCAATTTAAGCCCCCACTTAATTTTCAGGTTAAGGTCTTACATTGGATTAAAGTAATGTAGATGATCTAGTGAGTACTTTGCTACAGGGTGAATTTCACCCATCATTAAGTCATTATTTTCACAAAATACCTTCCATCTAGGTAGTGGTTTAGAACTGCACTGGGCACTGAAATCATTCAGGACTTTTCATTCATTTCAGTATACATGGTGTTTCCTCCTATTAATGTTCCATCCAAACAGGTTGCACCCTAAAAATGACCTGTATTTATCCAAATTTGTCCTCAGTAATAAATATCAGGCCAGATTCTGCTCTTGGTTAGGGGACAGCAGGAACTCTCCTATAAGGTCCAAATTGTAAATGGTAAAAAAGATGCAACCACTGCAGAACAGTTCTATAATGTTCTGACACCCTTCTTCCTTAGTCAGCAAAACTTTTCCTTTTCTCTCTTTATATAATAAAATGTATCCACTTTCTTACTAATCTAGGGTGATTCTTTTAAAACCCTTTCATTCCTGAATGATTTACTTTCACATCCACAACAGCAAGGGAGCAAATAGTCAATTGGCGGAGAGATTCCCATAGCTTCATTGAAGTCAATGGAGCCACGTCAATTTACATCAGCTGAGGATTTACCTTTTGGGTACCATTTGTTCACATGAGTATAAAGGGAATTGTGAGTCTAATAGGACAGTTCATGACTTAGTCTAACATATGGTGGCCATATAACGCATTTAAACTCCTTTGCGTTTTCCCAAGTTTTAATATATTTTATGCTCTGGGTACCTCTTATTTTTCTCTTTATGTTGTGATAAAATGGAGGTAGAAGAACATAATGACATTAATGGCTGAAACCCTTGATATTTAGCAAAAAGCAATGGGCCACCACCAAGTTGCAGTGGAATGTCAGTATTGTGATGAAGGTCCACTGCCCTTAGAGGTGACCACAGTAAAAGGATCAAGACATTTGCATCTGATAAATATCTCTTTAAGAGATACTTGCTTCTGTTTCATACATAGATTGAAAATCCAGTGTACCCTTAAACTCTCCCTTGACAAATGGAGTTTGAAAACAATGCAGGACAAAGAGAAATATGCCCCAACATAATTATGCCTTCTGCAACTTAAATCTTAGACACTCAGTTTCATCTCTTACTTAAATGTATCTGTGTATTTTAATAGGAACATTCAGCTATGCTTTTATTAATGCAAAAACATTAAAGCACCATCCCTGAATTCTAAAGCCTTAAAGGGCTGTTTCAAACAGAACCTGTCATAAAATGTGCTCTCAAGCGTGTCCCCTTTAAGAGATTCAAGAATTAAATGTTCCCGTATGTGAATTTTATTTTGTACAGCACATTTGCTTTATGGCTACAATTAAGTTAGATGTGCCGATAACAATGTCTGCTTTCCATTTTAAATCGCACATTTCAGACAGTGTGCATTGTTTTATTATCTAATCCACATGCTTTTAATTGCAATTATGGTCCCTTATGAGTCCCCTGGGAGGGCATGATTGCAATTAAAAATGTAATTTAAATGTTAATTAATTACATTCATTTTCTAAACTGGGAAAATTTCATTTATTATTTTCATGTGTTGTGCACTTATCCTAAATGCATTACCTTCTAAATGTTTTTTTTTCTAAATTAAGTGTTATGTTTATAAAACAGGGTGTTTAATACCCTTTAAAATTTTGTCGGAATGTTTATACAAATTATTACTTTAAATTAATTGATTCTGAGCTCTATGTGCAATCTATATGTGCCATGAAGAACAGAAACGAGGGTATTTTTGATATTTTGCTGAAATTACATTACCATAAGCACCAAAAAATTCATGAGAATTGTTTATTACTGTATGCACTCTGCTACACCTTTTACTAGATATAACCCCCCCAACACCACTCAGATGGGTTCAAAGTGTGTATTTTCATTAATAGCTGACCAAATTCTAAAGTGCTTATTTAATTTTTACTCATGTGTTATTCAGGTAAACCTGCACATTGAGAATTGCTGCAGATCCATGTATATATTGGGTAAATACGTATGCAAACAACTAGTTGTTATTATTATTATTTTTATATATAGTCCAATAGCATATAGAATATATCAGCATCAGGACTACATTCTGCTTGGGGCTAGACATGTTGTTCCTGCAATCAGAAACTTAAAATCTAATTTGTAAGATGTTGCAACAAGTGTAACAAATCGGACGAAAGAGAGAAAATAGATGAAGGTCATGGCAGTATGGCCAACTCCAAAAATTCCAAACTCAAAAGATTTTAAAACACTGGGATTCTTGTTTCTTGTTTTTTGAACCTTTAGGATTCACTAGGCTCACGTTTTCCATTTTTCCTCTGCAACTAAGATGACGAGAACCCTACTGTGTTTTGCTTGGGTGGAATTTTAGTGTGTTTTTTTTAACAAAAAAAAAATAATGAAATTTTCCCATAATCCCATGACTCCAAGAGTTGGGTCTTTTAGGAAAAAAACAAATAATGTGAAAGTTGTGAAAAGACCCTGATAATTAGGAACACTATAATAGTAATAAATTAATAAAATTCAGATCCCATTGACATTTCCATTGGCTTCGGTGGGCTTTGGATTAAGTCCAGTGCTCACCACCAGATGGTTCTGAATTCTTTGAATTTTTTTTTAATCCTAAAAGTAAATACCTGCAATCACTGACTGTCCTACAGTAGCCTGTGAGAGAGAGCAACAGCCCACGTTGTCCACCTGGCACAAGTCATATCCCAGGTTTAGCAACCCTCTTAATTAGGGTTGCTAGGAAGCATTATGATTGCAAAATAAAACAAGGAAATGGGGAAATAGTGAGCTATAGCCCTGCTTATACAATCATAAATCATTCCTTCATGGTTTGGATATGTACAATAGTTGGCTAATATGCATGCTTTTATTCCTCCCTACTACTGAGTAGGGTAAGATCTCATTACTTCGTAAGTATTAAGGCAGGTCTAATACAGTGTTCATGCATGAATTAATCTTCTTTATAATACAGTATTTATCTTTTCTATGTTCCTTAAGAATCATATATGGATGTGAAACAGCAAAATCCTATAAACCTTTTTTCTCATCGAGATAGTCCTTACTCACATGAGTAGTCCCATTAAATCCAATGGATCTACACACATGGGAAAGCTTTACAGGTTTGGGTCCATAGTTTCCTTAATACTTTCCCAAGTAGACCTGTGAAATCTTATTCTTAGCTAACAGTTCTATAAGTTTGATCAATTTAAGAGGTTTTTATTCATTTAGAGATGAAGAGATCAGAACAATTACATGACTACTGATAACTCTTATTGGCTATCTATTGAAAAAAATCAGATTCTAAATAATTACTACTGTACTTTTAAAGCTGTGCATGACATGTCCCACTTATTGTGTGACCTAGATAATTTCCATAAATTAACCTCTCTTACCTTCCATTTCCTTAGCTACCCTGCTGTTACCTTTCCCAGAATTGCTCCATCATTACGTAACTCATCCACTGGATGGAGAAGACAGAGATGCAATGCTGAGTTTTAAAGTGACATTAAGAACCTACTTGCCTAAGTGTTCATTTGCATCTTGTTCACTAGACTTGTCATGGGGATGGTGAGATAATATATTATGAGATGTGTACTGAATTAGCTGTCAATTTTAGTGACGCTCTCCCTTAGGTAAGTGAGGAGAAAGCTGTTGAATGATCCTCATCCTTGCCATTTTTTCCCCAGCTAAGATGTTGTTTTAGTCCCCCCAATCCAGAGAGACTGCTGTTAACTGTGACTCCTGCTAGGTACTGGCAGGTCTGAAATAGCTATATGCTGCCAGCTGTAGTTTGTGCTGGTTACTCATTGCACTTTCTGTGTAAACTGAAAGGTCCCTATTTGTGAATAACAGGGGCACTATCAAAACTTGGGGTGAAAGACTTCCCTCTGCCCTCTTCCCTCTAGAAGGGATTGACCCCAAATGAGAGTGGTCTTTCAACTGTGGTGTCTACTCCTTCAGCTAGATAGTACCTATGTTGTGGTCAGCAGCATGTATAAGAGAAGCCCATTTCTCCTTAGAGCATTAGCAAAGAATTCATGCAATCCATGTCTGGCCCATCTCATGCTTGCAAGATAGCCCTTGCTCTGGATGTGCAGCCAGAACTCCCTGTATTCCCACTGCAATACTCCCTTTGAGGAGTGTACTTGTGGTGGCATGTTTTGGGGAATCCTCTACTATGCCTGCAGCAAGAGAAATGAATGAGCCCCTTATGGATTCTTTCCTTTGGCACAACTAACACATATATGATGAGTAGCCATTCAGAAAAAAAAAAGAATAGAAAATACAGTAGATCCTCAGAGTTGCAAACACCAGAGTTAGGCAAGGTCTTAATTATGGGGGAAAGTTGACTTAACGTATGCAATTCAAGCTACATAAATAACATAGCCGGAGTCAACATACCTTACGCTGAACTTTGGTTCTGTTTCCACAGTGGAAAGTCGATGGAAGAAATGTTCCCATCGACTTCCCTTACTCCTCATGATAGCAAGGAGTGCCAGAGCCAATGGGAGTGCGGTCAGTGTTCAATTTATTACGTCTTTACAAGACCGGCTAAATCTAATGCCACAAAATCAACTGACACAGCGTTGATCTTCCTAGAAGTCTAAATGTGACCTTACAAACTGAGCAGTCAAACACACTTTTGGAGTTGGAAGTATTCAATCGGGCATCAGCAGAGGTACGCACACAAAAAACAAGCACGGTGCAGTATTGCGTTAAATGTAAATGACTAAAAAAGAGGGAAAGTAGCACTTTTCTTCAGCGTAGTAAAGTTTCAAAGCTATATAAAGTCAATGTTCGGTTGTATACTTTTGAAAGAACCATCATAATGTTTTATTCAGAGTTATGAACATTTCAGAGTTTATGAACAATCTCCATTCCCGAGGTGTTTGTAACTCTAAGGTTCTGCTGTAACATGACTCCCTCAGTGGCCATGGCAAGTCACTTAGCAAAACCTGAGCCAATGGAGTGTGCTCCATGCCTCTGAAAATTAGGCCTGTGTAGTTTTCAGCTCAGTTTCTCTCATGTTTCTTACCTACTTCATATTGACTGAGAATCTGGTGGTGGTGATTTATGATAATGTATTTAAATAGCCACAAAGGGGCAAATAATGTTCTAGTCTGCACAATGCACAAGTAATCAAGTTGCTACCTCATTGATTAGCATGGCAACCACTGCAGAAGAATGGGGGACATCTAACTTTGCACCTTGCCGGCATCATTGTACACCATATATCTTTTGTAAGATGGGTCTCATTTACCTCCCATGGGGAAAGGCATCACTAAAGTGTATCATAGATCAGATAAAAAATTAAGCAAACCAATCTTTTGCCTGCAATCACAGCATATTGCATTCCTTACTCTCCAAAGAAAGTTTAAATCCTCAAAGGATACTTTATTGTCAAGGTAACCAGAACAAAAATTATGTGGCTCTTACCTCTATTTACATGCTTGTTTACTTCCCTGCTCACTTTTAAAAAAATGTAGTTACCTTAGCAACGGCAACATCGATGGCTCTGAGGCTTATTCTGTGCTATGGAGCATCTTCAGCAAGGAGCCTGTGAATCCGTCTCATAGGCTCTTGTGCTTGAGCCTGTGGAGTGTTGGGATAATTTATGCACTAGTTTGTTCACTGTTTGTTTTAGCAGACTGAGGGCTAAATGATGCTTTGCAAGAGGCAGAGTGATGGGGAGGGGGAGGAAGGGAACATGCTTTCTGGAGTCTGGAGGCAGTGCAGTGAGGAGTGAGACATGCTGCGCCTTCTGAAAAGATGCTCCCAATTCACTTTCCTGCCAAAGGGTTCGGGATAGGGTCCCCCTCTGAACCATACCTTCAAGGCTATGAGTGCTGCAGGCTATGCCAACCTTGCAACCTCTTTGCAACTGAACCACAGCCGCCTCTTTCAGAGTTGCCCTGTGCCCAAGGAAGGGCTCCCTGAGTCCTTTCCTCATCTCCAATGGACCCAATGATGGAGGAGAAGTCCTGTAGAAATATTTGTGCTGTTTCTCTAAAATTATAGCACGCGGCAAAGCAAAAGGAGAGTGGGGGAAGGTTCTAAGCAGAAGCACTACAGTGAAACAGGTGGAGGATCTGTCTACACTGCAGTCAGGGTGTGGGATTGCTGCATGTGGGGACACTCCAAGCGAGCACTGACCCAGCTAGATCAAGCTGCTTTAAGCAACAATACCAATAAATCCACAGCTGCATAGACTAGGCCCCCCACAACCCAGGTCCCTGGGCAAATATTCAGGCAACCAGTGCCTGTGCTGTTCTGGCTTCACTTAAATTGTTACTTGAATGAGCTTGGATCACGCTCAATCAAAATTAGCTCAGGTACATCTACAGCAGGGGTAGCCAATAAAAAAATGGCAGCCCCCAGGGTTAGTGCCTGGCAGGCCCCCACCTCCCTAAAACCACTCTGTCTTTCTGGAGATATCCACACTGCAGGATGAAGTGTGTTTGAAGAAGCCTGTAAACCAGAGGTGGGCACATTCTGACCCGCAGGCCAGAACTGGTCCACAAGGTTAGTCCTGCACCTCTGTGGGTATCAGAGGATCACAGCTGTGGTTGGCCATGAATCGCTGTTTAGGCCAGTATGAGCAGCTGGAAGCGTAGCAGACTGGGACACCACTTCCCACCGCTTGCATTAGCTGTGAGTGGTGATTCGCAACCAACGAAACCTGCGATCCTGTGATACCTGCAGAGGTGCAGGTAAACATGCGATCCTGCAATACCTGCAGAGGTGCAGGTAAACATGCAATCCTTCAATACCTGCAGAGGTGCAGGTAAACATGCGATCCTGCAATATCCACAGAGGTGCAGGTAAACATGAGATCCTGCAATATCCACAGAGGTGCAGGACTAATCCTGCAGACCAGATCCGGTCCGTGGGCTGGAATTTGCCCACCGCTGGTTTCAGGCTTCTTCAATCGCATCTCATCCTGCAATGTGGACATCTCCAGAAAGACAGAGTGGCTTTAGGGACATAGTCTCCTTTCTTTTAATAAAATTCCTTGTTCAGTGATGCAGTGGGCAACAAACAGGGCCTTTATCTTATGCCCTCCAGGTATCCAGTAAAGCTACTGACAAGTCCAGATTGTTTAGAAATTAGAAATCTGAAATATTTTCATCTGAAATTGTAATTAACCAGGAGAAAGGTATATATTCCCTTCAATTGTGTGCATAACTTTCATTGAGGCTAATCTGACAATGCAGACAGTGAAAATTCCAGTGTAGGACTATTTATTTGTAAACACAACTCACTGGAAAGCACAGAATATATTGGATGTAAACTCCACAAACTGCATCATTTTTGGTTTCTTTATAGTAGTAATAGAAAGGCATACTCTTAAACTAAAGGGTTTAAACAGGGTACTAATATCCTTTCTGAACATTATTCACCTGAATCTTCAGCTCTCATGGGAGGAGGGGTGTGATTTATCATTTCATTCAAAAATAAGATGAAGAATAACTGATTGCAGTGACCCTAGATACTACAGTTACTTAGTCTGTTGTGGAATGCAGATTATACATACAGTGCATTCCAGGAAAATAATACTGAGCATAGCAAACCCATGACAAATGATTAGGGTTCAATTACCACCACAAGTATATGAATAGGTAAGTGTGGTTTTCTTTATACTTGGAAAAAGCAAAGTCTCCATATGGTAACTGCATCAAGGTAGTTCTAACCTTTGCAAATTCCAGCAAAAGTATTGCAACCACAACTTAACTCTATACACAGAACTACTGTATGCTAAAGAACCATTATTTAAGCAGAAAAACATCAGATATCACAGTATGCCCACTTTCCCAGTAGGACAGGCCACCACTTTGAGAAATTGTCATTCATAGCAAAGGTGGTTTTAACAAAAGATGTAAATCTTGGGGGGGGGGGGGGGGGCAGGGCAGGATATATGTGTGTTTGGGGGGTAGGGAGGAGTTAGTCTATCTATAATACTGAATTGCTTGCATATTTTATTCTGGTATCATTTACAGTCAATTATAGTTATGGGAGCTTGCTACCTGTGTCCCATACTGTTATTTCAGATACTATTCGGGAGCCAGTTAGCTTTTCAAAGCTTCAGGCTTCCAGGGAGTAAAAGAGATGGGACAATAATTTTACTCCTTTTCTGGTTTCTAGAGGAGATTTTGAGATAAACTGTGAGTTGCTGAATAGCATATTACTGTACTCTTTTAGTAGCCTCCCAAAAGTGCAGTGAGCTAAATTATTGCTTGTGCCAGTTTCATTCTAATTTGTATAATGTATGTAAGAGAGCTACTCTATAAAACACCCTCATATTAGTTCCTTTTCTTGATATGTTGTCCTTTTGTGATTGTCCTGTTGGTATGTAAAACACCATGTACATCACCACTGAAATGGGCCAGGTTTCTTAAAACTGGTTCTGATCTTGTTGTAGTATATTTATTATATACTGTCTACAAATTCACACAAAGTAACTGTGACTCTAAGGAAAGCTAGAACTCAAATGTAATCAAATGATCTAGTGCCAGATTTTGCAAAGTATTTAGGTACCTAAAGATGCAGGAAAGCTCCTGCTGGGATTTTAAACAGCATCTAAGCAAGTTAGGTACCTAATTCCCATTGAAACTGCTTAGGCGCTTCTGAAATTTCCCCTATATCCTAAGGCCAGACCTATTCTATGGGAGAAAGTTAACCTAAAATATGCAACTCCAGTTACATGAATAGTGTAGCTTGAGTTGATGTACCTTAGATTGAATTTCCACAGCATCCCCATTGTGGGAGGTTCATGGGCAGAGCTCGCCAAGTGGCAGCATGCGCAAATCACTCTGCACCAGCTCTTCCAGGGTGTAATCTACTCGCCATGAGCAAGTAGATTACATTGTTTGTCGAGCTCTGTTCATGGGAGTAACTCTCCTGTTGACTTCCCTTACTCCTCGCAACTCTATGGAGTACCAGAGTTGATGGGAGCATAATCAGCAGTTGATTTAGTGGGTCTAGTAAATATTAGACACACTAAATCAAATCCAAGGAGATCGATCTCCACAGCATTGATCTCCTGGTAAGTGGAGACAAGTCCTCAGGTTCTTAAATATCTTTGAAGATCTACCACTTAGTCTTGCTCATGATTCTCTAGCCACTTCTTATTTACTCCTTCTGTGCCATTTCTGTAATCTGTCCCATTCTGAACATCCCCAATGCCAAAGCTCAGATGCAACATTAGCCTCCACTCTACAGTTCTCCTGTTCTGAGATTTTTCCCCTATATAATATGTTAACCTCATTTCTCTTTTCCTTTATCTGTTAATTTCCTGGTCTACATTACTCCAATTGAGCTCATATGTTCTTCGGGGAACAGATAATTTGTAATAAATCCCTATTAAGTACCTTCCAGAGTTATGACATGTTACATGTTTGTTATGTATTATTAGTTAATAATACAGGTTGAACTTCTCTAGTCTGGCACTCTGGTGTCTGGCAACATCTGTGGTCCAGCATGATTTTAGTTAGCCAGGTGTACACTTATTATGGATGTGACCAAGTTTCCCACAGTCCTGACTCTCAGTGTTCTGTGGTGTTATTTAGCTCTAATTTACCCCTATATGTCTTCTAAGAGCCCAGTGAGCTGTGGAAATGTTGGTAATGCTGCTAGACAAAACTGACCTCCCATGGTCTGGCAAATTCTCTGGTCCAGCACCAATCTGGTCCTGAAGCTGCCTGACTAGAGAGGTTCAACCTGTAGTTTCATCTCTTTTTTAGCACAATTATTTTTTCCCCTGAAATTCTGTACAAGACAGTTTGAGAACTGGATTTCCTCAGCCAGTGCGACTCATTGATGTTAAATTTTAGAATTATTTTTCAGCCTTTCTCTGAAGAGTAGCACAAACTGTGTTGTACCAAATAAAAGCAAGCAGGATCTTATGAGGGGGGATAAGGCAAAAAGCCACATTTATTGTAAAGATAATAATAAAAAAATAAAGAAAAGATAGAAGCAAACAACGTTGTTTAACTACTAAACCCTTATACATATAAACATTCATTCATCCATTCATTCAGGTTCTGTGTATTTGTTATAGTTACCCGCCTGGAAGTTGCTTGTGACAGAATACTGGCCAGGTATTCTGTACACAAGTGATGGGAGTGGGGAGCGAAGTCCTGATCAGATGCACATCTGAAGCTCCTGGTAGGCTGGCAGCAGAACCTTGGACTCTGATTCCATAGTTTTTTAGTCCAGTTCTTATAGGAATTTCTTCCTATGCCAGTCTATGGAAATTGCTGCATCATGCTGATGTCTCCAGGGTGGCTGCCAAGGGCTTGTCAGTGATCTCATCGGGTGGACCTCCAGTACTTGGTTTTCTCCACTTGACACCTTTTGGTTGCACTGGCACCTGACGCCTTCTTCAGCCCTTTGTTGCTGTATTCTCAGGCTGGCACCTCTCAGAACCATTCATTCATCGTCCAAGCACTCTCTCTCTCTCTTACATACATTCCCTAATTAATGTTTCCCATACAGTATTTTGTATAATAATAAAAGTTGTAGTTACAAAAATTTCTGGGTGGCATTGCTTAAAACATTCTCTGAGTGCTGAGTAAAGTTACAATGTTTTAAAGAGAACAGGCGTCAATTATGTAACAATGCCCTTAGTCAATTACAGGGCTTGGCTCCCATAGCAGAGTTAGTGACTTGACAATGCATTGTTACAATGTATCTCTGCAATGTCAATTTCAAGCAGCCCTTTGCACAAGCTTGAGCATGCCCTGGGACAGAGGGGGGGCTGTTTCTGGCTACATAGGATTATATTCTTAACAGTTCTAAGTTACATGACCTAATACATTATATTCTAAAGGGGCAATAATAATAATAAATCTAAACATTTAACAATCTTAACAAATAATAATAAGAAGAAGAAGAAGAAGAAGAATTAATAATAAATCTAAACACTTTAAGTTGTGGGGAACAAATTATGGGGAGTCACTTCCATTTGGGAGAATCATTTTCAATACATTAATATGTTATCCCTACAACTGTATCCCTTACTTCTAAGAAAAGGAACACGTTCCCCAACCTGGTATGATCAAAATCAACAGAGTTACTGTGTTCAACTGTCTAATCAATTTCAATTGTTATTGACGCTGCCTAAACTAAATGTGGCTGCCTTTGACAGAGGAACTCAGTTTAACGTTTCCACTAGTACTCTGGGCTAACTCTACTGATATGTAGTGTCCCCTTTTATATACATATATTAGTACAGTGGTTCTTAACTAGGGGCACATGTAGTTCTGGGGGTACGCAGAAATTTTCCAGGGGGTACATCATCTCATCTTGATATTTGCCTAGTTGTGCAACAAGCCACATAAAAGCATGAGTGAAGTCAGTACAAACTAAAATTTCATGGGTATTGTACTGCTCTATATACTATAACCTGATATGTAAGTACAATATTTATATTCCAATTGAGTTATTTTATGATTATATGGTAAAAATGAGAAAGTAAGCAATTTTTCAGTGCTGTGACACTTTTTTGTATTTTTATATGTGATTTTGTAAGCAAGTAGTTTTTTAAGTGAGATGTATCTTGGAGGGCAAGCAAAACAAATCAGACTCCTGAAAGAGGTACAGTAATCTGGAAAGGTTGAGAGCTATTGGATTAGAAAACAGAGTATCATGTTATCCAAGTTAAAGAATTCCACCCCATATGCTGAGTCCTGTACATTTTTAAGTAAGGTATTATTCCATTTGGGCTTATTGATCCAGCAATTCCAAAAACCAACATTAAAATTGGCCTGTCACCATACCTTCCTCCTGCTGTGTATACATTATCCGGACCACACAGCTGTTGGAAAGTGAAGGCTGTAGCTTTGTTCACGAGCATGGAGAGAATGCCATGTCAGAGATCATTCTTTTGCCCTTCAAAATAAGATATGGTACCTTCCCCCTAAGATCAGGCCCACTGACAGGGGAGACAAAGAGGGAAATTGCACAGGAACCTGGCATTTCAAAGGGCTCAGAGCTCCCGACCGCCGCCGCTGCTGTCACAGTAGTACTGGCAGTGGCCAGGAGCTCCAGGCTCCTTTGAAATGCCTAGGGAGTGCTGCTCCACTGCTCGGTGGGGCTCTGAGGGCTGGAGGGCTATATTTCTCACTCTGGGCATCTCATGGATGGAAAAATAGTTCAGGCTGATCCCTGCATTGGTTTAACTCCTTTTGAAGTGACTAGCACATAGAAAACTCACTGGCAGTCCCTGAAAAAAAAAACCCTGCAAATGCTATGGCTAGTTTCTTGCTGCCAAAGATAGAGCAACTTCTTTCCTGTTTTGTTTTTATTCTCTTTTCTCCCATTTCCCAGTAGATCTCCCAGTACCCACACCACATCCTTATAGCAGTGATCATGCTCTCCAAATGCAAAGAGGGGCCATCCCACACACTTAAAAATAACAACAGAAATCATAAGGGATGCCCTTACCTACCACTCTCCATCCAAAGGCCTTTACAAAGCTGGGTCAGTGTCACCAAAATTGTCCCCACTTTGAAGGTGCAAAACGAGGAGGTAACGTGATATGCTCAGCATCACACAGTTGCTTTCTGAATCTCCTGACTCTCAGTTCTTAAAACAGGTGGTGGTTGCCCCGAGTGGCATACTAGCACCTGAATAATGCACTTCACATTTCAGGGTATTCTTCAGTAGCACTTATTTAAGGAAAACAGCTCTCCAGCTGCTTAGCTGTCTTTGTCACTTTATTCATTCTCTCGCGTCTGAATCATTTTTCTTCTCTGAAGCTTCTAAAGCTTTCTCGAGCAAAGAAATATTCACTTTGCCAAATGTCCCCTTATTCAAGGCAGTTGGCAATTTTGCACAGAAGTAGCTGGCAAAAGGCAGATATGCTAGTGAAACAAGGAGGGAGAGTCAGCCAAGAAGTCCTTTGATGATTAGGCTTGGCCTTCCAATTTTCTCTGCTCTGTGTGGTGGATCTGGCTTTGTGTAACTACTTCAACACCATGAGGAAAAGGGTTTCTCTGTCATTAAGGAAATGATTCAGAATCTGGGGCTCTGGGTTCAATTTCTGAACTCTTCTACAGACATCTTGTGTGACTTTGGGCAAGTTAGTCTTTTGGTGCCTCGGTTTCCCCAATATTGCTTCCTTTTAACTTTGTCCATTTTTCAGAACAGGGTCTGTCTCCTACCCTGGATTTTTATTGTATCTAGCATGTGAAGGCTTGCAGTGGTATGTCAGTGGGAGGAAGCTGCTCAGCCTGTGTTGACAGTCTTGGACTAATAGAGTTTCTTGAGCCAGGGCTTCAAAGCTGTTGGGCCAAGCTCTGAAGCCCACCCTACTCCATCTCCTTAGGCTTCAGAGCCCAAGATGCAACTCCAAAGTGTCTACACAGTACTTCTAGAGCATTCGTGCAAGCCCTGCTAACCTGAGGCTGTCTATCCAGGCTGAGGGGCTCAACCTCCCAGACATATCCTTGGCACTGTGTAATACACCTAGCATTAGTACTATCTTAGGCATTATTGGTCTGACTATCAGTTGCTGCTTCTCAAGCCTTTCTTCTCTTGCATGGCCTGCCTTGATTAGATGATAAAAAGGACAATGAGTCAATCTGTGAAGTTTACAGCATGTTCCTTATTACTCAGATGAACTCTGAAGCCCGCTACAATCTATGATGCCAACCTGCACATTCTGCCCCTCATAGCATCCAGCTCCAAAAGGCACAAAATTCTGCTGCTGCTTAGGAATACATTTGGCAGTATGGTCAAGAGAAAAACATTGCTCCACACATAAGGTACAATACTCCCCTCCTCTTGCTGGATGTTCTACTCACTTTCTTGTCCATGCCTGACTGCTGCCTTCAAAACTTGCCACACCCAGCCCACATCATCACTCTTGCAATGGGCACAGACCAAGGGGGCCATTACAGATGAACCCAGGGGCAGATTGTATTGCTGTAACAGTGCAAGAAGTTGTTCCATGTAGCACAAAGGCCTTTCCTAAGCATGGCTTTTAGCAATGACTTCTTACATTACTTTGCTGGTCTTGAACCAGTAAATCAGTTTGAGACTTGCACCTGTCTTTCAGGAAGTGGACTGGAGAATGGCTATTCATGTCTCAGGAAGAAACCTGAGCTGAGATTTTTTGCTTTCTTTTTAGAACTGCTGGGCTACGTCTAGACTGTCATGATTTTCCACAAATGCTTTTAATGGAAAAGTTTTCCATTAAAAGCATTTGCGGAAATGAGCATCTAGATTGGCACAGATGCTTTTCCGCAAAAGCACTTTTGCGGAAAAGCGTCCGTGCCAATCTAGACGCGCTTTGCGCAAAAAAGCCCCGATCGCCATTTTTGCGATCGGGGCTTTTTTGCCCAAAACAAATCTGAGCTGTCTACACTGGCCCTTTTGCACAAAAGGACTTTTGCCCGAATGGGAGCAGCATAGTATTTCCGCAAGAAGCACTGATTTCTTACATGAGATTGTCAGTGTTCTTACGGAAATTCAAGCGGCCAGTGTAGACAGCTGGCAAGTTTTTCCGCAAAAGCAGCTGCTTGCCAGTCTAGACACAGCCCTGGTGTGTCTGCTGTTATTCAGCATTGCACAGTTGTTTCCAGGGTACAAATGCTGTAGTGCCTTCCCTTAAGTTTGCTCTTTGGTCACTGGCAGCCATTCTGCCCCCTAGGCTAGAGATGATTTTCCTCTGTGACTAATTAGCTGTTTCACGGGTTATTTTTTGTCTTGTCGCAAAGAGCATTTTCTAGCCAAAAGGAGGAAAGGCAAGAATTGTGCTTTAAGCACAGGTGTGGACTCAGAAATTCTGAGTTCTATTCCCAGCCGTGTCAACTTCCTCTGTGACCTTTGACAAATCATTTAACCTGACTGTGTCTCAGTTTTCCCATCCATAAATAAGACTGTGAATTTCACAGCATTCTCTACATTGCGGGTGTAACACCAAGAGGCGGCACCGAACCTAGGACCTCTGGAGTTTAGTGCATGAGCTGCTACCTCTCAGGGTATGTCTACACTACAAAGTTAATTCGAACTAACGGACATTAGTTCGAATTAACTTTGATAGGCGCTACACTAGCGCTCTGCATTTTAGTTGCCCTCCCCTATCCCTCCCTCTCTCTTCCCCTCTCCCACCTCCTTTTCCCAGTCTCCCCGAGTTTTATTCAATTAAGAGAGATTCTATTTTTGACCACACATTTTCTTTATTTTGTACATCAGGAAGGGGGGCTAGGGAAGGGTAAGTGGAAGGAGGTGAGGGAGGAATGGGGTATGAGCCCCCGATGGGGAGGACTGGGCTGGCAGCTCTTCTGCAGCCCCCAATTGCCTCCTCTCCCCAGATGGGAGCCTGCGGCAAGTGCAGCCGGTCTGATGGCCGAGTGCTGTGATGTGCCCAGTGTGGGCACTCAGGGCACTCCAAGACAGGACTGCTTTGCAAGTGGGGCACCCCTGAGAACTGTCTGTCTGGGGTGGGGGACGGGTCCCTTTAAGCACAGCCCTCGGCTAGCCTGAGACAGCAGCTCCACGCTCTAAGTCCTCATCTGATGCCCTGCCCGCACTGCTTCCGGCCATCCTTATCCCCGGTTCAGGGTCCACTTAATGTGGACATGCTAGTTCGAATTAGCAAAACGCTAATTTGAACTAGTTTTTTAGTCTGGATGCGTTAGTTCGAATTAGCTTAGTTCAAATTAACTAATTCGAACTAAGTTCGAATTAGCGCTGTAGTGTAGACATACCCTCATATACTAAGATTGAGCAAAAGGCCAGTTGCCACTCAGCTAAGACTGTAGAACATGCTCATTCTTCCTCTCTATAAACTAAGGCTATGTCTAGACTGCAGGCTTCTTTCGAAAGAGGCTCTTTCAAAAGCATCTTTCGAAAGAGCCTCTTTCGAAAGATCGCGTCTAGACTGCAGGCGGATCTTTCGAAAGAGCAATCCGCTTTTTCGAAAGAGAGCACCCAGCGAGTCTGGATGCTCTCTTTCGAAGACGGCCTCTTTACATTGAAGAACGCCTTCTTTCGAAAGAGGAACTTTCGAAAGAAGGCATTCTTCCTCGTGAAATGAGGTTTACCGCCATCGAAAGAAAAGCCGCGTTCTTTCGAAATAATTTCGAAAGAACGCGGCTTGAGTCTGGACGCAGGGGAAGTTTTTTCGGGAAAAGGCTACTTTTCCCGAAAAAAACCCTGAGTCTGGACACGGCCTAAGTGTCACTACATGGGATAGTGAACGACCCCCTGTAGGTGCGTGGGTTATACTGGCAGCATGGGGAGCACTTTAAGGCACTAACAAAGTACAAAGTATATATTAAATTCAGGAGGAGAAAGCAGCTGCCACCTATGGTACTTCCTCCATCAATCCTTCAGGGGAAGGTTTTTATCTTTACAATCTAAACACAGAATTTTTATTCTGTTCTTGTTGAGGGTTAATGGGGGTATTTAAAATAACTAACCTTTTCTGACTGACACTGGAGGAAAGCCCCATCTGATCACAATGTTAATTCTCCTAGTTAGCAAAATGATGCTATCTTCCACAAAGCATAAATGATTTGTAAAATGCAGTGGAAAGCTCCAGTGAAGTCAGTTGCATTGGCCCTTTCCTCTTATCCTTCAATAAACAGTAGACACAGGGCAACAATGATGGTTTGACAATAGTTTCACATCCTGGGATTTTGCCACTCTCGCGAAAAAAAAAATATTGTCATGGACAAATGAATGTTGACAGTGACCATACCAAACAATTCAAGAAAAAAATTGCAGTTTTATATGTATTCCTGGTCGCTTTGTCAATACTTTAAAGATGGCTCTTATTTCAGAGCTGGTATTGATCGCGTATAGGTTAGGCCCCTGGTTCCATTTGTCATTTCTGATATTATAGCGTGTTATCGTTTAAAGCTGTAATAGGAGAGGTGGCTGAGCTTAAAGCAAACTGGTTGTCTGAAGGTTTGATAAATGGCTAGATGGTCTTTGTTTCTGCAGCAGTGAGCAGTTGGCTGCTATTTGCTTTACCTTTTATCCAAGAATAACTGTGTGATGGGTTCTGGAAGTGAACAGTATCATTTTGTCAGATGTGGTTCAGAACTAGCCGGGTGGTCCTAGCTAAGCAGCTGAGGGATTTTTAACACCCGACAGGATGTTAGCAAAGGCCCTGTATAAATCTGAAACAGGTTCTGGCTCCACATGGCTGCTTTTGGTTGGAAAGTTCTCAAAGCTGTTTATAAGGTGAGAGGACAGGAAATGCTGAGGGGAATATTTGTGCTTTTGAAAGCAATTTTATTCATATGGAAGGATTGTAAGAGATTGGAAGTCAAAGGACAGAGAACAGAATTTTGCAAGGAAAATATGAAGTTGAAGAATCTTTTGCCTGTAAACGCAGGGCTGATTTTCAGATGTTCTGAACACCCACGGCTCCCTTTGACGTGGAATCTCTGATAATCGGGCCAGTACAGTGTTTATGCATTGAAATCTACAGTATTGTCAGAGACAAGGCCACACATTCATTTCTACAATATACAGTCATTTATTTCCAGGAGGTTTTGATAATACTTTCGGGAATATCACATCCATTAGTCAAACCCCAAACCCAGGTTGTTTTGCATCTGGGTTATATATTATCTGAATGACCAAAGTTCTGGAAATGGAGGATCATTCTTTTTCCTTCTTAGCAATATGATAACCTTGCCTTTGCAAAAACCTCTCTATATGTATAGGCTGAACCTCTCCAGTCCAGCACTCTCAGGTCCGGCTATTACAGCTAACGTGTAGTCAAGAGCAGTCCTGTGGTTGCTCTAAAGTATGCTGTGGCCCACATAGACCTTTGTCCTCCCTCTCAGTTTGGAAGCCACAACTATACTCTGCAGTTCCCACATTTCTGCTATGCCCAGCAAAAGACTTTATATGAGCCCTCTACCTTTCATCCTTCTAAAGCAGAATGCATTTAACTGTGGGGTCTGTTGGAGGAGACTTGAATGACTGATGTCTCTTCTACGTGTATATTAAAGCTCCCATTTCAATTTTCACAAGAACAAGGTTTCTTAATGTGTCCTTGAATGAAATGTCCCTATTTACTGCTGTTGTGCTGGGTGACACTTGGTTGCCTCCTTGTGCCCCAGAGATAGCTGCATTTCAGTGGAGCGTTATTCTTCAGAATGAACGATTGTGTATGCAGGTAAAATGTTATTTGGTCCATGTCAAATGGCCAGTAAATGCAGGATGACACCTGTGTGTGGCCATAACTTTTCAGTGTTTAAAAATGTAGGAAAAGCAGGTTGCCAGATTTCCATAAACTAGTGGAAATGGATAGACACATATCTCAACGCTGATTGCTTCCTGGTGGGATACAATTTGAATAATAATATATCACACTTGAAGCAACTCATGGCTGGATTAACAGCTAACACAAGCAGAGTTCAGGTATAAGGAAGTTGTGGCAGCAGCAGCACCCTTGTAGGTGTTACTGATGGTACAAGGCAATATCACTGTTCATTTACACATAGTGTAAAAACAGGAGGAGGAAGCTGGAAATCAGTGCTCTGAGATGCAGTTTGCAACAAAGAATTCTTGCTGGTCCAAACTGTCTAGACTTTTAAAAATAAAAGATGTGCAATATTTACAATGCTCTTCAGTATTCATGAGGCTTGCTGCTTCTTGTAAAGCGAGATGAAAACAATACTCAGTAGATTTTCATAAATGACACGTAACTGTAAGATTGATAGATGATGCAGGTTTAATGTATGGGAAGTTCAGCACCAACATCAAAGCTGTGATGTACCCAAACACTGGGTTTATTAAATTTCTGTTTCCTTAAATGATCATCCAAAGCTCTTTTTGCCTCTTCTTCCACCCGAAAAGAAAGGAAGGTGGTAAAGAAGAAAGGGGGAGGAGAGGTAATCCAAGATATTCCACTTAGTTTTGGTAGAGAATTATAATATCAGAACTGAAAGAGACAAATATTTAGACACACTGCACACAGATTAATGGGAGAGTCAGAAATACATGGAATCCACTTAAATTGATGTGATTTAGTTATGAATGGTTAAACATAAGTATTCTCTGTCAAAATTCCAAACCTATTGTGTTAACCCTTTCTTTCCTCCTAGCCTGCCTCGCCTACGTTAGGTAAATTGTTGTTAAAGTCTGATGCACTGAGTAGAGAGAGTCCAGAGATCCTCTCTCAGACCCCAGAGTGCTGAGGCAGAAGCAGATTAGGAGCAAAAAACACTCCGAATTCCCTCCTCTGCACTAGGAGAACGCTTGATTAATAAGCCTGCCAAGGCCCATGACATCTCCTATCCAATCCCTAAAGAGTCCCATTGTAGACCAGCTGCAATCAGCATCAGGAGCTAAAATGACAAGGGACCTAACATGTTACTCTTCTTTGAAGCATCAGCAAAAGTGCCCTGGGGAGTGAGTTGCCTCACCTGCCCTGAGCCAACCTGTCCTTCACTACTATGACAACTCTTAGTAATCTCTGCTTAGCCACTATGATTCCATTCTCTCACCTTTGGTAATTTAGTTCATCTGATGTCTTTAGGTGGACTGCCAGCACTTGTCAGGCTATATCTTCAGAAATCAGAATAGACTTGCAGATCTTATCAATTCTTCTTTAAACTAATTTCCTAATTTGTTTATAGATATAGATATAGATATAGATATAGATATAGATATAGATATAGATATAGATATATATTCTTTCCAAATATGCAATTCACAGAGCAGTGATGGAAGCAGCGAGTAACATTTTCTTCTGTGGGGCCTGCCTGTATAAACAGCCTCTCCTAACAAAGGTGTACTTACTTAGTTTCACTTAGTTTCAGGGTCATTTCCTGTGACAGCTGGATGTCCATCTCCTTTATCACCTCAGGATTTGGAGAATTGCTCTAGGTAGTGTAGTTGTGCTCCCTAAACCAGCCAGCTGTGCTGGAAATCAAGCCTTTTTAATGCAAGTGAAGCAAGCTGGAATCATTACCTCCCTATGGTACTTCTGCATCATGCCAGATTTTTAAAAAAATATAATTACTGTTATATTTTTTCTCTAGTAAGAACCATTGACTTTGGACTGATTAGTGACACACACTGTGATGTTCTGTATTTGTTTTAACTTTAAAATTTCGAAAAGCAAAAATATAAAAACAAAGTGGCCATAGATAAAATAAAAAGAAGTTGCTATTTCAGAACCTTAGAAGTTAAATAAAATCTACTTATGTTTTTTCCAACATTCCATTTTCAAAGCATCTGCTTATTGTCTGAGGCCCAGATCTTGGAAAGATTTACATACCTCCTTGACTTAATTTCAGTGGGACTATTGACAGTGCAAACTTAAGCACATATATAAATCTCTGTGAAATTGGGGTCATGGTCTACATTGTGAAAGATATCAGATGATGTGTGTTAGCACATCATCTTTACCATAAGTAGTTTGGTTTAATATTTTCCATCTAAACTGTTTGATGGAAAACTGGGTTTGCAAGAAACCATAAGTTTCACAAAAAGTTTTAGATTTCTGTAGGAAATTTCAAATTGCCATCAATAAACTGAATACCTGAAAATAGTTTTGTATGAAATATGAAATATCTTTATTCAGAAAAGCCATTTGAGAGCCTCATGCCCCTGACTCTATGTATCAGGTTTCCCAACAGTACTAGATTTCCCATGATGCACTGCCATGGTTCAGCAAGAAGGGATACTGTGAATTACCAGAGCAGATATAATGCAGCTATGAAGAGGAGGAGGCATGAAACACTACAATTAAAAGTCAGATTAGATATTTCTGAATCAAAATATTTTTGTCAGAATTATTTTTTTTCGTTTTCAGCCAGAAAAGTTTGTTTTTTTTATTCCCCATCTAAATTTTGTAAATAAATAAAAATTGCAGAAAAAATCTCCATGTTGGTGTGCATACTTGGCCAGCTGTATCATAAGTGTTAGTGCATTATGTAGAACTGGTATAATATATGAAGAATTCAACTTAAAAATTGAGGGGAATTTTATGAATATTTGTATGTATTTTATGCGCATTTGCCTTGTCAGTCTTTATATCCCTTCTCCGCTTGGCTTTTTTGTAAATATTCTAGGAAATAGTTTGTGGACAGGGATGTTTGTGGAAGGAATAAATTTTCAGCAAATTCTCCTAGGGTACTGCATGCTTATGATGAAATAAACCATAATAGTTATTCCAAAATAGCTTATTTTAAAATAGCACATCTATACTGCAGGGAAGCCTCAAAATTAGTCTGGAGCAAGCTACCCTAATGTAGATATGTTATCTCGATTTAGAGCCACAGGAGGCACTGGGGAAGGGCTATTTCAAAATAGAGGAAGTGGAGTGTCTACACATGCCTTATTTCACAATAGCTATTTCAGAATAGGAGTTATTCTTCATAGAATGAGGCTCACAGATTTTGGAATAAGCCATCCATTGTTTCAAAATTATTTTGAAATAACGGAATGGCTGTGTAAACACTCGCATTGTTATTTCAAAATAACATTAGTTATCTCAAAATAATGGTGCAGTGTAGACCCACCCCTTAGAAAGTGAATTGCAAATAGTGATTACATGCAGCAAAGTGTCAGTCTGAGATACGTGCCCATCCAGCCAGGGAAACGGAATCTGCTATGCATTCTCTGAGTCCAGTCCAAACTGTTAGAATGTTGAATACTGAGTACTTGTAGCCAGGTGCTTGTGAGAATTATGTATATACATAGTTTTGCAAATAATTTTAAATAACAAATGTATTTGAGAAAAGTGCAAACTTCAGGTAGATATTTATTGAACAGAAAAAGAGGCAAAATTTGTCAGATACCTGATGTATTGCAAGTGATTTCCCTGAGCTCTTCCTGTCAATGTAACAGCAAGTCCCTGTGATTTACCAAAGGACACTTGGTGCCAGTCTCTGAGTTCCTTACATATATTATGCTGCAGTTACTTACACAAATAGCCCCACTAAAAAAGAGGAAAGAGAGCAGAGGCTGTGACCGTAGGGGAAGAGAGGATGGGAAGAAACAAATAAATACAACACATCACTATATATGACACCACCTATACTGTGTTGGCTTTTATAAAAAGGCTGCTGTACTCACTGGCTCCCTTCAGCTAAAAACTATGGCCGTGTTTGTTGGTTTGTTAGTTTGTTGCTTGTTTTTAATTGAAATCAGCCTGGCATAAAACCTGCACCCTTTTTATATCATAAGGTTAATATTCAAGACATTCACAAAATTGCAAACTCCCACATGTTTGTTTACTCCTAATGTCAATCAACATGGATGTGTGCACTTTTTAAATGAGTGATTTGCATTTTAAAGATGTAAGATCTATGAGACATGAAGCATTAACATGTACTCAGACCTCCCCTTTTTTTCTCTGTTAATGTTTATATTTTGACTTTTCATGTTTAAGCAGGGCCAAACTTTCAAGAGGCCCCAGCAACTGCACTTAGGCTGTTTACAGATCCACTAGATTGCACACATGCAAATGGACATTTAGAGTAATTGAATGCTGTGTTTGCTCAGTAAGTCCTTGTTTGCTTAGGAAGTCATCCCTTTTCTGTGTACAGTCACAGAACTCATCCACACAAAATGGATGCTCTCCAAAATATTTTCACGTGTTTCTTGGTGACTCTGCCATCCTTCTTCATGTACAAAGATGGGATGTGGTTATGTCTGTTCTGCCAACTTGGCCTTTAAATTCACTTTACTACACTTTTGAACATGCAAGTATAAAGTGCTGTGCTGAAAGCCATGATTTGTGTGGTGTTGGGCGAGTCAACCCTATCTCTGTGCTTCCATTTATTAAATGGGCCACATAATACTCATGGAATCATAGAAATGTAGGGTAGAAGGCACTCGAGAGGTCATTAAAGACAGCGCCCTATGCTGAGGTAAGACCCAGTATACCTTGCCCAGCCCGACAGTTTTGTCCAGTCTGTTCTTTAAAAACTCCATAATGAGGATTTCTCAGCCTGCTTTGTCTCTGTTTGTAAAGTGCATTGAGATGTACAACTGAATGTATTGTTTCGAGGTGTATATGAAAGAATTGTTGTCTCTGTGCACCTGCTGTTCCTGCAGGTGACAAAAGAGGGATTTATATAGCTATCGTCTTTCATTAGCGCCCCTAATTACAGGTTGAACCTCTCTATTCCGGCACTCGCTGGTCTGGCAACATCCGTGGTCTGGCATGATTTTAATTAGCCAGATGTCCACTTATCATGGGTATATCCAACTTTGCCGTGGTCCCATAAAGTTTGTTTACAGCCACCAGTCCTGGCACTCAGTGTTCTGTGCTGTTATTTAGTTCTAATTTACCTCTAAATGTCTTTTAAGAGCCCAGCAAGCAGTGGAAGTGTTGGTAATGCTGCTAGACAATATTGACCACCCATGGTTCAGCAAATTCTCTGGTTCAGCACCGGTTAAATCTCCAGGGTGCCGGACTATGTTCAACCTGTAGTGACACCTCAGATTAGTTAAGAGGGGTGACCTATTAGATAGGTTACTGGGGACTTGTGTTCACTTCCTATTACTACAAAATATTTTCTATACATCTTTGTGCCTTAATTCCCCGTCTATGAAATAGATACAATATAATACTTCCTTTGTCTGCCTTGTTTATGTAGATTGCAAGCTGTCCAAGTTAAGACCTGTCTTTTAATATTTACAGCACCTAGCACCAGAAGATTCTGGCTTTGACTGGGTCTTCTCGCTGTAACAATCATCATCATAATTAATAAATTAACAATAGGCATAAAAAGGGAGGGTGGGGACTAACTAATGAGGCAATTAGTATCCACAGTTACGTTTTTCAGCCCAGCTGTATGGTAAATGCACAGCTGAGTGCTTTTCTCCTGGATATAAGCTACACTGGAACTTTTATTTGCAATCTGAGTGCACACTCTCCAGCGGGATGATCTGTACACTGGGGTGACTACTTTGAGTTCGCTTTTTTAATTAAGGTTTTGTATTGTAGCTAGTCAATGTACATTATTGGGAGAATGAATGCCAATGCCAGTGCATTTTCTTTCTCTCCTTTATCTTTGTCAATGATTCAAAGACATGATTTATGGTTACTCTCCGTCTTTCAGGATCATCCATCAAGCACTGGTTTCACTACAGGGCTCGGAGTTGTAAATCATGCAGAAAGGCTGTCACTCATTTCATTTAACCCTTTGAGCACAAAGATGGGGTAGGAGGCTGCACCTACCAGAATGAACACAAGAACTGGTGTTAAAACAGCCCATAAAATTGATGAAGTTCAGCTAATCTATTCAATTAATGGCTTGGTGTAATACAATAATTATTATGAGGTGCAATAAAATATTGGGCATGACTCCACCTTTCACATTCATTCTGAGAACCCAGAGAGCAGGAGAGCCCCATAAAATATGTCACTTTTTTGTTTTCTCTTCCCATCTCCTTTCAGTTTTTTTTTAATGTCCATTATAAATGTGAAGAGCTGGGTTTCACTTTAGAATCAATCACAGACTAGTTCTGATGGTGACCTTGCCGCGACTAAAGAATGAGTGCAAAAGCCCATTAGCAGCTGCTATTTTAGGCTTTGTAAATTAACGGTTCTTCTGTCTCTCTCCCCCTGAGCGTGTGTGTCTCTCTCCCCTGTACTTCTCCACCCCCTTCTTCTTTTTCTTCTTCTTCTTTTCTTTTTTGACAGAAAAAAACTTCAAAATGTGTAAGTGGCAAGGGAGCTTCCACACTGAGCCTAGTTTCCCCATCTGGAGGGTCAGAGACAGCTTTAGCCAGTTGGCTGATTGCCTGTTCATATGTCTCCCCGCCAGCCTGGGTCACAATTCCCAGCTCAGATTAGCTTTCTCTTATCAAGACAAATTCTGCATCCTGCCTGAACACAAAGCCAGGAAGATAGGCACTAAATAATGGGGGGTGATTATCAATTAATATTGTTCATAATTATTATATATATTTTAAAGTGTCCAAAATTGGTTATTAATGAAAAATATATTTTGGAATTCAGATTCTAAGTGGTGTGATGGCAATTTTGTTCCTGAATGATGCATAGCTTTGTTTTGCCTAGGCAAGCCAATACAAACAATGAATATACTTGAGAAAAAAGATATATCTGTAAATAAACTGAAAGGCTGTAAAATATGAATGTTTATCACCCAGGCTGTGAGGCTTCTCTCTCTCTCTCTCTCTTTTTTTTTTTTTTTTTTTTTTTTAACATGAACTCTGCTTGAGATGGTATTTAGGAGCTTGGGACTTCTTCTGTTCCAGCAATCTCTGCAGCTTGTCACAGAAACAAATGACACCAGAGGGAACCGTGTCTTGCAGTACAATCCTTTGCATGAACCTTAGTCTTAAAATACTCATAATCTGAATTTATATCTTGACTGATTAGGAGATCAGATCTTGCCCCTTCCCCAGATTGCCCCTCCCTAGCTCAGTATTTAGTATCTAGTCACCTAACTCCAGGTGACTGAGAACTGCAGAGCCCAAAGATTAATGTATTCATTCAAAATGATTTATTCTATTTTATTGTGCTGAGTGCAGATAGGGTGCCCTGCTGGTTGGGCATAACAAGTAGGCAGTGTTGCCTGTGCTGTGCTTTGTATAAAGAGCTAATTCCTACTAGAAAAGATCACACCTGCCACTTCTCTGTGAATTTGGTCAGCAAAAAGGACTTTGAAAGAAAGTTTTTCTCTTTATATTATAAAGCCTCCATTATACGAGTGAGAAATAAATGGTTATTCATCTGAAGAGATTAAGAGGAAACATCAGGAGCAACTTGCATAATGATGGCCATTGCCACGTGCCCCAGAGGGAATGAACATAACAGGTAACCATCAAGGGATCCATTCCCTGTTGCCGATTCCCAGCTTCTGGCAAACACAGGCTAGGGATACCATCCCTGCCCATCCTGGCTAATAGCCATTGATGGACCTTATCTCCATGAATTTGTCTAGTTCTTTTTGAACCCTGTTAAAATCCTGGTGGTCACAACATCCTCTGACAAGGAGTTCCACTGGTAAACTCTGTGTTGTGTAAAAAAATACTTTCTTTTGTTTGTTTTAAATCTGCTACCTATTAAAAAGAAACTACAAATGAAAGCAAAAATTTTTCTGCTTGGTTTTGAACTAGGGCTTTTTTGCATGTTAAGCAAATGTGATAACCACTTCACTACAAAACCCACCCGTTAATGATTATGGTTTTTATAAGTTTGATTGTCCTCGTGTGAGAGACATTCTCTTTTCTAAATATTTGTCTATCCCCTGTGTCATTATACACTAGTGCTTCTTTCGTCCCACTGGGACCAAAAATCTCTGCAGTTAAAATATACTGTAAATGAATTACAGGCTGCCATCTCTCCAAGCTCTTAATTAAGACTCTGATATAAAGCTATGGTGTCTAATTACAGCAAGCTGTCATATAGTCACTTTTTAAAAACCTGTGTCCAGATAAGAGCTAGACGCGCTAAAAGTGCTTATTTAATTATAAGTAAAACACACTGGCAGATTTTTTAAATCTGACTAATATGCCAATATGACTTTTACCATTGCTCCTAGTATTCCCACCTTACAGTATTAATTCCACTTCCATTTGCATCTTACCAAACAGAATTGCTGTTAGGCCTTTGCCAAATTTGTCAGCCTCACATTGGCAGGAACCTTAAATATTTTCTTCCAGTTTCATCGTCATGTGTTAGTTCATCCTGTGCTGTACTTTGAGCTCGAGATTTGAGTTAATTCCACATCTCACAGTGAAACTTGGAACTGCCTTGCCTGCTTCAGCCCCAAAACCAGTAGGAAACTCTGCACTTAATCAGCTCGTGGTGCAGTCAGCAATCCAATCCATGACTGTTTCAGGCCAAGACTTAAAGAGAACAGGTATGGTGACACTAGGCAGCACAGTCTGAAAGCTAAAGATCACAGTGAGAACACCAAGTTTTTCCCTGTCCAACAGCCTCAGAAAGATGCATGTTTATTATAACAAAATCCTGTCTCTTCTTTGCTAAGACCCAGCACACCACATGGTCACTACATGTGGGTCTGAAGCTTGTCTGAAATGCTCTTGAACTTCAACAAAGGTTTTGATGATCATCTGAATCTTGAGCATGTAATGATCCCTGAAACCAGGCTATTGTCTTGTAGTTTGGCTTTGCGGAAAACATTTCATATCACTCTACCTTCTGGAAGTCCCTGTTCTGGGATTTTCATATAGTAAAAAACTAAACAATAAGAAAAGGAACTAATATGATGAATGATGATGGGTACATTTCCTACAACTGATTAAACACTTTTGCCATTCTCATGATCTTCCTTTACCCACCTCACATCTTGCCAGAAAGAGAGGTGTGAGTGACTTTGTCGTTGACATTAAACAGTTGTATATACTTCTAGCTGCAAAGTGCAATCTGCGGAGTTTGTTTACTCGATCTGTATTTCCAATCACTGCGGAAGCTTTACTAAAGGAGTTCATTACTGATTTATTTATGATCTATTTAGATAGCAAATATGGTTCTGTCAGCAGTTGCTGGCTAAACAGTGTTGACAGACATTAATAGCATATGGTATAGAAATGGAATTATGATCTTTAAAGAGTTTTCTGATTCTCGGCATATACTTATAAGTTTTATTTTGCCTATATAGAGAGACAGAGAACTTCCAAACAAGGAAACTGTTTTCTTTTTCTTTCTGTAACCTTTGGGGTTTGGTGGTGGTGACATTAAAATCTTCAGTGCTGTTTAGCTGTTCAATTTAATGGAAGACAAATTCTCCCAAAGGTTTAATTTACTCTCACAAACTGAAATCACTGCATTTTCACCATGGGAAATGGCCTTAATTTTCCCAGCCTTCAGTATACATCAAGCATATAATTCATTTCTCCCCACTCAATACTTCCCTTGTTAGAAAACAAAGTTTTTGATATTTAAATGTTACAGAGTTTAAGTTGAGACACAGATCCTCTCAGACCCATAAAGTGCATTTGCAGGCATGATTGCCTCTTTCTGACAGCGACAGATTTATACAGGGTTGAACAGAAAAACACTTGAATTTTTGACCTTTAATTGGCTGTTTCCTATAACACCAGCATTTTTATCCAATGTCAAGGAGCAAAAATCAAAATGTGATTGTTTGCATAGGAAGGGAAGACAGGTAGTATCTCAGAGGTGAAACTGTCTTTGATCAGTTGATATAGTTCAGAGAGTTGGGGTATTTTTAGCTGAGATAATTTATGGGTGAGGAAGAATTTTGGGGGCATGAAGTAAGAGGGAGAAAGAACCTCATGGATAGGAGTGTTTATCAGTCACATATGAACAGGTGTGTGGTTAATATGGCAAATCGTCTGATCATTTTGTTATGTTAATGATAATGTAGGGAAAAGACTTAGAAGGTGCTGTCTCAATTCTGAAATAATAGGTCACATTCAGTTCTCACTGAAGCAGAATAAATCTAGACTAACTCATTGCTAGAGTTATTCTGGGAGCATGTCTCCATTATGAGGTGGATTGTTGCTTTCATGATCAATCCACTAGGGATTAATTTAGTGGGTCTACTGAAGACCCACTAAATCAACTGCTGATCATGCTCCTGTCAACTACACCAATCATTCTCCTGTCAATGCCAATTGTTCTCCTGTACTCCACCAGAATGAGATGAGTAAAGGGAGTCAACAGGAAAGTTTCTTCTGTTAACACTTCATGGTGTGGACTCTGCAGTAAGTAGCTACATCGGTTTGAACTATGCAACAAACCTAATTTAAATTGCATAACTTAGATCAACTTGTCCCTATAAGTAAACCTGCCCTAAATTTACCACGGTGTGCAACTCATCTTAGAAGTTTGAACCAGTGCCTCCATCAATCAATGTGAAAGGTGTAAATTATAAGAGAAAGCAAGATAGAGAAACAGAGAACTAAACGTCTTCTGAGCAAATACGAGGGGCATATGGAATAAGTCTGGTGAATTGAAAATCTGTATTTGCAAAGAAAAGCAAGGATTTATTATAGTAACAGATCCATTCCTAAATATAAGAAATAACTGGTAGCCTATCTATACCTCTAGAGCACAGAGTTTAGAAGGCTATGCAAAATAAAACTGGAGAAAGGGGACTGTTACTGGTAAGAAAGAATATAGAGGAAGCCAAGAAAAATGAAGTAATGAGCCAAATTTTCCCTGGTTAATTCTATTTATTTCAGAGGAATTGCATCAGAGATGAATTTGGCTGAAGGCAAATAGAAAAGTTAAGAAGCAGTTAACACAAGAAAAATGATTACAGGTGAGACTCAAGTAAAAGCAAGGTAATTTTCGGGTCAGGAAATGGTGCATTCTTATTTTGACCCATGGGCCCTTGAGACTTAAAAGCCCCTGATGGTTGGTCCAGTGAAGTTGACCCTGCAATGTTTTAGCAGCCTTGTTACTTTTTCTGACATCACCTCTATAGCAGGGAGTGGTTCCTTTGCCATCTGTCAGTATGTGGATGTATGCATTGATTCATTAGGCCTTGGTTCAAGCCATTTTGTGGCTTGTTGAACTAGAATTCTAGAAATATTTATATTGGATAGAGGAAAGAGGTTTGAGGAAGCCTTGTTGATATGGGATACTTTGCTTAGTTGTTTGGGAACTCTACCTCTGGGCTAATCTGATAGGCCAGAGATATTAAAGTGGTGGGTAGTGAGAGTAGGTTGGCCAAGAGATACATTTCTTTTAAGCAAAATGTGTTTTGAAGAAAGGACAACAAAAACAGCAGGTTTTTCCTAGTGCTCCTTTTTTTCTGTGAATGTTTTAAAGTGGCTTCTTTTGCTTTGGTGAGATTTCTGCTTAAAATGTAGTCATTTATACTAAATTAACTAAAAAACGTTACAGGTACTACACCTGTCTCAAGTCATCTTTGTTTGTTTGTTTTTTTAAAATGCTTTCCCCCGCCCCCCTCAAATTTTTTGGTGAAAGACACATCCTTAAATAATGCAAGTGATGACATACAAGGCACTGCCAAATATACAAAGTAAACCATCTAATAAAATGAGGAGAAATAATATCCCTTTGTATATACAGATCTCAAAGGACATATTTATACTAGAAAAATATGGACTGACCATGTTTTAGCTATCACATGCTAGAGTACAGACAGCAAGCTGTTGTTTTAACTTGTTAGCTAATCAAAAGAAACCCTTTTGGGCTACTAGTTAATGCTACAACTTACATTGACTGCACTAAGTTTTAGTCACGTTAATTAATACATGTTAGAATTGTATCTTTTCATTACCATAAATATGTTCTGTTTGCTTTTGAATGCAGTGGGTTAATCAGAAGTCTCCAGGCAGGCGTTAATGGGATGGTGTTGGCCGCTGGTCTGTGAAAAATATGTGTTTTAATTTCATAACCTCAAAATCAATTTTACTTAGTAAAATTCTGAAGGATTTTCTCCACTTAATGAGTCATCTGGGACAATTTGCAGACCCACTATCCAATGCATTTTCAAAGTTGTGCGGATTTTTAATGGTGTGGTGCTCCCACTGAAGTCAGAAACATGCCTTTAAATCTAGAGGCTGGCATTTGTAGCATAGCCATTGCTCCAGATACCGTATGGCAATTATTTAGGAATAAATAATTTGATTGTGAATAGGCGAGTGGGATTTTTCTGCATAGCTGATGAGAAATTCAACATCAGACTAAGCAGCGAAGTGGGTGTAATTGTACTATGCCAAATCTGGCCCAATGTCTTATTCTCTAAAATGCTTTCTAGCCATGTTTTCATCAGAACTTTTAGAATTTAGATTGGTGCTTGTTATAGATTCTTCTTTGAATTTCACAATATGATGGAATTTCAGTTTCCCCTGCTAATTTCAACAAGGATTCATTGGTGAAAGATTTTTCTACACTAACTTGCTTAAGGCCTTTTCCATGTCAAAGGAAACCCTCTTGGTCTTTTTTCTCCTCTGCAGTGTGCTTCCTTTGATTTATCTTCTGTTGTTTGCAGTTTCACTGATCACTTTCTTATTACTTTTACACTTCCATCCATTTCAGTTTGTGCTCCTTTTTGAGTGATTTCTTATACCGCCCCTGCCACCTGCTCCAATCTGATGAATTGTCTGCTCAAACTGTTGATCTTGACCTGGCATCGTCTCTTCCACAGGATATAAATGATGCCACACAGATGTATAATGATGCCTTAATAAACATCCTAGGTATGGTTGCTACTCTTCAGAAGTGCAGTGTTTGCAATTCAGAGTCACAATTTCATGTTGTTGAATGGAGGGCAATGAAATGGAAGAGACAGAGCCTGGAATCGAGCTGGAGAGGTTCTGTTTATGATGTATTTTTAATAATGTTTGAAAATTCATAGTGATCTTTCTCGAGCTCTAGATTCCACCCTGCTATTTTATTTTATTTTAATCACAAAGATTAAACAGCCCAGGAAATCTCACAATTCTTTTCCTTTTTAAACTCTAAATAGCCTGTTTATATTTGCGTTTGTCTAGTGGCCCATAGTGGTAATAACTGGATTTGGTCTTTCAGAAGCTCTGTAGTTATTTGGTGGAAGTGAGATGCCCTCTGCTGCTTTACTTTTCCATGTCTAAAGCCCTAGTATGCTCTTGAATGTTTGAGGATTAGCTAAAGTCTGAGGGATACTGAACTAGGTTTATACAAATATTATTTTCTCTCAGTGCTGGGATGTAAAAATCTTTCTGCACTTTTATCCAGTGTTTTAGAGTCTGCATTTTTGACCCATTGGGCCACTTTGTGGATTCCTGCAAGCTTTAACTCCAGTTATTATGACTGAAATATATAGCATCTTTGCACTCAGCAATGTTCTAACATCTTCCGACCCAGCAGTGGTTACATGATGATATCTGTACTGAAGAAGTTGTCTCTGTCATTAAATGACCTTTCTGATTATTGGATTTTTTTTTCCTCATAACTCATAGTTGTTGTTTCTTGCTGAGATGCAGGAAAAAACGGAGCCGCTGCAGCTGCAGTCTCTTGCTTTTTATGTTACCCCATATGATGAATCTCGGCACCCAGTTTAGGACAGGACAGGAGCACAATCCTGAGACTGCCCGTGATTTGGATTTGAAATGACTTTTGTCTTGACCCCCTGGCTCTGTATGCCTCCTTCATGCATTTCAAAGGATACGGCCTAATATTTTTATTTAACAAATCATTCAGTTTTTTAAAAAACTCTCATTATTTTTAATAATACCTTAGATGCTTGGAAATCATATCTGTTTCCCCAAACAGCTGGATGCTTTCCCATTTGGCAAGGGTCAATTTGTTTTGCCTGTGTTTCTTATGAAGCAAAATCAATCATATGCATCCTAGTATTGCTAATTATTAATATGCTCCATGCTGGCCTTCATGTTTGCTGGCAGAAAGTAACACAAACCAGTGCGCAGTTTGCTCCATTCCTCACTCTGACTGGGGAGCCCAGGAGGCAGAAAAACCTGGGCCTGTCCCAGGCAGGGGACATGCACCCCTCCCTTGGCTGTGCCTGTTGGAGCTGCAGCTTTTCACCTGACCCCAAGCTGTGCCTGCTGGAGAAGCACTTTTCACCTGGCCCCAAACTGCTGTGATGAGAGAGGGCTGGGGGAATCCTCTCTTTCTGGGGCAGTCTGCATATTGACCCCTCATCCCCAGCCCACTCCAGAGCAATGATTTAAATAAGTACAAGTACATTTTTAAAAATTTGTATTGAGTTAAGAACCTGAGTAACTCTGGCTAAATCTTCTGCTTTATAATATTTTAAATTAACAAACACTTTGAACACACTTTTAGGAGGGGGGATGGAAAGGGAGAAGAGTTTTGAGAGGGACCTGATTTAGTACTAGCTGAAGAAAGTTTTAACACTGCAGTGAAACTTGGCCTGATTCTGATCACCTTGCTGCGGTGCGATGCAATCGAACTATCCATTGACTTCCAGGCAATGCAATCTAGACCTTGGGATTTAAACAAATATGAGCTGAGCCTATTTGGTGAGCCTGCACTTGCAAGGTGCTGAGCTGTTCTAACATTCACTGACTCTTGTGGGAAAGGAACAAACTCAATATCCTGGCAGAGGCAATCATTCCTATACAGGATTGGGTCCTTGGAGCATTAGTTCTATCTAGGAGAGAAAACTGAGTAACAAGTTAATTCTATGGGTGGGTGGCAGGGTGGGTAAGTGAGGAGTAAAATGATTCAATTGTTTCAGCTCTGTATTAGAACACACAAACACAGAGGATGGGAAGGCTGACACTGTAAGGAAACTTCTTACGAGCCTCTCCTACATGGCTTTTTTCTATACTGCGGATTGAATTCTGACTATTGTATGTGACTCAGGGAATGACACAGTTCATGTATAGACTGTATGTTTTGAGGGAGATGTTTTGACCTTTCTCATCTCTGGCCAGTGTTGCAAAGATGGAGTGATGTAGAACAGAGATTTTGTGACAGAGTAATAATAAGAAAGAATCTGACTGCCAGTTGCTCATTACAGGGGCTCTTCTAAATGCCAGCACCTTCTATGTTTGCCTTCAAACAAGACTGAGTACCTAAATCACCATAGTAAACAGAGATAGAAAGAGACAGAAAGGTTAAAAGTGTACTCATAATCTCTTGCTTTTCTTCCTAAACACGTTTGAAAGCAATACTGTTTCTTAAAAACAATATGCCCTCATTTGTAAAGCAATATTCGTGCTAAACTAGTCAGCTGTTAAATATACCCAGCACCGTGCATTATGATGAAGCTAAACCAGATTTCAATTATTTTCTAGACACATTTAAAATTATAATACTTTACTAGGTTAGAGTTATAGTTCATTCAGATTACTCACAAAGTATCATATCAATCTCTGGCAACTGCTTACTGCTTACATATCTGAGAAGACAGTTGAAGTAAGACACTGGCCAGGGTAATGACTTTCATGCTGGCTTAGTGCTTTCAGGGTTATGGTTGATGGTTAGATGGCTCTGAGTACACAGAAGTCTAGTGGTCAAAAGTCAGCATTTGCTGACAATAATACTTATTATGAATTAAATAGATTACTTGTTTGGACCACCATTTCCCACCATATGTTCCTGAAAAGAAAAAAAAAAAGGAGATACATTTGAAGTTCTGACATTGCTCACCAACATCCCTTTTATACTCAGACTCTGGACTGGCATTGAAAGTGGAACACTTTCATATGGTGTGCTAGGCTGGTTTGAACAAAACAAAACACATGTGCACACAAGACAAAGGGATGTCAATTGACTGGATCCCTCGTTTTCAACTCCTATATTTTGTCTAAAGAGATTTTAAAGCAAAGGGATTTTACAGTCTCAATTCACCCAACTATGGTTAACCAGTCCAGATTTATGACTTTAAACAGTTAACGGCAGCTGTTGTTTAAAGCAGATCTCATTGGGGCTGCTACTTAGCTAGCTACCCAAAGCAAAAATCAAAGGGCCCAATACCCTTCAGACAAATGTAACCAGCTATTGATAAAGCTATGTTAGTGGTTTTTCTTAAAAAGTGGGAACAAAATAATAAGAGGTTGTAATCATCAATTTATAGTGAGGGGTTTAAATGTTATATTGTGTGCCCTATGACATGTATAGACATTCTGCCTTTATTGTCACCAGATCATAAAGTTGAACACTCATATAGCACTGTAGATTTTCAGCATTCCGTACAAACATTAGCTAATAAATCCTTACAACATTGCAGGGAGCTATTCACTAAGCATAATTGTCCCATTTTACAGGTGGGGAAATAGGGACCAAGAGAGTTAAGGGGTTGGTCCAATTCCTATTGGAAAAGATACTCACAGACTTCAATGAGCATTGGGGTCTTGCTCAAGGCCACACAGGAAGTCAGTGGCACAGCCAAGAATATTGTCTCTTAGCCCCAAATACTAACAATATATCCTTTCTGTTAAATTCAAAGTCATTTAACTATGTCACTGTTGCTGAACACATGCTACTGCAGCTAAAATTTGAATTATTAATTGTTATTGTAATCAAATATATCTGTTCCTTAATCTCTATATTAAGACATACAGTCAATTAAGGGAATGTCCTGAACAGGAACAAACAGCACATCCTTAAGTGCTTTCTTGAATCAGAGCCTAAATTCTTTTTCATTCCATTGGGTTCATCACCATTCTTAGGCTAGTCAGTCTGCTCTGAACAAGAGAGAAGTGGTCAGACTTTTAAAAAATATAATAAAAAAATAATTGTTAGCTTTTAAATAGTGCTTTACATGTTCAAAGCACATCACAAGCATTAGCTAATGACAGAAATAGCAATTTGCCACAGCAGAGGACCATATCTAATCACTTAAAAAAAGGTGTGTAGACTGTCAGGTTTTGTTGGGTTTTTTTCCAAGCTGAATATAGTAATGCATAGGGATGTGATAGTATGGATCTAATTTTAGAGTATACAGATGCTTTCATATGCAGAAATCTTGACTCCGATCAGGGAAATTGCTGATCTGACACTGGATTATTGGACATAATTTTGTAGACTTCAGGTTTATCCCTGTAAATATTCTAACACAATATCCAAGTCATTTGAAGCAAGTTGCAGTAGATAACATTTATTCTATGTATGTGGTAAACCATGAATTCAGTAAAAATGATTCAAAGTTGTGGGGTTTTTTAAAGCTCAAAACACACTCGTGTTCATAAACATCACTTTCAGCTTCTCTCTATTTGTAATTGAATTTAATATAAATGTATTTCATTAGTGGAGAGCAGCCTTCATGGCCATACAATAGCAAACAAATTCTTTAGAAGCATCTTTAATTATTCATTTGGATGTACTATATTTTATGTTACTTTTCATAAATGTTAATCTTTATTATTGCCTTACCCGTAAGAAAAAAAAGAGAAAAAGAAATACCTGTTATTAAGTGACCTATCAGGCTGACATGGATAAATGTTGGTAGCTATTTAATTGTTTCCCATCTGCAGTTTTATACAGTTTCTATCAAACTGAAGGGTAATTTTTTTAGTAGCTGCTTATTTTAAATGTACAAAACCCTTGTGTGTAATTCCATTAGCTGCCCTACAGCATTGCAATCTACAGTTTCCCTGAGGCTGTTGTGAAATATTGATGAAATCCTTGCTTTTGTGGCTTCCTCTGATACACTAAACATTTGTCTGATGTTAGTTGAACTTGAATGGATCTGTTCAGAGCTATATCAGTAGTGACTTCAAAGGCTGCAAGCCTGTTACAGATTTTTTTTTACAAACTGAAGTTTCAAAGCCTTACCATGTGGTACTTTAAAAAAACAAAGTTCATATCAAATGAACCAAAGTGTTAGCAATACACTGGTAGGATTCATTACAATTTCAATTTATATAGCTATAGATTTTGGGGATTCTGATTGGTAGCTTGTATCACTTAAAAAAATTAGATTAGTATTTGAGAGGGAAGAAAAAGAACAACAACAGAAACAAGAAAAAAGCATGATTTGAAAATTTGATTAAAAATGTGCTCCTCTGTAAATCTACAAAACCACCTTGCAGTTATAATAAAAACAATAAGTCAGGAGCAGTGTTCCCTGTAAGCTGAGAGCAAGTGTGGCCACTCAGGAGAAATTCAAATGCCACCCAGCTGATTTGCAGAGCACCCAAACTAGGTTTTGTATTTCTGTTGGTGGTGCACATTCTCACATGCCTTGGGGCAGATAAAAATTATTCTGCACATGGATGGAAAAGATTAGAGGAAACACTGGTCAGGAAGTTAATAGGCCAAGTAAAGAAAGGCAATGAGAACAGGAGGTTTCAGCTTTAAATTTTCTAAGTTAAATCTGTTCATGTTGCCATACTCATTCATTTATGATACCTGGGTATGAGTCCAAATTTATTACAATATAGTCCTTTCATTTAGGACCAAGCATAATTTCCAAAATGGCCTCCACATTTTCACCCATTATTTTCTGCATACAAATCATAGAGATATCTAACTACCTGATATGCATATAAAAATTGGCTTTGATCCAACTGTCGTTGAAGTCAATGCCAGAACTCCATTAATTTCAGTGGTAACAGAACAGGCCAATTTTTCAGTTTATTTCAGCTACTGGGTATCAGGAATCTGGTTTGCACTCACAAATGATTGTGAAGACAAAATTCTGAACACTCACAACTACCTGCTTGTTTAGAATTCACACATGCACGGAGGGAAGTATTCACTCAGGAATATCAAATACCTTCAGCTGATTTAAACAAAAAGATTGGTAAATTCCAGAGTTTTAGAAAAAAAAAGTGTTCTTAACCTATTGTAAATCATTGTGTTAATGGCGAAGGCCTTCATCCATGCAAACTGAGGAGCTGACCCTAAGCACAGTTACAAACACTTCTGGAAACATAGCTGGTATCTGGAAATTCATCAAGTCAGAGCGACTGATCCTACAACAGGGTTGGTGTGATTTAGATTACTCTTTCTCCTACTTGGTGACAGCTGATTATGAAAACAAGATTGACCTATTCCCTCGAGAAAATTATTTAGGAGCGAACTCTATTATGCCTCGGTTCCCCATTATGGCTATTGAACTTCCTGTTTTAATGGAAAGCACTAGTTCTTCTTTACTTTCTTTTCAGCTGTCCTTTTGTTATTGTTTCCTTATTTCATTGTTCGCTTTTGCTGAGGGTTTAAGGGTTTCGGTTGGAACCCAATTCACAGCATATACACTTCTAACCTATGTGATGGACTCATGACTATGTTCGGTGGCATTCACAGGGGGTATGATGCTACATTCCTCATCCCACTGAAAGCCCTACTGAAAACAACAGGAGCATCCAGGAATAGGATCCTTGTAGTAAAGCTTATAACAAAACTTTATTTTTTTGAACAGAGAATCAACATCCAAAATTGTTTCATTTCATCACCATGTGCCAATGACAGTTATGCTTCAAAGAAGTTGCCTTGTCACCTTAAAACTCATTCATGGCAAATGCCATTTCAAGAGGGGCTGGCACACTGCAGCACAAAGTGCCCCTGATCTGCACTCTGCAGGGTTTGGAAGTCAGATCATCTGCTTCTTCCCTGCACCCCAAAGCTCTCTCCGGAGGTGAGCATTCAGTGGAAACTGAAATGGATCTTGGGGAGTTTCCTAGCTCCTCTATCCCCTATTGCTTTTTCTCCTGTGAAGTGATAAGGTCCTCATCTTGACTCATTACCAGATTATTACTATATTTGAATGGAAGGGGCTGAGGATAAGTTCCTCCCACAATCCCTATGTGAGATAACAATATAATTTCCATGTGCTGGGAACAGAGGAAAGTCATTGGATGGAATGCAATTATGCAAATGAAAGTGGAATATTAGGAAATTATGATTGTGAGGTTTTTTAGACTATGAAATAGCATCACAAGAGAGATGAAAGAAACCCCACCATTGAACCATTTAAAACTGAGTGGGAGAATTACTGGTAAATATCGTTTATGGTAGAACACTATATCAAATCCCTCCTACCCAGCCTAGTTTGCTTATCCCTCAGGGCAGAGCCATTTCATTCAGCATTTCCTCAAGATTCTGAGAACGTGCAAAACCTCTTCACAGGATTCTCAAGTAAATGACTATAGGCAACAATCCTGCACTATCAAGGAGGTTGGATTAGATCATTTTGGAGGTCTTTTCCATTCCCAGTTCTTACGATTCTGTTACAGGCAAAGGGCTATCACTCCCCATATAGAAAAGGAGAAAAACCTTTCTCTAGCACATCCATTTTCATTCTATAAGTTTTCTGATCATTTTATGACATTTATGACTTCCACCCCTGCTATAGAATTGTATATAATAATCTATACAGCCCCCTCCCCAACTGTATCACTCTCTATCAGATCACAAATTCCATACACTTTTGAGTTATTTCTAAAGAATTTAATTACATTTCTGTACAGCCCCATTGATTTCAATCCTATTAAATTCCAAAAGGGTTTTACTGCGGGTTTATCCAGTAAAGATGGGGCTTTCTGCCAGTGCCAATTTATCTTTTCAGTTGTTTTGCAAACTGGGATGAATCTGCAGCCATGAACTTAGAAAAAGAGCCAGGTTAGGATTTGTCTTTGGATAGCTAATGTAGTTAGACATTTTTGAGAAAAAGCAATGAGAAGTGGTCATTATCCATTATCTGCATGAAATATTTCAGAGAAAGAAACCGCTGTTGCCAAAATGAAAAGATGTTTGAGTTCAAGCCAGACAAGAAGGAAACAAGATCACCTTATAGTACTGTAAGATCTCTGTACTAATGATGTTATTTCAAGTGAAATTGGAATATATGTATGAAAAAGTACAGATGGTGTATGGGTTTTAGGTGGATTAACAACATTGTTCTGGACAATGATTCACTGTCCCTTTTCTTGGCAAAAAATAAATTTTCCAGTCTTGGAAAGAAACATGTATATATTTTAAGAAATGTTTCTGTATGTGGAAAAAGAGCAAATTCGATTGAAAATAGCATTCTCTGGTAGAGAATTTAATGGTAAAAATACACTAAAATTTAAATATATATCTATATAGCTATAGCTATCTATATAGATCTAGATTCAGATCTATATAGATATAGATATAGATATAGATATAGATATAGATATAGATATAGATATAGATATAGATATAGATGTTCAAACCTTACTGGTCCAAGTTCAGAAGTGATGTATAATGTGATACAAATTACATGTTAGGGTATGTCTACACTTGCCCCCTAGTTCGGACTAGGGAGGCAGATGAACCATACTGAAGTTGCTAATGAAGCGTGGGATTTAAATATCCCGCGCTTGATTAGCATATTCACGGCCAATCGCCATTGTAACAGGAGTAACAGTTAATTCGAGGAAAGGATTTTGGATCAGACTACCGTGTCTACATGTGGCGAGTTAATTCGGGCTACCAGCATTTTAAAATGGTGACCGGCCACGAATATGCTAATCAAGTGCAGGATATTTAAATCCCGCGCTTCATTAGCAACTTCGATATGCTTCATTTGCCTCCCTAGTCCGAACTAGGGGGCAAGTGTAGACATACCCTTAGTGAGTAGGTGCGAGGGACTTAAATTCAACAAAATTAACTAAGGGGTGTGTCTACACTACGGGATACGGTCTAATTAAGATTACAACTTCAGCTATGTTAATTGCGTAGCTGAAGTTGAAGTACCTTAACTTCTCTTTTGATGCTGTCCACACTGCAGGAAAGTGAAAAAGGAATACTCTCCCTTTGACTTCCCTTACTTCTCGTGGAAGCAGGGCTACCAGCATTGAAGTAAATCTCTTACTTCGAATTAGCATGTTTTCTCTAGACCACTGATTTGAACCCTGGAAGATCAACAGCGGCAGCTTCAATTGTCTCTGTAATGTAGACATATTCTAAGTGTAAATTTGGTCTAGAGTTGGCTGTACTATAAGGGCTAAAGTTTCAAGATAATTATATGAGGAGTTTGGGGGTCATAGTCATGCACATTAATTTTTTCACTAAGAGTGTCCTTTTTTAAATATTGGTTCTTTGTATGATGCTAGCATCTACATTGAAAGTGGTTATATGACACTACATATGAAGTATATTTGATGACCTTAAGCGTATCAGTTTACAAATAGAGATGGACAAACCTGCTTAGACAGCCTCACACAAATACCCACCCAAAGGTGAAAGCTAAAATGCCAAACCATTTTATTTTATTTGCAGAATGAAAAAAGGCCATTTTTCTTTTCTTCCCTCTTTCTCTCTCAGCCCAAATTCTTGTCATGATTTTCACAAAGCCTCTGTACTTCCAGGGTCCATCCAGAAGAGAAAGTGCCTAAATTATACTAGATTGAAGGCTAATTTAAATGAGAAAATTATTCCACTTGATCTGCGCCTGTATAACTCCCCCATGTGGACACTGCTTTGGAACAAAAGTGCCTTTATTCTGGAATAATTACTCTACTTCTAAATAAATACCATAAATCTAAAGAACCCAAAATCAAACAAACAAAAGACAGTACTGTTTTCTAAACCGGTTTTAGCCAGGCTGCTTTCATTACCATGAATCCAACATATAGGACTCAAATGGAGAAGGAAAAATTAGAGTAATAAAAGTTTAGAAATTTCTCACAATAACCTAAACCAACTTTTTTACCCATTACAGTGTCATTTTTTTTAAAAGATCTAATATTTTAATATCTACCAGGATTTAAATATAGCTGCTACATTTTCACATGGGAAGCCAGGAGCCACCTGCAACTATAAATATGTTTCTGGTTTTATTCTCGGCTGCAAGATAGTGGACTTTAACCCTACAGTTGCCCATTTTACACCACTGATGTGACTATTTAACTTGGTAGTGGTTTAATCAGGGGAGAAAAGAAAAGTTTATCTAGCAGGCAACAAAAAGGCAGCTGTTTGAACTTCTTAGAAGTTTAGAAAAGTAGCATAAATCCAGGAAAGAAGGAATATTGAGAAGAGTGAAGGTGAAGCCACAACTCCTGGTACATATGGTATATCACATGGTTCTGAAGTTTACTACATGGACATCAAAACCATGTGTGCGATAAATTATATATGTAAAATAATTGTAAAATGTGTTTAGTGAAGTCCACTTGAGTTAATATGGTAGAAACACAATCAAAATATCTATCTAAAACATTGTGACTGTTGTTTCTGTTAAATAAGCATTTAAATAAATAATCTGCTTTCTACCAGTTATACAAAGCTTTACATGTGAAGAAACCTTACCATAATAATCATTGGTAGATGGATACATGCACCCATTATACACCCAGACTGCCTGCTTTCAAGAAGCCTTCACTGTCTACACAAAATTCCCACACCAAATGAAATAATTTAAGCCAATGTAATGTTGTAAATGTAGGGGACTAAGATGTGTTTTTAAAACCGCCCAGAATCCTGGACTTGAGTGATGCTTTTGTGAATTTTTGATTGTGCCTTCCCATAAGTCTACCATATTGTTTTCATTGGACTATGTATTATGCAGACAAACAAAGGAAAAGGAAAAAAGAGGACTCTCAGCAGGAGTTATTCTTCTATAAAGTTTATAATAAACATGTCAATGCCTAATGAAGCAGCAAATTTTATCTGTATTGTGCAGGATGTGCTGGTGTCTGGTACTTTTGCTACTCCTAGTCAATCTATTTAGAAGGGCAGAGAATATTGTAAAAGAGAAATTACAATACTTACCTTCCAAAGAAAAAGTTCCTTTTTTCACAAAAAGGTGGTTAATGGTATTCAACTGATTGATATAAAAACAGGGGATCAACTCAACACCAACCTGGATTTGTGAACTCAGTGGTTAAGTGCCTTTCTTCTGACTATTTCATTCACTTCACTCTTTATTTTTGTTTGCTCATTACAATATGCATGGCACTGTGATACATGTTGGCAGGAGTCCAATGTTGCTACCTAAACTATACAGTATCTCTGACACCACAAGAACAATGTCAGCCCTGCTCATCAGTTCATGCTGTTTGTTTAACAAGGATGCTATTCATGATGCGTAGTAACGCTCGCTTCTCTGCATACACTCATAAGGGAGGTCATGGCAAACATCATCTAGTTACTAGAGAATGGGGCTAGGACTTGGAACACCTGATTCAAAGCCCAGATCTGCCTTTCATTTCCTGTCTATTCCTGAATAAGTTACTTAATGTGCCTGTACCTCAGTCTACCTATCTGCAAATGGGATTATAATATATACTATTCCTCACAAAGACATTGAGAGCCTTGCTTATTTAACATTTGACAGGCGTTTTGTAATCCTTAGTTGAAAACACCCATTTACATGCACAGTATTATCAATACAATATGTAGTAGTGTTGTTTTATCACATTATACATGGCACACATTCATAGCTACTGTTGCTATCTTTATTGCCATTTGAAAAGTTCTCTAATATCACATCTCTGTGCAACAATGAGCCAAAGAAAGCTATAAGAATGATGTAATAAATATCTGTCCTAGAATTTAGTGAATAATTTGCAACAAAGAATGTATCCAGTGAATTTAGTCTCTTTTTATATTCACGGAATATCCACAAGTAGATTACTTGTAATTCAGGTTTATTTAGAAAACTGGGTTTTTTAAATGTTTTTCCTCCACGGATTGATTGCAAACGTTTCATTGTTACTGTAAGATATTCAACGAGTGATTCTGAATCTCATCTATGTTGTTCAGCTTTGATTGGATTAGCACATTGGAAAAATTGAATTAAGTTGAAATTTCTGAAAAAGAGTTTACAGGAAGTTTTGTCTATTTTTATCATTATCTGAAATGTTTCCAAATTTTCTGACTAGCTCTATTGATCGATCAAAGTAGTATCACTTATGCAGTAATGCCAGTGTCAGGTGTTCAAAAGTCACGGGCACGGCCCCTTTAAAGCCCTGAGATTGGTTTAAAACTCATTAGGTTTTAAAAAATATAACTCCAATGAGTTAATCGTTAAGAAAAATATCAAATACCATGAGTCTAACAAATCATTTCCGTTGGCCACATTGTTTGTGCTTCCTGATTGAATGAGCATAAAGGCATTTTGTGCATGAAGACGTGTGCCTGTGAATTTAAAGACTGATTTGCATAAATGTTTGTATCAATGAAAGTTGGTTGTTTGAATGTTCACTTAAACAACAGGTTTATGATCAGTGCCAGAGCAGATTAATTTCAAATTTAGGGTGATTATTCATGGAAAATTATTTGCAGTATTCCTTTCCTCTTGCACTCCCTTCCCACTGGAGTCCAAGAATGAAATCCTACTGAGTCAAGGCACGTTTTGTCATTGACCAGTGGAAACTGGGTTTCACCCTTCCCTTATATCAATAACATACCAGCTTAGTTCCATTTACTTCAGTGCGCTCCTGATTTAGTGCTATGAGAAAAAATAACTGAATTCCTTAATTAATTTTTGTATTAATTAAAATAGTACGTTTGTCAAATAAAACTACTTGGAATTTGCTTTACTTTTTCGTTTTATAGTTAATATCAGTCTATCTCAGCTATAACCTTTCATAGCTTCTTATGCCTCAGCCCTAGAATATTTCTTTTATCAAAGTATAATTTGCATTGATGGAGCACAGGGCATTTACAAACAGAGGTTTCAGTTGAACCTCTTAAAGGTTTCAAGTGTAGTGGTTTGGAATATCAATTACATTCTGTAATGCTTTTTTTTTAAGTGGTGCAATGGCAAAAGATTTCTGTTCCTAGATAATTCTATGAACCAGAAAGATTAGCATAGTTACTTTTCTTCTGTTCCTTACTATTCTTTCTCTTTTTCTGTCTCTTTTTCCCTTGGGTCTAATAACAAATTCATAGACTTGAAAATTTTAGTATGAACTTAAACTTCTCACATATGAATTTTCTAACTGTCCCATTACAGGACAGTTAGAATGAGAGACTCTTACAACAGGAAAATTATTAACTCAGAATCTCTGGCAGTTATAAAAAATTATGATCATCCAATAAACAGCAGCAAGCATCACAAAAAGACACCATTTGATTTTTTCCCCTTTCCAGCACTAACAGACAATAAAGTTGTAGATTACAATAAAGTCCAGTAGGAAGAATACATAGTGAAACTAGCGAAATCACACTGCAGTGTTATTAACATGTTATTTCATATATTGATGTTACATTTCAGGTTACGTCCAAGAGGAAGACATAAAGGAGGAGGAAGAAGATGATGATGACAGTAATTCAACCGCTCAACTTCACGGCAGCAATGACACTGGCACAGATGAAGAACACGAAGTGGGTCCTGAGCAAAAAGGAAGCTTTAGCTACCAGAATTCTCCAGTAAGTCATACATCAAACCAAGATGCAGAAAATGATTCCCTCTTAAGTGATGCTAGTGACCCGGTGGCAGATACTAAAAGCATTTGCTGTAGAGAGGTGCAGGATCTGAAAACCAATGCCCGCCCCAAACCTCAGAATGAAGCACATAATTGCATGGATAAAATGACAGCAGTCTATGCTAACATACTGTCAGACTCTTATTGGACAGGCTTAGGACTAGGTCTTAAGTTGTCTAACTCTGAGAGAAGGGGCTGTGACAATAGAAATGGAGGTAACAAAAGTGACTTTGATTGGCACCAAGATGCATTGTCAAAAAGCTTACAACAGAGTTTACCTTCCAGACCAGTCACCAAACCAAACCTTTTCAGTTCAGTCCAGCTCTACAGACAAAGCAGCAAAATGTGTGGAACTGTATTCACGGGTGCTAGCAGGTTTAGATGCAGGCAATGCAGTGCTGCCTATGACACCTTGGTAGAGCTAACAGTCCATATGAATGAAACCGGTCATTACCAAGATGACAACCGTAAAAAAGACAAGCACAGACCTACTAGCTACTCAAAGCCCCGAAAAAGGGCCTTTCAGGACATGGACAAGGAAGATGCACAAAAAGTTTTAAAGTGCATGTTCTGTGGTGACTCTTTTGATTCTCTTCAAGATCTGAGTGTTCATATGATAAAAACAAAACATTACCAAAAAGTGCCTTTGAAGGAGCCGGTACCTACCATTTCTTCAAAAATGGTCACTCCAGCAAAGAAACGTGTGTTTGATGTTAACAGACCTTGTTCCCCAGATTCCACAACAGGATCTTTCGCAGATACGTTTTCTTCTCAGAAGAATGCAAACTTGCAGTTGTCATCTAACAACCGCTATGGCTATCAAAATGGAGCCAGCTACACATGGCAGTTTGAGGCGTGTAAATCCCAGATTTTGAAGTGTATGGAATGTGGAAGTTCACATGACACCTTGCAGCAACTCACCACTCATATGATGGTTACGGGTCATTTCTTGAAAGTCACAAGCTCAGCTTCAAAGAAAGGAAAACAACTTGTATTAGATCCTTTGGCTGTGGAGAAAATGCAGTCACTGTCTGAGGCACCAGCCAATGACACCCAGGTTTCAAAACCATCCAGCAATGTATCTTCAGATAGCATCACTCCTGTGTCAGAGATAAAGAAGGAAAGTAAAAAAGACAAACCTGATGATTCAAACAAAGATGAGAAAGTGGTAAAAACAGAAGACTATGAAGATACACTTCAGAAACCATTGGATCCTACAATGAAATACCAGTATCTTAGGGAGGAAGATTTAGAAGATGGTTCAAAAGGTGGAGGAGATATTTTAAAGTCTTTGGAAAACACTGTCACCACAGCCATCAATAAAGCTCAAAATGGGGCTCCTAGCTGGAGTGCGTATCCTAGTATCCATGCAGCCTATCAACTCTCAGAAGGAGCAAAGCCTTCCTTACCAGTGGGTTCCCAAGTACTGCAAATGAGGCCCACAATTACCAATAAGTTGAGACCCATTGCTCCAAAATGGAAAGTTATGCCTCTGATTCCCAGCTCAGCAAACGTGGCTCAGTGCACTCGAGTGAAGAAGGAAATTGATGACAAAGAAGTTGTACAAAAGGATTACACTAAAGAGGGCATCCAAGCAGAAACTACCTTACTCTGTCAAAGTGAAGGGGAATCTCTCCCCAAATCTGAGGCTTCTGTAGAGCCAAAAAAGACAGATCCATGTCCCTTGAAGGAGGAGGACAATCCAAAAGAAGATGGTGAGAAAGAAAAAGCAAAACCCAAGGAGTCAATAGCAACTTCTCTCAGCAATGGTTGTGTTACCACAAACCATTCTTCTGACTTGCCTTGTGTGAATCCACTTAGTGCCCTGCAGTCTGTATTGAACAATCACTTGGGCAAAGCCACTGAGCCTTTACGGCCCCAGTCCAACTCCAGCCCCAGCTCGAGCACAATTTCTATATTCCACAAATCTAACTTAAATACCATGGAGAATCCAGTTTTAGCTCCGGCTCCAACTCCACCAAAGCCTGCAAGCGTCTCCAGGCGTTATTTGTTTGAAAACAATGATCAACCTATAGATTTGACCAAATCTAAAAGCAAGAAAGCCGAGTCAGCTCAAGCACAATCTTGTACTTCCCCACCTCAGAAGCATGCTCTGTCTGACATTGCTGACATGGTCAAAGTTCTTCCCAAAGCTACTACACCAAAACCTGCTGTATCTTCTAGGATCCCATCGATGAAATTGGAAATGGATGTCCGCCGTTTTGAGGATGTCTCAACAGAAGTCTCCACTCTGCATAAAAGGAAGGGCAGGCAATCAAACTGGAACCCTCAGCATCTCCTGATTTTGCAAGCTCAGTTTGCCTCCAGCCTTTTCCAAACATCAGAAGGTAAATATTTACTATCAGACCTAGGCCCTCAAGAACGCATGCAGATTTCTAAATTTACTGGATTGTCAATGACCACCATCAGCCATTGGTTAGCAAACGTCAAGTACCAACTTAGGAAAACTGGAGGAACAAAGTTTTTGAAAAACATGGACAAAGGACATCCAATCTTTTATTGCAGTGACTGTGCATCTCAGTTTAGAACCCCTTCTACTTATATTAGCCACTTAGAATCCCATCTAGGTTTCCAAATGAAAGATATGAACAGACTGGCTGTGGAACAGCAAACCAAGGTAGAACAAGAAATCTCCAGAGTTTCAGTTCAAAGATCACCTGAAACGATAGCTGGGGAAGAGGATACAGACTCTAAGTTCAAATGTAAGTTGTGCTGTCGGACATTTGCAAGCAAACATGCAGTAAAACTTCACCTAAGCAAAACACACAGCAAGTCTCCAGAGCACCATTCACAGTTTGTAGCAGAAGTGGATGAAGAATAACTTTTAAGGTATGCATGCATCTGCTCCATAGTGTGTCTTAATTTAATAATTGTAAAGAAATTTCATAAAGTGTTTGTGCTTTCTTAAAAATATTATAGAATTGAAAATATGCTGCTGCTTGATCAGTGTAGATACCTAGTCCATTTTACATTGAATTGAAGAACAAAGCTTGTAAATGGATCACTATCATGACCTGAAGTGAAAAGTTGCTTCTTTAAAATATTTTTAACAAAACTCTTTCCCCATTTTTCACATCTCCCATTTTCCTGTTTCTAAGAATTATTTTTAGTCCACCTTTTATGTAGGTTAATGTGGAGCAGAGAAAATAAATGACTACTCTTCTGCTTTCGATGTGTTTCCACTAATGGATGCCTTTTTTCTGCATTCTCCTTCATAATTCCAAGGAATTATTTATCCCTTTCCTCTCAATTACTAATTTAGCATCAAATATTTTTGGGGAGGAGAGAAAAAAGACAATATAATCCTGATAAGCAGAATTACAATTCTCCAAAACAGTCCATTCTCCCAAAAGGCTCGTATCCCCTGCAGTCTAGTAATGACATTGAAAATGCTTTTCATTATCTAAAATCTTGGTTATTCCTCCTCTAACACTTAGATGAACAGTGTTGTACTGCACAGTCCTTTTAATTGCATTCCATACCACTTATACCAGTGGCCTCCTTTGAGTTGTTTTGAGTAACCTTCCCTCCTTTTGCATCTCTATTCTTTTCCCTATTCTTAAATGTATCATATTTACACATTGTCTCATAGTATCAGAGGGGAACCCAATGGTCAGTAAGTACAGTACCCCCTTCCCCTGTTTGACTTCAGTGAAAGTTTTGGGTGTAGCTCAATGGCAAAGTAAGTTGTTAGCTTCTTAAATGAGAGAATCAATAGTTTTTATCATAAGCTTAGCTTTTCACAAGAAGACAACTTTCTGGATATTGTTTGGGCTGTTGTTTTCTCTGTTGAAAAAGGTGTATCACTGAGAATGTAATCTCAGCCAATGTTTACAATGTTTATTTAACTCCTAAATCTGACATTTCTTGATTTAAATTAATAGGAAGCGCATCAACTGCAAGTCCAAATACATGTTTTCAGTTCTGAAGGATTTGTAGCCAAGAGGGCTTTGTGTGAATATTTCTCAACGAATGATTTCTTTAGTAAATTTACACACACCCATACGCCCCTTTTTTTTCCTTGCAGAATATCAATAAGCCAGTTAAAATTTCATCCAATGTATTGATTATTTGAATTTCCTTGATGAGTATTTTTTTTAATGTTTACATTATGGTCTGATAATGTTCATTCAAAATTCAAGTAGTGTTATTTGTGACTTGTCGCATACTTCATATGGTACTATTGTGGCTATTTTCTGACTTCTTAAGGATGCATGTGCTCTGGGAATAGATACACTTATAATAAGTGGATTTAAAATTTGCTTGCTACAAACGTTCATACAACTTTAAGATTTCCCCAGACAAGCCCTATGTATCACCTGAGTCCCATTAAAGAAGCTATCATTTAAACCAGCAATCAAAGGGTAATTTTGGGATAGGTGCTATGCAGAGCTATTACAATACTGCATAACCATCACCGTAATGACTCTCAAATCTTGTATAGGTCTTGTGCTGGTTCTTTGCTCAGAGTTAAATTTACACTTTCTTAACATTTTATATAACAAAGCTCAGTCTTTTGAAAACAAAATGCAAAAGGGGTATGAGCGCTGTCAAAGTGAATTAATTATTTTAAACATTTTACTTAATGTTAATGTTTTTTTTTTGTCTTGTTCACCCAATACTAGCACTAAGTATAAAACAAAGGTATAAATAAATGTTCTTTGTTTATCTGATAATAACTGATTTTCCACCTTATGCTTTTATAACAATTCAAAATTCAATGTATTAGCCAAAATGAAAAGAGGCTGGAGGAAGGAAGTAAACCAGACTTTTCCCCCCACCTGTTAGCATCTATAAATACTTTGACATTTGCAGTTTCTATACTAGAGATGTGAGGGCAAACCAGCAATTTGAGTACTATCAAAGAAAAGCGATCTGCCAAATATATGAATATAGCAGTTATTTCTGGCATCTTTGTGGCTTAATACCTGACAGATGTTTCAGATTTAGGTCTTTAAATGCACTGTTATAGTTAAACATCCAACTTTGTATGCACATCGCTGTTCTTCCTGGGTTCTGAGTAACAACACCCCAAAACAACAAATTTTTGGCATTACCGAGGTGATGTATGGACGAAACCCAAAGCGCTGTCACTTTAGTCTTTTAATACCCCAACATACCCAGATATTTCTAATTTATATCAGCATGCAAGCAGTACCTTCAAAGGCATATATTTAAAGTGCACTGACAGGGAGATAGGACTGTTATCTGGAACTATAATTTTAGTTGGTATGCATGATAGGACAAATTGTGTGAAATGATGGGGTATTTTGGATGGCATTGAATAGATTCTATTACAGTTTTTTAGCTCTAAGCTTGCCTAAGTTCTTCTGACCATGCTAAAATATGTCATGCCTGGAGTTTATTCATATGACTTTTCCCCCTGATCTCTGCAAGAAAATCTAAATACATTACAAGAATTTTCAAAGTTCAATGTCTCCTAACTATAGAACATATTGTACTGTTTAAGGAATATGCCAGTAGAAATTCACATATTTAATATGCACAGTAATTTAAAAGTGCAAAATGTTCAGGAAAAAATAAATATAAATCTGAGACACTTAAAATCATACATATATTCATTGGTTGCCTAAATGTTGCATCAAAAGCAAAGATAAAATATAAGTAACTAAAATGCAAGTAAAATGGAAAGAATTTCTACAGAAAGATATAAAATATCACCCCTATTGAAAATGAAAGTTGATATTTAAATTCTTATTTAGAAAATAGAGTAAATAGCATTTTAAAAATATAAACAAATCAATTGCCAGACAGATCATTGCTACCAGAAAAATCATTCCTACATTACGTGTGTGTGGGTTTTTTTAAGACATCAGTGAGGCTGTTTCAATAATTTGTGATAAATGCATGTATATATTTGCTGTATATTCATTTCTTTTCTTTTTTTTTTAAATCTCCAGATTGACATGGCTCAGTAATATAATGTAGCATTACTTTTACTTTATAAAAATCATATATCATTATTGTCTTTTAATTTTAAAGCTGAAAATGTTTGTTCTTCATTTGAAAGCCCATGTACATCAGGGAATGTTGCTTCGAATTTGTACATGAGGGATTTAAAACTTTAAAATAACACTGCTTAATTCTTCAGCTACAATTAAAATATATGCTTTTTTTTCTCCAAGAAGGGTGCGTGTGCAAGTATGTGTACATAAATACACATCTCTTGTTTTAAATTTAGATGGCGACAGAGGTTACAAACTGGTTACTATTAGAGGAGCTATATGATCTTATTTAAAAGGGGTTTTTTTTTAATTATTCGTTATAGATTTTAACCTGGCTGGTTGGGGAGGAGATTTCTTTTCCAAACACCCTGGTATGTAAATACGCAGCTCCTTAAAATGAACTAATTTGAAAGTAAGCTTGCTGCAAAACAAAAATGAGTCATAATGATAAACAGTTTTTCTATTTCCTTCTTTGTCTTTTTTTTTAAACCATCAAGTTTAAAGCATCCACAGTGCTTTTTTTCTACTTTACAGCAGACAACTGACGTTCTGTGGTAAATGGAAGAAAGAGCAGAGCAGAACTGAAAATCCTCTAATGCACTGACACTAACTTGCCCTCTATTGTTGAAAATGAGCAGGCAATCATGATTGTTCATCAAATGGCTCCTAATGCAGTTAAAGCATTCAGCTATAATTTCTCCTTGCATTTATAATTACTGTCATAGACTGCACACCTCAGTGAGCAGATTAAAGCTATAAACTATTTAGCCGTAGCTTTAAGATGAGGAACTTGATTTGTCTGGCAGCAGTTATTTGTTAGAGAGCTTGACACTTCACATAAAAATGACTCAACTTGATGAAGAACAATGCAGTTTAAGCAATGCAGTGATTTTAAATCAGTCATTATACCACGCCCTGTAAGAATTGCAAAGCAATTTGTTAAATGATATATAGGACACGAAGATAACTGTATGTGTTAAGTATACCAAAATAGAAGGATTTTTTTTCTTTTTGTGGATTTTATTTTCTCATCTCTCCCCTGAAACTGCAGGAGTTTCACTGAATGACACATTTGATTATTACAGCTAATGTCAGTGTTACATGGGACAAAGGAGTTGCCCGGGTCAGTTGTCCGAGTTTGGGGTTTAGAGAACATAGCCTTCTCTTTATCCTGCACACCTCAATAACAAATACCATGAAAGAGTAATAAGCAAATATGAGAATATTGGGGCACAGCTGTCCAAGTCACACCATCAGTGGGTAAGCAGAACTCACCATCAAAAATAATGGTGGGTCCCTATTAAAAAATCTTAACCTATTGATAGAGAAGACTCGACACAAATGAAGGACCTGGTTCTACTGCAAGTTTTAAACTGAGCAAACTTTCATTTACTTCAGTGCTGGGTAGGACCTTGTGTGAGGCCCTCTTTTAAAATCAATGCAAGTTTTGCTATGGCTTTGTGGGAGCGGGTCAGACACAAGGTTTATAAGATATCTTAATGCAGATTTATTTGACTGTTATGAACAAGAACAACGTTACTAATAAGGTCAGTTTTTATTACTTAATATTTCTATTTTCACTAGCACCTAGAGACTAACCCACTCAACCTCCATCATGCTAGATGCAGCACAGACATATCATCAGTGACAGTCCCTGGCCCAATCCTAAACAGACTGCTGATGTACATCTCAGTCTTTATCCCAACAATCAAATGTTTTATGTTCATCAAAGAAGAGACACCACTGAAATACTTGAGCCCTATCTTACTGATTTTGAATATGGCCTTGAGTATTCAGTGTCCATCCAGGTATCAAAATCTTATTTTTTGTTTGCCCTGTCTGATATTAAACGTTACAGCCTACAATGATCTATAGCAGTGTGATTTCATTGAAGAAAATTTTACAGGAAAAGCACCTAAATCTTGTTTTTAGACTTTACACTTCGCCAGATAGCAAAGATCAATATCAAAGGGAAAGGACATACGCAATACCTGGCCCTCCGAAGCACCTTTCAATAACAATAATTTAATTTACCAGGGTGAGTGTTCTGTGCAAATGTGATGAAATACAGGAGGAAAATGAGCAATATTATGTATGCGGGCTGTATAGCAAAAAAAGGGACAATTCTCACTTTTTGGTATAATGAATAAAAAAGTAGTTATTAGTAGGCTATGCACTGAGGGCCTAATTCTGGCATTACTGTGGCCCTCATCTTGTATCACACCTGCTTGCATGGATCCTTCCACCGTTGCAGTGGCTTTATTGAAATTTTGCACAAAGGATCACACTAACAAATCCTAACACAAGAGCAGGCTTTAAACTAAGGCTACCTCTACTCTGCAGGCTTCTTGCGCAAAAACTTGCGGAGCATCTGCACTGCACACGCGTTCTTGAGCAAGTAAATTTACAGTAAAGCATCAGAACAGAGGGCTTCTTGCACAAGAGTTATTCCTCTCCCCACGAGGAATAAGCCCTCTGGTGCAAGAGCTCTTGTGCAAGAAGGCAGTGTCGACAGGCAACAGGGGTTTCTTGTGCAAGAAACCCCTATGGCTAAAATGGCCATCAGATCTTTCTTGCGCAAGAGAGTGTCCACGCTGCCATGGACGCTCTTGCACAAAAGCGCATCTCTTACACAAAAGCACATGGCAGTGTGGACACACTCTTGCACAAGACCTTTTGCGCAAGAACTCTTGCGCAAAACAGTTTTTGCACAAGAAGCCTGCAGTGTAGTTATAGCCTGAGAGTGCAGCTACACTGCACCATTATTTCGAGATAACTAGCATTATTTCAAAATAACAATGCGAGTGTCTACACAGCCATTCCATTATTTCAAAATAATTTTGAAATAACAGGCGACTGATTTCAAAATCTGCAAACCTCATTCTACGAGGAATAACACCTATTCCGAAATAGCTATTTTAAAATAAGGCATGTGTAGATGCTCCACTACTGCTATTTTTAAATAGCCCCTCACCACGGCCATTCTAAGTTATTCCTCCCCAGTGCCTCTGGGGGCTCTAACTTGAGATAGCACATCTACATTAGGGAAGCCTGCCTCAGACTAATTTTGAGGCTTCCCTGCAAGGTAGACATGCTATTTTGAAATAAGCTATTTTGGAATAGCTATTCCGGAATAGCTTATTTTGAAATAGCCGTGCAGTGTAGAGTACCCTGATTGTCCACCACAGTGTTGTTACATCTGATTTACTCTATTGTAGGTGAGATCTGAATCCAGCCCAATTTGTTTTGTGTCATTTTTGTCACATAGCAATGACATACAACAAGCAATGGACTGCACAAGGCTATGGTATAGGAATACAAGTTTATCTGTGACAATGTCTGTTTTTAAGAGTTTACCATAAAGAAAAAGACAATAATCCAAGGCTGGCAGGCTATAAGCAGGGGCCAGACTGTGCCATTAAGACACAGCTCTGAATGTGTGTATGGGCGAGGAGGGGAAGTGCAAAGTCACTGATCCTTGAAAGAGCCCAGGGATAAATTAGTACCCATTCCATCTGGCCTCTGTTGGTATGTGTTGTGCTGTGGGAGCACTAGTAGGAACTGCAATTGATCTTGGCCTCTGAAAGGGGGGTTTCAAAGCAGATAGAAAGGTTCCTTCCTTTTTCACCTCCTCTGTGAGACTATTCAAGAGTCAGCTACAACCCAGCCCTAAATAAACAGTGTGGGTTCTCTTTGACTAATAACGTAAATGATGCAGGTCAAAACCAAACATATCGACAGAAAATTGGGTTCCCAACAAAACTCTTTGTTTCACAAAACATGTCTGCTTTCCATAAAAAATCTTGCTTTTTAATTGAAAAAACAAATACTTGTCTGTGTACACCTGAAAAACAAAATACTTCCATTTGGAAACGCTGCTGTGGTACATCATAGGAGTTGTATTAAATTGTCTCATGTCCCTAGACTCTTCTATGGGCTAGGCTTTCCAGCTTGACTCCTATGCACTGTGGTCATGCAACTCCATGATTCATCATCTCCCCTTACCAAGAGAGTAACACCATACCTCATGTGAGATGTAGTCTAACTGGGGTTCCTGGCCTATAGAGAATGTCCACATGAAGAATCCAGATGACAGCTCCCATGAGGCACAGCCATGAATTTCAAAACTCAAATATTTCAGGTTTTGACCAAAATATATTGACTTTTTAATTAAAAGTTCAAATTTTCCCCCAGGAAGTGGGACATATTCTGATTACTAGCACTAGATGTAGATTTCACTTACTTAATGTAGTTTTTCTTTTTTTTAAATGAGAAAAAAAAGAACAAGGAATACACTCAAAGAAAAACCTTTTGGCCCCATAATTCTTAGTAGATCTAATAGAAGTTTTGCATGTTAAAATATCAATATTAATTGATACTAAATGCCTGATCCTTCAGATGGGCCTGAGCCATAATCTTCAATCTGAACAATTCCAAACTTTGGGATCACTTGAAATACAATCCTGATCCACAGTTTGTCAATGGCCCCAGTCCGTCCTGGGTCCATCCAAATTTTGAATCCATATGTCCTTTTACTTGGGGTGATGGAAACCTGGCTTGAAGGCTGGATCCAGTTTTGTGGCTTGTCTCTCTCCTCTTCTGTTAGATGTTTTTATCTCCAAAACAGTGTACACGCTCCCATTTATCTGCCTCCAGCTATACACATCTGCTTCCTTTCATGGGGAGCTATGTGTCTTATGTGTGCAGATCATAAATATGCAACTTTAGCCTATTTTAGGAGCCATGGCTACAGCATTTTCATGGTACCTAAGGATGTACTGAGAGCACCTTTGTGAACAACACCCTTTGGCTGTTTTCCCCACCTCTAGGTGCCAAAGAACTCAGCTGGGAGTAATATTGATAATATACACTATGGACCCAATTAATTTCTGAAAAGATCCATCTGCAGCCCCTTTATGTCAGGAAGAGTGACTTGATGTCATGATCCCCAACATGGAAAAGGGGACAAGAGAATGAGGCACATCATCAGTTCTTTGCCTCCTCTGCAGGAGCTGGATGCAGAGGGCATCTGGGGCAGCTGCAGGAGACAAAAGAGGACAGGCAGGGCAAGCCAGAGGAGGGGAGTGACCGCTTTGGGGTAGGCAGGGCTGCCAAACTCCTTAGGCACAGGTGGAACAGTGTTCCCTGCAAGCTATGCACTTGTGCAGCCACTTTGGAGAGATTCTGATGCCGCCCAGCAGAGTGCCACAACAAGGTTTTTGTTTTTACTAGTGGTGCACATTCACACATGCCTCGGTGCACATAAAAAATTAATTCTGTACATGGATGGAAAAAATGTGCACATGAATGGAGGAGATTAGAGGGAACATTGGTTAGGAGCCTTCTTATGAATGAAAGGAGGTGAGAGGGGCTGAAAATAATATGTTCTTCCTATGCAATTTGCACATTTTCCCTAAACTCTATGCAACACCACCACTTGCAGAAGGAGTGAATAAACCCAGAATTGGGGAGGGGGAGAGGGAGAGGGAGGACTGTCATATTCCAATGAATCAACTTAATATATAATATTTGTTCAGTCCGGTAGAGGTTCCAGTAAGAGGGAGACAACCCTAACATGTGCTTTGCCCCCCCCCCCCCCACCAGATTTATGAGTATTTGCTCTAATCTTTAATAGGAAACTCTGCGGCAACTGCCACCTCGCCTGCTCTCCTTGAGATACACAGCGGCTTGTCGGGGAAACGTACTTCATTATTAATGTGAATTTGTACATTTTTATGACACTGCTTGGGAGAAGGGGCAGGCGGAGAGTTCCTGGTGATATATGCTCATTTCTAACCATTTGTTGTCCTAGACAATCGAAGAACGATGATAAACATTGTTAAAGGAAGTGAAAGGTGCAGCATTGACATTTTTGAATGCAGAGGGGAAGGGAGTGAAGGAGTCGGTTGGAGTGTATTCAGTGTGGTCATTCTCTTTCACACCATCCCCTTATGGCAGCTATGTAAGGTCAAGCAATGGAGCAATCTATACAGTGGTAAATGCTCCTTCCGTTTTTCTACTTGTTTCTCCTCTGGCCAAGAAAGGAAGTTTGCACTTTGTATTTCTGCATAGAGCAGGCTGGGCCTGACAATGGGGTGAAGGGGAGCTGGGGAAAAGGAGGAGTACAGGGAGGGGCAGTACTCATCTCTTTGGTAGAGCCCTGTGCAGTGTCTGCAGGTTTGGCTTCTGATCAGGGGATTATAAAAGTGGGCTGAGGATTCCTTGCACTCTTATCTCCTCCCTACCCCCTCCACCCTCCAGCCATAGCCACACTAAAAGACTGAATGAGCTAAGCCTGTGTGAAGGGAAGGAGTGAATAAGGCCATGACTATTCCCACTATCCCTCACAGCTGGTTCTTTTCCTCCTCCCTTCTCCTCACATACAGACACACATAGGGGGGCTCAGTGCCCAGTTTTCAACCAGAATGCCCAGATGAAAAGGGACCCCGGTGGTCCTGGTCAGTACAGCTGACCAGGTCACAAAGTATGGTTGACCACAACAGTCAGCTCCATGCAGCTCTTGGAAGCAACATCTCTGGCTCTAGGCTTCAGGTGTGGCCACTGCGGTTCTGGGCACTGCCCCTGAGCACAGCGTAGGCACCATCCTGAGCACTGGCTCCACAGCTCCAATTGGCTGGGAACCAAGGCCAATGGGAGCTACGGGGTGGTGCCTGCTGACAGGGGCAGCACACAGAGATCCCTGATTGCTCCTCCTCTTAAGAGCCAGAGATACATGCAGACTGCTTCCAGAAGCCGCCTGCCTACATCTTTCACTGCCTGCCACCCCCCCAACCACATGCTCCAGCCCTGATTCCCCCACACCTTCCTTCAAACTCCCTTCTGAATGTCTGTAGGAACACGGTGCCTCTGCCCTGTTTACAGAGCAGGGCTAGGATTTCAATGCATGGTTGAGCCCACACCAGAAATTCCCTCTCATACTCCAACCCCCTGCCCCAGCCCTGAGCTCCCTCCTGTACCCTAAACCTCTCATCCACAGCCCCACCCCATGGCCACCACCCCCACCTGGAATCCTCACCCCCTCCTGCACCTCAACCCCCTGCCCCAACCTGGACAACCTCCCACATGACAAAACCCTCGGCCCCATCTCCTAGCCCCTGGCTGCAGCCCAGCTCCTCATTCCCAACGCCACACCAGAGCCCACAGAGTCCTTACCCCTCCCCTCCCACACACACACCAATCCCCTGTCCTAGCCTGATGAAAATAAGCAAATGAGCAAGGGGGTGGAGAAGAGTGTGCAGCAGAGTGGGGGGAGGAGGAATGGAGTGAGTGTGGGGGTGAGATCACAGAAAAGGGCAGAACAAGGCAGAGGCCTCAGGGAAAGAGCAGCTATGGGGCAAGGGTGCTAGGTTTTCTGCAATCAGTAAGTAGGCAACCCTAGGCATAGAGAGTACATCCTCCACCTCTTTAAAGGGCCATGCAGCATATACACTCCCCCCTCCTCATGTTCCCCCATGGAGCTTTGAGAAGCTTTTGTGCCTGATTGAGACACCAGGGTTTCCAGATTCCTGCTGCAATGTTGTGTCTCTGCCCTGCTTCCAGAATAGGACTGGGCTTTCATTGCTTGGTCGATCCCACTGCCTCCTGCTAGAAGAGAAGAGTTTTCTGTGTTTTGCATTCATATTCTGCTTCCCAGCACTAAGCACTCGAGCTCCTCAGAGCATCAGATGTGCTTAGCAGTGGAGTAGCAGTAAGTCTGTGTGACATTTTCCTGCTCTTTCTTTAGTGCGGCCTGGTACTTCGATAAGGGGAATTCACAGCCACTTTGCACTGGTTATAGACACGCACACGATTTGAGGAATATGCCCAGTACAAGGGGCTTCTCTGGTAGGCATAGAGGCTCATAGGCAGCTGATATAAGCCCTGGAGACTGTCCTTTCCTGTATTGGTAAAAGGCGGTAGGACAAACAAGGGTCAGTAAGATGCAGCGTCTCCACTTTCATTCCTGTACAGGAAGGAATCAACCCTAAGATATAGGAGAAAGTGAGAGTTTTCAAACTTTGCGCCGGTGCTAAGTGTTCTTTATGACACTGTCCTTTGCTGACCATGGAAGTAAATATTATCTCGAGTTTGCTTGTCCATTGTGAAAGGATGAAGAAAACACAGAAGGGAATTTCCTCTCTGCTTAGACCTCTCACAGCCATACATAGATTACAAGAGCAGGGCTGGGTACTGAAGGCCCAATCAGGCATTCAGAGGAAACCCAGGGAACTCTGGAATAGCACCTTCCTAATATTCCAGGGAGGCACAGCTATACATTGTAAGTCAACACAGATGAGACTGTTTGTTCCTTATTGGTTTTGCCTCAAGCTTTGGTAAACCCCAAAGGCACCTTTTGTGGAGGCAAAAGCTGTTGTTTCATTTCCTGATGCCTTTTCTTTCACCCTTTTCTTTCACACTGAAGACAAAAAAAAGGTGAATATTCTCTCAAAGGCCCCGTTTAGTGAACGCTGTCCCAAGTGCACTCAGCTGATGCAGATTCAGCCATTTCACTATGAAAATGAGCCAACAGGAAGTGGCAAAAAATTCACTCTGTCCTGAATTCACTCTGTTCATGAATGCTCACAACATTATCTGCTCTTTGTACCACATCTCAAGCAGGTTGCTTAAAAGTGATTAGTCACACAGATGCCCTAATAGTTCCTGGCAGTGCAGTATTTATCTCTAATGCAAACCTCCCTCTCCATCCCATGCTTCAAGCCAATGTTTAGAAGAAGCTTTCCACATGCCAGCCTCTGTCATCTCCCCAGTGCAGTTCCTCCTGTCTGCCTGACAAAATCATCCCCTGGGAATAAATTACACCATTTCTTTTAATTTCTGGAGACTGTGACTGAGGTATACATTTCCATGTGAGTTGAGTCCTGGTGGATACCAACTTTTTCCCTCTGCGACTGTTAGAAAGGCTGTCTTGAGTGGGCATTGGATCAAGCCCTAAGGGAGATCACAGGACTAGAGTCCTGCTGGGATATGATCATTCTAGGGCCTGTTTCCTCCTGGCATAATAATTTATACCTGTGTAAAATGAGTGTATACCATAGAAAACAGGTACTGTTCTTAACCCAGTGATTTTTCAAAAAAAATTTCTCCTGACCCAATTGAAGGAAATTGTTGATGCCCGCGACCCAACATAATTTAACAAGAGTGTGGGCTCTGAGGTGGAGCTAAGGATGAGAGCTTTGTGTGTAGGAGGGGGCTCTGGATGTGGGGGGTAGGGCTGGGGCAGGAAGGGCTTACCTTGAATGGTTTCCGGACACTGGTACAGTGAGGTTGCTAAGGCGGCTTCCTGCCTCCTCTGGCACCACAGACCATGCAGTGCCCCAGAAGCAGCCAGCAGCAAGTTCCCAGCCAATGGGAGTGTGGAGCTAATACTCAGGGCAGGGGCAGTGTTCAGAGCCCTGTGCACTGTCTCACTCTCCCCCCACACAGTCTAGGAGCCAAGCCTGTTGCCGAATGTTTCTGGGGCTCACCCCAGCCTGCGGTGCCAGGACAGGCAGGTAGCTGCCTTGGCACCTGCACAGGTCACCTGATTACCCTGCAGCAACAAGACCCAGAGCCTGACATTCCACGACATGACCTGTAGTTTGAAAAACACTGTTCTACACCTAAGTTACCCTCACTTTACCCAAGATACATGCATAAATGACTCACGTAGCACTTGGGAGGTGCACCACCCTCCTATGCCCCTGCCAAAATGTTAATTGTTAAATGGGGCCCCCTCGTGCCCCCTCCCTGCCCTTCAGGGTGGGCCTCTTGAATCCGTCCCCCTGCAGGCACCAGTTACCACTAGATACATGACTATACAAGGTGCAAACCACTGGTGAATCAAGGCCTTATGCTCGAATGTCTAGGTAGGCACAGTAGGTTAACAATTCACTGTGTAAGTCACTTCCCCTCTCATTCATTTGGAGCCCTCTTCTGTTGGCTATCAGTTTATGGTGTAAGACCTGAGTCTCTTCTCCGGCTTTTGCTTCAGGGGGAGGATTGTAGGGGAACGTATGTCATTTGTTTTGTGGGGTCGAAGTGTTTTAAACAGTCCAGGAAACCTGTGTTATTTTTTAAACATTGCATATACTCCCATGAACTATGAGAATGGCTTCATTTTATAAATCAAAACTAAACTTTCAGATTTTCCAAGGGGATTAGGGGGAAAGTGTCTACATCCATATTTCAAGTCTTAAAAAATATCAACGGGATTAATAAGCATAGCTAGTGTGTAAAAGTACAACCTGCAATTTGTTTTCCTTGTGCCATATGTTTTCTGTGTCTCTTACCTCCCACATACAAATTGCACAGAATAATATGGGGTGTACACATTACTCAGGATTATTATATCAAGCCCTTAGTAGCTGGGGAGATTTCACTTAGATAAAGTCAAGGTACCAGGGGGGTTTGTTTTCTGCTTATTCTGGGTTCACTGAGTAGAAAATTAAAGATCTCACTGTGCTAGGCTTCATGTTATTCAGTTTTAATTTAGTTTCACTCCCTGATTCTCTGTCCCCCCTCGCCCTTTGAGTATTGCCACTAGGTGGTCCAGACCTCAATCAGAAGATTTACTGGCAAGACTAAATGTATGAACACATTGTTTTTCCAATATGATTTAATGACCTTTTTGGCATTCCCATGGCTGTTGAAATCTTCCGTAATTATTCCCTTTGGTGGTAGAGTTTCCTGTTGATCAGGTGAAAGCTGATGCAGATGTCAAATGTCAATATATTTGCAATCCATAAATATAACTACTTGGTGCCAGAGTGAACCAGGGTTAAGTAGAGTGCAGCAATAGACACCAAAGTCATGGGCTAGCTAGATCAGGGGTGGGCAATAAGATGGAGGTGGTTCACCAGGGTTAGCCCCTGGCAGGCCACTGCCATTTTATTTACCTGTGCCTCCACAGGTATGGGTGCTTGCAGCTCCTGTTGGCTGCAGATTGCCATTACCAGCCAATCAGAGCTGCGGGACGCAGTGCGGACCAGGACACAGCTTCTCACTGCTCCCATTGGCTGGAAAAAATGTTCACAGCCAACGGGAGCTGCAAGCACCGAAAACTACAGAGATGCAGGTAAATACAGGGGCAGCGGCCCGCCAGGAGCTAATCCTGGTGAGCCACATCCAGCCTGTGGGACAGTTATTGCCCACCACTGGGCTAGAGCTTATTGCTGTAAACAAAAGAATTAAGATATCGCCTCCAAAAGGTTATGTGCCCTCGTCTTCCTCCCGTTTACCTGTCACTCTGTAGTGGTTTTCTATATTACAGCTCAGCACTTAGGAATCTCAGCAACCATCAGGTTCTGTAAATCTAAAGGTATTAAGAGTAAAATAGGAAGAACGGTCTTGTCACTAAAATACAGGCTAGAGAGTCAGGAGGTCTGGATTATATTCCCATCTCCACCATTGACTCATCTTGTGACACGGGGACTTAATGTCTTTATGCCTCAGTGTCCCCATGCAGTGGAGATTAATTGCCTATCTCATGGGTTTTGTGAAGCTGTAGAGCTTGATCTGGCAAATACCATGTGAGTTGGCCCTCTAAGTTAACAGGACTACTCACATGAGTAAGATGTTACAGAACTGATCCAGAACTCATTTATATGTGTAAGATGCTGTGAGATGAAAGGACAAATGTGAGTGCAAAGCTCTTATTTCATTTGTTATAAAAGGATTTGTTATGGATCAATCACATAATTTTCTATGAGACTTTTCCTAAGTACCTCAACTTTGACTTTTGGCTCTAAAAAGCCCCAGTTTCTTTGACCAATAGTCTTGCTGATACATATTTTATTTCAGACTGCCCTATTTGGAATAAAGATGCCTGTTGGGCATTATAGGGTATTCCCAACATTAGAAAAAAGCTATGTGTAAACACAATGCCCTATGCATGTGCCCTTTGAGCATGCTGAGAATGACCACCGCTGAACTGAAAGAGGCTGTAACGGCTAATGAACTGGGAAATATAGCGGAGGCATTTACTGAATAACGCACGGAATTCTTTCGACTCACCTTGTAGAGTTTTAACCTTTGAACGAAAGCATCCCTAGTTCAAAATCCAATGTCTCCTCTGTCCTTGTGTTAATTTTTAAATTATATATCATTGTTGAGAGGCCTTTGTGGTGAGCATTACAGACTATTTTTCATGTCTAAAATGGGGAATTATAACTGAACATTAGCTACAGCCTTTAAATCACACCAAACCAAGTGACATCTTCAGCTACTCAGTAACAGAGTGGAAGAATGTAGCCTACATAAAATGTACGGGAAGAGGAAAGCGAGGGCAACCACAGTGGCAGAGATCATTGTGCCTGGAGAAAGACAGAAACTAATAATTGTGCAGATTATGCAGCGCTTTGCACTTCAAGCTTCCCGGAGTCCTCCACAATGAGGAGCTAGTGTCAGCATTACAAGTCCACAGAGGTGCAATCAGAGCTGAGCCAATCTGAATGTTAATGCCATGATTGGAGGCTATTTCAACCCCCGCAGCCCCCCAGTGCCACACAATAGGCCTTCTGTGTTGCTAAAGGATCATGGACAACATGTAAGAGACTCTGAGTCTGGAAACAGCCAAGCCTCTCTTTTGCCTCTTGGGGCATGTCTATGCTGGAATTAAACACCTGCGGCTGGCCTGTGCCAGATGACTCAGGATAAGGAGCTCAGGGTAAGGGGCTATCCAATTGCAGTGTAGACATTTGGGCTTGGGCTTCAGGAAGCCACAGGATGGGAGGCCAGTGGCACAGGAACATTTTTAAGAGTGGAGGTGCTGAAAAATCAATGTTCCCTCTGATCTTTTCCATCAATGTAGAGATTTTTTTCATCAATGGGTGGAATAAATTTTATGTGTACTGAGGCGTTTGCAGATGTGCACCACCAGTAGAAAAAAAAACTTAGTTGAGGGAACTCTGCTAATCAGCTGGGAGCATTTGAATCTCTTCCGAGCAGCCACACAAGCACTCAACTTACAGGGAATACTTCTGACAACCCTCTCTTACACCGTCTTTCCCCCTCAGCTGAAACCAGCAGCTGGGACCTGGGACCCAGGGCTGGCAGCAGAGCCCCCAGGTGCAGAGCTGGCAACAGGCCCCCAGGTGCTCAGGGCAGTGGCTGGGACCCTGAGTGTTGAGCCAGCAGCAGAACCCCCAGACTGTTGAGTGGCAGCTGAGTCCCCGAGGGTGCAGGGCCAGCAGCAGAACCTGTGGTGTGCGAGGCGGCAGCCAGGACCATGAGAGCTAGGTCAGGAGCCCTTGCCTAGTTCCTGCACCTTTGTGGGAGGGTCCCAGGGCTCAGACTTCAACCGGGGCCTGAACGTCTACTGCAATTACACAGTCTCTTAGTCAGGGCCCCTTAGCCTGAGTCCGCTGACGAGGGTCAGTAATGGGTGTTTAATTGCAGTGTACGCTTCAAGTCCCAAGGGATATCCCCACTCTTGGCTTCCTTCAGCAGGTGTGAATAAGCAGCCTCTCCGTCCCTCTCTGAAAACACATACATATGCACCCACACCAGACTAGTGGCCAGAATTCATATCTCCCTGGGATTTGCCCTTATTGCTCACTGCAGTTTATTTGAGGTAGAGAAGGCTGGGACTAGGATGTAATAAACACAATTACTGAGGCTGCTGGAGAAGCCAAGCTGAGCACAGAGCTCTCTGGCCCTCTAGCTCACAGACTGAGGAATACAGCTGCTTCTGTACAAACCTGACCCAGACTGCGGAAGGGATTGCTGACAACACTACTCCACCGCTACGGCCTTCACTTGAATAAAATAACAGCAGTAAAGGGCAATCACCGAGCTAGGGGGTTTCAAAAGATGCTGTGATACTATCAAAGCCTACCTGGTGAGGCTAGTGACTGTATAAGTGCGTGCAGGGGGTGGGGAGAAGAGCTCCACAGGGTAGGAACTATCTTGTACTGTGTGTTTGTAAAGCACCTACCACAACAGGGACCTGATAGTAACTAGGGACTCATGATGCTAATTCAATCTTAATAGTACAGCTGGTCCCCGAGTTACGAACAGTCGATTTACAACTGTTCACAGTTATGACCAAACCTCCCATTAAGCGGTCGTAAAGGCGGTCCCCGAACAGCGCTGTCGCAATGTAACTCAATGGGGTCCGACTTACAAACATTTTGAGTTACGGCCAAGTGTTTGGCCCGTAACCCGTTTGTAACTTGGGGACTAGTGGTAGTAAAATAGTAGGGTATGTCTACACTACCCCGCTAGTTCGAACTAGCGGGATAATGTAGGCATACTGCACTTGCAAATGAAGCCCGGGATTTGAATTTCCCGGGCTTCATTTGCATAAGCGGGGCGCCGCCATTTTTAAAACCCTGCTGGTTCGAACCCCGTGCCGCGCGGCTACACATGGCACGAACTAGGTAGTTCGAACTAGGCTTCCTAGTTCAAACTACTGTTACTCCTCGTGGAATGAGGAGTAACGGTAGTTCGAACTAGGAAGCCTAGTTCGAACTACCTAGTTCGTGCCCCGTGTAGCTGCGCTGCACGGGGTTCGAACCAGCGGGGTTTTAAAAATGGCGGTGCCCCGCTTATGCAAATGAAGCCCGGGAAATTCAAATCCCGGGCTTCATTTGCAAGTGCGGTATGCCTACATTACCCTCCTAGTTCAAACTAGGAGGGTAGTGTAGGCATACCCGTAGATAGGAAGAGCTAGGTATTGCAGTCACCGTATTTCAGTATCGGTTCATGGGGGTCTCTTAGGGTGTCTCTAGACTACAGGGTTTTGTCGACAAAGCAGCTTGCTTTGTCGACAGAACTGAATGTAGTCTAGATGCTCTTTGTCGACAGAAGCTTTGTCGACAGTATCTGTCGACAAAACTTCTGTCGACAAAAGCCTGTAGTCTAGACGTACCCTTAGTATGTTCTGTATTGTCCAGTGTTTAGAGACTTCTCAAACCGTGAGGTCATCTCTGTGACTAGTCCAGTGCCAGTGCTCTGATGCGCCACAAAATACTAATGGCAATTGTTTCCACCACTAATTAGGATTGGTTCTCTCTCTGCTGGTGGCTGATGTATGCCTCCTTGAGGAGATTTGAGCTAGATGATGGTGTTTTTAGGGAACACAGGGAAACGACTGCATTCACCACAATGAGGCTGTGTCCAGACTCAGGGGTTTTTTTCGAAAAAAGTAGCCTTTTTTCAAAAAAACTTCACCTGCGTCTAGACTGCAGCCGCGTTCTTTCGAAATTAAATCGAAAGAAGGCGGCTTTTCTTTCGACGGTGGTAAACCTAATTCCACGAGGAAGAACGCCGTCTTTCGAAAGTGCTCTTTCGAAAGAAGGCGTTCTTGAAAGCAAACAGGCTTTTTAGAAAGAGAGCATCCGGACTCACTGGGTGCTTTCTTTCGAAAAAGCGGCATGCTTTTTCGAAATTCCACATGCAGTCTAGATGCTCTCTTTCGAAAGAGGCTCTTTCGAAAGTATCTTTCGAAAGAGCCTCTTTCGAAAGAGGCTTGCAGTCTAGACATAGCCTGAGAAAGAAAAAACAAAATACAGGACTATGTAGCACTTTAAAGACTAACAAGATGGTTTATTAGGTGATGAGCTTTCATGGGCCAGACCCACTTCCTCAGATCAAATAGTGGAAGAAAATAAAAGGCATTCTAGTGGGAGGGAGCAGTTGTAGTGGTTAGTGCAGGGGACAGGGCATCAGTGCTTCTGGGGTTTGCTCCAGATTCAGCTGCTGACTTGCAGTGTGGCCATAGATAACTCATTTAGCTGCTCAGGTCCTCAGTCTACCTTTCTGGACAAAATGCCTCACTCACCTGCTGCACCTCACAACGGTGCTGAGAATCAGAGTATATTATAGTGCTGTGAGATCCTCAGATGAAAAGGAGCTGCTGACATGCTGGGCTTTTGTACTGATGAACACAGAGTTTACTTCTCCTGTGACATGGAAACCATTTTCACCCCTTCTCAGCCCCCAGCAAGCCTCCTAAAAACCCATGGCCCCAATTCATCAGTTCGTGCCTATTCACCAAAGCATTTAAACCTCTGCTGAAGTATCACTGATGTGCTTAGGAGCCATCTTTTTGTTCTCTGTTTGTAGGGTGCCAAGAAAATGGGGTCCCATAGCATAACTAGAGCGCCTAGTAATAATAATCATAATAGCTGCTTTGTCGGATAGGGGCAGACTTAAGAATGTGCCAGAATGTTTTGCTGAATCAGGTCCTCTCTGCTGTATGTTTATTAGACCACTCAGCAGCAAACCAGGCAGCAGAGAATTGTTGAAGACCTGGTTTATCTAATTGTGTGTCTAAATCATAGTTGCACAGTGATTCAAAAGAAGTAACTTTACATTCTGTGCAGAATGATTAGGTTATATGGTCAGACTCCTGCAGATGGTCAGTTTGTATCATAAAATTTAAAATTACAACTTACACCATGAAGCTACTGCCACAAATGCATTATATATTGTAGCACAACAAGCAAATTAATATTAGATGCCATATATATATGCCCAGTCCTTAATGTGAACAGAGGATGAAATATTCTCTCCTCATCTCATTGATTCAGGTTCCCTTCAGAGCAGAATTAAAATTGCCTCGTAGCACCTAAATGGGAAAAAAAACCCTACTGTGGTTCCAATTCTGCATGGTGCTAAGTACTGTCATCTCTCCCAGACTTGCATTTAGCACCTCTCCCTTGAGCGCTGTTCTGAATTGTGCTTCGTGCCTGCAAGAGCTGAGCTCTCAGCAAAATTCTTTTTATTATACGTCATAAAGAATCAAGGCTGTGAAAAGAAAACTAGAGGAAGGAAAGTAGGAGCATGCTGGCATGCTCACGTACACTGGTGTAAATTGGGAGTAACTCCAGTGAAGTCGGCTGAGTTACAGTGAGAATCGCTGCAGTGAATCGAGCCCTCTGCCTGCAATAGATGAGTGAAATACCTTACAACTGTGTGTCCAAGAGCCTGCTAAGCTTCTTGTAGAGTTGCTGTCAGTATGCCCAGGGCAGAAACATATTTTTTTCCTTACTGATGTACATAAGGGCTCTGCTGCAGCCGACAACATGAAATGTGTTCGTTCGGTTTGTTCAAAATGGAGTGTGTTTGTTAAGTGTTGCCTCTTTGATGTTGCGCTGCCATCTCCATCTTTGTCATCATTGCCCATCTTTTTCAATCTAATGAACTCAAACCATCAGTGCAACTTAAGTTCGGCTGTCTATTCTTGCATAGTTAATATTAAAAATGTACTAACAGTGTGGCTGCGAAATCAAATTATGCACATAAATATGCTGGCATAGCAGAGGAGGCGGCAGAAGCTGAAGTTAGCAACATTGATGCCAGTTCACATTTGCAAATCAACCGTCAATCTGTCATTAAACATGTTATCAAATGATGATAAGTGTATGCTTCTTGCTTGCATTGGCGCGCTTATTCCCGATGTTGATGTGCATTAATGGGATAATGTGCATTAACATAGTCTTGCTTCGATGAACACAAAACATTTTTTTATCCGTCTCAGTTTGGTTTCCCCTGTGGCCCCCAAGTAAGTGTTTTGTGTTATCAAATTGCCAAAAAATAGGAAAACACATTTCTTTTAATTAGCAAGAACCTTTAATCATTATTATGATTATTCGTTAATTTTTAATTTTATCCAGACTAACGCCTGTGTTTTGGCAATGGGGAAGGGGAAATAAAAACGCATTCCACTGTCTTCTTTAAGTAAAACGATTAATGTCAGAAACTCGGAGACTGACAATTATGTGCTGTCTTAATGCACTGGCCTTTCATCTGCAGTCCTTGATTTTGACAGGAGTGATGGTTTCAGTTCAGTGATATGAAAGGCAAGAAAGGAAATGATCTCAGGCATTTCCAGCCCCTTGTATAGGACTGCACGCAGACACAGCTAACACTCCGTAAGCTGGCTTCATTTAGCAGGTTTACCTGTCTAGTAGGCAAATAATGTATCTTGAGATTTTTTACTTGCTCTGGGAGAAAACTGAATTTCTAAAGGAACTTCCTGTTTGAACCTCCAACCATATTATCCACCACTGAGCACCATTGTGTGTTCACTGTACCATTGTCACAACATGCTCCCAGTAATCTTCCTGGGCAATAAAGAATTTGTTTCATTGGAGAGAGCAAAAAAGTGACTGAAGGCACAAAACCATAAAGAAACATTGCTGGTAACCCATTGTAAACCAACTGTCTTCATGCCTGGTACCTTGTGCTTTAGTGACAATCGCTTTATAGTGACAATTCCACTAAACCCTAGTACAGTCCTTCGGCTGATCCCTGATGATTTTTTGGAAAGATCTGTTGCCCTAGGAATCATTGGACCAAAAATATATATATATACCCAGTTCTCTGATTCAAAGTGTAGCTGCCAACTGGAACCAGTGAAAGACAGTTGAAAAAATATGAACTAGAATTTCCATTATGGATGAGGTCCTGTCCTTACGCCCGCCAAGTGCTTCTCACTCTCACTGCCCTTGGTTGAGTACAATAGGAATTGTTCACATACCATACCTTGTGAAATTGGGCCCTTAAAAATTCCTTCAACCTTTAAGAATTAAAAGTTGATGGGAATTTTGAAATTGACTTAAATGGAAGCAGAACAAGGCCAGCCCCAGTAACCTTTTGCACTTTGGTGGACCTTTGTAGTTAAGGATTTCAATGCCCTTTTAAACAAGCATTTGACTCAAGCCTCTCCCCACCTCTGTGACATAGATAATTATTTTTAAAAACCCATTTTAGGATGTGCAAAATGAGGCATAGTTATGCTGATTTAAGCAGGTTTATACAGCAAGTCAGTAGCAGAGACAGGAATAGAACTCCAGATTGAAATATTGGCCCCATTCAGGTCAGCGGGAGTCTTTCCACTGAGTCCTCAATCAGAAGTCTGGGGCCCCCTCAGGGGTTCAGGCAAGTTTCAGGGTCTCCACCAGGAATGGCAGGCATTAGACACACTAAAGCCCTGGGCAGAAATCCAAAGTCCCACCATTTGGGACTGTAGCCTGGGCTGGAAGCCATGCCACTTGGAGTTGAAGACAAAGCCTAAGCAACTTAGTTTCATGATATGGGACCCAGGCAATTGCTCTTCTTGCTACCCTCTAACCGTACCCCTAGCTTTTATATGCAAAAAAACCAAAAAAAAACCCCAAAAAACAGCAAGTTGTCATGGCTCAGCTGGACTGTGGGGTTTTTGCAGCAAGTTGCTTTTTTTTGGTTTGGGGGGGTTGTTTTTTTGGGGGGGGTTTTGAGTTTGAGAATCCCTGCGGTAAGGCCACGATATCATTCTGAGTTCTAGATTCAGAACCAGTATGGTCTGTCCAGCACAACACTTCCTTCCTTGATAGTTCAAATTTCTTCAACCTTAAAGAAAAAAGAGCCCAGTAATTAGGGCCCTACCAAATTCTCAGTTCATTTTGGTCAATTTCATGGTCATAGGATTTTAAAAATGGTAAATTTCATGATTTCAGATATTTACATCTAATATTTCATGGTGTTGCAACTGTAGGGGTCCTGACCCAAAAAAAGGAGCTGTGTGGGGGTAGTTCAACTTTTAAATATCATGATTTACTATCAGATAGCTAATCTTTTCTGACAGGTGGAATTTACTCTAACACTGTTTTGGGTTTTTTTTTTTACATTTCTGCGGACTTATATTGCATCTATTCCATAAAATAACTTGAAATTCATACATCTGGTATTTACACTAATGCTTGGGGAAGAAACCATATTGATTAGAAGGACCTACTATCTGCCATGATTAGATGTGCAAACCAAAGACCAAAATACTTACTGTTCAATCAAGAGGTTTCTTACAAAAATAATAAACACATGGAATACTCTTAATTACTTTTGGGTATGTCTACACTAGCTCATTAGTTCGAGCTAGGTAGGAAAATGAGGGCAACCAGAGTTGCAAATGAAGCCTGGGATTTAAATATCCCGGGCTTCATTTGCATGTTCCCGGGTGCCGCCATTTTTAAATCCCCCTTAGTCCAAACTCCGTGCCCGCGGCTACACGCAGCACGGAGTAGGTAGTTCAAATTAGAGTTCCTGAGGAATAATGGTAGTTCGAATTAGGATCTCTAATTCAAACTACCTACTCCGTGCCACGTGTAGCCGCGGGCATGGAGTTCAGACTAAGGGGGATTTAAAAATGGCGGTGCCCGGGAACATGCAAATGAAGCCCGGGATATTTAAATCCCAGGCTTCATTTGCAACTCCGGTTGCCCTCATTTGCCTACCTAGCTCGAACTAACGAGCTAGTGTAGACATACCCCCAAATACTTAATTTAATACTCTTCCAAATTCTCTTAATTTTAATCTTCAGTTAGACTAGCTACCTTTAAATATCCCCATAACAAATTGCCATTTATAACACGTCTGATTGGGAAAGATAGCAGAAAAAAAAGTCCACCTGGGTTCCAAGTCCTGCAGAAATAGTGATTGACAAAGAGTTTTCAAAAGACTTTTTAATGTGAGGGCTTGTCTACACTTTGTGGGTTATAGTGGCCAAACTATGGTGGTATAGCTGTGCAATTATAATCCTGTATTGCAGTCTCATTTTACAGTGACAAAGGATTCCTCCATTGCTGTAAGAATCCCTGAGTAATGGTAGTGAGGCAGATGTAAGCATTGTTTTGCAGACCCTACACTGGAGGAGTTAGGTTAGGATAGCTATGTCGTTCAGGCTGAGCTATGCTCTGAGGCCTATGTCACTTAAACCCTACTGCAAGATAGCTATGCCAGCCTCAATTTTACATGTAGACCAGATCTGAGTCTTTTCTCTCTTTTATAGCTCAGTCCTCTGATCCTTTTTCTGAAGGAATTTCAATTGTTTCTGTTTTCTGTTCCTACACCCAAGCTTCCTCTTTCAGCAGCAGGATTCATAGTTTCCTATGTGTAGCCAAGATCTTGTGGAACCAAGTAATTTAAAAAGTTCTACATCTCCTGACTGCTCAACACTAAATAAAACTCTGGTCATCTGAAGAAGTGGAAAGCTCATGATACCATCTGCATGTTTTGTTTGTCTCTAAAATGCTACCAGACCATTTGTTGTTTTTTAAGTTTACACTAAATAGTTTCATTGGCATAGCTACGTCTCCAAGAGGACTGAAATATACATATCCAGAGAGATGTAGTTAAGTCAACCTAACCCCATTCTTCCGTCAGCATAGCTACTGCCTCTTGGGGAGGTGGATTACCCACACCACAGGCAAATCCTTTTCATCACAGGAGTAAATATCTGCAGTGAAGTGTTACTATGGCACAGCTGCAGCACTGCACTTGTGCTGGTGTTGCATTTTAAGCATAGACATAGAGAGTGTGTGTAGACTACGGAGTTTTGTCGACAAAAGTGGACTTTTGTCTACAAACTATACCTGGGTCTACACTACCACCGAGTTCTGTCGACATAACGTCGATAGAACTCGGCAGTTTTGTTGACGTCAGTAAACTTCATTCTATGAGGAATAACGCCTTTTGTCAACAAAGTTCTGTTGACAGAAGACATTATTGCATCTACACTGTCCTTTGCGTCTACACTCTCATGTCGACAAAGCATCTTGCTTTGTCGACAGAACTGGATGTAGTCTAGATGCTCTTTGTCGACAGAGCTTTGTCTGTCGACAAAGCCTCTGTTGACAAAAGCCTGTAGTCTAGACGTACCCAGAGTGACAAAATGTCCTGATTTTATAGGGACAGTCCTGATATCTGGTGCTTTGTCCTATATCAGCACCTATTGCCTCGGACCACCTTTCTCCCAATTTTTCACATTTGCTGTCTGGCATCCTTTGTAGACATAACCATAGTGTTCTCATTGGGAACCATCCTTCTTGAAGACTCAAGTGTTCTATTTTTGCATCTCACCAAACTCTACTTCCCTGTCCAATTTTAAATCTACATTCTTTTTTGAAAAAGTTTAGTCGAGTGACTTGCTTCATGAGTAATTTAAAAGTACCCTCAGGTTACTAATTGTTCATGATACTATTTGATAGAAGTGAAGAATTCATTACTGCACTCATCAAATCAGAAAATCTTTCTGGCTTTTTACCAAAGCAGTTCGATGACAGGTTTTATAGCTTGTAGACCGTTCCCTCAAGTGTCCTACAAAACTTAGTTGTCATTTTTTGTCCCTCTGGAAAAAAAAAGTTTCTGCTTTATTTTGATAACATTTCTAATCCAGGATTTCATTCTCTTTTTCTCTAGTCAGGAGACTTGAATGTAATTTAATGAGATGAATCTGAATTGTTTACAGAGCCAAGAATTTTTTAAATATTTGATTGACTCCATGACACTCGTAATTCTCCCTGCAAAAAAGGAACAGAACTCAGATAAAACAAATATTAGAGGTTGATTCTACAAGGCATGATGGCCCAGATCTTCAAAGTTATTTAGATACCTAACTTCTGCTGATTTCAATAGGAGTTTTTCTCAGCCTTGCAAAGGTACTTAGAATACTAAGTGCCTTGGAAATTGAGGATACAAAGTACTTCACTAAAGGCATTTGGGTTCCTTTATACCCAGAGGGACATGGAGAGAGATGTGCTACATAGTTTGGAGAGGAAAGTTTCCAAGAGAAGGGAGAGGATAGGATCAGGAGACTAGCAGAGGATGACAAGAAAGTGCAAGAGTCCAAATGTAGGGGATGCAAGGGATTAGGACAGGCAGGAAGACTGGGGATAGAGTGCTGTGTGAAGGCTGTAAATTCTATAGGGAATTGAATGAGGAATTGTCTGGATCCTTTCACTGTTCTTCAAGACCATCCTTAGGATTTATGGGGCCCTGTGTGGTAGTGTCAAACTGGTGCTTCTATACCTGACGGTAGCCAGCGAGAGGAGGAGGGTGATTTTTTAAAGATGTGATTTTATAATCTTCAACAACACACCAATGAAATATTTTCAAAACAAATTTTAAATGAAGGTTCTGTCGACTAACACAGTAAATTCCGAAATGGACAGGATATACCTGGGGTTGGCAAAGGCCTGTTAAACTGCTTCATTGCCACTTGAATGGCTTTTTCACTGATTCAGTGTTCTGCTAACAGGCCTGACAGGCTTTTTCTCTTTTAAGTTAACTAGATCCTCTCTGGATGGAGGAAGCAGAGCCACAGAAGAGGCACGGGGGGGCCCTGAGGCAGCTGCCTCAACTGGCCTATGGACAGGCATCATCCTGGGATGCAGAGGAAACTCCCTGCCCCTCAGCTGCAGCAGTAGGTCTGGCAGCCTGCTCTGCTCTTCCACCCCACTGCCCTCTCCCGGCCCGCTGCGCTAGGCTTCTCTGTGGTAGCAGGAAGCAGAGTGGCTTGGCCCCAGGCACTCTGCTCCCTGCTATCATGGAGAAGCGAGGCACAGTGGGCTGGGAGAGTGGTAGGATGGGGAGAGGAGCAGAGTGGAGCAGCTCCAGCTTCCCTGCCACCATGGTCAGTGCAGGGGGTGAGACCCTCCTGCCACCCGGTCTCCAGTAATCCTCTGACTTGCGTCACATGAGACGGGGGTAAGAGGGTGAAGCAGGGCCAGGAAGGGGAGTGGCAAGGCAGAGCAGGGCCAGTACCGGTGGGGGATGGTGTGGAGCAGGAACAGGGTGGAGCAGAGGCGGGGTAGTGCCTGCAGGGGGGGTTGCCCTAGGGATGGCCCTGAGAACAGGGATAGGAAGAGTCAGGCAGATAATCATTAAGACCCAATGGTGCCCCAAGTTTTGCCCTTTGCAACTGCATGTTCTGCATTGGGGTAAGGACTGCTTTGCTGTTCATTTCCAAACTTGTTGCAAGAGAGAGAGAGTAAGAGAGAGAAAGAAAATATGGAAAAAAACAGCAAGAGGCATCCTCTGCTGTCTTAAGTCTGCCCTGCTTTTCTTCCTCTCTCTAAGGGTATGTCTACACTAGCCTCCTAGTTCGAACTAGGGCAGCTAATGTAGCCATTCGAACTTGCAAATGAAGCCCGGGATTTAAATATCCTGGCCTTCATTTGCATGTTCCCGGGCGGGCGCTATTTTTGCAGGAGGAGTAACAGTTAGTGTAGACATACCCTAATTTCCTTAACTTTTTTCTTATAGCAGGAACTTCTCTACTTTCTTGCACCTGGCAAATTACTACACCCGGTGAGATGCAATGAAGAATAAAGCTCCTCATGGCTAACCATATATCCAAATCCAAGCTCTTGATCTGAATACTCTAGCAATTTGGAGATGTTTGGATTTGTGCCCTTGCTACTTGAACCAATTAATGTGACTCATTTTCATAAAGGAGTTTGAAGCTATTTGATTGTCCGTTATTGTTAAGTAGTGTTATATCAAAAGAAATGAGCAGTGGGATGCAGGGAGTTAGCAGCGACAGGGCTATGCCCTTCTTCTTCTTGCTCCTATTCTTTATTAGTTGTTCTTGTGATCTGTCTTAGGCCTCATTTTTGGAGTGTTTTCAGTTTTTGAAAATGGCAAGTAGTGCGTCAATATGTTTTCACCATATGTATCAGACTCCGGAAAGAGGCAGCCACTGGCCTTTGTCATGGCACAGTAAGCATTTTCTCAGCACTTCAAGTCGTTGTGTGTGTGGCGGTGAACGCCAAAGAATTAATGAGGAATTTTATAATGTTGCATTTGATTCACAGTTCACTGCAGTTCCCAAATTTAAGGTGAGTCCCTGTTTTACAATTTCCAATGTCTGTGCTATAGATTCTCCATGCTGCACCAGCCTTCTGGTTCTCCTCTTCCTGGCACTTTTACAAAGACATGCTCTTCTGTGTAGAATGCGGGTAAAATTCTACCAAATTGGAAAAGTCCTTTTTTACACTTCCTTATCACCCGTGCCTGCATGATAGCATACAGAATCCTACCCCATTCTTTCTTTCCCAAATGTTCTTTCTCACTTATAACATGCTATTGTACACATTCTTTACTGATAAAGATTTTTGCTTTAACTCACCCATTCCAGGCTGAGCATTGCCAAATGGGCTTGTTAACAAAGAGACATATTCTGATCTCAATTCTGCTGGTATAAACCTGGTGTAAATCTCCACTGAATTTAAGGAAGTGTCTCTAGATTCACAAAAACCAGACCCATGTTTTTAAGTATTGGAATTGGAGTGGACAGCAGTTTTATATGGATTTTCTGAACAGCTTTCATTCTGAATTCACCAAGCTGGTCTCATGCACTGTCTGCTTCTGTTGACATATAGAGCTAGCTTACTCCTTACGGCCATGTAAACAGGGAGCTTTTAAAGAAGAACATATCAAACTCAAGATTCTGCTTAAGAAGCCCTCAATTTATCAATAGTTAAGCCCTTAAAGTTCCTACATCATGTATCTGAAAATTTTTAAGGTCCGGGGATCTCATTAAAGTTCTCAGTAAATTTTGTTCTGTAGGGAAGCTTTAGCCCTGTAATTCAGTTGCATACATTTAGTGCAAAATGTTATCCCTTGACTAGGTTTTTTTAACCCTAGCATTGCAGACAAACCATTCCATCTCAAAATGGAATGAAATTTTTTCCTAAGTAAGGTCTGTAGACTAAAGCATTTATTTTATTTTATTTTATTTTATTTTATTTTATTTTATTTTATTTTATTTTATTTTAGTGTTTACTGTCAGTTAATAGTCTTGTTTATGTTATTACATTTAATGAATAAATATATCAATCTGTTCATCAAACCAAGTTTTGTTTACACTCTTTAATCCTCTTATCCTCTTTGGAAGTGTGTTATATATTTTATTTTTATAATTATCCATTTTAGTCATGTGTAACACTTGCCAGATTGCTGATCACATGCTACTTGATTTACAGAAGGCAAATAGAGAGAGAGGCCCCAGCTGAGAAATTCACGTATGGATCTGATATTCTAGATATTTAGATCCAGGGCTTTTGTTTGACCTGTTATATAAATGCCAGTGGCAAAGTTGGGGTCTGACTTTGATCACAGTACAGTAGGTTGGATTCTGTCATTACTACTGAATTTGGGTGGGAATCATTACAAAGTGTTGGCCAGTAGGGAGATTCAATATTTGGATGCTTCAACTAAATTAGAAACATCATTAGCTGGTAGCTGTAGCAGGCTTTTATCCACTAAAGTCTATGTGATCCAGCCATAGAAAATAGCCCATATTGGAGGACTCTGTGGATTACTAGTGCATTACATCTAGTTCCAAGGTTTTTGTTTTGGGACTTTTGCTAAAATAAAGATACAGGAAAGGCCAGAATGAAAAGCCTAGATCCATAATAATAATATTGTTAGTGTTATCTATTTGTACTGCAGTAGTGTGGTGAATACACTAGTTGTTATATATGCTGATAGGAAGACAGCATCCTTACCCTCAAAATATGCATGTTAAGAATTGTTCTCCTTTTAAACATTTTTGACTGTTGATTTAGTCCTGCAACCATCTCCTGCATAATTGTGTTGGGAAGGCCATGCCCTCTATAGGATTCTGTAACCAAAGTTCAAGTGAGGGTGGGAAAAGAAGTCAGGAGAGAAGAGTAAAAGCCCAGGAAACACCTGTATGCACATACTATATACCAAGGCAAAGCATAGCAAAGATTACACCAGTACAGCTGGGCAAGAGATGCCTTATAACTTGCAACCTAATACAACTGAAGCAGGAAGAGCATAGCTTCCTCCTGAACAAAAGAACACAGAGAGATAAATGGCTTCAGAAAGCTATATCTGTATGTGATTTTTTTCCTGGCCCTGGTTTATCTGGTTGCTGGGAAACTCTTTAACCCCTGAGATTTTGAAAAACCCACTTGTCTCTGTCTGATTTGAATAGAACTTCTATTAGTTGCCCTCAGAAATAGTCACCTCTGTGAAGAAGTCATCCAAGGAAGGAAAAAAAATTGCTTTAGAAAGTGAAACAGCCAAGATGAATCCCTTTTCCATTTTGTACTTGGAGATGAAAATATCATAATAGTTAAATAATTGTTGAGAACTTTCCCTGAAAAAGAAGAAGAGGGGGAAATATACCACTAGTTGAACATACAGGGAGGCTAGAGGGAGTTCAGTTACCATAGAGATTATTACTGGTAATTGGTTCTCAGTGGCAGATGGGGTTCAGTTAGAATAACTTTTTTTTAATTGGTAATTTACTTGTGCTGGATCAAGATCTGTGTCAGGTCCAGATTTTCCTTTTTACCTATCAGTTTTTTTGACATGAAGCAATAATCTCTAGTGTGCCAGATAGCAGCCATTTCCTCAATTTGTAAACATTAACAAGGGTCAAGGGGACGTAAAATAACATGTGGACAAGTCACTGCATTTGGATTTGACCAGTAAGAAGCAAAAAGGAGCAAAAATGTACACAAATCATTGCTTAGAATTGGCATTTGGCTTAGTTCGATCATTAGCACTGTTCCATGAAAAACCATATTGGTATTATAATTACTACTACCCTTATGAAGGATAAAATGGAGAATCCCACCACCACCACCCCATTCTCTCTTGCATAGGAATAGGATGAAACTGGTCATTTCAAATGCTGTAAATTCTTCATGGTGCATAAACTGATAATTGGTAACATTTACATGATATTTCCTCCCCTTCCTGCAAAATCCTAGTGCCAATGTGTGTTGTAACAGCTTTTCAAAGCCAGTCCTTTCGATAGCCGTTTTAGAGGAAATGGGATAATGCATATTTAAGGGATGCTGCCAAATTGAAGGTTTTTTTTTAATTGACTCACTTCCACAAGTTCCCTTTCCTGCATTTGTTAAAAATAAAATCCTTTTTCAAATTATTATAGGATTTTCCTGTTCTCCTGTTCATGTTCAGAAGGGGCTTAAGTTTCAGCAAAGGAGGTTTAGGTTGGACATTAGGAAAAACTTCCTAACTGTCAGCTTGGTTAAACACTGGAATAATTTGCCTAGGGACATTGTAGAATCTCCATCATAGGAAATATTTAAGAGCGGGTTAGATAGACACCTGTCAGAGATGATCTAGATGGTGCTTGGTCATGCTGTGAGGGCAGGGGACTGGGCTTGATGACCTCTCGAGGTCCCTTCAAGTTCTAGTATTCTATGATTTTTTGGCAGACTTAAGAGCAACACCTAATACAATTGGATTCCTTTCCTCTTTATCACTAGGTACACCCCAGCGTGCTGCTTGCTGGCTGCTCTGCTTCAATTTTAGTTTCAGGATCACTGCTGGTGTTACTGGTACACAGGTACACCATCTTACGGAGCCTGAGTGGAGGTGCATACCCCATCAGCAAATCAGCGAACTGACAAAGTGCTGTCATTGGTGTGGTGTAAACAAACTGAGAAAAGGGGAGATGTGCATGTTTATCTCTAATCTCCTTCAGTGACCGTGATCTCAGGGTTACTATTGACAATAGTAGGCACCACATTTCCAATGGAAATGTGATTTGGTTTTTTGAGTTGATGGAGTTGCTTTACGGAAACAAATTTAATTCTGCTTCCCGCTAAGCAAGGTCCAATCTCATTACTGAAACCACAAGTCGTACAACTTTGAATATTCCCCATCTGTCAAAAGAATTTAAAATAAAGATGGAAATTGTTTCTTATGTTTTGTGCCACCCTTTTATAGTTCCTCAATGGACATTAATTATCACATCAGGCCTATTTAAGCCTGTACAAATCCTCCAGCCTCTGCCTGTGGCTTCTTTTAAATTAAATATGCCCACAGAATAGTAATGCCGACTGCTAGATTTGAAAATATATGGCAACACTGCATTCTGAAGGGTTAACTATGAACGTTAAGAACCAGAACATGGGCCATGTTCCCTAGCAGAGTGAAGCAGGTAGAGATCAGGTGACTCAAACCAGCTGAGGACTTTTGAAGAGTGAAGTAAACCAGTATATACAGCATATATACAGCATTATAACTCCTGGGCTGTGGGATCTGAATACGTCTACACTGCAGTAAAAAAACCCACGGCACAGACACAGTTGGCCCAGATGAGCTGGCTAAGATTTAGAGTTTCAGCTGTGGGCAGTGTGGGATTCGTGCAGGGCCTGAGTCAATTTGAGGAACTTCAAAGGGCCAGAATTCTGCCTCTTTCCCCTGCTTCTCCTTCCTCCCCTTTGCCCTCAGGCCCCTCCATCCTGATCTTTCTCTTCCCTCTGAGACCTTGCCCCCACCCAGGGCCAAAGGGGGAACCTGACTATGGTAGCGTAACCATGTTTCCCCTTCTCCACCTCCACACCTAGGAGCTGGGGAACTGGCCTACGGCCTTCCCTCTTCCCCTTCCCTCGGTGGAACTGGTTTGAACCCCATTCCCTCATGCAAAGCTTTCCTGAGCCCTTCTCCTCCACTGGCCTGCCCTCCCCACCCCCAAATGATACATCTTGCCAAATGATCATCCGTTGCCAAGAGCAAATGGGACAAATTACTAGTTTTATTAAGAATAACCAGGGCATCTGGGCAGGGGAGCCCAGCAGCCCTGGTTCCCTGATCAGTTCTCCCCTCAAGGCTCCGGCTTCCAGTCAGGTGGAAGGCCTTGGGAGCAAGAAGAGGAGCAGGCGGCAGGCACAGGCCTGATGTCAGGGAGAGGTGAGGTGTTTCTTTGTGGCCAGGGCCCCAATAAATCTAAATTCACTTCTGGCTATGGGACTAAAATGGCTGTGTAGACTCTCAGGCTGTGTCTAGACTACATGCCTCTGTCGTCAGAGGCATGTAGATTAGACACATAGGCAAAGGCAAATGAAGCCGCGATTTAAATGATCGCGGCTTCATTTAAATTTACATGGCTACCGCGCTGAGCCGACAAACAGCTGATCAGCTGTTTGTCCGCTCAGCGCGCTAGTCTGGATGCTCCCCTGCCGACATCAAAGCCCTTTGTCGGCAGTCCCGTTATTCCTCGTGGGATGAGGTTTACCGGGGCTGCCGACAAAGGGCTTTGATGTCGGCAGGGGAGCATCCAGACTAGCGCACTGAGCGGACAAACAGCTGATCAGCTGTTTGTCGGCTCAGCGCGGCAGCCATGTAAATTTAAATGAATCATTTAAATCGCGGCTTCATTTGCCTTTGCCAAAACAACAAATCTATATGGCTCCGTCGAAGGAGCCATGTAGTTTAGACGTACCCTCAGGCTCAGGCTGGAGCCTGGGCTCTGGGACTGTGTCCGCTAATGGCACTCCTGGCTTGGGTCTGCCACTTGAGCTGCATCCACATTGCAAAACAACAGAGCGTGGATCTGTCACTGCACATGTCAGGCCCTGATCCAGCCCCCAGCACAGTTCTAGGACCCATGCCCTGAGTGCTTGCTGAGCTGCGTCAGATTGATCTGTGTGTGGAAGAATGTGGGGATTGGGCTCAAACCTGAATCCCAGCATAGGTGACATGCCACAGGCCTTTTTACCTCATTCCCATATGCTTGAAGCTCCTGGGGTCTGGAGAAAAAGGGCACAGGCAGAGTGACCCTACAAGTAGCATTTTAAGTTGATTCATTTTGTAACCCAAATACTGCCCCTTCTCCAGGTGTGTTGAGCATCCCTCTCAGGACCGCCAACAGGGGCGAACAAAGGGAGCAGTTGCCTTGAGCTCCTGGCTGCCACTGCTGCTGCTGTGGCAGTGGCAATGGCTGGAGACCCGAGCCCTTTAAATTGCCACCAGAGTGCCGCACCATGTGCCCTGGGCAGCTCTGAGGGGTGGGGTGGGTGCACTGCACTTTGGGCAGTGCCCTGCCCAGCCCCTTCCGCTGGAGACCCCATCCCTTCTGGGAGTACAGAGCTGCCCCTCCCTTCTCTGCCCCCCGCTCAGACACATCTTGCTGTCAGCTCCCCTGAGCCTTCTCTAAGATCTTGGCTCGCCTCTTGTGTACACCAATGTAAATCAGGAATGATTCCAATGAGCCAGATTCTTGCCTTTGCTATAGCTAAACAAAGAGGTCACAAAGCCGGTTGAGTAAGCTGCGTGAGTATTCATTTGACATATGTGGAATTTGTGGGTGGCACCGAGATGCAGAAGTGGGAACAAAAGGGGCATGTCCTGAGAAGGAATAGGGAGTCTCCAGTTTCATTCCTCATTTGCTGGAACAGATCCTTGGGCAACTCGGTAGCTGGAGGATTAGGAAAGCACAAAAGTATTTTATAAACATATTTGCCCTTCCTCTCAATCCTGTGCCAAGTACCCCTAGGCCATATCAGAGAACCAGAACTAGTAGCATGACACTAGTATAATACCTGTAAGTAGGAGGAAGGGTCTGGCTAAATGGGCCAGATCTCCCATTCATCACACAGGCAGCATGTTTCATGGGTCTGATTTGATCTTAGAGTGGAATTGCATTGGTGTAGCTCCATGGGTGTAGCTCTTCTCTGTTACACCAGTGTAAATCCAAAGCAACCTCACTGAGAGCAGAATTCAAATTAGCCCCGTTGAGTTACTTCTGATTTACTGTGGAGTGAGATAAAAAAAATTCATCCTCATTGACTCAAGCAAGAGAATTTTGCTTGTCTGAGGGTCCCACAATTGACCCTAGGATTGTTTGATTGGCTTGAAAAAATAGAAAATCCATTCTGTAATTCTCAGCTTATTTCAAACTTGCACTCTACGGATGTAAATCCTGTTTAATTGGTTAACTGGTTAAACATATTCTTTAACTGGTTAACTAATTAAAGGGGGGGTCTGCTCCAACCCAGCTGGGCTGTAATACAGACCCTGAATACAAAGCAGACCCTGACTGCAGAGCACCCGGGCCAGCCATGGACACAGGCTGCCCTGGGTGCTGGAGCAGCTCCTGCCTGCAGCAAGTCCACTGCGGACAGAGGCTGTTCCAGATGCCAGAGCATTCCTTGTCTGCCAGCAGTTCACTACGGGGCTGAAGCAATCCACCGTCTGTGCAGGCAGGGAGCTGCTCCAGCCCCCACTGGTTAACCTTGACCAGTAAGCCTCACCCATTACGGGTGAAGCTTACTGGTTAACCGGTTAAATATTCACATCCCTACTGCACTCATCACAAGAATAATTCATTTCAGCCCCCCTGCCAAAAAGTGCTTTTCATTGCCTCCTTTCCTCATTGTAAATGACCTTTATACTACGATGATGCCTACTGTGTTGAGTCTTAATTGCTTAATTAGAGAAACAGTTTTGCAGTTAGACAAACATTTGAAAAAAATGCTTTTTAATTGTAACTAGGTTGTTTTCTTACATTTTAATTTCAGTCAGCATCGTTTTTAAGAGCTTCAAAAGAACATCATCAAGGGTTTCATTCTCTCGCTCACTTTTTTTTCACCCACTCACAAAATATCGTTTGTAGCATCTGGTTTGCACCAATCTGTATTTTATTGCAGGATTGTTTATGACTGAATGTACGCTAGCACACTGAATCATTTGTTTTGAAAAATACATATAGGCCCCATCTGCACTGAGTTTGCACATTTTGGGAATGTTGTGGCTCTATCAAAGCAAACATCTAATGTAGAGATGCTACACTGGTGACTTTCATTGGTGTAATGTACCCAGTCTGAAACAGATTATTTGTACCACTGTAGCATTTCTACATTAGGTATAGTTACAGTGATGCAAAACTTCATTCTAGCCAAAGCCTAATGGATGTCATTACAAGCCTTGCGAGCAGAGAGAAAAAATATGATTGATCAAATTTAGATCTTCCAGGTTTGACAGTATCCACTGACATTTCCGCCATAAATGAAGAGACAAGATCTCCTTGCTGAGCTCTTCCTAGAGCTGTGGTTCTCAACTGGTGGTCCATGGTGACTTTTTCGGTGGTCCACAGGAACATTTTCCAAAGTCACACAGCGTGAGCAGGCGGCGCCGTTAGGCTGTTTTATGCTGTGTTCACAAGCACGCAGTGCGTCATCCATAGCGTCACCTGCAGGAGGAATTCTTGGATCTGAAAAATGATTTTGCAGCTCAAGACGTGTATTATAGAGACATTTGGGGCCAGCATGACCAGGAGTTACCCAAATCTGTCAGCACACGTAGTCAGATTTCTTTTGCCATTTGCATCAACTTATATGTGTGAGACTGGATTTTCGTGTTTGTTGCACGTTAAGTCCAAACAGAGGAATCGGCTTGCAGTGGAAAGTGATATTCATTGTGCATTATCAAGTACTACTCCAAACATTAAAAAGCTTGTCAGTGAGAAGAGAATCCAAAAATCTGTTAGTAAGAAATAAATTTCAAACCAAAATGTTCGTTATCTGCTCTTTTTTATCATATCTCAAAAAGGAGGTGGTCCACGAAATTTTTTTGATTGGCCTGGTGGTCCATGGACTGAGAATCACTGTCCTAGAGTAATATCTTGCCATGTTCTTACATGGAAATTGAGACCAGCATGAAAAGGGGTGGGGGAGGGAAGCACTACAGAGATAAAGGGCTGAAATAGAGATAATGGACCCAAAAGCTACTGTAAGCAAAATCAACAATTTAAATCACTTAAAAACTTGTATTAAGCTTGAAAATTTAAGTCCTATCAGAGCAAGATGTGAATAGTTACAATGTCTGTTTGACGAGATCTGTGATCTGTCCACTTCTGATAAGTGGAAAAAGAAAAATGTGAGCATTAAAATCAAGCACCAAGCAGGATTCCTTTGACTCTTAATAAATGATTAGAGATTATGCTGAAGCTACAGTAAGAAATGTTGCCAACCCTCCAGGATTGGCCTGGAGTCTCCAGGAATTAAAGATTAATCTTTAGTTAAAGCTTATGTCATGTGATTGAATCTCCTGGAATATCTCCAACCAAAATTGGCAACCCTACAAGTTCAGCAATGGAATTTATAACTGGGGACACACTTTTAAACTGATAGGATATTATACAAGTCACTCCTTTTTTCATCTTAAATTCTCTGATTCTTAACCCAGTGAGCAATTTACTGTTATATTTTACATTCCAGTAGAGTCTGAAGGCTCCCAATCAGAGCCCCACTTTGTGCTAGGTGCTTGACATGCACATTAAAACACAGTTCCTGACCCCAAAGACTTTCTATATTTTATTTCTATGATGCTAATGGAAAACCTGGTTTATATTCACACAGGGTACATCTACAAAGCAGTGTTATTTTGGAATAACTGATGTTATTCTGAAATGACACAGTGTATGTCTACACTACAAGCCTTTATTTCAAAATAATGTCAAGCTGGAGGACTTCTTACTCTGACTCATAGTAACCCTCATTTCATGAGGAGTAAGGGAAGTTGATGGAAGAGTGTTGTTCCTTCAACTGTCTACTATGTAGATAGCACCAAAAGCTGAATTAAGCTATTTCAACTTAAGCGACTCAGTTGACGTAGCTGAAGTTGCATAGCTTAATTCGACATTAACCCTGCTGTGTAGACGTACCCACACTTTGTTCAAACAAGTTTTGATACCTGTTTAGCCGCTCTGGCAACTTTGACTAAGTACAATTCAAGTCCAGATTTGGAATCCATTATCTTCCTTAGGGTGCTAGAAGCATGAATAATGAAAAATGTTGCCCAAACCTGATGATGCTGATATTTGATCAGTATCCAAACTTTCAGAGGAATAGGTGTGAAATTACTTTATTGTGGGGCAGTTTTGTAAATTTAAGTGAAATACAGTTTTCTTCACTGAAAACTCATAAATTGAATGCAGATTTGTAAAGTGATTGAATATTTGCAAAACTCATCGCAATACATTTAATGTCCCAATTTCTGTTTCTTTTTTTCCCCTACATTTATTTCATGTGGACGAAGAGAGTGCTTATATACTGCGTTTGAATCTGATGATCTGAATGTCAACTTCATTAACTAACTTTTTCCCTCCTGTAACAGAAACATGTAAACCTTATTCTAAACTTTTGTGTTCCCTGAAAATGGATGCTAAACCTCTGTCTTCCTTTTGCATATATTCAGCTTAATTTCTAAACTTTTCTTAAATATTTGCTGAAAACAGTGAACTTGACTTTTACCTTATACTAGTTTTATACTAGGTAACTCCTCTGAGTGCAGGTGGCTTACTTCTGATTTTAAGTTGAGGGCTGAATTGGGACATGAGGAATTATATAAAAAAATGTGGCAGACCTCTCAGGCTATGTCTAGACTGCTGCTTTTTTTTGAAAAAAGGTACGCAAATTGCACTCCACAATTTGCAAACTTTTTCCAATTGTTTTTTCGGAGACGCTTTTCCAAAATTTGGTCTGTCTACATTGGACCAAATTTCGGAAGAACCTTCTCTTTTGGAAGAGCCCTTCTTCCTCGTTTCACAAGGAAGACAGGGCTTCTGAAAGAGCCACAAAAAATGTTGGAGGAGCAGACACATTCCCTGGACACAGCAGAGATTTTCCGGAATATCTCCAGTATCCTGGAAAAACTCTGTACTCTAGTCATAGCCTCAGTAAAACAAACATATCTTCTGAAGTTATTGAGCTATATCTATAGGAAATTCTATATTGAGCCCTTTCACTGCTGGACAAAAAAGAATATCCCACACACTCTTTTTTCCTATTTTCTCTTTGCTGTCTTCTTTCTTTCTTTCTTTCTTTCTTTCTTTCTTTCTTTCTTTCTTTCTTTCTTTCTTTCTTTCTTTCTTTCTTTCTTTCTTTCTTTCTTTCTTTCTTTCTTTCTTTCTTTCTTTCTTTCAAGACTATACAATTTTACCAGTATAGTAATGATGGTTAGGGACATGGGTTTTCACCACATTTTCATGAAGTACACTTCCCAAAAAATGTGTGCTTTCTGGCAGTCTGTTTCACTCAGGGAAGTCACATAAGCCTTAACTGCAAAAATACTCTTTTGCTGGTATAAACTGCATCTACCCTAGGTTGGTTTGCTGGTCTAGCTCTACATGTAAAACCTTTTCTAGTATAAACTAGGTCCAGGCCTGCCGATGGGGGGAAAAGGGGGCAATTACCCTGGGGCTCAGAGATTCAAAGGGGCCCAGAGCTCTCTATTGCTGGGCAGATGGACCACTGGTCCCCTTTGAATTGCCACTGGAGCACCATTCCGCACAGCTCTGAAGGCTTGGGGGAGGCACACTGCAGTCTGGGAGGCACTAAGGGCTGACTACCCAAGGCCCCACTTGTTCCACCCAAGGCCCCAATTCTTTCAGGGTGGCCCCATGCACACTTTGCCCCAGGGCCCAAAGTGGCTTTCAGCCTCACTGACGAGGCCCAAGTCTTTCACTTTTAAGAGGTGTGCTTCTGAAATGCACTTACCTTGAATGTATCTGTTATACTAGAGAGATGGTGGTTGTAGAATGATAAATTCGTAGGCCAAGAACAAACTTCATAATGGTCCAGTTCAATTCCCTGAACACAATCTAGACAATTACACAGAGTGAGTCATGAAAATGTGATATAGCCTTACTAGATGGCAAAGCGCTGGTTCTGACTCCCAGTTATTTCAGTTATATTCAGCTGTAGTATAAGGGAGATGCAGAATTACCTGCCAGGTCCTCATGCAGGATTATGTAGCAGTGTTGAAAGAGAACAAACTTCCTCTGAAGAATTAATGGATAAATTTTGAAGGGGTTGTGATAATTGACAGAATCACTGGGACAAGAACAAAGAAAGACTCCGAACACCTACTCAGGGAAGATAATGTTTCTCTGCCCACCCCCACTAGCCGGCAGTGCAGAACACTCGCTACTGGGACAACAGGATAGAGTTCATCACCCCCAAGGTCCTGGAGAGATGTGTGGTTGTGGCATTCAGGTGCTCTGATTCACTCTTGAGTTCTGTGCTTCCTCTGTGACCTTGCATGTCACTTAATCTCACTGTGCTTTGGCTCCCATCTGTTTAATTGGAATGATAACAGTTCATTTCTCCATCCTTTGATCTATTAAGGTTTGAGCTCTTTGGGGCAGAGACTGTTTTATTACAGCACAATTGGGCCCTTATTTCAGCTGAGGCCTCTACATACTACTAGAATTTCAATAATAAACAATAATAAATATTTCCTCTAAAAAATTATGGATCTCTAGATATATTTATTTTAACCAGAGGTACTGGGTCTAATTATTGTAACAGAGCATGAAATTCTGGATCCCTGGTTTCTGTTACCTACTCTGTAGCTCACTTTCTGTTTTACCCTGGCCAGAATAGAGAATTATTCTGTACCTCAGTTTCTCCATATGTGCAATGGGGATAATAGTATCTACCTGAAGCTTTTTGGCACACAGTTGTGCAAAGGGCACCCCATTGTTGTTCATATCAAATTAAAAGGCCTCTATGATAACATTTGGTCCTTATGGAGATGTAACATGATGGAGAAAATCCACATGGCAAAACTAGTTAATGTTGTCCAGCACATATTATCACATTAGTTATTTCCAGAGAGCTAGGAAGGTGTCTTCCATCGTTAAACTATTTGCTGGAGTCCAACGGTTCAACAAAAAGGATTAGGATGGTTATGTTCAAAGAGAAGATTTGTTCATTGGGATTTATCCTTTTAAATATATGTAAGTCATAGAAAGATTTGAAGTTAGAAATATTGACTTCATTGATCTCTGCCAACAGCAGAAGAAACCCACGTGGGCTGAAGTGGAAAGTTTGTGTGAGATGCTTATGATAAAGATGTTATCTGATATGTTTAATATCACTTTATTCCTAGTCAAGGAGAATTAGAACTCCGACCTGGTCAGCTGATGACAAGGACAGTATTATTTTTTCATTATCACTATTCCATTTTAGGTTCTTGTTTTCCAGTTGTAGGGCAGAAGAAGCAGTTACACGACTCCTAGTTCTGCATTTTGCATACATTTTACACAGGGAGCATGATGAGCTATAAATGTAGAGAGTGGTGCCATCATCGTTCAGGGTAAAGAGAATACAGCGCAGTTTGTGATGCTGCGATTTAAAACAGTCAGATTCTGAAATCTGATTACCTGGGGGTGACAAGAAAGCCACGTGAGGCAAAAGGTGTTCAGCATCTGATGGATACTGAAGAGTTGTATTATTGCTCCTGGGTCCATCCCCTCAAAAAAAATCAAAGACTTTTAAAATCTGTTTGCTTTTTTAAAATCAACATGAAAAATATCACTATTGTTACCAGCACAATAGATAGATCCTGATCGTGTTGATAGATGAAGTAAGACCTAGGGTTTGGAAACATTGCTTTAGAGTCCTGTTGTATTGCTGTAAAGGTCTTGACTCCCTAGCTTTAGCAACGGAAAATTATAAAAGCTAAAAAGCCAGGTGGAAGGGGAGAAAAGTGGAGATATTTCTCTATCTCCAAATGGTATATCTGGAATTCACATTTTCCTGGTGTGTCAGAGTCTAGCTAAGAAAAGAGGGTCAGTTTATAAGCACCTTTTTCTCATTCTCAGAGGAGAAAGCAGAAAGCCATTTTTGTCAGTGTGCATACGAAAATGCCTATCTTAATATCTACAAATGGCCCCTCTCTTTTTAAAAATGAACTCCACGTTTCAGGCAGTACATCCTTTGTCATCACCACTGCCTTCAACTTTTGAACCCTGTCAGCAAAGGAGATGGGGGAATAAGTCCTTACCCCCTTGCTCACACACAAAAAATCCACAGCCCACAGATCTGAAGAATTCTCAAGGGGACAATTGAGCACTATCAAACACAACTGCAGTAATACTTTACTGTCTGCTGCAGATATTGAGCCCTCATTGCAGTAATTGTCATAGTGACAGAGCTGGGAACACTTGCTGTAATTAGGACAGTTGTTTTGTCATGTGTAACGATCTGAAGAGAAGCAAGGAAAAGAGGCGAATGAGCACTAATCTGCTGTAGTGTAGTGAAGGAGAACCATGCACCACGCACAAAAATACAGCATGGCAGATCATATATATTGTAAAGTCAGAAGCACAGGCATTTTGAGAAGGGGTGGGAGTAAATGTTAAAACAACATGCCCATTTAGGATAGTTCTTTCTTCCTGCATCATCTTACTGTGTCGGGCATGTGGAGACATTCATTAAAGATGTGATGTCTGACAAAAGGCTTAATCCCCAAATTAAAAAATAATAATTAAAATGGAATTAATATTATATATACATTTCTGTAATTCACATATGTGCCTTACAAGAATGCTATAGTTAAACATTTAAGACATTGAGCATGAAACGTAAGGGAAAACAGGATATTTGGAGGCGAGGTTACTGTTCTCAAAACAGTCACCCACACTATCTTAACTCTGCTCCATAATATTGCCAACCATCTCTCTTCTTCTCTCCCTTGAGTGTGCATTATCAAGATGAACAGAATCTTTTCTTAGATAGGTGAATGCCTAAATGTCTCCTTAGTTAGCCATTATGATTCCCATTGCACTAAGCTCTTCCCTTGTAATGGCTGGGCTGCACTCTTCTCATTTGAGCTTCATTAAGTGATAAGCACCAGACTAATGACACTTGGGGAAATTGGTTTCAACATGCAGTCATAGGATCCAGAATGGTAAAGAGTCAAGTAACCCAGCTCAAACACTCCATCTCCTGGCTCCAACAGTCGGGTGGAGTGGGAAAACAATCGGGACCCTGTCAGGTTTGGAATGGCTCGGCTCTCCTCCTGCTGCCTGTAGGGTCGGCGCAATGGCAGCTGTGTGCCCTACTCCTGTCAAGGACTGCTGCCTTGCTGCACTGTTTGTGATGCGGGGTGAGTATAGTGTGGCATCCCAGTGCCCCTTGTTCTACAGCACACACAGCACAGTGGAGTCAGCAGATGGCAGGAGAACTGCACCAGATCTGGGTGGGTGGGCTTGAGTGTGGTTTGGCCTTAAAAATTAGGCCCTAACAGACCTCTAGTCAGGAGCATAATTTCATTTTGCATAATTTCTCCACCTCTGCAAGACGCAGAAGCTGTGTTGGTTGCGAGGCTTTTCCCCACAAACATAGTGCTGGGTGGGTGGTGCTTAGGTTACTTGAATGTGCATCACTGGGGGAAGGAGGGGCTGTCTTCACACCCCCGAGTGACATAAGTTTGATTGATTTAAATGATACCTATTGGGTGCCTATGAGCAATGTGTGAGCAAATGGTGCTGTGTGTGTGTATTTGTACCCTTGCTCATTCCCTTACCTTTCTTGTAATCATCTCTGACACCGCATAGAGCCCTTAAATGTCCTTGTGTTCACATTCTCTGCCAGAGAATCTTAGTTGTTTTTTTGTCTGTTTGTTTTTCTGTAGGAGGATCAGATAAGAATCCTTTATACTGCCTAATAGGCATTGTTCTCGTCACTAGTAGCAGACACATGTTGTAATGTAATGTGCTGATGAGATTGCAGTGACTTGTGGTAGGTAGTAGCTTAAGTCAAATGAATATCTTCAACTATTAAGTCTCAGAGGGGTTACCACATTAGCCTGTATCTGCAGAAACAATGAGGAGTCCTGTGGCACCTTAGGGTTATGTCTACACAGCAGCATTATTTCGGAATAACGCCAGTTATTCCGAAATAACGTAGTGCGTGTCTACACAGCAAGCCTGTTATTTCAAAATAAATGTGAAATAACGGGCTTCTTACTCCAACTCCTGTAACCCACATTGTATTAGGAGCAAAGGAAGTCAGGAAAGAGTGCTCTATTTCGAAATAACTGCTGGGTAGACAACACCAAAAGTCAAAATAAGTTATTTCAACGTAAGCTACGCAATTAGCATAGCTTAAGTTGCATAGCTTATTTCAAGTTTAGCCCTGCTGTATAGATGTGCCCCAGGGGATGTCTACACAGCAGCGTTATTTTGGAATAACTGACAGTATTTCAAAATAACAAAGTGCGCGTCTACACAGCAAGCCATTATTTCAAAATAATTTGGAGATGGAGGACTTCTTACTCCAACTCCTGTAACCCTCATTTCATGAGGAGTAAGGGAAGTTGAAGGAAGAGTGTTCTTCTTTCGACTTCCTGCTGCATTGACAGCGCTGAAAGCCAAATTATATATTTCGATTTTAGCTACGCAATTGATATAGCTGAAGTTATATATCTTAATTCGTCTTTTGCCCTGCAGTGTAGATGTGCCCTTAGAGACTGACAGATTTATTAGGGCATAAGACATTAAGATATTTTGAGAAACAAATTAGTTATGTGAAGGGTTCTGTCACACAACAAAAAATGTATAGAAGAAACACAATAGAACTTATTATAAGAGGTTATTTCTCCTTTCCGCATAACTATGTACTAACTGTTGGATTCAGTGCAGTACAGAAGATCACAGATGTGTGTACACTGTCAGGAATTTGTGGGGATATGTAAGAATAGCCTTTGCTGATGGTCACTATGGTCCACAAATGGTTTCTATTTCTGTGGAAACTTTCGGAAAAACAAACAAAAAAAATTGTTTTCCTCAGAACTGATATTAAAAAATGAAAATCAAAAATTTTCTCTGAAAATGAAATATTTTTTATATTTGTGTTTTCAGGTTTTTTTATTTAAAAGTTGACATTTTTAATGGAAGTATTGTGGTTTTTTGCCAAAAAAAAACCCTGCTTTGACAAAACCCCAAATTTGTATTGAAAAATTGCTTTGACAGAAAATTTTAAAACTGACTTAGTGGTGTTCATTAATATCTGAACATTACAAGGAGTTCTACAGAACAGTGAAATGACAGAAAATAATTCATTTTGTTCAAGCTACACCTTAGGCCATCCTAGCTACTCTGCTCAGGTGAAAAATTCACAACCCTGAAAGACATTCACAACCCTGAGAGACATATGACCTAAGTCCAGTGTAGTTAGGTCAATGGCAGAGTCTTCCATCGACTTTGCTACCACCTCTCAAGGGGGTGAATTTACTTTAGAAAAGAAAAACCCTTACCATTGCTGGTGAATATTGTCGCACTACCAGAAGACTGCAAATATATCAATATCTGTAATATACCACACTGGGGTGATGTGACTGGCAAGAGACAGGTACTGAGAAGAGTTTATAACAATAACATAGCAGTTTTCTCTGGAGATGTGAAAAGAAGATGTTTTTATGGATAAAGAGACTGGAATGTGATATGAAAGCTTTGTGAAGGCAGCTATTTGTCTTTAATTCAGTTGTGTTCAAGTGGGCAGGGTCTAAAACTAGGAGTCCTGTTGAAGTTCTCGCACTTGATAGAGCAACTTCAGAACATTCTGTCATTGAAAATGCTGTTGCCAACATCCACAATGATTATATCTAAATGGAAGCTTTGGGATTTGGGTATTGATGAAGCATACGCAATAAAGAGTGAAAAGTGAATTTGAATAAGCAGTGAAAATTGACCAAAATGTGAGTGACAGGCTGAGGAAGGTCTGTCTTATCAAATTGCACAATCATTTCTGGGACAAATCTAACTGTGAACAACCTGTCTATATTGGTAAACAGATTCCATGGCTGCACTTACTAATTCAAATTTCATGTCAAGATTTCTGCTTAGTATCACTCTCCCTATCAGGCTCATTTTGATTGTGGTTTCTAAATCTGCCACTCTGGAAGCCTCCTTGTCAATACTATGTAACTTTTGATTGGCTTCCTCTGATAACTTGGGAGTGACGATGAATCCATACGACATGTTATGGTGTCGGCCACATGAAATTATTATGGTATCTGAGGCTTGCAATTTATATCAGCACACCCATCTTCATTGTTCACTTGTCCCCTAACTCATTTGTCTGTTTATTCACTTGTTAATTCTCATCTGACTCCTGGAATGTGAATTCTCTTGATCAGGAACTGTTTTCCTCATTGGGTGGGCTTGATGCCTGATCAATACCTCTGTGTTACTGCACTGCTGCAAGTATAAGTAACATCACCTAAAGCGGGCAGTGAAATACAACCTTGCCCTTATCTTTCTAAACTTCTAAATCCCGCCCCACATATTAAAGACGGTATATACAATTAATCTAATCCCTCTCTTTTTCTCCAGTCACGTTTCTAATGTACCTGTCACCACAGTATCTAGTTGCTCGTAATCAGTGGTCTGTCATTGCTAAATAAGTGTGCTTTCTTTAAGGTATAATTAGCTGGTAAGAATTTGTTTTGTTTTAAATGATTCTGTCGTGTGTTTCATTGGTTGATTGTGTTGCCAGTCAGTTGTAACACACATTGGAAGTGGAGCGGTTTGTGTAACTTTAGACAAGACTCCATTCTGACTGTATAGCTGAATGAGATGTCTTGTTAAAACAGCTGTTAGCATATTTTAATTTCTCTCTGGATCTTCTGGACTCTGCTTTTCTCTCTCCACCCTGTTTGGTGTCATCTGCCCTGTCATGTAAATAATTTCTAATCCAGGTTATAAAATCCAAAGAGTAATAGCCATTTCTCTATTCCTTTTGTACAAGGATGTATTGAGAAATAGCATCACTCTGAAAAGATGATACACGTGGTTGTGAGGTAATAAATGTTGTGTTACCATAAACATAACTGAGGGTTGTTACTGCACTGCTGCAAGCATAAGTAACAATCACCAGGGCTCACCAAGCGGTGGCAAGCCCCACTTGCCAGCCGCGCAGTTCTGCGCTCTGCGCATTCGCAGATCTCTCTGCGCCAGCTCTTCCGGGTTGTGATCTAGTCGCCATGGGCGAGTAGATTACATTATTTGTCGAGCCCTGACAATCACCTAAAGTGGGCAGTGAACATAACTTTACCTGCCAAGAGTTGAGTTCAGGGCACACAGCTGCTTATATCATTAACCAGAACTCTTTCAAACTGTGGTCACTGAAGATGGGTTTTCATCGAAAATTAAATTTTTCATGGGAAAATGCCTTTTTGTTGAAAATTTTCAGGTTTTTAACAGAAATTTTGCAATAAAACAAAGCTTTTTTATTGTACTTTTAAGTTTGATTTGTTTTTCAAAACCTTTTTTTACGTTTTAAAAAATAAAATGAAATTTTGCAAGTCAAATTTTAAAAATCTATTTCATTTTTCAGTTTTCTGCAAATAATATTTTTTAAAGTATTCAGAAATAAATTAATGGGTTTCAACTAGCTCTACTAACAGCTAAAAATTCATGAACTCAGGGTAAATCTATACTGCATGCTTATTTAAAAAATAAGCTATTCTGGAATAGTTATTCCAAATAGCTTATTTCAGATTAGCACGTCTACACGCAGGAAAGCCTCAAAATTAATCTGAGGCAGGCTCCCCTAATGTAGACAAGCTATCTCGATTTAGAGCCCCAGGAGGCACTGGGAAGGAATAACTTATAATGCCCCTGGTGAGGGGCTATTTCAAAATAGCAGCAGTGGAGCATTTACACATGCCTTATTTCAAAATAGGAGTTTTTTGGAATAGGAGTTATGCCTTGTAAAATGAGGTTTACAGATTTCAGAAGAAGCCATCCGTTATTTTGAAATTTTTTCAAAATAACGGAATGGCTGTGTAGACGCTCGCATTGTTATTTCAAAACTACACTGGTTATCTCGAAATAACGGTGCAGTGTAGACGCACCCTTACATTCAGTCTCGGTGTTACCTTCCTAAGTTAGCAGACAGGACAACAATGGAATTATGAATTCAAGTCTAAACACTTTTGCTGCTGTTTAGTTAATGTTGGCTCAAAAAGCAGGTAGTAAAGGAGGCTAATACTCAACTTTGTGCCTGCACCATGTTAAGGCACATCCATACTGCAGTTGGGAGCATGCTTCCAAGCTTAGGGTGATAGCTACATGCTAATGCTTCTCAAACTAGTGCACTAAAAATAGCTGCATCGCTGGTGGTAACAGAAGAAGTGGCTCAGGCTATCTATCCAGGTACATTGCAGAGCCATGGGAGGTTCTAGTCAGATGGCTACCACAACTACATTGATATTTTTAGCATGCTAGTGTAACCCACATATCCTACCTGCTGTGGTTCACTGTCCCACCTAGTAGCACCTAGACCACTTATAGAGAGAATGAATGAGTATGCTCTACAGCCTTAGCTGAGAGCCACCTGGCTTTATAGCTCAAGCTGTAGGGGCTCATACACTAAGCTGCAAATGATATAGGTTTGGTGCTGCTTGTTATCAGAGAAGCCAGGCCCAGTTGCTTTGTAGAGATTCTCCAAAGGGAATTCAGACTGAAAATATACATCACAAGGCATTTGCTTCTTGAATTAGTACCCCAAGTTTAGAAATTAATGTAAACGAGCGTCACTTGTATATAGTAAGTGCTGTATATGTAAGTTAATGCCATCTAGTTAAAACTCTGAGGGGAGGTTTCTAAAAATGTGTTTTAACTTACTGCTTTCCATTAAAAACATAAAATGAACTGATAACCCAGACCAGAGTGCAATAGATGGAACCAGGCCCTACTGGAGATGAAAGCTGAGCAATTTGGACTAATTTGGTATTTGTAGGGAAGCAAACCAGGCCCAAGTAGAAGAGGAGTCAAAAGAGAAGGACTCTGAACCTGTTGAATATTATAAGAAGATGAACAAAAAGGAGGACAATGCCAACATGGAAGTCATGGATTCTTGTAAAGGAGGTTGCAGCCACTTCGGGAGCTGAGAAAAAAAAGAGCAGGGTTAGTTTGAGTGAAATGTGAGATATGGAAATTAGTTCTAATTGTTTCTGAAGTTCTTCACTGCTAGTGAGAGCTGGTGGGAGATTTTTGGAGATCTACAAAAGGAAATCCATTTTTATTACTGGTGACTTGTGTGAATTACTTGTCTCACTTCTGCACAAGTTTGCCTGTAGGGAAAACATTCCTTCTACATTCCATTTTTGTATCATATTAGGCAGAAGTGACCCTTTCTGTTACCTGAGGGCACATATACACAGCAGGTCTAAAGCCAAAATAAGTCACACAACTTGAGCTACATCAACTGTGTAGTTTACGTCCAAATAGCTAATTTCAGCTTTTGGCGCTATCTACACAGCAGGAAGTCCAAGAAAGAGCACTCGTCTTCTGACTTCCCATACTCCTCGTACAATGAAGGTTACAGGAGTCAGAGTAAGAAGTCTTCTAGCCTGACTTTATGTCAAAATAACTGCTTGCTGTGTGGACGCAGACTATGTTATTTTGGAATTACATTAGTTATTCCAAAATAACACTGCTGTGTAGACATAGACTAAGAGAATAAGTAATCAATATGCTGTACCTAATATTAGTGGGCTTGATTTTTAATTCTGTAATATTTTCACCAAAAACAAACTCTTGATCCAAAGGGCATTAAACCTGGATATCTATTTTGAAGTCTTTTTTTTTAAGTTTGTAATTGTCTTTCCATTAGGAAAGATGTTAGAAATATACAGGCATTCCCCGGGTTACGTACAAGATAGGGACTGTAGGTTTGTTCTTAGTTGAATCTGTATGTAAGTCGGAACTGGCGTCCAGATTCAGCCGCTGCTGAAACTGATCAGTTTCAACAGCGGCTGAATCTGGACGCCAGTTCTGACTTACATACAGATTCAACTTAAGAACCCCAGGCATCCCCAAGTCAGCTGCTGCTGAAACTGATCAGCGGCTGATTCCAGGAAGCCCGGGGCAGGGGCTTCCTATAGTCAGCCACTGGTCAGTTTCAACAGTGGCTGACTTGGGGACGCCTGGGGCAGAGAAGCTGGGGTGCTGCTGGGTTGGTCCAGTAGTGCCGCCGCTCCTCAGCGCTACTGGACCAACCCAGCAGCACCCAAGCTGCTCTGCCCCAGGCGTCCTGATTCAGCCGCTGCTGAATCTGACCAGCAGTGGCTGAATCAGGACGCCTGGGGCAGAACAGCTGGGGTGCTGCCTGGTTGGTCCAGTAGCGCCCAGAGCGGCGCTACGGGACCAACTGGCAGCGCCCCAGCTGCTGTACCACAGGTGTCTGGAGCAAAGCCACGGAGCACGGGGGCAGCGGGACAGCCCAGACGCGCCGTGGCTGTCCGCTGCCCGCGTGCTCCGCGGCTTTGCTCTGCTTTGCCCCTCCCCCCCGTCCTCCTGGTCTGCAGACCAGGGGGATGGGGGGGGGGGGGCAAAGCAGAGCCAAGCCGTGGAGCGCGCTGCCAGCTGCCAGCCCAGACGCGTCTGGGCTGTCAGCTGGCCGGGCGCTCCGCAGCTTGGCTCTGCTTTGCCCCCCCCCGTCCCCCTGGTCTGTAGACCAGGGGGACGGGGGGGGGGGGCAAAGCAGAGCCAAGCAGAGCCAAGCCGCGGAGTGCGCGATCAGCTGACAGCCCAGACGCTCTGGGCTGTCAGCTGGCCGGGCGCTCCGCAGCTTGGCTCTGCTTTGCCCCCCACCCTGGTCTGCAGACCAGGGGGAGGGGGGGGCAAAGCAGAGCCAAGCCTCGGAGCGCGTGGGCAGTGGACAGCCCTGTCTGCTGCCCGCATGTTCCGCCGCTTTGCTTCCTCTCCCTGGTCTGCTGGAGACCAGGGAGAGGAACCCCGTTCGTAACTGCGGATCCGACGTAAGGCATCCCCAAGTCAGCTGCTGCTGAAACTGATCAGCGGCTGATTCCAGGAAGCCCGGGGCAGGGGCTTCCTGTAGTCAGCCACTGGTCAGTTTCAGCAGCGGTTGACTTGGGGACGCCTGGGGCAGAGCAGCTGGGGTGCTGCTGGGTTGGTCCAGTAGCGCCGCCGACGTAAGTCGGATCCGCATAACTCGGGGACTGCCTGTACACTCCATTACATTAGCTTTGTTACCATATGGTTCCATCAGCTGTCATGGGGTTATGCCTAAATACAACCAACACAACAGTGTGGATGATCAGGCCTTTACCACTTCAAAAGAAAAGTCAGTTAATAGGTCATTCCTGAACTGATATAATTAACTTCAATGAAGTTAGAACAGGTCTGGGGTTTGGAAATACAATAATAAAAGATTCTGGCATCTTCTGTCCCTTTTATTTGGCTCCCTCTGCTGCAAGGGGACGTTGAGGAGTTTCCCTGAGGAAGGGAAAATATAGGAGCTATTCCTGCTTTATGCCACTCTCTTTCTCCTCCACTTCGCAATTATAGAGCTGTTTGTGGACAAATCAACAGTCATGACAGTGATCAGGAGCAGATAGATATAAGATACTATAGACTGATGATTCCCAGCCACTGGAAAGGTCATTGAGGCTGCTCTAAGTTCTGGTCACATTAGTTTAGTTTACAGCTGCATAAAAAATCAGGAGCTAAAAGCCACCTTGGCTATCTGCACCACCATCTAAAGTCACATGCCAAGCCTAATTCAAAATATCTTGTGATATGGCTCAAGATGTGATAGAAAAATTAAAGCAACCCTATTGAGAGATTGGGGTCCATTACAAGCTTATTCCATTACAAATTTTCATTGCAAGTTCCAAGGTCAGGATTTCTTGTGTGTTTCTTGTTCTGATCTTTCCTAAAGTAAAGAATTCCATGGTTGCTAAGAGTCCAAACATAAGGAAAGAAAAACTGTGCATTGTTTAAAAATATCTAGCCACTACAAGGACCCTTTTTGAATTGTTTTTAAAATAAAATAACAAGTATGTAGGAATCCAGATATCCCAAACTAGGTGCAAAAGTCAGCCTTTAAAGTCATTAGTTTCAGATCTGGATTGGTGTCAGCATGTGAAGTTGCAGGAGACGGGCATGGGACATAGCTATAGACTTGATGTCTGGTCTAATGCAATTCTGTGGTGAGTTGAGAACAGTCCTTTTTGGTTGACCCTTTCCTTGTGCTACTTAGGGTACGTCTACACTACAGAGTTTTGTCGGAAAAATGGCCATTTTTCTGACAAAACCTGAGTTACGTCCACACTGCAATTGCATTCTTCTGAAAGTAAATTGAAAGAACAGAGAGGTTTTTCCAGCATTCTTCTATGAGGAAGAAGCCTTTTTTCAAAAGAGCTCTTTCGGAAAAAAGGCATGTGTGAATGGGGAAGAGGGAGTTCTTTCAAAAGAAGAGGTAAGACAAAAAAGCACAGGTTCCCTAGTGGCCACTCAGTCCACAGAAATCACTGCTTAAATGTGAGATAGAGTCCGTTCAGTGTGGACTCTGTCTTTCAAAAAAGCAGGTCGCTTTTTCGATGTGCTTTTGTATATGTGCACTCTCTTTCGGAAGAAGTTTTTTTGGAAGGTCTCTTCTGAAAAAAGTTTCTTCCGAATAAGCCTGCAGTCTAGACATAGCCTTAGATTTACATGCAGGTTAACATACCTATGATGTAACATTTACTGTCCTGGATTCACTTTATGTTGCTAGCTTGATTCTTTTGGAGTAGTCTTCTCCATGCCACGTCCCGGAAGGAAGCATATATCCTATCGGAGATCTTTGAAACAGACCCCGATGCCTCTTCTAAAGACAATTTTCCCAAAAGTGGATCTGTTTGTTTTTAATACAATGCTGCATTTACAAGAACTACAACTCTTATCGGTTTATCGTTAGGCCTCTTGGCTCTGGGCTAATGAGCAGAACCAACATAATCTTAAAGCATGTTTGCTCTGGGAATTTAAGTTTTTCTTTCAAATGATAAAAATCTCTTTTTTCTAGCTCCAGTGAAAACAGAGATTTCAGAAAGTAGTGAGGCCAGCCAAGTGTGTTGAAGTAGACTCTGGTTCCAACTAGCTTGCTGGCATTTTCTGACTATATTAGAATCAGTTATATTAAAATGGAATCCTGAGGGCATTGGAAGATACGGTAGGTTTCTTAGGGAAGGAACATTTGGTAATTTTGATCTTTCAGGCAGGATTTACAAAAGCTACAATAAACCAAGAGAAAGCTCATTAAAGATACGATGACATTTTCTTTGCAGCCCCTTCCTCAATCTCATAGTTGCTCTGAAAATAATCAGTAAACTAATTTTTATATTTGGGCTGGAACAAAGTAGGTAGAGGGGGCTGTCGATAGGTGGAACTATATTTTCAGACATTTTAGGCATGCAAATATAAACACAAATTAGGTAATTACATATACACATGTATCCAGTTAACTAATTGCACGTGCAGTTATTTGATTTGCATATAGAGTCATTAATTCCATGTGTAAATTAAGCATACAGTTTCATGAATCTTTTTTCACATGTATTTACCGTCTGTAAATCTGGTGTTTTGAATACAGTATTTTCCCATTTAGTGTGAAGAAGAATAGTCCAGTGATTTGGGCCCTTACATGGGACATGGTAGATGTGCATGCATGACTCTGCTCTGCTACTATCTCCTTTTGTGATCTTGGGCAAGTCACGTAGTCTTTCTGTGCCTCGTTTCTCCATTTGTGCAACCAGGATAATAGCCCAGCCATGTCTCACAAGGGAGTGGTAAAGATAAATACATTAAAGATTAGGAGGTGTTCAGATATTACATGAATGGGGGTCATGTAAATACCTAAAATAGATAACGTAAAGCTGGCATGCTGTTGCATCAGCATGTTGAGATGCAATATCATTGCCCCAAGAGTATCATTATGTTACAAAAATATCATAGCATAGTGTCTTCAGAAATTAGCCTCAGAGCATCACCCTTCTATCAATAACATTATAACAAAAGTGAATGTTGATACCAGATTTATGGCCTTTCAGCCTGAAATCCTGCTTATCCATGTGAAAGTCCCAGGCTGGGGCCTTACAGGCTGTTTTTGCACTGAGCAGAAGGGTATCTAGGATACTGTTTCAGCCTTCATACCCACTCCATTTGTCCCTGCTGCTGAAAGGGCAACAGTGATCAAGATGCTCAAAGATGTGGAGCTAAGAACTGGACGTGGTCCATGAGGGCAGCAACTTTAGGTTGCCCTCAAACTGACCACTTTCAGATGAATGACTGAGATCATTTCCTGGACCTTTACAATTCCCTTTTAAAAATGGGCAAATTTTCAAGAATGCCTGCTTATATTCCTCAATCCTAAGCGGTTATTTAGAAGTGACCTGTCAAAAGGAGCATGTACGCAGCTCCCATTGGCTTCGCTGGAGGTGCTTGCCACTTCTGAGAATGAGGCCACATTTGTTAACGCCCTAAATACAGATGTGGGAGCCTATTTTTAGGCACCCAGATTTGAAAAATGTAGACCACATGCCTAGAAACACTAATTTTTTTAAAAAAAATCACTCTTGAAACTGAAGCCAAATGGTTGATCTCTGAGCTAGAGCTTTTAACTAGTGTTTGTGAAGCTCTGACACCCTCCCAAACTCACAAGGGATCTCTTTTCTCTTTGAAAAACAGCTCATTATTAGGAATCAAAGACGTTTGATATTAAAAATAATTCTCCAAATTCGGGTTTGTCAAATGCAGGTTTGTACATCTCATTCCCTTCCCCCACTCTAGGTTGATTATATCTTTCAGCTGGAGCCAAACTAAAACTGATTCACCTTTCTCCCCCTTCAGTCACTCCCTTCTCCTTTCATTATCTTTATCCCTCTTTTCTACAATAGTTCAGCTATCTCTGCCTCACCATCTGAACTGCACCCCTTAAGGCAGCAGTATTATCCTAGGCACAGCTAGCAAAGGCTTCATTAAATTGCTGCTACTTTTTTGGTGCCCGCTGGACACTCTCAGAAGTCCCTGGGGCTTTGGCAGTGAAAGAAAGCTAGTCTTGCAGTTTCTCAGGAGGGGAATGCAAATGGAAGTCGAGGGAGCCAGCAAACAGTTAACGGTTTAATACTTTACTAAAAAAAAGAACGTGAAAGGAAGTGGAGAGAGCCAGCAAACAGTTAATGGTTTAATACTTTACAAAAAAGTCAAGACAGACTTGTGATTCTTGATGTTAATGAAGGTGTCACACATTGTCTAGAGAAAGTTGTGCCTGGCAATCTTCCTTTTTTCGGATGCCTACACCACTGACATTTCATCTCGCATTCAAAGAGCACTACCTTAATGAAATGCATAATTAACATATTCTAATTGTGCTGAGCGCTGTGATGATTTTGACAGAACTCACTTTCCATGTCTAATTTGATGCTAATTTAATCTGTTCCTCTCCCGCTGACATGACCTTTCTTGATTGAGTTTCACTGAGGAAATTTTTTGATGGATTGATTTATCAGCATTGCGGAGACAACAAAGGCTCAGGGTGCATGACAGAAAATGGGACAGGAATGGCCCTCAAAGCCTGTATGCTCTGAACTTTCTGGCTGTAATGTCCTCTTTCCAGAGACTGCTTGTCTGATCTACTGATGGAATTCAAGAAATGTGACATCTGTGTGCGGGTTTGATCTCAGCAATAAATACAGTAAATATCTTATTGTGCTTGTGAATTCCTTGAAAGGAAAACTTCTGCTCTCTCTGTTATTCAGTAGGAAACGTCATAGGCCAGTGGCTAACAAAACAATGTGATCAAGTGTAGACATGTGGTAAGCTTCTTTTCTATGTTTTGTACTCATTTTGCTGGACATACTTTAATTAATTTAGTCATATTGGCAATCTAAAGTGCAGTTAAGTGGGCTAGCCCTCGAGTAATTGTAAAATGTTCTATGGAACATAATCAAGTTATTATTTTCTCCAAACTTTGAATAATTTTTATTATCTGTATATGTAATGTATGTGTAATATTAAGTGGTTGCAAATATGTAAACACATTATATAGACATGTATAAAAATATCTCCATCGGATGTATGTGCACATAGATATGTGTACGCCCACACACAAAGTATTGGTGAATGTGTATTTTCCTCATGTTGTGAAATTTAGCCATTGCTGTACGGGGGGAGGACAGTGTGGGGTGGGAGGGTGGAGTTGTGAATCTTTCATGGCAATACCAGTTGGTACTTCAGATCTGCTATCCTGCAGTAGGTGGCCAAATATCAAATGAATAATAGCGTAGTTACCCTTTCTTACTTTGAATCATATATCTAGCCAATTGTGGTCTTTACATGAGAAGGCAATTACTTCCTGACCCTTGCAGCAATCAGTTTTACAGCCTGAAGCATGAGGCTACCCTTATCTTAACACGAATAACTACAGATGTTGTTAGTCATAACAATTATACAGCCACTTTCTGTGCATGCTTATGTGTTTTCACATCCTCATAAAAGCAGAAAAGTCATCTCACTCTGCAGAGTTAGCTGAACCACAACTAAGAAGTTCTACCACCCAACCCTTCCCTTTTGGAAGAGGATTACCTTTGTTCCCAGGGCTGGCTGCTTACTTGAGCTCAGCACTCAAGAGGGAAGAATTCCTTCCTCACCAGTACCAGATTGCCCCACCCCTCAGTACATATGTGACTGCTGCTCTGTAGTGAACATAGAATAAATGACTGATTCTACCTATAGCTGAGTAAAATTTTCTGGACAAAACATTTTTTGCCAAACAATGCAGATATGAATCAATTGAAAAATCACATGAACTTTGTTGAAATCACTGAATTCTTTCACTTGGGGGAAAATGGAGAGACATCCCCCAAAAAATCAAAGCATGTTATCTGACAGTTTCTAAATCAAATGAATTTTTTATAAAACCAAAATGAAAATCTTTAACTTCAATTTTTCTAAAATTATTTTTAAAATAATCATAATAATCAGATCATCTAAAACATTTCATTTGATTGGGAGCAATCATTTTTGGTACTGAATTTATTATTTCTTTAAAAAATGTCCAGTTTGGCCTCTGAACTGAAAAAAACTGGTTATTCTCACAGTGCTAAGGCTATGTCTTGACAACGGGGCTATTTTGGGATACCGGCAGTATCCCAAAATAGCAATTCAGCTTTAAACACTCCCATCATTTCAAAATAACGAGCATGCTATTCCAGCACCCTCATTCCACGAGACTTAAGGGACTTGTCAGAATAATGCTTTATTTTAAAATTTTTCGAAATAAGCTATTTTGAAATTACCTCGAAATAAGCTATGCAATTTGCATAGTGCAAATTGCGTAGCTAATTTTGAGGTAACGGTGCAGTGCAAATGCACCATAAGTGTATCTTTTATTTTAAACTAGCACATTGAGGGCCAGATTCTGCCCTGGCTTAAATAGTTGCCGTTTTGTTAAGTTTAATGGATTTAGACCCCCTTTCATTAGGTCTGAATTTGTCGCCTCAGGATAATTCTACTCTGTGTCTGGGAAAGTGCCTTCTGGCCCTGGTAGAGAGAGACATATGCTAGTTCTGCTTGAGCTAGTGTGCTAAAAATAGCAGCATGGAAATTGCAGCACAGATGGTGGCAAAGACTGGACCTCAAGTCTAAGCCTGCCTGCTTCCTCAGGTCTGTACAGCCTCCTCCTATGCTGCATCATCAGCATCCATGCATCTATTTTAGTGCACTAGCTGCAGATAAGCTAACATATGTTAGTCTACCCTAACTCAGAGGCAAGCTTCCATTTGCAGTAAACACTTATCCTCAGAGTGGGTGTGGGGACCTTTCTGTGCACCAGCCACACATAGTCCCTCAGAGTTAGATGTTTTATTTACCTGAGCATCCTCAGGTGCCACTATGGTTCACAGTTTATAGACAATGGGAGCTGTGGAAAGTGGGGGCCAGCCCGCAATGCTTCCCACAGCTCCCATTGGCCAGGAATGATATAGAAACAGTCTGGAAACATGCCACATCTAACCCTGATGATCTGTGTCTATCCTGTGGGCCAGAAGTTCCCTACCCCTGTCTTAAAGTAATGTTTCAGAAAAAAAAATGGCAGGGCTCACCTTGCAATCGATTTTCTCTTACCAAGATTTCAACTCTCTTTTCAAAAGAATAGCCATTGCTAATTAATTCCCTGTCCTAGGAGAAAGAGAGGAGAAACTGACACGTTTGGTACCTGAATATATAATATGGAGGTGTCTAGTGGGGGACTGCTCACCAAAGCGTGCAAGCCACTTTATAACTGTGAAACTATGAGACGCTCAACCTTATTTACACTAGATACTGTGAGGCAGCCTGATGTGTTACTGTCTATAAATCTGTCTCAATCGGTATCCTTTAGAAGATCAATAGGACCGAAATCCAAAGTTATAAGAAATCCAGATATATAGTAGGATAAAACTATCAGTAACTGTATTATGGGGGGGGAAAGATACTGCATTGTTGAAAAGCAGACCAAAAGGCAACCAAACCTAATACAAATGCAATAATTGGTGACTTCAACTGCCCCATATAAACTGATCATAGGTGAGATAAGAACAAGCCTAAAAAGACTCAATTTCCTGACAATTTAAATGATAATTTCTTGGAACAGCTAATTCTAGAGTCCATAAAACTTAAATTGGATCTGTTGTGTTCTTGCTTCTTTTGAAAATCAGATAGCAGGGTCCATATTTAGAAGTCTAATTTTATGACTTCATTTTGTGTTAGAGTGATCTTAGTGGGTATGCTCATTTGTGGCTACCTGAAATAACTTTTACTGATGAATCCCAATCGGAAGTATGGGGAATGGAACTGAGGTTGCAGTCAAACTTGTTCTTCAAATGCTCTTTTTCATTAGAACAATTCACTTCAATAAAATCCTGGGCACTTTTGATAAGACAGCATTCAAGGAACAAAGCTGTTAGGAAATGACTTGCTCGTAAGTTCCAGCAATAATTTTTGGCCTTAGTATATTACTTGGTGTTTTTCATTGTCAGTGGAAAATGAAAATGTAGCATTTCAATTGTAGCCCATTAGGAGTGTAGCAATGCACACTGTTCTTTGCAGTTGATCTACAAATTGCACCAAAATACTTCTGTAAACTTTTGATCTGCCAGCACTCACGGTGAAATGAATGAATATTCAAGAAGGAGGATTTTCTTATCAAGGTTTATACAGAAGGAAAAGTGAAAAATAATATAAATTAATGTATTTAGTATAAATAAAACTTGAAAATAACAAACTTGGAGAAATTTTGGGATCAGAGAAGCTTCTAAAAAGCATACATTTTGTCCTAAAATGACTAAGGATAGAGGACAAGTGAAAATATTTGGAAACTTTTCAAAGACACCATAAAAGAGGCCCAACTTAAATGTATACTCCACATTGAAAAACACAATAAGAAAATCAAAAAAATGCCATCATGGCTTAACAACCAACTAAAGGAAGCACTGAGAGATAAAAATACATATTTTTAAAAGTGGAAGTCAAATCCTAGAGAGGAAAATAGAAAGGAGCTTAAACTCTGTCATATTAAGTATAAAAATATAATAAGAAAAGCCAAAAAGGAGTTTGAAATACAGCTAGCTAAAAACTCAAAAAGTAATAGCAAAATGTTTTTAAGTACATCAGAAGCAGGAAGTCTGTTAAACAACCAGTGGGGCCGTTCGATGATCTAGATGCTAAAGGAGCGCTCAAAGACAATGAAGTCATTGCAAAGAAACTAAATGAATTCTTTGCTTCAGTCTTCATGGCTGAGGATATCAGGGAAATTCCCAAACCTGAGCCATTCTTTTTTGGTGACAGATCTGAGGAATTGTCCCAGATTGAGATGTCATTAAAGGAGGTTTTGGAACAAATTGATAAACTTAACAATAACAAGTCTCCGGGACAAGATGGCATTCACCCCCAAGAGTTCTGAAAGAACTCAAATGTAAAATTGCAGAACAATTAACTGTGGTTTGTAACCTCTCCTTTAAATCTGCTTCAGTACCTATTGACTGGAAGATAGCTAATGTGATGCCAATATTTAAAAAGGGCTGTAGAGGTGATCCTAAAATCCTGGCACTTACTATCAGTACTGGGCAAATTAGTTAAAACTATAGTAAAGAATAAAATTGGCAGACGCATAGATGAACATAATTTGTTGGGGGAAAATCAACATGGTTTCTGTATAGGGAAATCATGCCTTACTAATTTACTTGAGTTCTCTGAAGGGATCAACAAATATGTGAACAAAGGGGATCCAGTGAATATAGTATACTTAGATTTCCAGAAAGCCTTTGACAAGGTCCCTCACCAAAGGCTCTTAAATAAAGTAAGTTATCATGGGATAAGAGGGAAGATCCTTTCATGGACTGAGGCCTGGTTAGAAGACAGGATACAAAAGGTAGGAATAAATGGTAAGTTTTCAGAATGGAGAAAGGTAACTAGTCAGGTCCCCCATGAGTCTGTCCTGGGACCAATCCTATTCAACTTATTTATAAATGATCTAGAGAAAGGGGTAAACAGTGAGGTGGCAAAATTTGATACCAAAGATGATACCAAACTGCTCAAGATAGTTAAGACCAAAGCAGACTGTGAATTGCTTCAAAAAGATCTCACCAAACTAAATGATTGGGCAACAAAATGGCAAATGAAATATAATATTGATAAATGTAAAGTAATGTACATTGGAAAAAATAATCCCAACTGTACATACAATCTGATGGGGACTAATTTAGCTATAACTACTCAAGAGAGAGATCTTGGATCATTGTGGATAGTTCTCTGAAAACATCCATTCAGTGAGCAGCGACAGTCAAAAAAGCCAACAGAATGTTAGGAATCATTTAAAAAGGGATAGAGAATAATACAGAAAATATCTTATTGCCTCTATATAAAACCATGGTACACCACATCTTGAATACTATGTACAGATGTGGTTGCCTCATCTCAAAGGAGATATATTGGCATTGGAAAAGGTGCAGAAAAGAGCAACAAAAATGATTAGGGGTTTGGAACAGGTCCCATATGAAGAAAGATTAAAAAGCCTGGGACTTTTCAACTTAGGAAAGAGGAGACTAAGAGGAGGTATGATAGAGGTTTATAAAATCATGACTGGTGTGGAAAAAGTGAATAAGGAAACTTTATTTACTTGTTCCCACAATATAAGAGGGGTCACCAAATGAAATTAATAGGCAGCAGGTTTAAAACAAACAAAAGAAAGTTTTTCTTCATGCAGTGCATAGTCATCCTGTGGAACTTCTTGCCAGAGGATGTGATGAAGACTAGGACTTTAACAGGGTTCAAAAAAGAGCTAGATAAATTCATGAAGGTTAGGTCCACAATGGCTATTAGCCAGGATGGGTAGGAATGGTGTCCTTATACTCACCGGCTACGTCTAGACTGGCATGATTTTCCGCAAATGATTTTAATGGAAAAGTTTTCCGTTAAAAGCATTTGCGGAAAAGAGTGTCTAGATTGGCACTGACGCTTTTCCGCAAAAGCATTTTTGTGCAAAAGCATCTGTGGCGAATCTAGACGCACTTTTCCGCAAAAAAGCCCCGATCGCCATTTTTGCGATCGGGGCTTTTTTGCGCAAAACAAATCTGAGATGTCTACACTGGCCCTTTTGCGCAAAAGCTTTGCGCAAAAGGACTTTTGCCCGAAAGGGAGCAGCATAATATTTCTGCAAGAAGCACTGATTTCTTACATGAGATCATCAGTGTTCTTATGGAAATTCAAGCGGCCAGTGTAGACAGCTGGCAAGTTTTTCCACAAAAACTTGCCAGTCTAGACACAGCCTGTTTGTCTGGAAATGGATAACAAGAGAGGGATCAAGTTGAAGAGGGGAGAAAAGCTGGTCCACTGCTTAAAATGATGTAGTGGGCTACTCCATGATAGATAGGTTGATGTTTTTTTGCCTCTGCTGTTTAGATTTCTTTACAACATAATTTAAAAAATTGGCTATAGGATTTGTTTGAAAAGTGCTCCTTTGTAGACATGTAGCATGGTCTGTAAAAGAAATGGTTTGTAGGTGAAACACTGATAAATTCTAGATATAATATTGGCTAATGTAGAAACAGATATGTGCTGTCTGTTCTCATGGCGGCAGTGCTGGTGGTTGCATTGGCAATAAACTGAATGAAGAACTTGGAAATCATCATGATAGTGTGGATTTGCAATCCAGAGAGAGATAGAGGAGAAAACACGTTTAAAAATCCCTGACAGGAAATGGGTTTGTGAATATAATATCGAGGCATTAGTAGTGATTCCATAATTAAGAGTGTATTGAGACATGCACTTACACAGAGATGAAAATGCACATTGAATCCTCTTCAAGAATGGTAGAACATTTGCTCTTCCAAGGGATAAAACTTCACCTTCAGGAGTAGTATCTATGACAATGAACCTACACACCATGCCTTTCTGTGCATTGACGGAGCTTACCATGTACACATGGCTTTTCATGGTATTGTCTGAAGATATGCAATGATATTTTATGACTCTTAACAATCATCTCCAATGCGCCACAGAGGTGACCAGAAAACAGAAACAACTATTTTAAGTCTTAACGACAGATACAGTCTGATTTTGTGGTTTTCAACCATATTTCCAGGAAAGGAGGCTGACTTAACTGAGTTCCCATAAGATGATAGGATCACCAGATATTAAAGGAGATTTTTTTTTCCAAGTTTGACCAAAATTTGTGAAGGACAGACACATTTTTTCATTCATAAAAATGTCCACACAGTCTAAGGCGTCCTGATTTACCTAACAGATATGGAGGATTTCTTTAACCTAAGACTTATTGCAGGGGTCCACCCGAGGCCCCTGGGTTGCCTGGATCCGGCCCCTGAGGCTCGGGGATCCCCTCCCCCAGCACTGAGATGTCTGTGCTGACACTCCAGCCGCTCCCCCCATCTTTCCCCCTGCCACAAACTATCCCATCATGGGGCTGGAGCATACAAAATCTACTTGCCTGGGGGTCAGTGGCCCGCAACCCAAAAAAGGTTTCCTACCCCTTGACTTACTGGATACTTTAAGTATAAACACATTAGAATTTCTTTCCTATTTCATAATATTTCAGAGCATGAAGTTATACTTCTATATTTGTCAAAAAGAGAATGCTTTTTGAAATGTAGGATTTTATGGTGTATGTAATAATGGAATAAAGTAACAATTCAAAGTTACATCTATAAGAATGTTAAATGAATTGTGCAATAAGTTAGTTGACATTATCCTCAAGCAATGACCATCTAAAATCTATGGACTCTACCATCTGAATCTGGGTATATTCATCACAATCCCAAAGAAATTAAGCTTTCTGTAAACCCCATGACCTCAAATTAGATTCCACTCTCAGCCATGGAATTAATAAATAAAAATAAAAAATGTGACACTGACATCTCTAATGCAAGTCTTTTTTCCAAGGAAATATATTTGAGGTGCTGAACAACATTTGATCACTTTCAAACCCCCTCAACTGATGCTGTATTATTCACATCTATTTCATTATGCAGCAGATGGTGAATTCTGTCTTTTTTTTTTTTTTTTTTTTTTTGCAGATTCACAAAACTTCAATGGGTTGAAAGACAACCCCAAAAAGGAGTGAAAAAGAAAATACTTCTTAAGAAATAATTTTCAATAATAACCCATTGACAGAGGATAACAGACAAACCCCATAGAAAACAAAAAAGACAAATTTGCCTTATTTATGAAGAGCATTTGTCTAAAATGACTGAACTGCAGAGAGTGGCCTTCGGTTGAAATAAAAGATAGTCCTTCTGTTGCTACACAAAGCTGTATTTGCTGCAACAAAGCACAAAAGAAAGACTGATAAACTGATAGCCAGAAGTATGGGATACTGGTATTCATCTTCACAAATATCTGAATATTTGTGAATATTTGTGGAGGTTTTAAAATGGAAATGCTTCATTTAGCATATGCAAATTACAAATTTAAGATAATCATATCAAATTCCGAACATTTCTGGTAATATTTTTACTATGACTTCTCTAGCAACTTTCTGGTCACTTAACAAATATCACATGGTCATTTTTAGGGGTTTTTTAGGCTTTGATGTATTCAAAGCCACTTAAAGGATTCAGGGGCCCAATATCCATTAAAATTAAGTTATTGGCTTCCAAATCTTTTCGGTAGCTTTTAAAATATCATCCTAGATTGTTGGTAGAGTTATTCTATGAGTGGTACTGCCACAAATTATTAGGTCAATTTATATGTAGTAACAATTAAGATAATAAGTTGAATAATGTATAATCATATATTTTAGGAATACCTTTAGGCTCTGGTCCTGCAAACACTTGTATATATGATCTACTTTAAACATATGGGAAGTCTCACTGACTGAGGCCTTCATCCTGAAAGAGATTCAGTGAAGTTTCACATACTGTCAGGATCAGCGCTTACCAAATTGTAGTCAATTCTGAGATGAAACACAGTGACTGTGTAATAGCCCAGAGTAATGCTACTGTACAGTTCAGGACAGGATGACAGAGGAATCATTTATTTAAGGATTTGGGGATTTGGCCTATTTATTTATTAATTATTATGTCCATTCTTTTTTTTATTTTCGTAGTAGTCATATTATTTTATTATTTTTATTCTAACCTGCACTTCCCTCTCTTTTTACATATATCCCTTTCCCCCGCCCTGTGTCTGTCTTTTTTCTTTAGACTGTAAACTCTGTGATGCTCTGCCTTTTTTTCAATGCCTAGCATAACAGGACAGCTAGAATGTTAACAAATATTCAACCTTGGGTTTTGTAACCCTGAAATTATATGCACATACGTAGGTCTAGTTATATGAATAATCCTACTGATTTCAATTGAACTATTCACGTGAATAAAACTAAGCGGTTTCCTAAGTCTTTGCAGGATTGTGCCTGTGTTCTGAAGTATCAGAGGGGTAGCCGTGTTAGTCTGAATCTGCAAAAGCGACGAGGAGTCCTGTGGCACCTTATAGACTAACTGAAGTGTAGGAGCATAAGCTTTCGTGGGCAAAGACCCACTTCGTCAGATGCATGTAGTGGAAATTTCCAGAAGCAGGAATAAATATGCAGGCCAGGATCAGGCTGTGTTCTGAGTTTACCTGGTTGTGTTCAGGGACATGCTAACTAATATTACAGTAATGCAGTATAATAATTTTATAGCAAAGTAGTGCCAATGGGTCAGATCCTCAGCTGGTGTAAATCAGTATAGTTACATTGACTTCGATAGAGCGACCTCAGTGTACATCATTTGAAAATCTCACCCATTTGGGGTGGGGGTGGACGTGGGAAGTGGGGAGACAGGACAGGACATTTAGACACTGCTATCATTTAGGCTTTGTCAAGATTTTTAAAGTCTGTGCCTCTAAGTAAAGCCATCACGAAAGAATCAACATGAGTCTAACTAAACAATGAATTCAGCCCCATGCCTGCTTCTCACCAAGAACAGTGCCCCAGAATTTGAGCACTGCTGTGTTTACTGGCCCTTTCATAACACTGTCAGTATTGGAGAGTTGGTAAATAGAGAACTCATCCAGGAGGCTGTCAGATTCTTCTGCACTGCTGCCCACCCCCAGTTGATATGCTAACTCCTCTGCCATTTTGCCAGTAAATCTGAGTTTAAAGGCTGGGTCAAGAAGGAGTTACACTTTTCCAGTAGGCTTTCCTTCAGGGAAAATTATTTTATTTTAGCATTTTTCCCCAGTACTGTCATGGAAAAAAAGCAGATTCTTGTTTCTTTTCATAAAGAACAACTCTCCAATTGTTGAGCACCCCCAAGTTCCCTTATATGATAATCCCACAACTCCTAGTTATTTCCTTATAATGCTTCAGTATTTCTGACATCATACATGCTAAACACCACCTAGCAATCATTCCCCAGCACAGCCAATATTTTTATTACTATTTATATTACAGCAGATTCCTAGAGGTCCCAATTGAGATTATGATCTCATTATAGTAGGCACTGGGAAAACACACAGTGAAAAACAGTCCCTGCCCCAAGGAACATGGATTCTAAATAGACAAGGCAGCTAAAGGGAAAAGAAAAAGACACCAAAAGAGAAAAGTGATTTTCTCGTGGAATCAGTGACTGAACAAAGAATAAAGCCAGTATTTCCTGAGTCATAGGACAGTGCTCTAGTAGGGTGCATCTAGCCAGCACAAGTTATTTCGAAGAACAGCCATTATTTCGAAGTAACAATGAGAGTGACTACACAGCAATTCTGTTATTTTGAAATAATTTTGAAATAACGGATGGCTTATTTCAAAATTTGTGAACTTAATTCCACAAGGAATAATGCTTAGTCCAAAATAGCTATTTCAGAATAGTGGTAGTGTGGACGTTCCACTGCTGCTATTTCGAAACAGCTCCTTCCCAAAGCCATTCAAAGTAATTACTCCCCAATGCCTCCTGGGGCTCTACATTGAGGTAGCATGTCCACATTAGGGAAGCCTGCCTCAGACTAATTTTGAGGCTTTCTTGTAGTATAGACGTGCTATTTCGAAATAAGCTATTTGGGGGAGGGATTCCAAAATAGCTTATGTCGAAATAGCGTATTTCGGCTATTGGTGCTGTCTACACAGCAGGAAGTCCGAGAAAGAATACTCTTCCTCTGACTTCCCTTACTTCTCATACAATGATGTTATAGGAGTTGGAGTAAGTAGTCCTCCAGCATGACATTATTTTGACATTATGTCAAAATAACTGCTTATAGTGTAGATGCAGGCTTTGTTATTTCAGAATGTCATCAGTTACTCTGAAATAAAGTTGCTGTGTAGACATAGCCTTAAATCCAAATTGTGAACAAGTTATTTGTTGTTTGTTTGTCTATGTTCATCGTTAGGTGCTAGTGCAGAGAAAATTAACACATTTTGTAACTTCTTTCAGATCTTTAGTAGAAGAATATTAGTATCCGTGAAAATGTTTTTCATTTCTCAACCACTCATTTGATGAGTCGACAATTTCAGTGCGTAATGTTTCTGATAAATGTGACAATGTAGATGAGCATTCTGCAGGCAAAAACTTGAGGAACTGTGAAATGGGATGTGTGGCCAAAAAACAAAAACAAAAAAAAAAGGTTTTTGCCTCTTTTTGCTAGAAGACTGGTTGCTAATTCTCTCATTCGCCATAAAGTGAAGTGTGTGATGTACTCCATGAGACCATGAGTAATTGTGGAATCCTTTCTATCCATTGTGGGGAGGGAGGGGGAGAAGCACTTGTTTTGCAGAAGCCCAGATTAACTTGACTTTTCTGAAAAAGTAGAATAAATTCCTCTTTTCCTGATTGTTTCACTACCGGTATCTTCACTGGTATGATTAGCTTCCTTGGAAGCATCTTCCACAGGGAATTCTACAGAGATGAAACACAAAGAACTGCTTTAAAACTATAAATCACAAAGTGTGTCCAAATGATCAGTGCAGTGTCCACAGGTGATAGGCACACTAATTTACCATAAATGCGTAGCCAACTATGATAACTACATGTGTAATTTTGTTATGTTTATGATTTTTTTAATGTGTGCAATGCTAAAAATTTGAACCTAATCTCCCACTTGTCAGAATGCAGAATACGTCTAGACTGCAGGCTTCTTACAGAAGAAGATTTTCTGGAAGAGATCTTCCGGAAAAACTTCTTCCGAAAGAAAGTGTCTACACTGCAAAAGCGCATAGAAAAAGCAACCTACTTTTTCGAAAGATAGAGTCCACACTAATTGGACGCTATCTCGCATATAAGGCCACTTGGAACCAGTTCAGGCAGGGTATTAGGTCAGCAGTTGCTTCTGGGTGATGTTACCTAAGGCCATCTGAGACGCGTGCTTAAAGGGACACCCCCAGACAGCCGTTTCTCAGGTTCTGCTGCGTGCTTGCCTACCTCTATGAGGAACAGCAAAGGATTTGCAGTGCGTACTCTGGTTGCCCAGCTTTTGGACACCACAGCATTCTTTTTGCTATGGAGCCAGAGCTGCCTCTGGGCATGTGATGGCCCCACACTGTCATGTTTGTGCAGACCATCTTGATGGTCCTGCCCAAGCTCAACTTCATGCTCATCAGTGAGTCCTTCTGCCTGGATGCGGGAGCAATGCCCTAGCACCTGCACCCCATGGTAAAGAGATGCTTCCGGACACCAATTCCAACTGGTGGGACCGGCTGGTGATGGAGCAGTAGGACGACCAGCAGTAGCTCAACAACTTCCACATGTGGAAGGCCACCTTTATGGAGCTGTATACCTGGCTCACCCCTGCCCTCTGAGGACGTGACACCCACCTGCGGCCCTCCATCCTCCTGGAGAGGCGGGTTGCAATCTCCATCTGGAAGCTCGTCACCCCAAACAGTTAATGGTCGGTGGCCAACCAGTTCGGCATGGAGAAGTTCACCATCCGGGCCCTCCTCATGGAGGTAAGTCACTCTCAGGATGCAGTCCCTGAAGGGGAGCAGGCTGTACTGGAAAGAGGGACTGTAGAAAAAAGGGAGGATGGGGAGGTGTGGGGATGACTTGGGGATGGAGGGAAAGCCCTATCCCTGAGGGGTTGTGCCGTCCTGCCCTCCTACAACCCTGCTGGAGGGTGGCCTCATAGGGGCTGGCTCCTGGGGAGCTTGAAGAGGGGGGCCAGCACCTCCCAAGGGCTCAGGCACTCCCTCTCATTCTCTGTTTTGTGTGTTTCTTTGTCTTCTTCTACAGGTTGTGAGGGCGATCAATTCCATCCTGCTGCACAGGGTCATCTGCCTTGGAGACCCGAACTCCATCGTTGCAGTATTTGCTGCCCTGGGATTCCCCAACTGCGGGGAGTCACTGATGGAACCCACACTCTGATCAGCGCACCACATCATCGAGCAGCCCGATACATCAACAGGAAGGGCTGTTTCTCAATGGTGCTGTAGGCCCTGGTCAATCACCGTGGACAGTTTTTGGACATTTTCATCAGGTGGTTTGGCAGGGCACACAATGTCTGCCTATTCAGAAACTCCAACCTCTACCACAAGCTGGAGGCTGGGACATTCTTCTCCCAGCAGGACTTTTGTGTGAGGGACATGCAGATGCCACTGTGCATTGTCAGGGACGCAGCCTATCCAATCATGCCATGCCTCATGAACACCTGGACCTCAGCAGGGAACAATTCAATGCACACCTCAACCAGGCCTGCATGCAGATGGAATGTGCCTTTGGGTTCCTGAAGGCGCAGTTCAGTTGCCTCCTGACCCGCCTTGACATGGGGAAGCAAAACATCTCTTAGGTGGTTGCAGCGTGTTGTGTTCTCCACAACATTTTGGAGAGCAAGGGGGAGGCCTTCCTCCTAGGGTGTGGGGCAGAGGCAGGCTGCGAAGGGAAGGCCGTTGAGCAGCTGCGGACAGCTGACATCTGCCAGGCACATCAGGCCAGGGAGCACATCCGGGAGCCCCTGAGGGAGAGTTTCTCTCAAGGACCCCAATAACTCTCCCCAGGGTCTCTCCACTAAAGGCCTGAGCCTTCACATCCCCAATACCTTTCCCACAACAACTCCTCCTTTCCCTGTACTCCCAATAAAAACACTAGTTTTGAGTGGAAAAACAAAAACTTTCTTTATTTTTTCTAATAAAAGTAACTGGGGAGGAGTAGGGCTGGGAACCTGGAGGGGAAAGAAAGGAGGAGGGCTCAGGGCTGGGAGTGGCGTGTGGGGTGGCTGATAGAGCCACTTCAGGTCTGGGGACCTCGGTGAACTCAGGGGTGGCTGAGGCTTGGGACCACAGGGGAGTGGGCAGGATGCGGGGTTAGAACAGGGTCAAGGATGGCGGACGGGCCATAGGCATGGCAGGGGGAGCTGGAGTAGGGACAAGATCTGGAATGGGGAGGGCTAGAGTGGGAACAGGACCCAGAAGTGCCATCACTTCCCAGATGGTGGCACGTTAGTTTTCTCCCTGCCGCACAAGCTGGTCCCACATGTGGATGCACTACTCAGAGTCTTCCCGGACCTTTTGAGCCAGGGTTTGCTGTGCGTCATGCAGGATGGCCATGTGCTTCCTCATACAGTCCTCGTGGACCCTCCTGTGCTTGCAGCTCCCCCAGGTTCAGGTGGCTGCCTCTGATGGTGTGGATCACCCCTCAGTGACAGCTGTGGAGGAAAAGAGGGAGAGGCGGTCAGTCATCCATGCACACACTGTCCCTGAGGCCGTGCCCTCCTGTGTGAGCAGTGAGCAACTGTCCTCAGAGCCGAGGACAGTGATGTCCCATGAGCAAGGACATGTGAAGCCTGCACAACAGGCCCAGCCTCACAGGGGCCCTAAGGTGCCCAGGGTACCATGCTTCCCCCCACCCTCCACATCCAACAGACAAGCAGGCAAGGGAAGTGTCCAGCCACAGAGGGATCCCATGGGCTGGAGAGAGGCCTGGAGCAGCCTGGCCTTCCAGAGGGCCTGCACACACACCTGTGCCTGGCAGTGCTGTCCAAGAGAGCAGGTGGTTCCTCAAGCGTGCAGGCATGCCCATGTGCACTCCTCAGAGTGCATGGGGTCGTGCCTGCGCTGTTGACCCCAGTCTGCTTCCAGCAGTGTCTGGTGGTGGGAGGGCAAGTGTGAGACCTCACCATAGCCTGTGAGCAGGATCGCGGGCGTGCACAGGGGCTGCCTGCTGAGTCCATGTGGCGCACAATAACACTGCATGTAATTCCATGTGCACGGACTCCAACACAATGTCCAGCCCCAGGACAGCTTTACAAGCTTCCAGGAGACAGGAATTAGAGAGTTGTGATTAGTATGGATGGAATGTCCACCAGGGTACCTGTGTTATTTCCTGGAGGCCTCTTCTTCTGAAAGAAAACCCTCCTCTCTATCCACACAGCCTTTTTCCGAAAAGGCAGTCTTCCTCAACCAATAAAGAGGACCAGTAAAACTACGCAGTTTGTCAAATATATTGTCAAAGGCCTCAGATATAGAAATCTAATTCAGCTGTGATCAGCACCTTTATTTCAAAATAATGCTAATGTACATTTCTGACCTATAATTATAAATTGTCATAACGGTTACTTGGAGTAGATCATAAAATGGGTTCCTTCCTCTTACTGAACTCCTGCTTTGGGTTTTATGGGATGGCTGAGTCATCTGTTGTTCTGCAGTTTATATAGCCAACAATATGAGACTGACCTATATGCAAACTGGAGACAACCAAACAATTGCATAGCAGTTTCAGTTTGTGAACCTAAATACATTAAGATCTCGCTAGTGGTTAAAAAATATCCTTACAGTAAATTTACAATGAAACTGAGAGTAGCATTTGACTGGCCAATCTAATGCGTATGTTGGGCATCTGGATTCTGATCCTATTAAAGACAAGGGGTATCTTTCCATTAACTTCAAAGGGCAATGGGTTGGGTCCCTGATGAGCAATTCTGCAGAAGTCATCAGTGCTATTGAACAGCATGAAATGAGAGCAGTGTACTACACTAGAATAAGGTCAGAGAAACCAGATGTAATATAGAACTTCTTGTGCTATGCAGGACAGATGCGTGATGCCCCCGCCTACTCAAAAAGTTGCTTTCTGATTTATTTCAAACATCATACATATATGTCTTATCAAGTTCATTTCAATTCATGGACCCTGCCCAGTCCAATCCAAAACATGCATTAGCATGGTCAAACACAAAGCCACAAAATGAATATATTTCTAAGAGCAAATCTTCTTTTGGTGGTAAAATTCTTCTCTGCTCTCTTTGCTTTGGCCACCTAAGTCACCTTATCCCCAGACAGAAAGGTTTTTCCTTGTGTTTTAGCTGTATGTGGTATCAGCAGACTTCTCATATGTCACTTGTGTAAACAGGATGTCACTCAGTTTAGTCATGAGTTACCTACATTCCATTTTCATGGCTCATCCAGTCCATTTTATTGTTGAAAGTTACTAGCACTGAAGAACTGAATCCCACAAGTTACATTTCCTACATGATTAATTTTTGTGTGTGCCTCCTTTAGGTCTTTGTCACCAATCAGGCCTTTGACATTGTCAGAGGTATAGATATCACATATTCAAGATCCTTCAAAGGTCTTATCAAAAGTCTCCAAGGAAAAAAACATCAAAATGGTCATAGTGTGTCAGACCAATCATCCATCTCTAACAATATCTTGTCCTCTAGCAGTGGCCGGTGTTAGATGCTTCAGAGAGAATTAAAGAACAGGGCAGATCATCCCCTGTCATCCAGTCCTGCCTTCTGGCAGTCAGAAGTTTAGGGACATACAGAGCATGAGATTATGTCCCTGACCATATTGTGTAATGGCCATGGGTAGACATATCCTTGTTGGTAGCTGTGTTGCTATAGCTCTTCAGTGGAGACATTACCTCCTGGAAGGGAGGAGTTCTCACATTGGCGTAGTTCAGAGGTGGGGAACCTCTTTTGGGTGTGGGGGTCAGTGACCCACAAATGTATCAGTTGGGCCCAGGCTAGTAGATCTTGTGTGCTCCAGCCCCAAGTGGGGAACAGCAGCAGTGGGCTAGAGTGTCCATGAGGGCTCCCCAATGCTAAGGGTGAGCTCTGAGCCTAAGGAGACAGATCCAGGCAAATCATAGATTCTCTTAGCATAGTTAATCCACCTCCCTGAGAGGTGAGGTACAGGTTAACAAAAGAATTCTTCCATTGACCTAGCACTGTCCTCACTGAGGGTTAGCAACATCTCTCAGGGCTGTGGATATTTTACACTTCTGCAATGAGTTCTACAGGTTGACTGTGCATTGCATGAAGAAGTATTTCCTTATGTTTGTTTTAAACCTTGTACCTTGTACCTATTCATTTCATTGGATAACCTCTTGTTCTCGTGTTATGTGTCCCAGTCTCTTTAATCTCTCTTCATAAGGAAGCTATTCCATCTCCCTCCCTGTTGGCCTTTCTCTGTAGTTTTCCCAATTTTAATATCTCTCTTTTTTTTTTTAGAAAAAAAGAAAAAGAAAACAATAAATGAGACAGTGGCATCCTGATATTTCCAAAGTAAAACATAAATGTAAAAGAACTGAGTTAAATAAACCAGAACAAAATCCCAAGACAGAGAAAAGCAAAATTTAACACTATGTAAAGCACTCTCAAAATTTTGGTGACTTAGTCACAGAAGAATTTTTTTAATAAGGATAGAAAATGGAATATGAGTCCATTATAATGAAAGTGACTATAATAACAGTTGAAAACGGTGTATTTACAACCAGTGCTGAATATTCCTGGTTTGGTTTCTTTTTGTCAGGTTTTTTTAACTAGTTGTTATTCTTTCCTGCTGTAGCCAAATCTCCAAGTGCTTTCATTATCCTTACTTCTGCAAAACTCCCATTGTAATAAGAACTAAAAGGTCTGCAAGATTTATCCCAACTAGCTGTATCCGAAGTAGCCTGTCTGTTTCTTCTAATAGAGTTTACACAGACGTTCATAAGGATGAAGATACACAATAGGGTTTTTTAAAAAGGCTATACATTTTGTCTTTGAACACTCTATGGCACTATAAAGTAAGTCTAATCTTTTTAGCATCTAAATTGTTTTCTAAGTATTTAAGTTGTCTTTTTTATTCTTCTTTGGATAATGACAGTATGTTTGTATAAGATGCATAACAAATATATCTTGAATATCTTTAAAAATGGCTTTTTAAAATTTGCTTGCCTCTTTGTTCCATCTTGCACCCCTGCTGTTCCCCCTCAAAATAAACCAGTTAACAAGGCTACAATAAGGGTATAATGGAGTCAAGGCCATCTCTGACATCAGTGGATAAATATGGTCCATGGCTGTTCCTGAACCCAAATTATTTATTTATGATAATTGCAAGGAGACATCTTGTTAAAGGCAGAACAATTAAATTATGGGGGCTACTAGAGATCGCTAATCCCAGAGGTCTACCACAGGTTCCCAAAATGTAACTTGCAGAACTGGCTTCCAGGTCAACCAATGAACTTTATCTATAGCTGTACCTTGTGCCAGTGGATTGTGAAGTGAGTACGCATGTTAAAATGCAGCAATATTCTATGCTCATAATGGACACTTATATTTGTGTCAGAAAATAATTCTACAACAGTAAAATTTGGAAGAATGTAGGGTGGTGTTGGCAAGTAAAATTTCATGGAATCTTAAATAGCTTATTTTGTTGGCTATCTCAGACCTCTCATGCAACAAGTGCCATTTAAGTTTCAGTGAAACATCTTACTTGATATGCTTTAAGACGATGTGCATTGGGTAATTTTTTAGACCATCTGGGATTTGTGAGTGAGAGTGAGTGTGGGACCTTACCCTTCAGTGATGCCCCACAAAGAAGATAAACTACCTATTTCTGCCAGCTGCTGAGGAAGATCTTCTGTCCCACATGGTAGAACCTTTCTTTTTTGATCGAAAGGACCCGGTATAATTTTTAATCTCTTCCCCATGTGCCTGAATGTGGCTTGTTTAATAATTGCATCTGGAGCACATGGATTCATTACACCATCATGTTCTGATTTTGGATGGAGGTGGTTAGTTGATTGTTGGGATAAAACACCAAGCAAGCCCCCTCTTTTTTACACCTAAGTATGTCTTGATCTGGTGAATGAAGTGTGGCTGTAGTTACTGACAGGACTTGCCAGGCATTCAGCTGTATCTAGATAACTGTATTTCAGTCCATAATTAAACTGACTTTTTCCCCTCTGTTTTTGGCAGTGTCAGGTTATTAAATTACACACAAACAAATTCGGTAAGGCAACCTTCTTTTTACCAGTCAGGTATGACCAAGTTTGGCTTCTGAAATCATTCTGTAAAGCTTTCAGCATCGATTGACATCTTACATGAACCAAAAGCAGCAGTCGCTCCCTCCCCATTCTTTGACGGAAACACATTTTCTTCTCCAAAGCCAAAGAGATCTGCTTATGCAGGATATGTCAATTAGGGGTGGACAGCACCAAGGGATATCATTTCCAAAGTAACCCTTGCATTGCTAAAAGTAATGAGGTCTAATTGAAGTATTACTCAACCATTCAGACAAATGGTATCTTTGTTTTAGAAAGCACATGCAGCATAAGGAAAAGGAAATTCAAAACAACACAATTATGCAGCCACTGTTGACTTACTTTTGGGATAAACTTGACATTTCCTTTCCAAGCATTCATCTGATAATTAATGAAAGTGTCTCTGATTAAATGTACTCTCCTTCACTGTCAATCTTCACATTCCCTTCCCCCCCAAAAAAACAGTTTCCCACTTGTGACATCAAAGTAAGGCCATAAAGTTGCGGTAATGTAATAAAATCAGATATATTGACATGAGTGCATGAAATGGAAAGAAAGTAGAAGGAAAGAAGCAATGGAAACTTTTGGTCTATAGTATTGCTAATCTCAAACTATTATTGATAACATCAGATGATGCTTTGATCCTTCTGTGTTTTACGGCAGTACATTTTCTTATAACACAACTTATAGCATCTGCCTGTGATTGACGTTGTAACAGAATATGTATGTAATACAACATCATACTAATGGCATAATTCTAAAGGCTGTTTCAGGATTATGACTCCTGTATTCATATTTCAGTGTGGATGCTTTCCCACCCACCTCCCAACTTCCAACCTTACATTTAGGCATAGTATCAGAGGGGTAGCTGTGTTAGTCTGAATCTGCAAAAGCGGCTCTGACAAAGTGGGTCTTTGCCCACGAAAGCTTATGCTCCTACACTTCAGTTAGTCTATAAGGTGCCACAGGACTCCTCGCTGCTTTTATTTAGGCATAGATTCTGCAAGTCTTTGAATTTTGCATTGTGGGAAGTGAAAGATTTGTAGGCTTTAGTACCAGTGGGAGTAGTGTCTATGTACAGACAAAAACCAGTTAAAACAATAGGAATAGTGACCCTTTGTACTGAGCTCCTTATGTGTCCAGTTTTTTATTTGCAAGAGCAAATGGTTAAAAAGGAATGAGAGAACCAGTGAAGAATGGGTGGGTCTAAGATGGAAGTTTGAAAAGACATGTGAGAAATTTAGCTGTATGCCTCCTGCTACTGCGGGGGAATAAATTGGCAGCCATGCAGGAAAGCTCCTGTTTGTGCAGGATCAGGTATATTTCAGTGCGTTGCATCTTGATGATCCTTATTTACCTTGCACGTACAATACCCCCATGCTATGGTGGATCAGCTCTTCTTGAAGAAGGGACATTTTATGTTATTATTTTTGTATAGAGGAAATGATTGCTTTCTGCTGCATTTTTATTTCTATCAAAGTATAAGAGCTAAAGCAATAGAATAGCAGTTATTGACACTGATTCATCTGTCTTTCTCTGGTTTTTTTTTTTTTTAAGAATTTTTAATATGACTCAGTAACTAATGTTGAAAGAGTGGTCACTAGGCAGGCATAACAACTACTTTTATTAAAACAACATTTTATCAACTCTAGAGCTCTGCTCTGCTGATGTGTTTAAGGAAATATAGGTTTCCCATAGTTACAATTGGAAGTATCCAATCTGAGGGTGGCTAGCACATCTTGATCACATTAGGATTTATTGTGACTAAAATATGTTCCTGGTGTATCTGTGGGAGAAAACTATTGTGTTCCTTGTAATGTTACTCTAGAGCCAAGCATAGTCCTTAATTCTATGAGTGACACTAAAGTAACACTTGCTATGGAAGAAAAATGGGATTCATAAACCAGGAAGTTCAGATTTACTCCAAGCATCCCAGGTGCCTATGTTACAGCTCAGATGCAGCTTATAAAGAGCGTGCAAAGCTGCTAAGTTTGAAGTAAGAGCCACACTCCAATTTCCCTCAGCTTTCACAGAGTTCAGCTCCGGTGTTCTGTCTCCGGTTGGAAATATTGTGAGGTCAAAGAGGTAGTGGAACAAGGAAAAAGGGGTGATGTCCCAGAGAACTCCAGAGGAACCAGGAAAGAAAAGAAATCCTGCAAAGGGGGAACTGACCCCTAGCAGTAAAGAGGGGCTTAACACACTGTTAAGAGTCAGGCCAGATCTCCACTGGGGGAGAAATTAAATTTTAAGATACACAACTCTAGCTATGAGAATTGCATAACTGGAGTCGAAGTACCTTACACTGAATTTCTGCAGTGGTTCCACTGTCAACTTTTCTTTCTCCTCATGACCCCATGCAGTACTGGGATCATCAGGGGCACCATCAGCATTTGGTTTAGTGAGTTCTTCCTAGACTGGCTAAATCGAACCCCGGAAGATCGATCTCTGGAGTGTTGATTTCCAGGTATGTGTAGACAAGGACTCAGAGAAAAGAGAGTAATGAGAGTAGAGGGGCAGGCTTTCTTTAGGGGCAGGCTCTGAGCATCCCACATATGGATGTGCAAAGAGGTACGGTGAAAGGAGCATCCTGCTCTCCCACAGAACTGTCAGGCTCAATGCAGTGCGTGCACTCTCCTGAGTGTGCGGACTGCTGGGATAGCAAGACATCCCAAAATGGAGTAGAGTGAGGTGAAGGCTGTTTGAAGGTGAGGTGAAGGCCATTTGAAACTTCTGAGGCTCAGCTTCTTGGAACTGAACCTCTAAATCAGCATAATACCACTTCCTTTCTTCCATGTTTTGTGAGTTTTTCAGGGTAGGGACAGTTTTTTCCTATGTATTTTTACAGCAACAAGCACAATGGGCCCCCGATTTTGGTTGGTGCCTCAAAGGGCTGCTCTCACATATATAGTAATAAGTGTTTATATCAGCTAAAAAGCCTAATTCTATGTGGTACTAGACTATGCCCCTTGTCAATCCTAGTACTCCATGGGTCTGCGATGAGAAAGGGAAGTTGACAGGGGAGTACCACTGTTTTCATTGTTTTCCTCATCTCATAGGATACACTCTGCAACATGCAGGCTTGGGCCCACATAAGATATATCATGTCTATGTGTGTGAGAGAGACAGACAGACAGACAGACAGACAGATAAACAGAGAGCTTGCAAATGACATAAGATGTCATTCTACGCGCAGGCTGGCAGCATCTTTTATTCCTGGGTATGTGAGGGACCACTGAAATGACTAAACTGGATTATTAATAATCTAGTCGGGAGCAGTTTAAACTCTTTCATGTGGAGGCTGAAACACCTTGAGCTTTTCTAAGAAGAGTGATGCATTTTGAGCAGAAAAAAACCCTTCATCTTCTGCTGATGTGGCCTTGGCAATCGACTGAACTGACAAGACTGGGTATTTGTATAACAAGCTGTGCTAAGGTGGGGTTTTTTTTTTTTTTTTTTTTTGGCCTAGTGTTTAGAAACACACAGAGGGGGGAAAATTAATAAATATGGAAATCAAATGTAAAAACTTCTTGCACTTGCAACTGGCTTCCCGGAGGGAATTCTTCTCTGTGTTCTCTGCTCTTCTTCCGCTCAGCAAAATGACTGCCAGTCATTAAGTGAAGCTGTAAGGAGCTCACTGTACAGTAATTGAACACCAATGGGCCCTCCATCATTTGCATTTCCTATTTTTTGATTGGCAGCTGTACATGAAATGCCATATCAGTTGAAAGTATGTTGTGAGCTGGCACTAATGATCCAGTGGCTCTGGGGAAACCTGCCATATTGTAATTTGGCTATCAGGCATGAAAGAAATAATTCTAAGTGCCAGCAATGTGAAGCTGAATAAATGTTTCAGTGCTGCAGGTTGCCAAGGGTGACACTTCTGATTTAGTATAAACGAATGCCCTGTTGCCTTTGGGGTTGGGGGAGTTCGCATTGTATCTGAGATGTGTGTATAAAACATTAGTATTAGAAAATGGCTTCAGCGCAGGATGGGAAACAGAGGCCTGGTCCCACAAGGCGACGGAATGTTTACAACTAATGACTGGATGAAAGGATTTTTCTACCTACTATAATGACAGGCAAAATAGGATTTGCTTTCCCTGAAATGGAGAATAATGGCTATGTTAACTCTGCCTTTCCTTTTTCTTTCGCTCTCTAAATGAAATGCTCTTTTGTAAAGAAAATCACATCTGTTTTCTTTTAGGTAGGGGAGTGGAGGGGAAGGATTTAACTCTTTGGTGTTTAAAGGAGTAGGGGATTTTGGTAGATGGCCAGTTGGGGCAACCCTGTTTTCAAGACCGCATATCATAAATCATGGCATGGAGAGCTCTGAGAAGATTGTGTATTCTTTATTCCTAGTCAAACGGATTTGAGAAGAAAGAGAGAAATTCAAATGCCTGAAAACATACATACAAGATGTTTTTATTTTCGTATTTCAATTCCTGCACATGAGTATTCACAAAAGGTGACACTGAAGGGCTGGTATCTACAGATAAGTTAAAATTGGAAGACAAAGTGTAAGAAGCTCCTCTTTTATTCCCTGAGTTCCTTGTTGTTGCACTTTTAAATTTTGCTTGGGAATTTTAACCCAGATTTTTATAGCTGTGAGTTTACTACTGAGTATGCAGATGGGTTTACCCATGCAACAACTGTGATTGTATGTACCACTGAAGTAACTGTGATGGGCAACAGCTAATATAATTACATCTGTGCACACAGTTATGCTAAGTGTGTGTATGCTTTTGATAGCTCTTACTGCAGTCATGAAAATTTGATGCACAGTTTGTTTTATTCTTTGCAGATAATAGGATTCTAGAAATATTTTAAAGAAAAATATATAAAAGCATGTAAACAATTTGAACCTGCTTTATTTCCATTCAAGTCCACAAATGTTGTGAGTTCTTAATTTGGTTCTCCAGTTACTCTGTTCTTCCTGAAATGGAAATAATTCCCAATTTGTATTTATTTTATTACTCTGCTGTAATTTAAAAAGGGTATCTGAAAACCTGGCTGGTAGTGGTAACCTAGCAATGATATAGGAAAAGAGTTTGTAACTCAAAGACTCAGCCAAGAAGTAGCAAGTGAAAAGAAAGATACAAAATTAGATAGATCAGCTTGTCAATATTTTGTCCGCTGGTGTGCTGAGACTACTGTCTATCATGCTGATCACAAACTTCTCATTGTTTTCCTATATTCCCCCATCTGTCTGTATCCATCAGTTCTCTGTTAGTGCATACTAGGGGTGTGTCTAGACTACATGCCTCCTTCGACGGAGGCATGTAGATTAGCCAGATCGGAAGAGGGAAATGAAGCCGCGATTAAAATAATCGCGGCTTCATTTAAATTTAAATGGCTGCCCCGATCTGCCGATCAGCTGTTTGTTGGCAGATCGGGGGAGTCTGGACGCGATGCCCCGACAAAGAAGCCTTTCTTCATCGACACAGGTAAGCCTCGTGAAACCAGGTTTACCTGTGTCGATGAAGAAAGGCTTCTTTGTCGGGGCATCGCGTCCAGACTCCCCCGATCTGCCGACAAACAGCTGATCGGCAGATCGGGGCAGCCATTTAAATTTAAATGAAGCCGCGATTATTTTAATCGCGGCTTCATTTCCCTCTTCCGATCTGGCTAATCTACATGCCTCCGTCGAAGGAGGCATGTAGTCTAGACACACCCTTAGAGTGAGATCTCTTTGCGCTGTGTTTGTACAGAGCCTAGCACAATGGTGTTCTTGACCATGACTATGGATTCTAAGTGCCATGATAATAATTAATTACTAATTTGAGCAGATCCCTGAACTCATTGCCAGTTTTTGCTACTATTCAAGGGGCTATTCAGAATTTTTTAAATGTATTAATTAATCAATTTATTATTATTATTATTATTATTATTATTATTATTATTATTATTATTATTATTATACCCTTGGATAGTAGCAAAAATTGGCAACACCTTCAGGGATCTGGTCAAATTATGTGCATTGGAAACCCCTGTGTGAAGTGTTGAGTATCCTGTATTCTCACAGCCATGAATGGTCATTGAAAGCACTGAGCACCATGCAGAATCAGGGTTTTAATGTTTCATTGCTGCTTTAATTGTTGCTGTGAGGCCCCGTGATAAGAAGCCAGGTGTGATGTGCAAGACTAAGTGACAAATTAGAAGCACACCATCCACGCCAATGGATGAACTACCTTGAAAAGAATACACATTAATTGGAAATTTATGAGGGTAAAAATATCAGAGCAGATAGTCCATTATCACAGATGGTGAGCTAGCCTCAAATTTTGTATCTGGATTTTGAATAGCCCCAAAAAAGTTAGAGAGAGGTAAAAGGTTGACTTCAGGAATTTGATTTGGACTCTTAAAAAGAAAAATGTTATTTTCAAAATGTGGATCTGGATTTGTCTTAAGATTCCAAACAGTTGCATCTCAAATGTAATGTGCCATTTAGAACATCTGATCAGACTCAAGTACATAAGAACATAAGAACGGCCGTACTGGGTCAGACCAAAGGTCCATCTAGCCCAGTAGCCTGTCTGCCGACAGTGGCCAGCACCAGGTGCCCCGGGGGGGGGGGACCGAAGACAATGATCAAGCGATTTGTCTCCTGCCCATCCTTCTCCAGCTTCTGACAAACAGAGGCCAGGGACACCATTTCTATCCCCTGGCTAATAGCCTTTTACGGACCTAACCTCCATAAGTATTATCCTTATGATGATTCATGCCACTCTATATCTTTTAAGTCCACAAGAAGTGGTATGAAACAGAGGCAAGAAGAGGCACTCAGCCCTATGGCCCCATCATACAACAACAACACGTTACAATTACAAGAAGTTTCTTTTGTCATTTGATATCATGAATCAGAATTTCTTGATGAGACTTCCAATGCACTGAACCACTATTGCAAAGCCAATGGACTTTCAGAATCACATTCTGCCTTCAAATTTGGTTTCAGAGGGATAATCTCCTTGAAACAAACAGACTGTTTTGCATGGTATACATCATGTACAACTCAATTGAGGTGTCCCAGTTACTTTGGCATGCCCTTTCCCTGATGAGGGGAAGGACATACAAATAAAAATGGAAGTTTTCTATAAAAACAGCATGTTTTGGATAGAGAAAATGTATTTTTTTTAATCAAGCGGAAGCTAAGACAAAGCTGAATCTAGGCTGCTTGGGTTTATGAGGTAACTATTCAAGCTGTCTGCATCACATAACCATTCAGCCACGGTCGAGAGCTTTGCAAAGTAATCAATACATGAGGAGTATCCTCATTTACTCTTATAAATATAATGTATGTTATATAGTTCTCATTGTAACACATCAGCTACATCCCTTTATTCAGCTAGGGACAAATCCATCTCTCTTTACTAACATGAATAACACTGTAGCAAGGACTGCTTGAGTAATTGACAGCACAATTTAGCTCATAAAAGCTATTGATAAGGTCTCGCTCTATATTTATATAGGACTGAAATGAGAATATACAGAGGATGATAAGGTATATAGAGAAAATGAGAAAACTGGAGAAAGAATTATCACTGTATAGAAGAAAAATCTATTCAATAAAACTAATAAATTGTGCCATAGTGATATTTTAATTATATAAAAGGGATAACTTTATAGACACTGGTTGATCCGTAACGCATACATGACTAATTCCTGATCTGTGCATGTATTTAGCACAGTTATCCTCCAGTGAATGTATGAGCAAATGGCCAGCTAGCTATCATTTGTGTTTGTGTATCCACTGTGTTTGCACCTGCAATCACAGAAATAGACCATGCAAAGTAGGTGGGCAAATCCATGTGAAATTCTGAAAATATGGGCCACCATCAGAAGTAGTAACAAATAGGGAAGGTGGAATACATATGCATAATATAGTACTTTAACCTAATAACATGACCACTTGCAAGCTTTAGCATAACACTGAAAATTGCTAATGGAGCACTGTGCAGATATTCATGATACAAGCAGTCAGGAATCATGCATAATGGAACAGTGCAACTGCTAACAGCAGATTCACACAAGATAATTTAAACTTGTTTGTATGGAAATGAAGAACTGATCTTTGAAGTGGTCCTTAATGAGATTCTGCTTGATCCTCACTGTATCTGGAGAGAGCGTTCCCTTTTCCTTTTGCATCCAGCTTATGTTTGTGGGGGTGCAGAAACAGGATTCGTTTAAATTATGAATGCCTATTTGCATCTACACAGTATTAGGTGAGAAGTAGGTGTCACTAGTACCTCATGAATGTTTGTAAAAATTACGCAAATACATAGACCCAGGCCCATTAACAGGGGGAGGTAATGGGGATAGTAGCCTTGGGGCCTGATGATTCAAAAGGGCTTGGGGGCCCTGGCTGTTAATGACACTGTTAGCCCCAGTCCTGCTCTTTCATCTGAGGCTTCACACCTTCCATTGCTGTGTCCAGACTCAAGGGTTTTTTCGAAAAAAGTAGCCTTTTTTCGAAAAAACTTCACCTGCGTCTAGACTACAGACATGTTCTTTCAAAATTAAATCGAAAGAACGCGGCTTTTCTTTCGACGGCGGAAAACCTCATTTCATGAGGAAGAATGCCTTTTTTTGAAAGTGCTCTTTCAAAAAAAGGCATTCTTGAATGCAAACAGGGCTTTTCCGAAAGAGAGCATCCAGACTACCTGGGTGCTTTCTTTCGAAAAAGCGGCTTGCTTTTTCGAAAGTACTGCTTGCAGTCTAGACGCTCTTTTTTGAAAGAGGCTTGCAGTCTAGACGTAGCCCAGGAGTGCAGAGCTCCCTCCATCTCCCCCGCCCCCGCCCCCCACCCCCCTACACTCACACCTTGCCCAGAGGCCTGGCAAGTCTGGCAGCCACTCCACATAGACCACTCGTACATATTGCATGTTATTTTTCTTCCTGATTTGTAGACATAACAGAGTCTGTGTTCCTTGGTTAGACAGTATAGGAGATAAGAAATCAAAATTATATACACGTTGAACTTCTCCAGTCCGGCTCTCTCTGGTATGGCAACATCCATAGTCCGGCATGATTTTAGTTTACCAGACCATTTATCATGCATGTGGCTAAGTTTCTCAGGGTGCGTCTACATAGCAGCCTTACCTCAAAATAAGCTATGCAAATTGTGTAGCTTATTTTAAGGTTATTTCAAAATAAAGCACGATTCCAGCAAATCCCTTAACCTTCATGGAATAAGGGTTACAGCGATGCCGGAACAGCACGCCCATTATTTCAAAATATATATACTTCCGGTATCCCGAAATAGCCCTACTCTCTCGATGTAGCCTCACAGTCCCATGAAGTTGGTTTACAGCCACCAGTCCTGCCTCTCAATGTTCTGTGCTGTTATTTAGCTCTAATTTACCCCTAAATGTCATCTACGAGATCAGGAAGTAGTAGAAGACTTGGTAATGCTGTTAAAACAATATTGACCTTCCAAGGTTTGGCAAATTCCTACACACACCAAAACCCAGGAAAACTAATAACATGTCTTGTGTGTTTCAGCAAGAAATAGGTCTTTTTTCTTTATGGAAGTTTTCATTTCCAGTTGATGCCTTGCATTTCTGTGCACTACAAAATATTCTTGGGATGGCTTTAAGGTATATGGCATTGCTATAAAATCATGTATCCTTTATGACTATTGGAAAGTAGACAAAATATTGATTTGCTATAAAGTAGTTCTAGATACTATCAAACTCAAGAACAGACTTCCCTCATAATTTATTGCTGAATGATTAGCCATATCTGAACTTCAACTACATCTTTGGAAAAAAGTCTGTCTGGTAAATAGGAACTTATTTTTTGGCTTTGCTTTGTTTTGATTTGAGGGACAGAGGGAGAACATTTAGGGTTTGCTTGTTATTTAAAATCATAAACCTAGGGAGAATTTCGTTAAAACGAATAACAACATTTTCATGAGGGGGCCCACTTAATTTCTGTTTTCTTGCAGATTCCCTATGTACGTCTGTCTTCTGGTTCTGTCTTCAGCTAAAACCAACTGAATGTCTTAATATAGCAATAAACCTCTGAGCAGACTGGAATTTGAAAGGCATACTCTTTTCTATAAGAGCATCATGAGAGGAAGGAGTCTAGTTTACTGTGACTCACTGGTTGGAGTTCATATAAGGCTACTGTAAACTAATACTACTTAAAAAACTTTAAAAACAACAAATAGTCTGATAGCATTTTAAAGACTAACAAAACATGTAGCTGGTATCACGAGCTTTCATGGGCACAGCCCACTTCTTCAGATGCCATTTAGTTAGCTGGCTTCATAAAAAGCACAGTGGAAGCCTTTCTGAATATCAGAACTGAATGAGATACATTTAGCATCAGTGATTTTAATAAAGTATTTGCAAGTAATGGTAGAGGTCCCTTTGGAAGGCTGCCCGCCTTTCTTAAGTAGTTTAAAAAGCAGGGATTTTTCAGCTCAGTGTTGACTGCACCAGTGGCCAGGGGAGCCAATGGGGTTGCCAGGCCACTGGGCAATGCGTGGGGGTGGCCAGCTCCACACTCCTAAGAGGGATGGAGCTTCAGGCCAAAGGGGCAGGTCTGGGACAGCCAGCCCTCCAGCGGCACCCAGACAGAATGATGCTCTCTGTTCCCCGGGCAGCCCTCAGAGCCGGCCAGAGAAAACAACACAGTGTTCCTGCAGCAATTCTAAAGGGCCCACAGCTGCTATTGCTACAATGGCAGCAGCAGCAGCTAAGAACCCTGGGCCATTTAGAAATGCTGAACCTTGGGGAAATTGCTTCCTTTGGCCCCCATATTGGTGGGCCTGCCATTTGCATTATCAGCTGCTGTAGACTGAAAATAGCCCATATCCTGTGTACTTGCAAAGCTGTCTGTGCCTGATGAGCATGGATGTCACTGGAAGGAATTACAAGTGAGACATTTCACATTGCAAAGAAGTTTGTAGAAATGCCAAATCCTGAGAGGCGACGAGTACCAGCAACTTTTATTAAGATGATTCCACTGAATAGCTCTTAATGCTAACAGCTCTCCAAATTTGGACCATTGTCTTCAGTAGGTGTGTGGTGTCTCCGCAGCAATCAGGATTCTCTCCTTTCAATTGCCATACCAGAGTACACATTCCTATTGTGTAGGCCTGGTGCATTCCCATCAGCATGCCCTGCGAAAATAATAGAACCCGTCAGAGGTTTAAAACTTTTCATATGCATCTCATGGATAGGTAGTCGTATCTGTCTCACATCTGAGGTCAGTTGAACCCTTATTCCAGTTACACAGAAGACCATTTTTAATATTATCCATAATTGTATTTAAATAAAGTAGATTATTGATGGGGGGAGGGATAGCTCAGTGGTTTGAGCATTGGCCTGCTTAAACCCAGGGTTGTAAGTTCAATCCTTGCAGAGGCCAATTAGGGATTTGGGGCAAAAATTTGTCAGGGATGGTACTTGGTCCTGCTGTGAAGGCAGGGGACTGGACTCAATGACCATTCAAAGTCCCTTCCAGTTCTAGGAGATAGACAATCCTTATTATTTATTTTTATAGATTAACCATCTTCTGTGAAATAAGATCAAAATAATCACGTGAAATCATTTTTAATATACTCATTGTTTTAGGTTCAGAGGGGTAGCTGATTGTTTTAGGTGTTTACTAATGTTTGATAAACATGTAATTTTAGAATACTTTCAACAATATGATTAGCAATTGTTTAATAAAATTCTGTCTGCTTCATAATAATTATACTTAGTAACTTCTCCTCCTCTGGTATTTACCAATGTCCAATACAGGTAGTACTTTAGAGGGCTATATTTTTGGACAGCCTCCTATTTGCATGCCTACTTCTGGACTTTCAATCCATTGCATTTTTAAAGGAGCTCCTTGTGCAACAGTTAGACCTGTGAAAACGCTTCATCCTCATGCACAATACTATATTCTTAAGTGTTGAAATGCTTGATTTGCACACACTGAGCACTAGTTTCAGTGGGATTCATAACTCTTTGCAGGATTAGGCCCATGAATTGCTGGTGCTTGCATTTATGGGCATACAATGTCAAAGGAAAGAGCTAAAAATTTAGCCGTCTCTATTTTTGTTTGCCCCATGCAAGGTTTCTTTATGTATGTGGAAACTCTATGGCTACGTCTACACTGGCCCCTTTTCCGAAAGGGGCATGCTAGTTTCACAGGTCGTAATAGGGAAATCCACGGGGGATTTAAATATCCCCCGCGGCATTTAAATAAAAATGTCCGCCGCTTTTTTCCAGCTTTTAGAAAAGCCGGAAAAGAGCATCTACCCTGGCCCCGATCCTCCGGCAAAAAGCCCTTTTCCGGAGGATCTCTTATTCCTACACTTTGAAGTAGGAATAAGAGATCCTCCGGAAAAGGGCTTTATTCCGGAGGATCGGGGCCAGGGTAGACGCTCTTTTCCGGCTTTTCTAAAAGCCGGAAAAAAGCGGCGGACATTTTTATTTAAATGCCGCGGGGGATATTTAAATCCCCCGCGGATTTCCCTATTACGACCTGTGAAAGTAGCATGCCCCTTTCGGAAAAGGGGCCAGTGTAGACGAGCCCTATCAGTGTCTATTTCCCATTGATACGTACAGATTTATTGTATTTATAATGTGTTGGTCATGTAATTACTGAAGGGTGACATGCTTACACATGTGCCTATTAAAGCAGTAGGAATTGGAGATGAAGAACATATAAGGTCACTATTCTATTCCAGTGGTGTCAAGCCCATTCTGTGGAGAGGGCCAAATAACATTTTTAATTATGATCCATTTGGCTGGTACGACAGAATTAGGGTCATACGCCACCATTGATTCATAGCCTGCTGTTGACATTGGGAGGTTTACATAAAGGGCAGAACAAGACCTTTATGAAGTAACTGAACCTCATGTTAGTAAAGCCTCTGCCACATTTGACATCAGTCAGTGGGGGAAAAGAAATTATGCACTTTTAGCAGGGCAGCTCTCCCTTCCCCTTGTTTAACTGGCCATTTGCAAGCACAGTGATAATCATTGCACACACAAAGCTGCAGGAACAAGCATTTGGAGGTTTTAAGGCCCAGAATTTCCAACTCTCTGGCAATTTGTGAGATGAAAGGTGCTATAGAACTGTAAATCCCTGTTGTCTGGCTGTACAGGAAGAGGGACAGGAGACATTTGACATGGGTTTCATCAGGCATCAACTTTATTATTAGATGTCTGGGACTACCCAGTAGCTAAGAGTGCATAGTGCAAGTAAGCCCCATATTTATTCCATAATTACATGGGGGGCTTTTACAAGTTCTACCTCTTTTTCCATCCCTGTTCCTCCAGCAAACCCATTGCCGGGACCTCACCATCCACCCCCCCATACCTTAGTTGTTGGTATTCTTGTTATTTTATTGAGTTTATATTTAGGAGGGAGTCTCCTTTCCAGAAAGTTCTGAGAATCTGTCCTCTAAAAATCAGACCCATTTGGCACATCTTAAACTCACACTCAAATACTGAAGCAAACAAAATCGCTTCTTATGTTTGAGAACCTAGGCCTGTAATGTTTGGGGATTTCAAAATAGTCTTGTGGTGGCCACTTTCTATGGCTTACACAGTGTGGAAGGTTTTCTAAAAGTTGAGTTTCCAAACAGATTTTTTTGGTGGGGAGGGTATAATGCACTATCAACATGAAATAAGGCATGAAAATGGGTGTCAGTACAAACCTCTGTCATCCTGCACAGCTCCTGATTTAGGCTTAAGTCTTCTATTTGAACAGGCTGAACGCAATTGACAAGAAGCTGTGGAGAATTGATGTTGCATGAACTTTTTGTTTAGTTTCCAACTGACAGCACTGCTCTGCACTTCTCAGCCTGTGTGCGTCTGTGTGTTCTGCAGAGACGGTCACTTGCTCCCTCCTTTCAAATTAGCTTGTGAAATGGTTGGGATAATTTAGGACTTGTACTGCCTGATCATTGGTACAGTTACAACAAATAAAACATTTTAATATGAGCAGTCGCTGCATGTTTACTGTATCATATTGCTGGGAGCTGAATGTGTGCCAAATGCTATAACAGAAGGGAGTATATGAACTCCAGAATGATGACACTAATAAGGAAATTACAAAAGGCCCAACAAATGGCATTTGTGTTAAATCAATAATGCTCTGTTTGGTTTTTTTTATTCTAATCTTTCTTCAAAAAAAAATTATCTTTCCAAACAGTTGGCAATTCCCATTCTTGTTCTTCTTCCTGAACATAATTAAAAACATGTTGTGGCGTCTACTTAAGACATCAACTTTCCCAAGCCTGTCTTGTCCACTGCGTTTTAAACAAAGACACTTGTTTTGGCATTGTGCCCTTAATTAATCATTCGAGGCTTTATTGCAGTGCAAAAAAATGCCTTTGTTTAATGATTCATCACAAGCCCAATTTCAGCAGAACTTAATCAACTACAGGGCTAACTTTCTAATCAGCTTAAGTAAAAACAACAACAACAAAAAGATTGAAGCGTTGTTTTCAGTTTATCATGTTGATAAAGAAGTATTTCTTTATGACATTATTTCTGATTTAAATCTATAGAGACTAGATTGATCCGTTACCTTTAGAGTTCAGCAGAAGGATATATGTTACTTATTGTGAAAACATGAATTTGAAGTCTTCATGAATGCCAGGTAACATGGACTTCAGAAGAGATTGAATGACATTAAGCAGACCTTGTTGAAGAGTGACTCCAGGCATTGGTGATAAATTTGAATCTTTTAAAGTACAGTACGACAGAAAAATAATGAAAAATATTTGCTGTATATGGTTTTAGTGAGTGTTCAAATTATTTTTCACCACATTTGCTTTTTCCTATTTTATTTTTATTTCAGGATACTATGCCATTCCTCCATTTTACTCTCTCTTGAAATCTCTATGCAACTCTCAAGGTTTTTTGGGGAGTAGCTTTTCATGGTGAATCAATTTAAAATTATATTTCTTTTCAAAAGGACAATATACTGTTGAGTTCTTTGTTCTTCCTTTCTTTATTTTGAATTAAAGATTAGTTGAACCCTCCCCAGATACTAAATTTGTATTGGCATCTGCATCTGTATCTGCAAAAATGAGCCATGGATACAGATACCCGCAGACATTAGGGCTACATCTACACTGGCCCCTTTTCCGGAAGGGGCATGTAAATTTCACTAGTCGTCGTAGGGAAATCCGCGGGGGATTTAAATATCCCCCGCGGCATTTAAATAAAAATGTCCGCCGCTTTTTTCCGGCTTTTAAAAAAGCCGGAAAAGAGCATCTAGACTGGCCCCGATCCTCCGGCAAAAAGTGCCCTTTTCCGGAGGCTCTTATTCCTACTTCAAAGTAAGAATAAGAGCCTCCGGAAAAGGGCACTTTTTCCGGAGGATCGGGGCCAGTCTAGACGCTCTTTTCCGGCTTTTTTAAAAGCCGGAAAAAAGCGGCGGACATTTTTATTTAAATGCCGCGGGGGATATTTAAATCCCCCGCGGATTTCCCTACGACGACTAGTGAAATTTACATGCCCCTTCCGGAAAAGGGGCCAGTGTAGACGTAGCCAAAGTGAATATCTGCAGATTTGCTGGGCGCTAAAGAAATAAAGTAAAATAGCCACAGATTATTGAAGCAAGTGGGCTGTGCCCACGAAAGCTCATGATACCATCTACATGTTTTGTTAGTCTATAAAGTGCTACAAGACCATTTGCTTGCTGTTTTTTTTTCTGTAACAGACTAACTCGGCTACCCCCTGAAGGTCCTATTGAAAGTTATGTATATACAGGCAGTCCCCGGGTTACGTACAAGATAGGGACTGTAGGTTTGTTGTTAAGTTGAATCTGTATGTAAGTCGGAACTGGCGTCCAGATTCAGCCGCTGCTGAAACTGACTGCCAGTTCTGACTTACATACAGAATCAACTTAAGAACCCCAGGAGTCCCCAAGTCAGCTGCTGCTGAAACTGATCAGCAGCTGATTCCAGGAAGCCGGGGCAGAGCAACTCTGCCTCGGGCTTCCTGTAGTCAGCGCTGGTCAGTTTCAGCAGAAGCTGACTTGGGGACACCTGGGGCAGAGCAGCTGGGGTGCTGCTGGGTTGCTCCAGTAGCGCCGCTCCTCGGTGCTACTGGACCAACCCAGCAGCACCCCATCTGCTCTGCCCCAGGCGTCCTGATTCAGCCGCTGCTGAAACTGACCAGCAGCGGCTGAATCAGGACGCCTGGGGCAGAGCAGCTGGGGTGCTGCCGGGTTGGTCCAGTAGCGCCCAGAGCGGTGCTGCGGGACCAACCGGCAGTGCCCCAGCTGCTCTGCCACAGGTGTCTGGAGAAGAGCCTAGTCTGCTGGGGGGGGGAGGGGCGTACTAGCTGCGCCCCCCACCCTCCACCCCAGCAGACCAGGAAGACGTGGGCGGCAGACCGAGACGCACCGCGGTCCCGCCACCTGGGTCCTCCGCGGCTTTGCTCCCAGTCTCCCTGGTCTGCCAGGGAGACGGGGAGCAAAGCCTCTGAGGACGCCAGCAGTGGGACAGCCGCGGGGCATCTGGGCTGTCCCGCTGCCGGCTTCCCCGCGGCTTTGCAAAGCCTCGGGGAAACCAGCAGCGGAGCAGCCCAGGCGCGCCTGGGCTGCTTCGCTGCCCGAGCCCCCCCGCGGCTTTGCTCCACGTCTTCCTGGTCTGCAGACCAGGGAGACGCGGAGAAAGCCCCGGAGTACACGGGCGGCAGGACCGCGAGGTCCCGCAGTCCATGTCCTCCGGGGGAGCCCCGTTCGTAACTGCGGATCCGACATAAGTCGGATCCGTGTAAGTCGGGGACTGCCTGTATATTACAGTAGCACTTAGGCTACGTCTACACTGCAGAGCTATTTCGGAATACCTGTAGACCTCATTACAAGAACCATTAGCACCTTCATTGTTTGTTTGGTTGGTTAAGTCATTAATTATCTTCCACACCTTAATGACTTAACCAACCAAACAATGAAGGTGGTAGTGGTTCTTGATATCTGTGTAGAATCTGGTGTTGGTCATCTTCCTTTCCAAGTGCAAACCAATGGTTCTTATCAGCCTTTTGTAACTATTTAGTTTTTAAGGTGCTACTAGACTCCTTGCTGTTTTTACATTTTTTCCTGTTACAGACTAACTCGGCTATCCCTCTGAAGCTGTTCTATTCACTCTCTTTATTTCTTCCTCCCCTCCTTTTTTTCCTTCTCTCTTCCTCCCTCCCTTCCTTTTTCCCTTATTTATTCTTGGATCTGGACTTCCAACACTCCTGTCATCTGAAGAAGTGGGTTGTACCCACAAAAACTCATGATACTATCAACATGTTTTGCAATTAATATAGTGAGCCATGCCATAGTTTATATTTTACTTAATTGTCACTTATATTTAATAAATTATAACATGCACATACCTATGTATATTTCATATAATCTTGTAATATTTATTATGATTTTTTCACATGGGTTTATGGACTATACTGGATTTATTTATTTGTTGTGGAATTGACTTTTCCCCATTAGGCATTAGAGTATCTGAATAGGGAAGAGAATTTGATACAAATACTTAGAATTCCTTCTTCTTCTGATGAATTGCACAAGCCCCATTCACATCTCTTAAATCGGTCTCATAGAGGCTGAAATTTACAAAAATGTTTGTTCGGATGTTTATTTCTCTTTGGTCATCATTATGTCTAGTAGATGGCACTACTGGAAATGAACTCTGCTAGTTCCTAGCATAGGCTACCAAAATATTTCAATGCAATGGCAAGCTTTTAACAATGAATACCAAGTGTGTGAATATATATTTGTAATAAGTCTGATCATCTCAATTCTCCTCTCAGTATGTATGCACAACTCCCATTAAAACCACTGGTGAATTACTGTGTCATTTATGACTCAGATCCCAGTAATTCACCATTGCCTTTAATGGGAGTTATGCATTCATACCGAGGGAAGAATTGAGCCTGGCAGATATTAACAATGAATATCAAGTGTGATCATTTGAATATTAGAAAAAAATTGCTTCCAAATCTGTTTTCTTGCTTTACACTGTAATACCAGGCTAAATAGGGCCTACGAATTTGGTGTGCTAGCTGCTAGATTAGCTGCCTAAATTCATTACAAAAGCAATCCACAATATGAACTGATCAAAAATGGACTTGGAAATTTTATCAGATCAATCATAATATCTGAATGCTACTATGAATCAATCCCATTTGTTCCAAAATCTCATTCACCTTCTCCACTTTTCTTTAGGCCTCTTCTCACCCCGATGGGCAGCAAAAGCTTCACTAAAATTTACTCACTGTATCCTCACCATGCCAAGATTAGCCAACAGTGATGCCACAGGATGGCTGCAGTGATGCTAGGTTGCCCAAGTAGCTTTCTTTCCCCTCCCCCTCCACGCCAGGAAAACCTGCTTAAAAGCCCTGGATGTGTTCTCTGGCCTGATCACTCAGGTTACTTTTCGTTGCTGCTTAACAGCTGCTAACAAAAAATTCCAGGGCTTCATCTACAATGCAGGGTCTCTTCCACAAAAACTTCTCGCACAAAAGCACATCCAGACCGCAAAGCGCATCACAGAAGCGATGTGCTTTTGTGCAAGAGAGCACCCACACTACATGGACACTCTTGCACAAGAAAGCTCTGATGGCCATTCACAGAGTGGCCATCAGAGCACCTGTGCTTTTTCCAATAGGGGTTTCTTGTGCAAAAACCCCTCCGCAACATCCACACCTGCCGTTTTACGCAAGAGCTGTAGTGCTAAAAGGAGTTATTCCTCATGGGGAGAGAAATAACTCTACTGGCAAAAGCCCTCTGTCCTGTCGATTTACTTGTGCAAAAACACACTTTAGGTGTGGATGCTCTGCCGGTTTTTGCACAAAAACCGTGTAGTGTAGACATAGCCCAGTAGTAGAAAATAGAGATTCTGCTCTGTTGGGCAAGGTTTATTTAGAAGTCATTGTGAAGATTTGAGTCTGTGTGTGGGTGCACATGTGTACACGCTCATGCAGCGGGAATGTGTGTATTTGATTAGCTGTTTAGTCTTCACATTTGTTTGCCACCAATTATGTTCTCATATAATGGCACCAATATTCCCCACCAAAGTCAATGTGTGCTGTACATGTTCAGCACCTCGAAAAATCAGACCCACAGTTTATACACCCTACAATTAAGAAAATCTAGAATACTATCTACTTTGGTCTAAGTGACCTTTGGAAGACTGTAGAGCAGGGGTGGGCAATAAGTGGCTGGGTCACTGCTTCCTGCACCTCCCATTTGCCAGGAATGGCAAAATGCAGCCAACGGGAGCTGCAAGTGGCTGTACCTGCGGACACTCAGGTAAATAAAGCATCTGGTGGCCCTAACCCTGGCTAAAACAGTTCCACGTGAACAAAAAATCACTTTTAGTAATTGCAGTGAGACAGAGAGGAACACAAACCCCAGTGATGAATTCTGATTTTTTTCCCTTCCCATTTGAAAGATTTATAATCATGAAATAAGCAACACTGCAGGGCTGTTGGATAAGGCGTGTTATAGTTTGGCACAAAGTAATGCTGTGGTCTTTCATATACTTTGCAGGGCTTTATACCTTCAAACCTCTCTCTACAGTTTTGCTCCTTCCCAAGTTAAAAGTTTCCCTAGCGGCCTTATGGTTGCTTATATAATTATATAGTAATGCAGAGTGGGGTCCTCTTACAATAATGACCAGCACTCCAACCAGTCTGTTGGCCCTCAGTGTGATGGGAGCAGCTTCGGATCTTGACTTCTGTGACACTTTCAGCACAGTGGCTCTGGCAGCCCGTGTAAGGGCCAGGAGGAGAAGAAGCTGGTTTAATGCGCAGGAGTCTCCGTTCTATCTAGTTCAGCCCTTCAAAGGTGACCTGATGGGTGTCCCCTTCTGGTACAGAGTATTCTACCATAGGGATGTTAGCAAGTAGTCGACTAGTCAACTACCTGATAAGAATAAGCATAAGCTTATGGGGTAGTCGAGTAGAGTGTCGATAACTTGCTTTCCCCTTGCCCTTGACGCAGCAGCAGGGGAGGGGAGGAGACAGGGTACTGGGGGTAGCCTGTGCTGGGGGTAGACGACTTAAAAACTGGTTCCCCCCAGCATCGTCTCCACAATGCAGCCTGCCCCCTTCCCCTGCTGCCTCTATTAGGCTCACCATGGGCAGAGGCTCCTGCGGCAGCGGCCCCTGTCTGCAGAGGACCCAGCGGGGAGCTGGGCCCTCCCTGTGGACAGGGGCTGCTGCCACCAACCAGCCCCTGTCTGGGCCAGCCCTGTGTGCCATGAACAGGAGCTGCTGGATTCAGCACAAGCAGGGACAGAGCAGTGCTGGCTCATGCTGGTCCAGGACACCGCATCTCTGCATTTTAAATGTAGTAAGAGCCCAGCGACTCTTACTACACTTAAAATGCAGAGCAGAAGCACAGGTGGCTCCCGGAGCTGGCATGACCTGGGACTCCTCATTGCCAGCCTAAGCCAGCTCCTGGAGCTACCCTCGCTGCAGCTCTGTAGAGTGGCCCTTATCAACTAATCATGTAATTGATACAAATTGTATCGACTACACAATGAGTCAGAAAACCTCAATTTAACATCCTTATTCTACCCTATGCCCTGTAGGGATCAAGTACATTACTTTTAAGCAAGGCCCAGCTACCTCTTCCACCTAGTGCATCTTCTCACCCTGTTCAGCACTCAGGGGCCATGTCAACACTAGGAAACTATTTCAATATAACTAAATTTGACGTAATAATTCCTGATTTTACAAAATCAAAATAGTGTGTCCTCACTACGGGAAGCCTCAAAATTAGTCCGAGGCAGGCTTCTTTATTGTGCTTTATTGTGGACGTGCTACCTCGGACTCAGAGTGCCAGGAAGCGCTTGGTAGTAATTAGTTCAAATTACTCTGGGGAGTAGTTATTTTGAAATAGCTGCACCAGAGCGTACACAACAACCCCTATTTTGAAATAACTATTTTGAAATTAGCATTATTCCTCGAGAAAAGCCGGAGTACAGATTTAGAACGAAGTAGCCCATTATTTTCAAAATAAGAGGCTTATAGTGTGGATGCTCCATTTATATATTTGACCTAAGGGGGGTTATTTTGAAATAAAACCCTAGCGTAGACCAGAGGAGATAGTAGAGCTAGGAGCCACACTCCCATATCAGCTACTGCAAGGAGGCAACCCAGCAAACTTGGAAAGATAGGATTTATTTCTGCAGCCCACCAACCAAAGGGAGAGAAAGTATGTGGGAGACAGGGAATCTCAGAGAGAGAGGTATTAGAAAGGGCTTCAGGAGTGGCATTGGAAACAGAAAGAATGCAGCTGCTCAGAAGTGTATGTATAATTTACATTGCAGTAGTGCCTGGAAGACCTGATCTGGAGAGGGCACCATTTTGCTAGGTCCTTTACAAATATGAGAGATGGGCTTTACCTTAACAAGCTTGCCATGTAAGACTCTAAAATTAGAATGAAAGCCTCGTATAATCAGTCAGCATATGAGTTCATTTTTCTTTTTTTCCTACATTCCCTGTTTATCCCCTGGTTTCACTAGTTCTCCTTGTGCAGTCACTCCACTATACCAATGGGTTGTTGCTAAGTGACATGACAGCAGCAAAGTGTTTTTCAGTTTCTACTTCTGTTTTCTACCCCATCTTCCAAGCACCTCCTTAAAAGAGAATCCTGCTGATGAAAACCTCCCTTCTCCCTCTCCTGATTTTTTCACTGAGATCTAACAAACTTCCATATAACACTCATCAAGGCTAGATGGCTCAGGGAGCTGGCCGGGGAATACAGTGACTGGCGTTACTAGCTCAAATCCATTTTAAGGTGGGAGTTATGAAAGCTTGTTACCTTCCAAAAGTGGTTTGGAGCAGTGTTCCCTGTAACCTTGTGTAGTAACTCAGAAGAGGTTCAGATGCTGCCTAGCTGATTAGCAGGGTACCCACCTCTATTTTTTTCTACTGGTGGTGCACATTTGCACGTACACATAAAAAATTATTCCACACCTGGCTAAAAAAATCTGCACATGGATGGAAAAGATTAGAGGGAACATTGGTTTGGAGACTTGTGTAAAATGGCTTTGACATCTGAGTTCAGTGCATGAGTGTCTCCCTTTTTAGTACCCCTTTTCAATAGGAACCATGCAGTGAGCTGTCCTTTGATATTGAGAGGTGCTGCCCATATCAGGATTGAGACCCACTGGCAAGGTCTGGATTGGAGAAGTGGCACTGCTGCTGTCTCTGTTCTCTATATAATTCCCATGGGCTGCCAAATCAAGAGGAAACCCCCCTAAAAAATACCCTCTGGTAATGTATTCCTCCTTCTCTAGCCACTCTGCAATTTTAATATTGGTTTCTTCTGAAGGTGTTGGTTATATACTCAAATTAGAGTTGCCAATCCTCCAGGATTGTCCTGGGTCTCCAGGAATTAAAGATTAATTTTTAATTAAAGATTGGCATGAGATGAACCCTCTAGGAATATATCCCACCAAAATTGGTAATCCTGCCTCAGATACTTGTTGCATGTGATCTATTGTATCAATGTAATAAAGTGACTTAATAAAAAAAAACCTTTAACTCTTTAGAGCTCAACTTCTGGCAACACTCTGGGCTTATCCATGTGACCGATTGGCGCGAGACAAGCTAGGCAGTAAATCTACCTCACGCTAACATGTCCATGTGGAGCATGCTGCTCTGCACTAAAAATTCCCTAGTGCACTTTGATCAGCTTCCATTTCAAAGCAGGATAGACCCCGGAGCCTGTCTTGGGCTGTTTATCTAGACTGCTTGGATCCCTCTTCTTTAAGTTTAATGGAACAGAGAGTGTCCGTTGTTATAAGAGTGTACAGTACCCAGCATAAGGGGATTCTGATACTTGACAGCACCTTTAGGAACTACCACAATACAAACAATAGCACAGAAAACCATGTGAATCCTATTGTCTCAAGTTTTTCTGTATTGTCTCCCTGAGGTGGGGGATAGAGGGAGAGGGAAGGAGGAAATCAACCCATCATGACTTGTTGCTAGGTGAAGTTTCTGTTTGAAAGTATGCCATAAGCATACACCCGATGTTCCTTACCCATATATAAATGTTCTAAAAGAGAAGGCTCTTCTGATTTCAACTTCATGCCAGCAATAACATTCCCTTTTAAGATAGCCTTTTTATGAGAGGTTCAAAGCAGGATTTTTTGGGGGGAGGCGGGAGCAGAAAGTAAAAAAAAAAATGGATCCTCACTATTTGCTTTCTACTTCTAAAACTCCACATATTGCTATGTGTATTGCCCATGGACAAGGACAGGATCCCTTAAGATGTGAGAGAATTTGAAGATGGATTAATGACTAAGACAAATGATGATTTTTATTTTAGTAGAAGTTTCCGTGTGCTTCCTTTACACTTGTAGGGTACTGTTAATAAAGTACACTTGACATGTGACTGTAAGATCCTGAGAAACAGCTTTGCTTTAAAGTTTGGAGATGGATCAAAAAGAGTGAGTTCTCTCTTTTCTTTTCTTCTTTTTTTTTTTAAGGAAAAAAAACCCTGAAAAGGGACTTTTTTGGGGGGGAGAAACAGCATCTATGCCTTTTGTCTTTTCTTCTCTTTGTCGTCCACAGACAGTGCGTTGACTGACTCCTTCAGAAAGGAGATCAGTGAAATTGTCAGTTGATTACTTCTCCTTGATTAGCATTTATAAGAGCCCTGTGATACATTATTTGCATTCCTATTTAGCCGTGATTTTTGTGGGGCAGCAATGATTAAACTTGTCACGAGGCCTGATTGACGGGGTCAGATCTTCACTTTCTACTCTTTTGAAATTAAAAACAAATGTGTCAGCTCCCTTCATGGGCCGTAGCGCTGTGAAGCTCGCTTGCCTTGTCATCGCAGATAGGTCAGGAATGTTTTAATTTTAGGGATGGATTCTGCTTGTCAAGTAGAGTGTGATGGCGTGTAGTTCTGGAGATGAGATGTGAAGGGTGTAAAACAAAGAATGGAAAGAACAAAGACAAAGACACTCACATTATTAGACAGATTTAATTAGTCTGAATGGATATTATGCTAGATGAAGCAGTGAGCTGTGAAATTAACCCTTGATTACAGATTGGCGGATCATGCTCGTAAAGCAACTCAAACCTTTTTGAATAGAAGTGCGATTCTACCCTAAGACCCTTCATCCTTACAGGATGCAGGAAGTTAAAGGGGGGAGGGAATCCTTGAAGGAACAGCTCTTAGAGGTACAATTTTGAAAATGAAGGCAGTTTCTTTCTACTGCTTTCCTCCCAAAGACTGATGCTAGCAAGTCCACAGATCTGAAGCTAAGTAGTTCACAAATGGGTGGATTTAGTGCAACTACATACAGTGCAAACTCATCCCAGTTCCTTCCCTTATCCATATTACCCAAGATGCCACTATGACAAATGAATGATGCAGTGCTCGTATTTAAAGACATATTTCATAGCTAATTCTTGCACCTCCACCAGTATGAGTAAGCCCTGTACTGCAGCTAGAAAACAAATTGTAGGCATCGTGTAATTGGTTTCAGCTAAGTGGCGAGTTCAAGTTATATTAGACACCTGCAGACAGAGTTTAGACTTTTGAAAGGCCAGTAAATATTATTACTACCATCGTATAAGTACCAGTAGGTAGTTTCACATACTGTAATCATGATTAATGAGGTGGTTTCATATTTTGCTACATCTGATGCTACACAAAACTGTTATTTAAATATGTACTATCTATTATTTTTAATCAGCACCCCCAAAGCACTATGTGAAGAATTAGTAAGTCCAATGAGCACCATTACAACCTCATTGCATTTTCTAAAAAATATTAGAGATATGTGTCTGTCTGTCTGCCTGTGAGTCCATTTGTTCAAGAACTACTTCTAAACGGTAAGAGCTAGGACCACCAAATTTGGTGTGCAGCTTCCTCTTACCATATATTAAAGCAAGATCAGGATTTGGTTGTGCCAGGAAAATGGGAAGTGCCTAGAATTTGATTGTGTTCCATCACATGGAAAGGGAGGGGGCTGAGTGGAGGGACATTATACTCTCAGTCATCACTGAGGGCAGCAAGCACAGGGAATATCCATTCTACAAATTGACCATTGGGGCCAACCACATCACCAAGGGAGTGGCCAGCTGGGGATGGGGCTCGCCATCTTGCCTGCTACCAGCCAGGTAATTGCCCCCTCTTTCCCCAACATCCCCCTCTGCCCTCTGTCCAGAACTGGGCCATGGGAGGAAAAGTCCCACTGTCCCCAGCACTGCCAGGGCCCACTCCACCCCCTGAGTCACTCCACTTTTCTTTAGACAAACAGCACCTCATAAATGCTGTTTATTTTTATACTTGCGGAGCTTCCACTTTATTTTTAGTAGTTTATTACTCAGCCATTAAAAGTTGCTCTGGCCATGTTGTGCGAAGTTGTACCATACAGGCAGGATCTTAGTTCAAAGCCCATCTACGTCTCCTCAAACCAGTGTGCAGCAAAGTAGCTATTTGCAAATTTGGAGGGGGGTGGGAGATTTTCCAGCTATTGTAACACTGACTGAGCCCCTGTTCATCAGAGGGAAGGAGTGAAACTGGGACCATTGCTGTTTAGTGTATGAGCACTACTGCATGAGCTAAAAGATGCATCTCACCTCTCTGAGCCAATGCTGTAGCAGATTGTTCAATTGCTAGCTGGCACTAGAGAGGGACAGAGAATTACACCAAGCAACTAAGGGTTTTGTTACTTCCCTGGTTTACCCCACTGGACAGATTTTGAGTGTAAAGCACAGATTTTTTTTGTCTTTGGTTTACTGGTGCAGCTGTGGGCCATGTGGTACAGAGATTACACAGGAAAGATTACTGACATTCTATCCCAGGCGTGTCATGGTCAGGTCACAAGCACCATTTTAATCCAACCACTGCACATAGTTGATGGGATCATTACACAGTAAATACAGATGTGGGCAGGGGTGAGGGGGACAAAATGAGTGTGTTTAGATTAAAATGGTACAAAGCATCCAAAAGTAGGCGGGGGAAGCTACTGCTAAGAAAAGGGGCTTCTAGCTACCTAGCTTAATTATTATTTGCCTGTCATCACATTACTGTATTAGCTGCTCATGTGGCCATTTCTGTCATTGTGATATTCCCTGTGGTCTGTTACCCATAGCCTCACATGCTCACCTGCTTTGTGTGGGAGTTTGGTTAGTACATTTAGCTTTAATAGGGAACACCAGCAGACATGGGATGTACCAAACGTTTCTTTGGACAACACCGTCACATCCAACCCATCCTGACAAGCCACACCAAGGCTACGTCTACATTGGCCCCTTTTCCGGAAGGGGCATGCTAATTTTTCAGATCATAATAGGGAAATCCGCGGGGGATTTAAATATCCCCCACGGCATTTAAATAAAAATGTCCGCCGCTTTTTTCCGGCTTTTAGAAAAGCTGGAAAAGAGCGTCTACACTGGCCCCGATCCGGCCCGATCCTCCGGAAAAAAGCCCTTTTCCGGAGGATCTCTTATTCCTACTTTGAAGTTCAATTGAAGTAGGAATAAGAGATCCTCCGGAAAATGGCTTTTTTCCGGAGGATCGGGCCGGATCGGGGCCAGTGTAGACGCTCTTTTCCGGCTTTTCTAAAAGCCGGAAAAAAGCGGCGGACATTTTTATTTAAATGCCGCGGGGGATATTTAAATCCCCCGCGGATTTCCCTATTACGATCTGAAAAATTAGCATGCCCCTTCCGGAAAAGGGGCCAATGTAGACGAGCCCCAAAAGTTTTATGATATGATCTAGTACAATGGATATGTAATATATGCTTACTTAAGGAACAAAATGTAGGTCTTGAAACTCTGGTAATGTTTTTCTGACTCTTCAGTGAAGAATTTGCACTAGGTGATTTTGCATAGATTTAAAGGGCTTGATCTTTACACTGGTGTAAATCAGAAGTAACTCAGTATAAGTCAATGAAATGACACTAATGTAAAAAAGAGCAGAGTCAAATCCTTTACTCCAACCAGTATGTTAATTATACAGGTTTCTCCCTCAACTATGGCATATATGGTTATAATTATGTTTACCGGATCTTCTCCTCCTAAGGTTCACATTTGAAGCACTGTTTCTCATCATTCATTTAATTCAAAAGAACAGTAGCAATTATGAACCACCATCACCGCCCCCCCCCCCCCCCCCCCCACACACACATACACCTCCTTTATTTTCAAGCTGAATTGTTTCAGTGGTAGCTTGGTGTGTCAGCTTGTAAGTCTATAAAACAGTTTTCAACCAGCTGGAGATCCAACATGCTACATGAATACATAACAGTGCCTAACCAAGAAGGTTTGTAATTCAGTAATTAGCTGTAATTAATGAACACAAAGTGAAGACTCATTTACAGTTTAAATTATCACATTAGCTCCTGTCACCCTCTATGTACACAAAACAGCAGGAATTCAATTATTTTTATTCTTCAAAGCTAATTTAAAATTTAAGGAATGCCATTACATGAAATAATAGGTAGGAAATGTAATAGAAATCACTGAGAACAGTTGGCCGTCCTTAGAATGGAAGGAAAAAAATGCTATCAGTGATGATTTGGAAATGTTGTTTCATCTGTGAACAGATGAAGGATTGAAATCTATGCTCTTTTCAGTGTATTTAAAGAGAAAACGAGGTTGGTGGTTGCTACATCTTTGTGCGGGAAGAGCCATTGTGCATAATTGTAAAAGCGGTTGATACTGATAATGCTGTTGATAGTAACATGATGACAGCATGGAAATGCTCACACCATTATCTTTAATGGGGCTGAGTCGATTGCAATGGCATCAAGTCCCTGTAATATTCACCAATCTTAGTTGTGAAACTTCAGCCTAGCAGGCCTTAAGTAATTGTCATTTTGCAATCTGCCTATAGTTTGCATGTGTGAGTGCGTCTATGCAAAATGCTTTCATTGTGCTTTTAAACCCACTATGAAGCATTCTCTCTGCAGTTGCCACTGATACTTTTCTTCAACAGTTCAGACAAAAAAATGGAAGAATTCTAAACCCATATGACGATGCTTCTGTAGCTCCCACACATCTGCATTACAACCCTTATTTTTTGTTCTTTATTTCTTATTCAATTGCCTTTTCATTTTAAATAGGCCACGAGAAGCTATACAGTGTAATTTTTCATAGGTGATCGACTGCTGAGTTGTGGGTTTATGTAGACAGAGGGAAGGCAGCGATAAGGCAAAGAGAGAGGATTCTATTAGCGAAATGCTGCAGTAATTAATGAATCCTGCCAGTAATTGGGAAGGTGTAAGTCTCTGTAATATCGTAATGATAGTCATCCGTTCTGTGCATCCCCCATCACTCCGAACGATCCCTCATCGTCTCTCTGATCTCAGACACTTAGCCATGCAAATCTTCTTGACAGGACTCTATGTCTTTGTCTCCCTAATTGGACAGTATAGAGTTGTTTATGGATATTGCAGACATTTAGACCTCAGTTGGAGGTTGTTCAAAAATCGTTAGCGAAGTTGCCTTAACAGCATTGTCAAATATTTATTCCTCTGTTTCAATATCTGTTTTTAACCCAGCCATGGTTTATGACAGAATTAACATTTTGACTATACTTTGCCAGATCCCAGGCCCAACACGTGATTGTTCTTCAACCATTTTTTGCAGGAAAATACAAATTTCTGTAAATCCTGATCTTCTTGAAGCTAAAACTTGAGATTGTGGGGTAATATATGAGGCCTTTTTAATGGCATCTTCTGTCCTTGAAGAAAAATTAAGAATGCTGATAGACCCAAACAAGTTCCCTGTAATTTTTGTAAGTGGTATTGTGTCTCTCGTGAGTTAAAACAGAATAAATCAAAAGGACTACATTGGAGTTCACCAGTCAAAGTGAGATCAGATTAGACCTTATGTCACCAAGCATTGGGAAAACTGCTCATCTCTTCTTAGCACATCAAACCTGTCTGTGTACAAGCAACTGCAGCTCTGTGGAGATATAAAAATGTGGATCCGCATCCAATCCACATCCACTGGAAACAACGTGCATCCAATCCACAGTCTACTCCTTCCCTTTTTTGTGCTCTTCAGCAGCAAGCTCTCAGGAGGAGCCTCTGTGGGGGGGTGTCCAAGGGATGTTTGTCCACTCGGCCCTACTAAGCGCACCTACTGGGGAACAGGGTCAGGACGCTCCTGCGGCGGAGCGTGGTAGAGCATGGTGCTTGTCCCGCTCCAGCCCCACCTCCTCCTGGCATTTACCAGGGAGTGGGCTTGGGGAGCTCCTCTGGAGGACCGTGGCTGGGGCATGGTGTTTGCCCCACTCTGCTCCACCAGGAGCTTCTACCGAGGAGCGGGACAAGCACCCTGCCCTGACCACACGTCTCTCCAGGAGCTCCCTGAACCCAATCCCTGGTAAGCACTAAGCAGGATGGAGTGGGACAAGCACCTGTGTAGAGCCCTTTCTGTAGTATCTGAATCCGCTCCAATATCCACTCTACAAGTGACCCCCAGTTTGAAGCAACGGGTGCTCAAGAATTTGCTCTAACAAAATAGAGAGTAAAATAGCCTTTGATTTTTAGAAATATGCCTTTCCTAGTTTAAAATAATGTCCTTATGTCAAATCTGCTATGTATGAAAATAGAAGACTTTCCAGGCACAAGGGAAAAGTCCCAGAAGGGCCTAGAGCATGAGCACCAGGAGATAAACTGATTTCTGATGCGCTTTCTTGGACTCAAAGACTACCTCAGGAAATGTAGACCGTACTGAGCATCAAGAAGGCCCACCAATGGGGCTGCTGCTGCAGCAGCAACAGCAATAGCAGTAGCCAGAGGCCTGGGCCCTTTAAATTGCAACCAGAGCCCCAGGCAGTGTGTGGTCCCCCTAGTCCCACCCCTTCTGCCTGAGGACCCACCCCTACCATGAGCCCAGTGTTTCCCCTCCCCACCACCTTTCCCAGGCCCTGGTGAAGTCTGTTGGCTGCCCTGATGTCAGATAGAGAGATTTGAAGGATCAGGAGCCTGAATTTGCAAACCCTTTCTCACATATGTAATCTCTTTTTATGCAACTGGTCTCACAGGTCATTGGGATTACTTGGGTGCATATGGGAGGGTCAGATGCCATGCTATATGATATTTAATATCAAATTAAGACCCTGATCCGCCTCACACGTATGAGCATCCTTATTAGAGCTGACATTATTGAAATTAGTTTTGAACCAAAAAAAGTGCTGTTTTCATTCAAATGGAAACATTTAAAAATGTTTTCAGTTTAAAATTTCATTTAAAATGAACAAAAACATTTTACCTTTGTCGACATTATTTTGTCATTTTCAGGACAGAACATTCTGATTTCCTTTTTGTTTTGTTATATTTCAGATTGGCGCTTTTTTTTTTTTTGCATTATTTTAAAATAAAAAAATAAAAATTTAAAGGTCAAAAATCAGATTGAAAGCTCTGATTTTATCAAAACAAATGTTTCAGGAGATCTGAAGCAATGTTGTTGTTTTTAAACTATTTAATGGGAAATCTTTTTGTTGTCTTTCATTTCGGGATGAAGAGGAGGGAACAAGCAGAAATTGTGGAATTTCCTATGAACTGGAAAATTCATTTCCCTCCCAGCTCTAATGCTACCTTTACTACTGTGAATGGTCCCTTTGCTTTCATTTAGCACTACTCATAAAAGCAAAGCATAAGTGATTGCAGAGGGCCCAGTTTGGTATCAGATCAATATTGGGCCTGGGCAAATGGTACTAAAAGTATTTGCAAGAATTCGCTCAACTAAAATTAAAGAAATCGCATGTTGAGCTATTCTACCTGCTTTCCATGAACCTAAGATAATAAACAACTTTTTGTTCATGGGGATGTTTGTGGAAAGAAATCACACAAGTATTTATTCACATGAGGGGTATCTAGCAGCCATCTTAAAAGCTCTTTGTGGTTTGGGGAGTCATCCAGTCAGGGATAATAAAAATACCATGTAGCTTAACTGGCCAATTGCACAGAGGGAATAGTGACTTACATAAAGGGAAATAACCCAAGTAATAGTTGTTATAAATATTTACTTCATTTAATAACTCTGGTTCTTTCCCAAATGTCGAGGCTCTTCCTAATATTTTTAAAAATTGAGCTTTGAAATTACTGAATGAAAAAGAGAGACAAATGTGTTGTGTTTATTGTGTTGTGGCTGTGTTGGCCCCAAGATATTAAAGAGCTATTAGAAGTACTCTAGGTAGTATGAAAGTTTGTTTCTTTCACCAACAGAAGTTGGTCCATAAAAGATATTACCTGCCCACCTTGTCTTTCTACATTTTTTGGTTACATTGTTGTGAAAATTGCGTCCCATTTCCAAGAGACTCTGTAATATTTTATTGAGTTTCCAGTTACACATTTTCCAGTTGATAGATTCTCTCACTAAGATATGAACACACTGAAAGGTGGTATAGGGGAGATTTTATAAACAGTCTATAGGCCCATCATCTATGAAATGCTACCTCACTATTTCTGAGAAAAAAGATGCTTTGCAGTGTGCCTGCAAGACTAATGACAATCCAACTCTGGAGGATGAAGGAGGGTAGCACATTCCAGAGCTGAGGATATTTACAGAATTTGTTTTTGCATCCCTGAGCTTGCAGAATCTGACAGGATAAAACAAAGGTGGTTTTCAAGCCACTGTTGTAACCTCCAATATCCTAGTTACTTTAAATTCTGTTCTGCTTCTCCCAGTTCCCAATAGACCATGGGAAGCAGAAAACAGGCTTAGCACAGATCATTCCAGCTGCCCCCAACCCCTCCTTTTGGTTCACCTCCTCTCCTCCCTTCCCAGTCCTGGCCTGTCCCCAGCAAGTCTCTGAACCCAGGAGAAGAGGCAAAAATAGGAAAGTTACTCCAGCAGGTTTGCACCAGCAGGACTATTTCTGCCCCCAGAATGCTGCCAGAGCAGCTAAAGGGGCCATAGCCATGAAGTGAACTCTAATCAAGACACTAGATTATGGGCCTACTAGAACCTTCTTCCTCAGAAGATGAATGAATTGGCATTTAGTGCTTTAAAAAACAACTACCACCCTTTCCAGCTTCCAAAACTTCTGTTGATGCAGCAATCTATGCCACTGGATTCAAACTACTGTGCAAAGTAATTGCCAAATGCTTACATAAACACATAAATAAGACAAATAAATTTATTTTCATTATTCATATTTTCCGCTCTTTCCTTCCTTCTTATTTATGCTTTAAACAACATTTACCGTAAATATAACGATATAAAAAAAATGCCTGCTGTGGACAGAAAGATGATCAAAAAAGCTCTGATACAGAGCAATTCATGTTTCTTCTTTACAATCACTAACGAATCTAAACTTGAGCCATGTTATGTTCCCATGTGAGTGATAAGCAATGATTTATTATGAAGTGTCACGAAATCGGAATGCCATACAGTGAGACATGAGCTAGTGGAAAATGTGTTCCCTGTTTCCCAACCTCATTACTCAAAGATGCAGTGTCCCTTTCTCCAAGTCTAATTTACCTGGCTTTTCAAGGCACTTTATTTGCAAAGGAAACACACGGCGAATGAAATGTCTGACCCTGGCTAGCCTTGATGCCCACCAATATCTCCAAATACATTATAATACTGGGCATTGGGCCTTCCTGGAAACCAAAAAATACGGTCAGGTTTTCAGCCCCTAAAGATATTACTCAAAAAGCAATTGCTTAGGGTAGCAACATCTATTGTCTCATCAGCACTGTCAGCGCATGAAAAGGAAATAAAGCAGGCATGTGAGGAGGAGTCAAAAGGAGAAGTTTTCTTTATGCTTGTGGGCTTTCTCGTATTCTCTAATGATTCCCTTCTCCCCACGATCCTAATTCAAGCAACTGGCATGTGGTATATTTTCCAGATAAATCAGCAGTGGAGAAGCATGTGCAGGTCTGGCATACAGTGTCGGTGATTTAACTTGTATTTGCTCAAAAGCCAGCCAGCACACCGACTATATTTTTAAAATGGGGCAGTTTCTATGTGCAGGCTGCCTTCAAAAGAAAGAGGAAAGTAGTGTATTCTGCATTAAGGAATGTAGTCATCCCCCCTTACTGCTGACTTGTTCATCCCACAGAATGTAATCTGAAGAGACAAGGTGAGTGATTTAAGAAGTCTTCCAGATGCCTATTTAAAGTTTACAGGGTGGGATTCACAAAGGTATTCAGGCAACTAGCTGCCTTGGTGAGTCCCAGCCTAAGAACCTGATCCCGCAAACATCTGAGCCCAGCAAGGCCATTTGCCAGGGTAAAGTTGAACACACATGTAAATGTTTGAAGAATCAAGAGCAGTGCTATGGAGCACGTGAGCCACGTCAATAATCACTGCTGACTTCCTGACGGATTGTGGTTTGAATGGGCTGGGAATACCAAACATAGAAGTCTGTGTGAGGAGACCATGAATAGAAGTAAAAAGTTTCATTTCAAAAGTAAAACTTGCAAATTTCAGCTTTGGGCTGGATTTGAAAAAAAAGATCTCATCAATGTAGTTGTGCAAGTATTTAAAATAACAAAGAGTTATGTTGAAGTTTTCTTGTTTTGAAAATACCTACTCATTCTGTTACAATGAAACATTTTGAGAACCCTACTGAAAAAAAGAACTATTAAACTGACCAAAATTCACAACATTCATGGCAAACTCATGTTCTCTGAACTTAAGCAAGTCCTTTCACATACAAAATTTCTAGTGATTTTCAGGGATGTTTTCATATTTTACAGTGACAGCTGGCAGCAATTTCTATCATGGCAGAAAATGTTAATATTATCAGAAGAAAAGTAGCTAGAATTTGACCTTACATAAAATGTTCTGCAACTTACATAATTTCACAAACTTTTAAAAAATGTTTATGCTAAATTTTTGTGACACAAACTCAGTTTTTTCACAGCACTGACAATGTCTGCTTTTCCAAAGAAATAGGCATGTGGTGCTCCATTTTGAGCTATTGTGAGCAAACTTGGAAATAAGAAGAACTTTACACAGCAAACTGTGGGTGACAGAAAAGAGGGAGAATATTGTTCTTATAATTTTAGGGTATGTCTACAAGGTCCTGAATCTCAGATTCTAAATCAACTGAGTGGGATTTGTGGCACTCAGGCTGTAAGGCAATAAATAGCAGTGGAAACATTCCTGGTTAGGCTCGAGTCCATGCTCTGAAACCTGACGAGGAGGGCGGATTTCAGATTCCCATGTCGAATGTCTACACTGGTATTTTTAAATCTGCAGCTCGAGTCCCAAGAGCCCAGTCCAATTCACCTAGGCTCTGAGACTTGGCGCTATGGGTTCTTCCATGCAGTGTAGACATAACCTTTGTTAAAACTTTTCACCAGACCTTATCACTGTTTGCAAACATCCTGGTCAGAGGGAGAGATCAGAGAAAAAAATCTACATTTCCCTCAAATTTCACTTTTCAATCTCTTTGTGCTCCCCTACCAGTGTCATATCTGAGTTCCTCACCTTCTTTAATGAATTTCCTCATCACAACCCTGTGACATAGGGTAGTACTATTATTCCCATATTACAAATGTGGAAATGAAAGGAATTCATGGGAAGTAGGCACCTAAATAGCTTTGGAGGATCCGGGCCTAAGTGGCTTGACCATGGTCACACAACAAAACTGTGGCAGAGAAGGGACTTGAACCCCCCACACCACACAAAATCCTAGTGCCTGAACTCTCTGGCCTCCCTTCCAGTTTGCCTTTGTAATTCATCTTTAAAATATACTCCTGGCCTGAGCTGCTTATCGTAGTTCAAAATTTAGCAAGGCACTCAATGTCAGGGGAACTTTTTGGTGCAGTACTTCAGTTTGTACTGTATAGCCCATTAAATTAATACCAACACTTTGACTGGAGTATGAGGTCTAACGTAAAGCGCCCAGAAAAGGCCACAATTTGCCTGTGACCTACTTGGACAGTTACTAAAAACACAGAATTCAACTTATCATCCATATTTTCAATGCAGTTGCCAGCAACCAAGTATGTTCCAGAGAGGGCAGATGGTGCACCGTACTATGAACAATTTAATTTTTTAGAAAACGCAACAACTAGCCAAAGAGTCACATTTTTGTCTCTAGGAACATGCTGTCAATAACATGTGCTCTTGAATATACCACAAAATGTGTGACTATGCCTTATTTATGGAAACAACAAATAAAATACAAAGCAACATAATTTAATTTCAAGTGTGTGATCCTTCCACACACGTCTTTCCTGTATAGAAGTGATTAGGAGAGATTTGTTACAGGTCAAGGTATTTCTTTAGCTGTGCCTGTTAGATGTCAGGAGTATTTTTCTTAACTTATTAACTAGGGGGCTGTGCCCTCTGCTCGCTATGCTCACCATCCCCCTCTCCGTGGTTACCCCAGTCTGCATGTAGTACTCCTCGGCCAGTTAGAAGCATGTGTTGGTGTCCACAATGGCTACATGGAACGTGGCATTCATGAACTTGGGAATGCAGAACTGCAGCTACCTCGGTTGCCCGCTATGCCTCGACAACTTTGCCTCATGCCCATCCCTTCAGCGCCCCTCCACCCACTGTGCCTTGCTAGCCTCTTCCCCCGTGCCTGCCCCAGCAGTGCCTTCCGCCCTCTACGCCATCTTTTCCTCCCTGTACCCACCCAGTCCCTGCAGAACACCCTGCCTGCTGCACCCAGACAACCTCTGCACGTGACCAGCCCATTTAGTGCCCCCTGCCTGCCCTTCCCCATGAACAGCTCCTGTAGTGGCCCCCGACTGCTCCGTCCTCTGGCTCTTCCCGTGCCTGGGCCCTGGAGCGCCCCCCACTTGCTGCATCCTGCCAGCCCCACCCCAAGCCTGCCGGTCCTTAGTACACCCTCTACCCTCCTAACTGCTCCCCAGCTCAGCAGCCCGGCTGCCAGAGAGGGCTGGGGTAAGGCCACAACACACCAGCCCTGGCTCTGTCCCTGACCGCTGAGGAAAGCTGAGGTCATAGCGCGGTAGCCCCAGCTCTCCACATGGCTGCTCGGGAGGGCTGGGCTGGGACTGGGTGGGGCTTGGCTCCAGGGTTGGGGCCTCAGGTGGAAGGGGTGGGCTGGGGCTTGACTTCCCCAACTGGGCTTTTACTTGCCCATGCCTACCCCCTCCCCCCCCCCCAGCCTATGGATGTTGATGACTTGATGAAGTCATCTTGTCATCCCACAGGGGGAGAAAAATTTTATACATAGAGAAAGACTAGCATTTGTATTGTGATGGCAACTAAAGGATCCAGAGGAGACCAGGTGTCATATCCCATCCCCTTTTAAGTCAATGGCAAAACTTCTACTGACTTCTGTGAGGCCAAAATTTCACCCCAGACTGCAGTGAACAAAGTATTGTCCAAACACACTGGCCCCCAAAATTTGCAGTCTAAACAGACATATCAAGCAAAAGTTGGGAAGAGAAACAGAGTCAAAAAGGGGAAGTGAAGTGGCCCCAAACCATTCACAACAGGCCTAGACTTTCTGACTCCAGCTCAGTGCTCCAGCTTCTTCATGACTAGAAGCTAACAAAGAACTTACTGGATTCTGTAAACTTGTCTGGTCATAAATGTCCTAGTCCAGTAAAGAACTTAAGCAGACACCTTAAAAGCTTTGCTGAATCAGGGTCAAAGTGGGGAAAAGCTACAGCCTGTGAGATAAAAGCAAATCTTACACAGAAAAAGAGACTCAGAAAAAGGAAGAGAAAAAAAATTAAATCAGATACATTTCAAGAAGATTATTTATGTTTGCAGTTAATAGGCCAGACCTTAGCTGGTGTAAAAAATCAGCATAACTCTATTAACCTTACCAGAGAAATGGTGATTTCCAAACTGAGGATCTGGCCATGATATATAATTGTGATGATCTTGCTATTGAAATAGCCTCTAGACTTTTGTCCATGTTTCAGCCTCTTAAAACTGTATTTTCTAGAAAGATTCTTCTCAAATGGATGCTACTTTAATGTCCTTTAAGTGTCTTCCAAATGTAGCTTCCTTAATCCTGATCAACAAAAACTCAACATCCTCCAGGCCTTTGTTGTCCATAGCATCATTTCTGTACAGACTGAGGTATTCCAGTATCTTTTAGGCTATAGAACAAATTTATCTTCCTTTGTCTTGTCACTCATTCTGACACAATTATATCATGGGCAAACACTTTTTTAAATAAAGGATGCCAAGTGCATTTCCCATTATTCTCCATGTGTGTGATGTCTCAAAGGTTTAATATCCAAGGTCCTCCTGTCTACTCCACATGGGGTATGTCTAAACTACATGGCTCTGTCGACGGAGCCATGTAGATTTGTTTGCTCAGCAAAGGGAAATGAAGCCGCTATTTAAATAATCGCAGCTTTATTTAAATTTAAATGGCTGCCCCGCTCTGCTGATCCGTTGTTTGTCGGCAGATCGGGGCAGTCTGGACGCTCCCCTGCTGACATGAAAGCCCTTTATCGACCTCCCCGGTAAACCTCATCCTACGAGGATGGAGACTAAAGATCTGGTGAAATTGTTTATGATAGCGGTGAGTTTCCAGGGCTGCCATAATCAGAGGTGGGAGGGAGTGACTGTAGCTGAGTGTACTGGAACACTGCTTCTCTTCTTCCCCTTACGATCAGGGAGTGCGGGGAAAGTATGCAGATTGTTTGCATTCAGTTCACTCCCAGCTGGTGAGGGGATAGAGCAGAGAAGTAAGTGATGTAAGTCCTGTACTTTTCCCTCGCTCCCTGATAGTGAGGATAAAAGGACGAAGAGCAAGCAGTGGCCCAATACATGTGGCTGTCACCCCACCCCACTCTCCAACTTCCCAAAATGGCGACCTTGGTGAGTTACCCTCATATCCTTCACCAAAATGTCACCTCTCCTCCTACTCTTCTGAGGGGGTTACAGAGCAGTTGGTTGCCACTTCGACTGTGTATGTAATGTAGTTCAGAAGCACTAACGGAAACCTAAGAGGAAGTGCAATATAGGTCTGATCTCAATGAAATCATTGGGAGTTTCTCCATTGACTTCAGTGGGAGCTGGAACAGACCCTAAATGAAGTAAAATATTATTACAAAATATTGGCATTAATAATTATTATTTTTAAACCTTCACTATCTGTGCTGATAATACAAGAATTTCTGTTTTGTGAACTAAAATATGTCCTATGAAACTGTGGTTTGCTGTTAAATGCCCTTTCGTACGGCTACTACTGCTGTTTGCCTTTATTATGGATGTGCAGACAAAACTTAGAGGAAATGCTTTGTATAATCAGCATAAATAATTTAAGGTAGCATATTATTTAGATTGACATACCTTCAGTTATAATTATGGATAACCATACAGCATTTAGAGTCTGTAATATTGTCATTAGTTGTCAAAAGAGTCTAACATCAAGCAACATTTATCCAGATGTCTTCTTTCTTATGAGTTGGATAATGTACATATGAACATGTATTCTTTAAGGAACAGATTTTTTTGCTGCCATGAAAATGTAACAAAAGTAGGTAAAAAAAATGACATCTAGAAATAATGTTTGGTAACCCCATAGAAATTGCCTGTGTTTTTCTGTAGTGCTGCAAATTAGCATCTTCTATCAGCTGTCTTAACACTATATAGGTCTGATCCAAAACTCATGGAAGTCAATGTCTCCCAGGAACTTAAATGGGCAGATCAGATCCTATCAAAACAAAGTATTAATTATTTAATTAATTATTATTAAACTGATAAAGCATTAATAAAACTATTTTAATAAAAGCCTGAACCTGTAAGGAAAAGCAAGGAAAGAGTTCAAGGTAAGAAGCACAGAAAGCATTGCCTATCATACCAGCTAGATGTAAACTGGACTGCAATTAGCATAATTTTTGATTGGGGTGAGAGAGAAGCAGAAAAAGAGCAGTTTTTAGTGCATGGAACCGAAGGCAGTATAGGGTCTATGATGAACAGTTGAGCAGTTCTGGTTCCATCCAGCCACATACTTCCCTTTGCTACTGACAGATGGTTAACTGTCCTGTCCCAAACTGAAGACACACTGAAGAGCTGTTCTTCAAAATGCTTTATGATGGGATTCAAAGGATGACAATGTTGGGGCATTTGCTGTATGAGTAGGAAGGTGCTTACTGGAAGGACTTTTGTGGCCTGAATATTTGCATTAATATAGATACAATGTTTTACATCTGTTGGGGACTTGATAATTAATGTTAAATATAAGCAGAGTCTAGGTATCTTTAAATCTGGTGCTTCTCATATGCTGCACAAGACCAGCATAGTGAATTGCACCAAAGAAATATTTAGATCACAATTAAAGTTACACATTTTACCTTTCTGGATATTAAATATGGAAGCACACTAACATGCCCAAGCAGCAATATAGTTTCCCTAACAAATACCATTTGAAAACCACCTATTATGCTCCAGTCTATTGTCAAGCTTTCTAAAGACTCTCAGTTCCTCTCTGATACTTGATATTGAAACACATAAACAATTACTTTTTTCATCATGTCTGCACTGCATGGCGATTCACACAAAACTGACTCAATTCCCAAAGTCCTGCTGCAGCCTGCACTGAAAGCAATATAAACCCAATCACAGATTCTCTAGAAGCATGTCTTCCATGATGCTGGCCAGTCTGGGGCCAATCCAAGACTGCTTCCTCAGCTTGTATGGGGTATATACGCATCCTACACTGTAGATCTGAACACTGCCCTAACAAAAGGCTTAAATAGACGGTCTCACAGGTGAGTTTCACTCTGGGTTAAATTTAGAAAATTTCTTCCAAAAAGCCTGATGCACAGGTCAGTGCAGTCTGTGTACAGCATGTATACCTAGGGTCCTTTTTATTCCATGATTCTGCAACTGTACAATATGCCACAGAATCCACATCTTCCTTACTGCAGAATCTAAAGCTTGGCCTACATCTAAAACTGGTGACATCACTCTAGAGTACGAGAAATTCACAGTTAAGAGAGATGCAGCTAAGCTAACCTAAGTCCTGCTACAAACACCGCTAGGTTGACAAAAAATTCTTCTGTCAACCTAACTATTGCCTCAAGGGGGTGGATTTACTATAGCGATGAAAAGACCCCTTTCATCATTGCAGAAGCGTCTACACTACAATACTACTGCAGCATAGCTGCAGCACCACAGCTGTACCACTGTAGGACTTACTGTGTAGCCATAACCTAAGCTTTCATTTTTAAATAATTAGGTTTCTAGCCCTATTGTCTGTAACGAAACCCCTGAAAATGCAAAGTAGGTGTAAAAAAAAGGCAATGTTGTCCTTCAGACAAAAAGCAGCCTGAAGTCTCAGCCCTGCAAGGCATAAATGACCCCATTGAAGTGTTAACTCTGAAATCTAAAGATACTATTTTAAAATGTTGGCGTTAACCATAGTATCATACTTACCCACAGTCTTGAAATGTCTGATGGGCCTTCTTGGGTACCCCACACATTGCTGCAATTTCCAGCTTCTCTCCTACCAACTTCTCCAGTGCAGTTCAAAAACTCCGTAAAAAACTCGTAAAAAACTCGCCCGTAAAAAACTCTGCATCCCTCAGAAAACTGAAAATATGGGGAGGATGTAAAATAAACTGAGTATCAAAATAAATAACATGGAGTCTACTCTATTGTTTGTAGTTTTCATTTTCATACTGAATTTATTGAAAATCTCATACTATTTTTATTTAAATGAAGTTGCCTTTGGCTTTTCAGACTGTTGAGCCAAATTAAGGAACAATTCCACATAAGTTCATCCTGCTTGCTGTAGAACACATGGGCCTTGAATAATCTGTATATTTTTCATTAAAACGCATTTCTTGGTCCCTTGCTGATCCTTTTTTCACCCTCTGTCTGTATTGGATTACTCTACTTCAGTTTTCACCTTATTTTCCCATGGTTGTGCTTTTTGACTACTGGGTTGGGGTTTGTTTGTTTTTCCCCAGTCTCATGCTCCCAGGGCATAGGCCAAAATGCATTTAACTTGGAGTTAAACTTTTAAACCCACAACTTAAAATTGGGTAAAAGAAACACACTATCCCTAGCTAGAAGTCACAGCACAAAATAAGCCACTTAACATGGCCAATAGCAGAGGGATGGCAGAATATTTTGTGGATGGAAAAGCCACAGTTGTAGTGCTAATAAGGTGGGTCATGGGAAGAGAAACTTATTTCCAAGGATAACCAAAAATAACACGATGATGGTCTCCAAGTTTAGAGGCAATGTGGACACCAAAATATTCATTCAGACTGGATCTCAAATCATCCCTTTATCAGAGTAACTCAAGGTCATTATATTGAACAGGTATGGCTCATCGCTAGAGAATGGCAAGTCTAGTGTATATTTGGGCCGTGCAGGATGATGGACTCAGTGGGCCAAATTCAGACATGGCAAAAGAGGCCATAATAACTCAACCTCATTTGGAGCTACAGCCACTTAACCCAGGACACAAATGGATTTAATTATCTATTTCTTTTTGTCAATCTCTGTCTTCTGAGAGCCTATGACTTGTGCAGGGATGTCACAGAAACTGAAGCTGAGAAATCATTGAGAAAAATCTATATTTGATAAAACCTAAAATCATTATTTTAATTATATATTATTTTTATTATTATTATTATTATTTACAGGACAAATGCCTTACTTCCAGCTCTCCAGCCCAGGCATCCTGCACTGAGCCCGTCTCCACACGTCACTCCACTCCTGACATTGAACTCCCGACAACCCGGACCAAGAAGACTGCCAAAAACACTCCAGCTATTCTTCTTCATCCTCACTAACAATTTGGTAATGAAGTATTGATTTCCACTCCCCTGCTTATGGACGATATTAGATTTTCATTGATAAACTGCACTGGGGCTGTCTAGTCTCCACTGTCCCTTTTTGCTGTCACTAAAACAAAGTGCCACTGAAGTAAGATAATGACTGAGAACACTGATGTACTTATTTCATCCATTTGTAATACTTGACAGGAAAAAAAAAAAGTATACTTCTTCATAGTTTAATGTCCAAGTGTGCTACACAAAATGCCGTCACACTGGAAGCTTTGCTTTTCATGGTAATGTCCATTTCCTATTTATAACCCCTTTGGGATAGTTTGTCTAAAGGAAATGTTTCTATTCAGTGCAGCTATTACTGTTGCACCTGGGTTGCTCAATCCAGTCATTGCACTAGGGATCAATACATCACAGTAAGTAGAAGAATTATTAAGTTAAAACAGATTCTGAGCCAAAAAAACTCTGAACAATGTTAATCTTCTGTGCAAGTTGTTCAAATAATTATGCTTAACCAAGTTGCTGCCAAAGATTTGTTTAAAATGGATTATTTTCAGGTTGTTTTATTCCTCAGATATATTTTTTTTAATCTCCATTGCTGCATATGACAAGACATATGCAATGGAGTGATTTTTAAACAAAAGCACTATTGTTAGATTATTGAGCATATAAATATATATATATATATGCTCAATAATATATATATATATATAAAAGAGCCAAATTCATCTCCATTACTGTCAATGGAATTACTTCAGATTTATGCTATTGTAAATGAGATCAGAATCTGGCCTTCATACTCTCTATTGGGCTTGTGTATTACTGCACAGCTTACTTTGAAATCAGCTGAAATCTAGTGGGATGGGAGGGGAGCACTTCAATTTAAAATTTGTTCCTGTAACTTTTTTCATTAAAACTTTGAGGTCCCAATTTTAATTTGTGGAATATTCATGCTAATAATGAGATCTAATTAAGACATCCATTAAAAGCCCGTTAAAGTTAATTTAACGTAAAAATTCCAATAGAACTGTATTAGATTTTCTCCATTAAATTAACGTTATGGATTTTTAACGGATGTCTTAATTATATATTATTATTAACGGGAATACTGTATTGCACAGATTAAAATCAGGTTCTAAGTCAACTCAGAAAAGGTTCCAGGATGTTTTAATATTACAAATCTCACATTAGTGCACTGTATGGAAAATCAAGCTCATCAGATGCAGCTCTGTTTACTCTGAGCATTTGCTGCACAATGAAAGCAACCTGTAATAGACAAATTCATCACTGCATTTAAAGAATGAATTTCCTTATTCTCAAAGGACAAATAAGTCTGGATCAAGATGTACACTGCTTCTCAGTTAGAGATGAAAGATTTAAAGTATGCTAGGCACAAAACTGAGATGTGGATCTTTCAAACAGAAGAGGGTGAGGGATTTGCTTTTTAATTATTTTAGTTAGATGATCAAGGAAAAAATAAAAATTCACCATGGCAAAATGAATCCAAATATATTTATAATAGTCCTTATTTCCTATGCAGGATGGGCTATGTTGGAAATATTTGGGAAATTTTGATATGATCCCTAAACTCAAAATGGTGGGGGGAGGGCTTGTTATTTACCTCCTAGGAAAAGTGTTGCCCTTATGCCACATATAATAGCAAATTGCTTTTTTTATGGCATGCATAACGTAGATGGGAAAAAATATGGCGCTTGAGGGAAGGAGGGAAAAAGTAAATGAAGTTCCAGGAATGTCATTCTGAAGTAATGAGGCATGGACAGAAAATATACCCCTCACATCATCGGATTGAGATGGCAGTCGAAATAGCTTCATTGAAGTGTCAGCACTCATCCATCAATCAATCATCCACAAGGAAAAATAGCGACAGTACAACGGGGCGGCTTTTACGGGATTTACTCATGGGCATAGGGAATAGCAGCTCAAATGTAGTTCTGACATGAAAAGCAAGGTGCTGATATTATTTTTTATGATGGGAGGATCATAAAGTGAATTGAGAACAGTGAGGTCTGTCTTTGCTTAACCTATTCAACTGGAAATGAACGGAGCTCAACTGGAAATGAACAGAGACTTCAGATGGGTTAAGACTGAAGTATGCACCGTGCCAATCCCTGTCCATTGACAACAAAATTCTATTAAAGTGAAATCAATGCATTAGCATTGGGCTTCTCTGAAGCTGTTAAATTGCACAGTCCAGATCAGGGTTATTAAATGAAGTTATGTAAGGAGAGGGGGGTAGTCCCTGCAGTGTGAGTCCAGCAGGACCATCAAATTCCACTTTGGGGAAACAAGGATATTTCCAGCACTAAGAATTTTTTTCTTTTTTTTTTAATTAATCAATCAATGCAGCCATCCATTTTGTGACATAAATTACATTACTAAATATTAGGAGCTGGGGCCTGATCCTGTTCCCACTGCACTCAACTGGCAAAACTCCTAGTGACTTCTGACAGGCCTGATCCTCTCTTCACTGAAGCCAGTGGACATTTTGCCATTGAGTCTCACAGAAACAGGCTTTATATATGCAACGTTTTTGCTGCCCTCCTTTCCCCCCCCCCTCCCAGTCTGTCATGCCTGGACTACCCTCCTTCCCTCCAGCAGACCTTAGCCTTCAGCAAGGAGACATGTAAAATGAGGCATCTGTAGCAACCAAGTAATATAACATGCACTCTAATATAAATTAGGCTGACATACAATCATGTTGGGACCAATAGGTGCTAATAGAAAAGAAAAGTCACCGCTTTCTCTAGTGGAAGGTCTGTGTTCTCTTTTCTACAGGGTGCATGCACCCTCTCCTTGTTTTATTTATTTAATTTATCTTTATGGTCAGTAACAGGTTGCTAAGGGTATGAAAAGATTTTAAAATGCCTGTGGGGAATTCGGGGCCAGAGAGGGAGTTTACAAGAGTAGTGCCATCATTCCTCAGTGCAAATTTACAACAGCTTGACCATGTCACAGGGACCCGAATGATCTGAATCCGTCGGACCGGATTCTCAGCTAAGATAAATCTCCATAGCTCCTTAACTATGCAAGTTTACACCAGAAGAAGAGCTGGTCTAAAGATCACGAAAAAAGAATCAACAACAGCCAAGAAAACAGAGCCTGAATTATTTCAAGAGAACTAGGTACTGCATAGTCCCGTACTGGAACAGCTGCTTCACTTAGAATCTGGCTACAGATCTCTATTACACCATTCTAAACCGTGTTATTTTACCTACATTCCTGTCCTTTGGGAGATTTTAGATATACTTTTTTTAATTAAGAGACTTTTTTTTACAATAAGATATATATATATATATATATATATATATATATATATATATATGAAAATAAACATCTCTTTCTGTATCTGATGCAGGATGAATTGATAGTTTATCTGTCACATTAATCAGGTAACACAGAAAATCATTGCATCTTTTCTCTGTCGCATTTATTCAATATCTATCGTCCTGACTTTTATTCTTATTGGAGATCATCAAAACAACTAAAAACCGGGTGATCAAACAGCCAAATATTTATGATTTGTGTCTTTGCTTATTAACATGTGGCATATCCATACACCATGTATCCAAACTGTTTGTGCTTTAGCAGTGCCATAAAGGAGTAAGAATTGCTTTCCTTTCTGTATGTCTTTGCAAGGTTTATTCAGAAACTGTAGCCCCCTTTCAGCTACTGTACATGTCAAAATAAACCAGTCATGCCTTTAAAATATATTTTTAAAAAGGCAGTGTGAAACTAGCAACTGCTTATTCCCTAAAATATGAGAATGGAAAGTGTTCAGCACTTTTGTAAATAAGGACCTAATTGTCCAGGCACTGAGCAGTGGAGGACATTTAGCTTTAAAAAGTGTCTATTGTTAGTTCAATTACTATTTTTTAAAAAAACTTTGAAAATCAGCTAACAAACATACCCAGTAATTACTTGTCAATGCAACTTCATAAGGATTTTTATTACCTACTTGTAAAAGTAGTTATAAGACTGACCTCACTGACTCCTTTAGTGATCAAGGAGGATATAAGCCGTCATTTTAAAAATCAATAATTGTATATTAACACAGGGGATGAGGTTCCAAGGAGTTTTTACAAGTCATTGTGTCAACTCTCATACATTTATAAGGCAAGGATTATTTTCTAGTGTTGTCTTTTTCCCCCAATCATTTTTAATAAACTATAATAATAAAGTGCCATATATAGGCATATAAACCAAGCCATTAAAACCAAAGGTTCATTTGATAATTTAGAGGAGGGTATTAGCATTAAGAAATAAGGCTTAGGAGAATGGTGCATGGGGCTCTGGGAGAAAGCAAGATGAGGTCTAGAAAGCTTTGTGTGGTTAAAGAAAAGGTGTTAGAAGTGCCTGAGGCAAAGCTTCAGTGAGGGGGGCTAGACACAGCTCAGAGAGGATCTGGCTTATACAGAGCTCACCTGTTGTTGTTAAAAACAACAACAACAAATGGTCTGGTAGCACTTTATAGACTAACAAAACATGGAGATGGTATCATGAGCTTTTGTGGGCACAACCCACTTCTTCAGATGACTGGAAGAACCCGTCATCTGAAGAAGTGGGCTGTGCCTATGAAAGCTCATGATACCATCTCCCTGTTTTGTTAGCCTTTAAAGTGCTACCAGACCATTTGTTGTTTTTTTCTGTACAGACTAACTCGGCTGCCCCCTGCAGCTGTTGTTATTAGTTACCAAGGGCTCAATTCTGTCCAGTGCTGAGCACCTCTGAAATGGCTTATGAACCAGCCAGAGCAGGAGCACTGCCTGGGATGTTATGTTGAAATGGCATTTGGCAGGAAAATGGATCAGAGGAGTGAAAAAATGTCATTTTTGTCAACATTTTTTAACCAGCTCAAGATGCAGCCATAGTCCCCTACCCAGCTGCATGGAGGAAGGTCGGGGTGAAAAAACCATCTCTGCCTCCTCACCTCCCTGCATGCCACCCTGCTTCCTACTACAAACCTCACTGCAAAGGATGTAGCTGTGCCCAGTATAAATAGCTCTGGGGAGCATTTGTCTTTTGCCTTCACAAACAGATGAATGATGCAATTTATATTTAAAACTCCCTCAATAAAGACAATATTAATCACAGATTCCAAATCAATACCACACAATTACAATAGGGTTTAAAGGCCATCAGTCACCTTGCAGGGAAATTGACATAACCACCTCCTAAACAGGTAAATGTATATGTTGAAATAGTACTATTACCCTGTAGCATGTTCCCCCTATACCTGCAATAGCCTGACATGTAACCTGACATATTATTTCTGCTCCTTGTGATTCTATATACTCACATACCCAGACCCTCTGGCCTGAGTTCTCTGAGTTTCCTATTGCAAAGGACCTGTAGATTGGTTTCAATGTGGCTTTTGAAGAAAGCCATAGTAAGTGTAGTGAGATTCTGTGGGCATAACTTTCCTGATAAGTACCTTTACCTGATAACTATTGCAAATTATGGGGGAAATGCTAAGTTTTAAAATAAATGCTAATAATTTCCTGTTGAAAACGCATAGGAAGATATTAACATGCCAATTTCTTTTTCTTAATGTACATAGTTCTTCTGAAATATTTACACAGAAAGTGACATCTGTAAATTCAGGCAAATATTTGTCCTGACTCCTTGGGTTTTTTTGCCGAGAAAAAGAGAGAGTAAAATTGCTGGATTTTGAGACTTATGAAGTAGCTAAACAATTAAAAAAACATGCACTTTAAGGTAGATTTCAGTTTACATTCCATCAAACTAAGGGCCTGATCCAACATCATGTGGCGTCAAAAGTTTTTCTACTGATTTTAATGGGCACTGGTTCAAGCCTGTAAAGGAATAATTCCAGAATTTAACTCTTCCTGATATTTTTTATTCACGTAATAGTTGATCTTATTCATGGACACACAATTTAGGATTTTGTCCATACTCTAATCCCCTTCAATGATATAGGGTTGGTTGGTTGGGTCATTGGTTGGATGGTTGGTTGGTTGTGTTTTGTAATTGTTTTAAATAAGATCAGTCAGAATAAGGACAGTCAAAACATTTGTGTGAATTAATGTAAATCCCAGACAGAGGTCCTATATCCAATGGCTGAGAACTGAATTTCAAATATTGTTTAGAATCAGCTAAGACCGATTTAGTTTTAGCCATGGTAGACAAAACCAAGCCATATTTCAACCAACTTTTACAATTATGGGACAGATTCTGAGCTCATTTATATGACTACAAATCCAGAGTAGCTCCTTTGAAGTCAATATAGTTATTTTAGATTTACAAGGGCATAAGATCAGAATGAAGCTCTGCTATTTCTATACTTGTTTTCTTAACATACTAAATGGTGTTTAAAACACCTTCATCAAATGCAGTTCCCAGCCCATGTCAGATAGCATCTGCTTGGTTTAGATTTACAAAGTTTACTGGAATAGCTATGTCAGTTACAAATATAATTTTTTTTATGACATGGTTACACCAGTAAAAGTCTGAACGTAAAAATATAACTGTGCATTTTATTTTGCATCACTTAACTGGAATAAACAATGTTAGGCCTGTCTACACTAGGACCTTAGTCTGAAATTAGCCCCCCAAGGTCCATTTTGTAAGTGATACGTCCACACTACCAATCCTGTTATTCTGGAATAAGGGGATTCAGAATTCGAACTCCCTAGTCCTGCTTTTCATGAGGAATAACACTATTCCTGAACTTATAGGTCCAAAATAATGTTAGTGTGGATGCTCCAGTGCCACCAATTTGAATTTACTGGCCTCCAGGAGGCCTCCTGTAGCTCCCCAAAGTGCTTCCTGGGGCTCTGAGTGCGAGGTAGTGCGTCCCCATTAACATAGCCTGCCTCTTACTACATTCAATTCTTCCCTGTAGTGAGGACACAGAACTTAGAATTTGTAAAATTGGGTGCCCAGACATGGAGCTTAGTAAATTCAGACGACATCTAGTGTAGACATGGCCTCAGTATAAATACTTTTTATACTGGTATAACTGCATCTACACTAGGGGTTATTGTGTTTGTTTGGTTGGTTGGTTTTTTTGCTGTTTTATCTATGTTGGCCAAACTTTTAGAGACAGACAAAGCCTAAAGTAAAGCTGCTTTTTGTGCTAAGTATCTATTCAGTATTTTATTCTGAGAGTATTTTAAAAAGTAAAGTAGCTGTTCCATCATACTTACCAAGCAAAATAAACTCCAACTTCCAGCTCATCTTCATTCTCAGCTTGCAAAATACCCTGCTGGAAAAAAACAGGCTAAATATGAATCCTAACAAGTCATACATTGTTTCTACCTAAGTTAGATTATCTACCTGTGTAATCCTTCCTTCTCCCCCCCCCCCCTTTTTTTTTAAGTACTGTACAGGTAACAATAACTTTCATTAAACATTCCAGAGGAGATGGCAGGAAAATGACCAATGTTCTGCTTTTAAAAACAAACAAAAATCTTGCAAAAATACAAATATATTGCAATGTGGTGTCTGAATTAGCTTGAAATACAAATCCACAGTTGGGTATCAGCCCCAAGTGAAGAGTTGTATTTACAGAACTTAAACAGCCGTGCAATTATGTCTCAAATGTGAAAGATTTGTATGGTAATGTTTTCACGTACTAAATGGTCCATGTAACATTCAGGAATTACATATCTCTCTATAGCTATGTAGATAGCAGCAGATAGATATAGATAGTTATGTAGCTGTAGACAGAACTCTCAATATATGCATTTACATGCAATATGCATATATATAAAAAGCATGCAATCATTCTGAGGCTGTGCACTATTTGCACCAAGCAAAAACTGCAGGAATCTTCAGGGCATACAATGCAGTATTTTGGCTTTATAATGCAGCAAATGCTGGAATGTGCAATACAGGTTGCAAAAGCCGACAAGCTAAACAGTTTTTATTTGGCTCAGGGTACTTAACTGTCATATCTCTGGTACAATATACCTTTTTGTCTAGTACATAGCCATCACTTATTAATCCTATTCTTTGTGTTTTTTCCCCTAATGTCTTGAATAAGTCAGCATGAATCATAAATATCCATTCCTATTTAAAATAATGGAGCACAGTTGGCCACACCAGTAAATTTTGACAGTCAGCTATTTCTTGCTCTGAACAAACGCTTGTGGTATTTAGTGGGTTTGCTATTGGCAGCATCTTCAGGTTACATTCTTGACCATATGTGTTAGTTCTTAGAATTTTGTTTCAAAGGATAAAATGCGTTATCAATGCTCGCTTCTCTTTGGTCAGATGCAAAACAATGTATATACTACAAATCGCAAAAAGAAAAGTAAACACGTTTTTATATTAACAAAGCAAACAGGATTCCTTTCAAAGAGAATTCACAGTGACTTTATCTGTAGAATGTTTTGGTGCTTATGCACTCATTTTGTAACAAGTGCATGCTGTACAGAATATATTGCCTGTATACTGAGGGCAGTGGGAGGGGGTGGGGGGCACATGAAGCTGCTTTTCATTGTGCACTGCAGCTTGGTTGAATGGAAAGTTAAGCCTTTGATGCATTTTTATACTGTACATATTTGTATATATTAACTATATTGCCATGTTATGAACACAGATTTTGTTATATTTGCTTGTTTCTGTTTCCTACAAAACTGGTCCATTATGGGGGATAATTTTTGTAATCAAAAATATGCTTGTAATTTTTTGTTTATTTTCCTCGGTTGTCCTTTTTTTATGATTTATAAAGGAGTTACGAGTTGAGTTTACAGAGGAACTATGAGAAGCAAGTCTGTGTTTGCATGAGACCTGCCCAATTGCTGGCTATAGGGGAGGGGGGGGAATCTAAGTCCAAATTTTGCTTTTAAGGCATGCCTACTCCCATACATGTACAATTATCCTCTTTGTATTGTATCTAATAGTGCCTGAATTTTTTGCTTTAAAAATGTCTTCGTAGAGGCACAATTCATAATTGTCAAAATTTGAAACATTAGCTTAATTTTGTTTTCATGACCTCTCATTTCTCCTCTTTATTTATTTTGTTGCTGTTATAATGGGCCCCCAGGCCATTTCTGACATTCCAGTGTTCTTCTTCCACATTAAGGATGTTTTTAAAATTACTAAGATTATTGAGCCAACAGGCTGTTTTAATCAAAACCATGTTTCACTTGGTTTTGATGATTATGAATGGTCCTTACTATGAAAAAAAATGAATAAAATAAAAAGAAATCCTTTCTTCTAGGAGGATTGTGCCACCTAGTGGTCAAAAAGATTCATCACAGATATGCATCTTCCCAATATTTCTCTGTCTTTCTCAAATCCAAGGTCCTCAAAGGTGGCAATTTTGCTTCAAATTATTTGTCTATTATCGCTAACTTAAAGTAAATAACAAATTGAAAATGTTAATGGCATTTTTTTCTTTGGTTGATTGCTAAATAAATTCATATAATTTATACTAGAGGAGATTACTGCTTTTATTGTTTTGGTGTTTCCAAAACCAATTATTAACAATCAGGTCTCTGTAGCTCATTAAATTTAAATCAGGTCAAACCTGTTTATCGAAGGCCTTGTTTGATTTACAAAAGGATGGCTTTGTACTCGTGCATTTAAGATGTATTTCTGTGTATGATTTTTGCAGCATTGAAATCTCTCAACAATGATTTTTGCTCTATATTTTTTTACCACTGCAAATAAAATCACTCCAGCTTAGAACCATAATTAAAGTCCCAGATAATAGATGATGTATCTTTATGTGTTATGTTTAAAAGAAAAAAATCCCAAACTGTGCATATAGCTCTGAATGCCTCATTTCCATAAAAAAGGTTTCTATACATATATTATTTACATTTTTAAACATGGTAATTCTTTCCTTTGTGGCAGAAAATGTCTCTTTCTCACTGCAGTTATTGGAAAGCAACTGCTCAACATCTGAAACGTTATTGTAATTTGCATCAGGAAACTGAACTACAGACGTTAAGGACTTGGGTGTGTTCAATTATGATTTTGCTGGAGGCTGTCCCTCATTTTAATGCTGCACTCATTGAACTACCTTTCTGAAATCTAGCTGATATGGTTCACCATAGACATGCTTCACAACATCATTAGCTTTGCAAATGGCTTCATTTCAGTCAATGCAGACTTCAGTTTTGGCCAATTGTAAAATGGAAATTTGAAAAGGGAAAAAAAACAGATGCACTTAAAACATGAAAAGAATTATTTATATGATAAAAATATATTTAGATTTTCAAAGCACAAGACTGAACAGAAGTGCTCTTTTTATGCTTTCTGAAGATGTTACTGTTAAAAGTCTTTCTACATCAGGCTTAATAAATCTGTAATGACATTTGATGGATTGATTTCTGTGTGGATTTTTCTCCCCCCTCCCCTCCCTCCTTTCTCTCTTTCAACAGAGAGAGTAAAAGTCTGACCCAGAGAGATTGTGGCAATAAAAATCACAGGAATGTGCCTGTTTGAGTAAAACTCCATGACCCATTACTAGCATCCTCTCTTCTCTTAAATAATATTTTTTAAATACAACTACACCACTCTGTATTTGTTTCTACATATCTTTTGCTTTTGCTCATCTGGATGCTCTGACCACTTCACGCTTGGTTTATTTATGATGTAATCTACTGAAAGGCATTGGGCTGCTGTCACACAAATTCAAGGATTGCTAGCCATAAACCAGGCATGATTGAGATACAAAATACCCAGCTCTCAAGCGCTCCACCTCAGACGGATGGTTCTGTTTAACACTTAGTTTCCCTAAGTACTCCCTAGTTTCCCTTAATGTTCTGTCTGAATTGGGTGATGTTTCACATCCTGGAGTTCAAGAGCAGAAGCTGATACCACACAAGAAAATGATTTGTTATTTACTGCAGATGGGTTGAAACTATCAATGGCAGAGATTCCCAAGCCTTCTACTCATTAAATTATGATGGATATAGTATTGCCTGTTAGCTATATTTAATTGCCACTGCTTTGCATCTGGTTGATAAACTAGAAGAAGAAAGGCAAGGTTCTTCTCAAGAAAATCCATTATACTTAATGGTACCAGAAAGCAGAAGTCCTGAGAGACAGAACATAGGCCCTGTCTACACTCCCTGCATGCAGTCAGCCTACGTGAATAACATAGCTGAAGCCAATGTACTTAGGTCTGCTTACCATGGTATCTTCATCACGGTAAGTCAACAGCTGACACTTTCCCATTGACTCCACTGGAGTTCTGGAGTGGATGGAAAAGCGCTTGGTCGATGTATCACATCTATATTAGATGTGATAAATCGACCCCCTGCAGGATCGATTGCTGCTCGTCAATCCAACCTGTGCTGAAGACATGCCCACAGGCCAATCTTGAATACACACACTTTAAGTAACTGCATGGGGTGCTGCACAGATTTGCATCCTATAGACCGGGGGTTGGCAGCCTATGGCTTGCGAGCCAAATATGGCTCTCTAGGGGGCTAGATAGGGCTCTTTTGGAACTCCAGCTCAGCCCTCACCAGACCCCCTCAGCAGGGAGCATACAGCCTTATGGCCCCTGCAAGACTCAAATGCCAGCGCAGCTTCCTGTGGGGAGGAGCAGGAAGAAAAAGCCTGGAGGCTCCGTGCTGGATCTGGCACGTGGGGATAAACAGGCTAAACACGGCTCAGCATGACAGCGTTTTCCTTCCCCCAATGTGGGGGAAACCAGGAACCAAATATGGCTCCCTGAACACTGACATTTCCTTCCCTTGGGACACACTTCCTGCAGCCTCCCCTGTTCACCCTTCCTGGAGGCTTCCATGGAATGGGAGCAGTGGAAGGCATGTTACACAGTGCCTGCCACATGGTGCAAAAACAAGTGCCCCTCCCAACTCACCACCTCCTCCCCCCCCCCCCCCGGCCAGACAACCTGCCCACAGCCTCCTGGCCAGACACCCCCAGGCCAGACACCCTTTGTCCCCAGGTCCCTGGCCAACATGCCCCTTGCCCTCTGGCCAAGGAGCAGAGCGTAGGGAGGATTTTGAGCAGAAGGCAAGGGGTGTCTGACCTGGGGGCAAGGAGGATGTTGGCCACACAGCACGTCCCCCTGCCCTGTGGCCAGACAGCCAGCCCTCAACCCATTCCTACCTCCTGGCCAGACCTGGCACCCTCATCCCTCCTACATCCCATCTCCCACTCAGATCCCTATTCCATTCACTGGCAGCCCTGTACAGCATACTTAATGCCTCATTTTGGCTCCAACCCACAAAATCCACTAACACTGGAACCTCAGAAGAGAAAATCTGGCCTGAGGCCTTGAACTTCAGTCCTCCTTGCCCCTCTCCCCACTATGGGAATGGCACACCAGGGGAGTGAGGCATTTCAGTTGGGGGTCACATCAGTGAGGGTTGGGAGGTTTGGGTTTTGGTTTTTTTGGCTTCTCACTTGCATGATCCCCAACTGATTTTTCTGTGGGTCAGTGGTCCCCAAACCAACAAAGGCTCCCCATTCCTGCCATAAATAAGACAATGTTGAAACCTTTTGTGTTGGACATAATATTTTACTTTGTTTAAAAATGAAGCCTGGCCAACAAGCCCCCAATTCAGGCCCAGTCCTCATCTGGCTGCAGCATCATAGCACTCCTGTACGTACGTACGTACACACACACACACACACACACACACACAGCCCATCATACACCAGACCCCCCTGCCCTGAGGCCCTCATATCTCCACATCCCCAAACTCATGCACACCCACATCTCCAGCCCCTGTCATAAGATTGACAGAAGACAGCTTGAATGAGTGCTTGAAGCTTGAAGCTGGATTTGACCCATTATGATGTAAACTTCAAAGAACTTCAAAAAGATGCAGCAGCGGAAGTCCCATTAAATAAAGTCTGTGAGTACAATGTTCCATTTATGCTATTGGGATAGCTCAGTGGTTTGCGCATTAGCCTGCTAAACCCAGGGTTGTGAATTCAATCCTTAGGAGGCCATTTGGGGCAAAAATTTGTCAGGGATGATACTTGGTCCTGCTGAGAAGGCAGGGGACTGGACTCAATGACCCTTCAAGGTCTTTCCAGTTTTAGGAGATAGGCAATCTCCATTCATTTATTATCAATAATATTAAGTTGCATATTTTCTGTCATGCAAATGGGCATTCTTATATGGCTCTTTATTGACCACTTGTTCTGAATTTTTATGTAGTTTGGCTCTTTGGTTTGAAAAGGTTGCCAACCCCTGCTATAGACTAAGGTAATAATCTCTCCCTGCTGTCACAGGACAAAGGGGAGATCACTCACTGCATACTCCCATCCTGCTGGAAGTTGGAGCTGAAAAGACACCACATGATTTCCCCTGATAGCAGTGAAATCAGAAGAGGAGGTAACAACACAACACCTCTCGTGTGTTGGAACCTTCATTTCAGAAGGGCCAACCCCACAAATAGGTCTGCTCCAAATCAAGTGCTAATCAAGTTTGGATCCCATAGGGGATTTTCTGTTGCCTTCATTCTGGGACCTAGCACATTCCACTTCTTTGCCCTTCAATCTGAATGTAATGGGCAATCACTTGTCGGTTGGCTGGTTGACAGCTACTCATTGGATGCCAGAGCAGCCTCTGTCCATGGGGAGCTCGGGCCCCCTGCAGATGGGCACTGCTGCCGCCCTGTGCTGCTGCCTCTGATACAGGGGTGGCATGCAGTGGCAGGGCCCTCCCTGGGAATGGGGCTAGGAAAACACTGGCTGCCGACTCCCTCTCAGGGGGGAGGTGGAGGTGGCATTGAGTAATCATGTAAACACTAAGAATTTTGGTGGTTACACATTTATTCAGATAAACAAGTTCTAACATCCCTAGGAACACCTAAACCCCGCCTGCTCCTGATGCTGGGAATGACAGCCAGCAGTTGTCCTGCCTCCCAGTTCCCCGCTTTAAGTAGTAGATTGTAGTTCCAGTAACCCAGAGGGTAAGATGCAGCCCAGAGAGGGTTAATCAGACAGCTTGCAGGGAAGTGACTGAATTTAGAGGTGGCAGCTGATTCTGGTTTTAGCCCCCCTCGTGAACACTCCTGAGATATTCATCTCCCTGCAAACTCCAGGTGAGAAAGTGCACAGAGGACAAGACTTAAACTAGTGACAAGTGGTGTTTGCATCTCTCTGGCATTGGGAGCCCAACTGGAGACTGTTTTTCAGAGGGCCGGTGCTCAGCACTGTCTGAGAACCAGGTAGTCTCTCAGATTTGGAACCTGAACAGGGAGATCTTCCAAAATATCTAAATTAAATAAATTAATGGAGATTGCCTATCTCCTAGAACTGGAAGGGGCCTTGAAAGGTCATTGAGTCCAGTCCCCTGCCTTCACAGCAGGACCAAGTACCATCCCTGACAAATTTTTGCCCCAAATCCCTAAATGGCCTCCACAGGGATTGAAAAAGGTCTGCTACCTTCTCTCCCCAGAAAAAGTTGGTCTGAAATCATTCTGCAGCTACACCGCCAATACCCTTCTATGGGCTGCTTTGTCTTGTGTCTGATGTGCCATTTCATTCCATTTGGTAATTGGCCATGGTGGGGGTTGCCTAGCATGGTCATCCTCCTTAGATTAGGGTTGGTGAATGCAATAGCTGACTTCAGAAAGCAGAGGGGAAGGAGGAGAACATCTCATTAAGGTTAAAGCTGATATAGCCAGCTAAAGAACACACACATCCCATGATATCCCTGAGTTCCTACACAGGGAATGTGTGAGAAATCTATGGTGTCAAGGAGCACCCAATCCTTGTGCTGGCCCTTAGAACATAGGTAAATGTCATCCTTAATTCCTAATGTATAGGGCTTTTGGATAGGGCTGAAAGCTTAGGGAGGTTGTGGAATCTCCATCACTGGAGATATTTAAAAGCAGGTTAGATAAACATCTATCAGGGATAATAGAGACCACGCTTAGTCCTGCTATGAGGGCAGGGGACTGGACTTGATGGACTGTCAAGGTCCCTTCCACTTCTAGTATTCTATGATTCTATAATGTCAGTTCATGGCCATTATATCGTGTGGCCTTATAACATATCTCCCAGTTCCTTTAATCAAAAGTGCAAAATATCAGATTAAAAATAAAGGTTTGCATTAGATCTTCCATTCATGTTCACCCTTCCTTTTTGATGGAGATAGCCTAAAGTTTATAACACCAAAAATATCTGTCATCTTCATCTAATAACATTTTTGCTTCTTTGAGCTAGGCACTTAAATGGATCTGTAGTATACTTTCTCAAGTAACTTATAAACATTACATCATTTGCCCCAACTATATTTTAAAAGAAAATTATGAGTCATATTTTTACAAACCCAGAAATACTGAGTGACATCATTATTAGAGGCTCTATTTGAGGTACCAAGAGTCTGATTTTCCAAAATGTTGAGTAACGGGAGTTGTGGTAGTCAGCCTTTCTGAAAACTGAGCAGCGCATTCTCCAAGAAAAAAACACCACCACTGAGGCAATATCAGAGAATTTAAAAAACAATTATGGTGTATGTCAATACATTGAAGACATCGATTCATCCCATAAATTCAACAATATTCATAATCTACTCTTCCCCACTTCCTGAGGCAACAGCCCAAGAGGATAGATCCTGGTCCTTGTAGCCATTCCATAAAGGTCAACAAGCTCTGAATGTTTGGCAATTGTTTTCCCTTCTAGTCCAAGTTGCTTTCCTTTGAAACAACCATTTCCAGCCCAGATATACAAAGCTAGAGATTGTTAACATAGCAATCCAGCTGATCTCAACTATAGCAAGAAGGGCTACAGTTTAAAGGGCTACAGTTTGGTTTACAGACCAAATCTTCTAAATAAATATATATATATAGTGAACATACATATATTTTGGGGGTGTATTCAGTTTTAAAAATTTAAAAATTTGGTGCCGAACAAATTTTTAAAACTGAATACCCCCCCAAAATATATGTATGCTCACAAAATGCACCAGCCAGTTGTGGCTCAAACTAGCCAGTGCCAATTTGTATCTGCCTTTCTACTCATTGAAGTACATTTGCCTTTTGCAGGCCCACCAACAGAGGGAAAGGAGGCAAAGGGGCAATTGCCCCAAATCTAGTAATATCAAAGGCCCCAGGGCTCCTGACCACCACCACTGATGGTACTCAGAGCACTGAGCCTTTTAAATCATCAGCTGAGGGTCTGGAGAGGTCAAGGATATCTCCACAAACAGGGGATTGTGGGTCAGGAGGTGGAAGGCCATGGGACCTCAGAAAAAAGACATTTGCTAGGCTCTTTGCCAACATCCAAAAATGAGAGCGAGACCCCAAAAGATTGGGAAGTTGATATAAGCATCTGCATGTATGGAAGCTAACATGAAAAGTGAATCAAACAATCAGGTGAGGTTCGCTGATCTACAAGTCTTTCTGCTTCTGTGAGAAGTGACAACACTGCAGATGCCTATAGAACAAGCATGTGCATCTGGAACTAACTTAGGTAACAGCCAACAGGAAAATAATTCCATAAGAATCATATGTGATCTGCCCTATCTAAACACAACAAGATGTAAAGACTGCATCACTAATTCCAATAGTTTATAACATCATTAGATTATAGGTAATTTTTTTAAAGGACCAGATTGCACTTTCAGATACTTAAGTAATACTTCACTGGAATCAATAGTGGGAAACTTAGAATATGTGAAATGTAATGCTGTTACATTGTCTCCACTTGCTCTGAAATTAACCACATTTTAAACTGGATTATATAGAACATTAATAGGGGGGCTGGTTAAAAAAAACAGTGTCACTGAATAGCTGATGAGTGAACCCCACCCTTAAAACAGCTTGCAGCCTTGAAAGGGTCTGTGTTTTGCTATCAAGCAGCTAGACCACTTTATTGAAATGTTTGGGGAAATAAATTTAGGAAATAAACACTAATCCACAAAGGAATACTGAATACTACTCCACTTAACTAAAATATTCACTTTATGTCCTACATTGAATCCTGTGCTGATAAAACTTCCTCTATACTTAGGCAGTAAATTAATACAAACCAATTTTCATTGTGTTTTACTGGATGCCACTACCACCACTGTCTGCCTACAAGAAAGAAACAACAAAAATATAGCAAGAAAAAAAATTCAAAGTCCAGTGTTGGAACAAAATGTTACCTCACGTTTCAGTCTTTCAATGCTATATTGAGCTTCCTGTTCTGCCCATTTGTGGGAAACTCCCCCCTATGGATGGAAAAGAGCTTTGGGGATTGAGTCACAAGGACCTGATTTTCAGGGGTGATGCACACCTTGGAGCTCTGGGTACTCAGGACTTCTGACAAACAGGGCCAAAAGCAGAGTCCACAGAGCCAGTTTTAGCAATAGACTTCCTGTTGTGCAATGTCCCAGTTGAGAATGGGCGTAGCTGGGATTTTATAGGTCATACAGGACGCCCTGCTCACAGTGTCTTCCTGCTTCTTATGCTACCTCGTAGCTAGCCAGATTATGTATCAAACAGGAGGATCATTATCTATTCCTGGCAACTCCAGCATGAGCCATGATTTTCAACATGTTGTTAAGTACCTTCAGCTAAAGCACATAAACTTGGAAATTTAGGACAGATGTCCATGAAGGCTGAGCAGAGGGGCTCTGCAAATAACTTCAGAGATTTTTCAATTAAACATTTTCCCATCAGTATACTCAGCACCACACTGAAGAAAGAGGGCGATGTGCTTGCTGCTGCAAGGGACTTACAGGCAGCCTTGGTCTGGCCCTAACATGAGGCCAAACAGTGAGAGAAGGGAATGCTCACAAGGCTATGTCCTGCCTTGAAGAGCTCACAGGCTCCTCACTGATGTGGAGAAGTGCAGCGGTACAAAAGGGACTCAGGGGAGCAAGCTGGACCCCCTAAAGGGGTATTGTCCAAAGTATGCTCCCCATAACGCTCTGGAGAGGTTTGGAGAGAAAGCCTGTATCAGACAAACCCTGACTCTGGGATATGCCTAAAAAGCACAAGCTAATACCAAATTAGAATGGGATGATAATCTTGAGGTTAAAGAACTAAAGTAGGGCCAGGTATACACTCAAGGGGAAGGTCGAATTAAGATATGCAACTCCAGCAATGTTAATAACATCGCTAGAATTGATGTACCTTAATTCAGGTTTCCCCACCATCCCCATGCTCCCCTCGCATTCCTTAACTCCTCACAAGAGCAGGAGTACCAGCACCCTCTGAGTTTGATTTAGTGAGGCTTTACTAGACCTGTTAAATAGAACTCCAGAAGATCAATTGAGACAGCATCCTTCTTCCCCATAGTGAAGATATGGCTTGGGTGAATTGGGCTCAGTTCCTACTTCTGCTACAGACTCTGATCTTAGGCTCCTAGGTACCTTTATGAATCCCACCCTAAGTCCCCAGTTTTGGTTTCCCTGCAATTCACTACAATTCCAACTTCACTCAGTGCCTACATTTTCAGAGTAAAAGTTCTGTGGGTATCTATTCTTTTGCCTTGAGTCACACATGCTGTCACTGCATCACTCCAAGCATCCAGACACCTATCTTGCACCTACATCTGAGTGAGACACAATCTAATAAACATATTTAGTGTCTAAGCCACATGAGGGACTATATCTGCTGGGCTACCTCTGTGCCATTATCCAGGTAGCCACTTAACTAGTCAGTGGAAGAGATCAATAAAGAGAATGACTCTGTAATCCAATGGTAAAGGCATCTACCTAAGAGATGGGAGAACTAGGTCTAATCAACATGCAACAATCACTGTGCCATCATTTATCTAGAGAGCAACAGCTTCAATAGGATAGGATGAAGGGATTCTCCATCTCAGAATACCCCACGGATGCGTCTAGACTGGCAAGTTTTTCCGCAAAAGTGGCCGCTTTTGTGCAAAAACTTGCCAGCTATCTACACTCGCCACTTGATTTTGCGCAAAAGCACTGACGTTCTACTGTCCGAAATCAGTGCTTCTTGCGCAAATGCTTTGACGTTCCCGTTCGGGCAAAAGCCCTTTTCCGGAAATGTTTTTGCACAAGAGGGTCAGTGTAGAAAGCTAAAAACTGTTTGCGCAAAAAAGCCCTGATAGCGAAAATGGCGATCGGGGCTTTCTTGTGCAAAACACGTCCATGCCAATCTAGACGCGTTTTCCACAAAAAGTACTTTTGCGGAAAAGCGTCCGTGCCAATCTAGACGCTCTTTTCCACAAATGCTTTTAATGGAAAAACTTTTCCGTTAAAAGCATTTGCGGAAAATCATGCCAGTCTAGACGTAGCCCTCAGGTTTGTAATTCAAGCACTATTTAGAAAGGTAGCAGACCTCTGTTCAAATCCTCTCTCCTCCTTTGGCAAATGGGGGAATTAAATCTACATTGTCAGTATCGCTGCCAAGTACTCTAACTACTGGGTTACAAATAATAAATGTTAGCAGCCTCATCTCCAGCTGTTGCTTGTGTAGTGAACCTAACGTAGTCCTACAAGAATTGCCTACATTGCTGGACTCCAGGAAGTGGGTTCCCATGTGTGGATTATTAGGTGCCCATCTTTCCCCATGCATAAATCCTACGCACCTAACTTGGGTAAGCAGATTGCAGTGGCGTTCCTGGTATTTTCTAGGCACTTAAACAACAGGTGTCATGAAGCTCAGAGCTGCAATGCCCAAGTCTCTCTGTGAATTTTACTCTGTATCTTAGTTCTGTATCCATAAAAATGGAAATAACGATACCTCTTTTCCTCCCAATATCTATCTTACCTAAATGAACTGAGTTCAATTGCCAGCTGTGCCACTGGCCTGCAAGGTGACTTTAGGTAAGTGATTTCATCCTTATCTCCCTCAATTTACCCATCTATAAAATGGCCGTAATCATCCTTATCTCCTTTGTGAAGCTCCTTGGCTGAGTCTAGACTGCATCCCTTTTCCGTAAAAGGGATGCAAATTAGACATATCGCAATTGCAAATGAAACGGGGATTTAAATCTCCCCCGCTTCATTAGCATAAAAATGGCTGCCGCTTTTTTCCGGCTCGGAGCTTTGCCGGAAAAAAGCGCCAGTCTAGACGCGGATCTTTTGGAAAATAAAGCCTTTTCCGAAAAATCCCTTATCCCTCTTAAAATGACCTAACCCTATCCCTCATTTTAAGAGGGATAAGAGATCTTTCAGAAAAGGCTTTATTTTCCGAAAGATCCGCGTCTAGACTGGTGTTTTATTCCGGCAAAGCTCCGAGCCGAAAAAAAGCGGCAGCCATTTTTATGCTAATGAAGCGGGGGAGATTTAAATCCCCGCTTCATTTGCAATTGCGATATGTCTAATTTGCATCCCTTTTATGGAAAAGGGATGCAGTCTAGATACAGCCCTTGACATTTACAGATGAAAAGCAACATTTTCAAAAGCAACTAAGTGACTTAGTCTGTTACCAGGTTTACTCTAGAATGTTTTGCCAATATGGGAATGGCTGGTAAGGTGTGCTTTTTTAATTAAATTTCTGTACCAAAGCTCTAGCATAAATACAGTTATGCCATCTTTAAAATAATTGCTCAAAGAGCAAAGCTTATTTCATTCATGGAAAGAGTAAAAACTATACCAACAAAAGCTCTTTTTTGTCCACAGAAACTGCATCTATCCTAGGAGTATCTGCTACTCTAGCTTCACTATTATAGCTAAACTAGTGGACCTTTTCCAGTGTAAATCTGGGCTTAACTTTTATGTAGAGACTTTTGGATAAAAAAAGTGTCAGTGCAACAAAATATTAGTATAAAGATTGTAATCTCATTGGTGCAAAAACCATCTCCTACATGAGACTTTAGGTGCTCTGTGACAAACAAAAATAATAGACAACACAGTATGTCCAGACAAGCTCAGCTATACATACTTTTTAATAGTTATATAAAGCATACAAAATTTTGTAAAACATTTTCAGACTTAATACTTTGAGCAGCCAGCTCAGACATTTTAAAAGGACGTGTGTGTCACACTTTCAGGTTTGTCAAAGAGGAAACTCAATTCTGAGGTACTAAAAATCAACAGTCATTTTGAAACTGTAGGTCCACATTCGTAATGAGCAATTTGAAAATTCCTATTTAACTCACAATAGTCAAGCAGCCAACCAAGCTTTGTTTAACTGATGCAGCTAAGTTGATATCAATAGGTTTTGGCATGAACACTATCATTGTGGTACTGGATACATCTTGGATAACTTATGCCAACAAATTAGAAAAAGCAACAGCATTTAGAACTACAATACTGACAGGCTGCCAAAGTGAAAAGTCACCAGGCTCTTAATACATTTAAAAGGCAGAGCAACAGCAGAATTAGCTCCCGGGGCCAGGATAGGGTTGCCAGGTGTCCGGTATTGGCCCGGACAATCCAGTCTTTGCAGCTTCTGTCTGGTATTTTCTGGTTCCCTTGGATGGAAGGCTGCTTGGGATATTTTTTTCCTGCTACATCTGGGGATTTAAAGGTGCAGTGAGGTTTTTTTTTCCTCACAACAACTTTGGTCCCCCATTTTTGTTTGTTTGTTTGTTTTGTTTGTTTGATTGCTCAACCAATTTTTTTCCTTCCATGTTCGGTATTTTTGGTGAAAATGTCTGGCAACCCTGGGCCAGGAGCTAACCCCGCTGTGGCTCTGCAGTTCCCCCCTTTTTGATGGAAATTCCATCGGCTACTTGATTAGCTGATTAAATATAATGTAACGTCCCTACTTGATAGCATTTCTTTAGCTTCAGACAAAGTGCACGGATCTCTCTCCCCAACAGAGCCCTGAAAAGAGCACACAGATTTACAAACACATATCAATAGTCCATGTCTCCTCTTATCCCCACTCCACCCTTTCTTCTCCCCCCTCCAATAACCAGGAAGTCACAAGCGAAGAGCTGGAATCATGGAAAGTGTATTTGCAAAATTTATTCAAAGAAGAAAAAAATGTCTCATATGTTATTTGCAGAACATGATGAGACAACCTCTACAGCCGGCTGATGAATGAAAACATTTATTTGTGAATAATTATTTCAACTTTTACTGGCTGAGTACACCACAATTATTACGTGCAATTAATTTGATCAGCTCTGCTTATGAACAGGGAGAGTTTTCATTAAAATCCAGTCAGAGGGATGGATGCCTGTCACAAAGTGATCCATACGGTTATATAATACAACTTTTAATTAAGCGAAAAACAGTCAAAAACAATGGTAGCCAGCATCTAATTTGTGCACTAAAGTCTGTTCTGCAGCAACACATTTCAGTATCTACTGAAATGCTGAAGAGATGAAATCAGAGATAACATTACTGTTTCTGCAGGCTTCCTTTGGTTCATCTCACTTGTCAGTGAAGGTCTATGGTTATGTATTATGATTTCCTTAACACAAGAAAGTCAAATAGGTCAATGCTTTTGCATGTATGGTATATGTTGGATTGTCTTTATGTTTAGCTGTTTTTTTACCAACACTCATGCAGCTCTTAATTTAGGAACATAGCATAAACTTTGCCTTCAGGTATATAGCACCTTCAGCATTTTTAGATTCTCTCTTTCATTTTGCATCTTTTCCAGATGATTACTGCATGCTACTACTGCCACCTAATGCTCAAACAAGTCCTCAGCCTTTATTGGAAATCAGGAAATTTCAATGTGCTACTATACAACTTCAACTGAATGAAATGAAATGGGGAAGAGTCCCTCTTAGGCCTTATCTGCATGAGAAAGTGATTGAAATGTCATTGGCAACCACGAGTTTGTCTCCTTCTCCGATTCCACCATTGCTAACACTGGTGAGCTGCTGAACTAATGGCAGCTAACTTTTAGGATATTTCCACTCTGTAGCCCAGTGGTCACCAACCAGTAGATCGGAATCTACTGGTAGATCTTGGAGCCTCTGACAGGTGCTTCTGACTGAGCTGGCCAAAAGGCTATCACGTGCCAGCACTTCAACTGCCCCTCCCCCCACTGCTGTGTACCTCCTGCCCTTTGCCTTGGAGCTGTTCCCCTCTCCCACCCTGTATTCTATCTCCACAGAACAGATGTGGGGGGGCAAGGCTTGGGACGGAGAGAGTTTGCTGGTTGCTTTGGAGAGTGGTGCAGGGCCAGGGCAGGCATGAGTAGCCCCACTGCACCACCTCCCAAGTAGGGTTGCAAGGTAGACCCCATCAAAAAAACAGACTCTTGATCGTGGGTGGGGGAGGAGAACCGGCTGGGAGGGGGGGCAGGGCTGGCCGGGAGGCGGGGGGACAGGAAGCAGAGCTGGCGGGGGAAGGTCCGGGGGCCGCTGGGCTGGACGGGAGGGGGGGGAGGCCGGAGGAAGGGGGGCAGGAAGCAGACCTGGCAGGGGAGGGGGATGCAGCCAATGGCCACAGCCGGAGTCCTTCGGGCCACATCCCTGGCAGGCACTCCCTTTAGTTGCAAGCAGAAGCCGGGTGGAGGCAGGGTTGCAATTGGCGCTGGGAGACTCTGGTTGTGTGCAGAAGCCTGGCAAAGGGAGTTGCATTGAAGTCCCGGCCCCCACCCCGCCCCACCCCACCCGGCTTTTGCACGTGACCACAGGGCTCCCAGTGCCAATCATGGCCCCACCTCCCAGTCGCTCCCCCGCCCCTGCTAGGCTTCAGTCCGGCACCCAGCCAGGAATTCAGAAAATACCGTACTTTGCACATGTCTGGTATTTTCTGAATTTTTCTACCGGACAGACGGTGCAAATACCCGACTGTCTGGTAGAAAACCGGACACCTGGCAACCCTACTCCCAAGAGCCAACTGTGGTAAGCAGTACCCTGCTGGAGCCTGCATCCTGAATCCCTGTCCCATACCCTCTCCTGCACCCCAAACCCCTGCTCTAGCCCTGAGCCCTCCATAGACCCAAACTCCCTTAACAGAGCCTTATTCTAAATCCCCTCCTGCAACCCAACCCCTGCCCCACGCTCAGCTCAGAGTCCCCCTTGTGGAATGAGGAGTAACGGTAGTTCAAACTAGGAAGCCTAGTTCGAACTACCTAGTTCATGCCGCGTGTAGCCGCGTGGCACGGGGTTCGAACCAGCGGGGATTTAAAAATGGCGGCGCCCCGCTTATGCAAATGAAGCCCGGGAAATTCAAATCCCGGGCTTCATTTGCAATTGCGGTATGCCTACATTACCCTGCTATTTCGAAATAGCGGGGTAGTGTAGACATACCCTCACTTCATATCCCTTAGGCAGGGCTTGAATCCACCACCCTGCCCTAACCCTCTGCCCCTGCCTGATGAAAGGGAGGGAAGACAGGGGAGGGAGGAAGAATGGAGTGAGCAGATGCAGGGCCTTGGCAAAGGGGCACAAAGGAGGTCAGGCAAATTTGGGTTTGAGATAGATGCTGGGTTGCATTGAAATTAAAAAAGTGATCTCGTGCTTTAAAAGGTTGGAGACCACTGTTGTAGCCAGAGTTCCAAGAGAACAGACTGTTGAGAAGGTTGAGCTGAGAATAAAGAACTCTTGAGTTCTTTCCTATTCGCCTCTGATATTATTTGTATTGCATGCTGTGGTTATTATGGTGGGACCTAGGGGCCCCACTGAGCCCTTGTCTACACTAGGGAGTTATTTCGAAACAACTCCTCTTATTTTGAAATGACAAGTGAAGCGTCCACACTCCCTAGCCCATTATTTTGAAATAAGAGGCTAGTTATTTCAAACAACTCCTCCTGCTTTCCTTGGGGAATAAGCTCATTTTGAAATAACCAGTGTTGTCTTCAAGTCGTCATTGTCAAGTCCAAGTCAAGTCTCAAGTCACTACAGTTCAAGTCTAGTCTCGAGTCCCTAAAGTCACTTTCGAGTCAAGTCCCAAGTCGAGTCTCAAATCTTAATTTAAAAAATGTCAAGTCACTTTTGTACAAGCCATCAATATCGGCATTTTCGGACAATTTTTTCACCAAGTCGATTAACAAAATTAGCAAGTCTCATGTTGAGTCTCAAGTCACAAACAATGAACCCGAGTCAAGTCGAGTCACCTAGGCAACTTAAGTCGGACTCAAGTTCAAGTTGTGGGACTCGAGTCAACAACTCTGGAAATAATTCCCCAAATGACTAATTTCCTAGCATAGACATGCCCTCAGAGATTAGGGTCCTGTTGTTAGGTAGTGCAGGTTGAACCTCTAAAATCCAGGACACTCAGGTCTGGCAACATCCCTGGTCTGGCAGGACCTCAGATATTGATGGACCAGATTGCCCCGGCTGGGCAGGTTCAGAAGCACAGCCTAAGCTGGGCTGGCAGTAGGGACACATCCCCAACAGGGCTGGCACTGTGAGGAATACAGCCCTGGCCAGGGCTGCCAGCAAGGAGAGCCGTCCCAGCCAGGGCTGGAGGCAGCAGGGCCAGTGGCCAGAAGTGCCACCCTGCTAAGGCTGGTGAGCGCAGCCCCTCCCAGGGCTGGCGTGATGGGAAGCAGCCTCAGTTGGGGCTAGCTCAGTGGGGGCAGCAGAGCCCATGATGGCTGGTGGTGGGGAGCACAGCCCCAACCAGAGCTGGAGTCAGCAGGGCTGGCAGCTAGGTGTGCAGCTAGGGCCAGCGCCATGGAGGCGGGGGGGGGGGGGGGGGAGAGAATGCAGCCCTGGCCAGAATTGGAAGCAGCAGGGCTGGCCTCTGTCCAGAGCTAGCATAGTGGGGGCTAGAAGTAGCAGCAGCAGCCCTAGCTGGGAGCAGAGCAAACAGCCTGGTAGGGAGCCTTTACCTTCCCTTGTCCGGCATACTCTGGTTTGGGACCACTCAGATCCTGAGGGTGCCGGACAAGGGAGGTTAGAACGAAAAGAGTGCACCATTCAAAATGGATCAACAAACCAGTGACAATGGCACAAGGTAGAAAACTATTTTGCTCAGCACTTAATCTAGTGGTTTAGGCATTAACCTGGACCCCAGGTACTAACATGGGTTTTAACACAGACTTCAGTCATCAGCTGAAGCAGTTAGGATGGGATTATCACAAAACCTCCCCTTTTTCTGGCCTGTGTTTGTGTGTACAATGTTTAAAACACTTGGGATTAAGTGGGATTTGCAAATATGCTGAGGGTGCAGCTAACTGATCCCTCTGAAATTAAGGGTATTGCCATTAACTTTTTGTAGCAGCTAGACTGATGCTGAGCATTTTTGAAAATCACACCTACGAGTATTCTGTAGCACCGCCAACAAATAAGGTGCTGAAAAATCCAAACAATTTTAAGTAGGGGTACAAATTACCAGAGCAGAGCAGTTAATTGTGCTTGCAAAAGCCCGTTTCCAGCTGGGCTGAGCACATATTGGCATTGCACTTCTTCCCGGTGGCCTTTTTCAAGGCTAGTGATTTGCCAGACTGAAGGAAGCTGAACTGTGCACTTTCCCACCACCTTTCTGGAGGATCACAAGGCTGCATTAACTTAGGACCCTCTTCTGAGGGGCTAGCATGGTTCTACTGACCGAAGTCCCAGCCTGTCTGGCTCCACTGAGGCTACATTCAGGGACAGATCAAGAGGAGACCATGAGGTACAAGCTCTCTGAGCTACTGGCCTGGCCTCTGGCACTTGTGCGAGATCCTAAGCTTTACCCTGCCTTACCTATAAAGGTAGCATGAGGGCAGGGGAGGCTGGAAATCACTAATGGAAGATGGGGGAGAAGAGGACAATGGAAATCTAATGGAATTTCCTGAACCAATATAAGAATTTTTCCTGCATAGGGACACAATTTGGCCCATCACTATATTTTTTATATAGATATATAGATAGATAAACAGATGTGTACATAGATGCAGATACATAAAGCTGACAAGTCCTTACCCCCAAGAGCTTACAGTAAATTAGACAACACAAAGCATGACAAATGGATGAGGATATGGAAGGACACAGGTTAATCTGCACGCCTCAGCTATGCCATTATTTTTATCTACCTTTAACTCCTTTGTACAGAACTTTCATATATTATTATGGGAGGGGGACATGGTTTTCAACTGGAGACAGCTTACTAGGGCCTAATTCCCAGTCCTGTGCTCTGAGGCAGAACAGCCTACTGAACTAAGAGGAGGAAGGAAAATGAACATGACACCACACTAAAGGGCTCTACAACCAGGCTATATCTACACTACAAGGTTTTTGCACAAAACCAGCTGGTTTTGAGCAAAAACAGGCAGAGCATTCACACCTCAAGTGCATTTTTGCGCAAGACAATCTACAGTCAATAGACAGAACAGAGGGCTTTTTGCAATGTAGGTGTACCTCCTTCTATGAGGCATAACTCCTTTTTGTGCTAGAGCTCATGCACAAAAAGGCATAGGTGGACACTCCACAGGGATTTCTTGCACAAAAAAAGCCTATGCAAAAAAGCACAGGTGCTCTGATGACCATTCTGTGAATGACCATCTGAGCTTTCTGGACGTGCTTTTGCACAAGTTTTTGCGCAACATCTTTTCAGCAAAAGGCTTCTTCCGCAAAAACCCTGCAGTGTAGACAAAGCCCCAGTGAAAAAAAGATATTCCCCCATTCTAACTTTTGCATTGCCCAGCCTCTTTTTAAAAATATTTTTATGTGCAAGGCCTTCATATTCCTGGGCACCAGGAAGTCCCAGAAATTAAGTCTCGGACTAAATTTGTCAGGGAGAAACAGACTTGCATACATGTGTAAACAATTCCACAATTAAGTCACATCACTGTTCTGATTTCTGTGACATTACAGATCACACAAGCACATATACAAATGAGCACACCTGGTTATTAGGCACACAATTTGCGTAATTGGATGTACAGCTCACACACTTGTAGTGGCACTGCTGTTATGGGCAATATTTTCACTCATACAAGGATTTTGGTATACTTGATCCACTTTCTAAACTAATTTTCCCAAGTGCAACTAATTACGAAGTTCATTATTTTGTAACCTATTCTAAATATTTTAACATCCTTATGCATGACTGTGTGATTTTCCACACAAATCACAATTTAAAAACTTGCTAATTCCAATTAAATATAGTATGTTTCAATGTGCACAGAATAGTGAAGAAATACTTTATTTTTTGGAAAAATTGAGTTGTAGCATATTGTATTGTCAGGTTTTCCCATGTTTTCTTTTACTGGTAAGGGACAGCAGAGTATTAAGTTTTATAATTCAACTCTAAATCCTAGTAAGAAACAAATAAATGTTCTTTCTGTATAATTTGAAAAGCAAAGAACAGAACATTTTCTTTGATTATGTAGCTGACTGGCAGTTATTAAAAGTACAGGGATGAATTTCTCCAAACAAATATTTACAATTAATTCTCTCACCAAAAGGATCTGAAAATTATAATTATAGAACTAAAATGTATGATTTCCAGCTATATTCCAGCCTTGCAGACACTACTCAAAACCTTAAACTGATACTCTGCTTGATGGTAAACAGTAACACAGTGCTTTGCATAAAATGGAAACTGTGAGAAATCAGAAATTTTGTTTACATATAAATTCCTAGTTTGCGCTGTGGCTAGTTTAGTGGATAAAGCAGGAAATCCCTACTCTAGTTCCCAGTTTCCATAGATCCAGAATAACTTTTAGCAGGCAATAACGCCACTCCAGATTTATCTTGGTATAACTGAAATAGAGCAGTGACCAACTCTGTTCTATTTTTGCCCAACTAAAAATGCTATGTCTACATACAGCTTATATCTAAATTACTTATATTACTCAACCACCTCCCTGAGTGATATAAAATTAGACCCATAATCTCCTGCTTGGACAGGGCTGTGCCACATAGCTACTGTGGTTTGAGTACTTCAGCCAATAGGAAAGCTCTCATTAACAGAGCCACAATATTGGACAGCTTACAGCAATGTAGTTGACTTAGAACATGGCTCTAGTAGACTTCAATGGTGTAGCTGCACCATGTTAACGACCCTTCTCTCTTACCTGGAGTGAATACTCATTTCCCACAGGACAGAGGAAAGGTTCAAGTAATATTGATAAGAAACCTTGGAGGTTATCAACTAACAATTGAAAGTAAAAATTACTCACCAGTTAAACCTGAAAGGCTTACACTGAAATTAATAAAATCCAACACCCCAGAAAACTAGCTATGATTTACTGTAATTATATCAAGTACCTCCCCATTCGTCGCTGGACTGTGTTTCCCCTGCATCTGTAATATAATCCCTTATTCAAATGTTCCCTATTTCAGAAATAATTTGCTAAATACATTGAGTTTTATATGTCTCAATGGTTTGGAAAAGCATGCAGCACACACATGGCTAAATTCAGTGTCTGGACAGAGTTGGGTGGGAAACTGTATTCCTGTATCAGAGATCGCGATTTAAAGAAAACCTTCCTGTGCTAAACTGACTCAGTAGTTGACAGGCTGCAGCCTTGGGCCCTTTAAATCCCTGCCAGAGTGTTGCATTTCATGCTCTGGGCAGTGCTAAAGGATAAGGAAAGGAGATGGGGTGCCAGGCCCCTTCCGGGAGCACAGGGCCACCTCCCAACACACACCCCTTGTATCACGGCTCATGTTGGCGCTGCTGTTCATGAGCTAAATCTAAAAGTATTTCAGAGTAGGTCACTTAACACATTTCAGCTCAGTTGGATTTTTACATTTGAAAAATTTTAATTAAAAATGTCAAATGGCAAAAGTTGAATTTCATTTTCAAAAAAAATGTTGAAGTGGGACAATTTATCAAAATAAGAAATTTGTCAAAACAAACCCTCTTCTCCCCCTCCCCAAAGTTTAAGTTTTTAATCAGAAGATTCCCTAACATTGGTTTGCCAGATACTGAGAATGAGCAACAGGGAATGGATTACTTGATTGTTTGTTCATTCACTGCCTATGGGTCACCTGGCATTGGCACTGCTGGAAAATAGAGTATTGCGCTAGATCAGGGGTGGCAAACCCATTCCAGATGAAGAGTCAAGATCCAGCTGGAATCAGCGTGAAGAGCCAGGGCAAAGAAGAGCCTGTCCTAGAGAGGCATAAGGATCTTGCGCAAAATGGGGTTTTTGCACAAAACAGAAGTGGCTACACTGCTTGTTTTGTGCAAAAACCCCTTGTGCAAAAATAAACAGAAAATGTGCTAATGTCATCGCAACTTATGCTAATGAGTATCTCAGCATATTTTCTGCCGCAAAAACCTGTAGTGTAGACGTAGCCAGAGAATAAAGGGTGATCTTATAATTAGTGCACTGAACTGGGATTCAATGTTCTAATCCCTATGACAGTTCATGTATGATAACGGGTAAATCAATTAACCTCTACCTCAGTTGTCTGAAAAATTGGGTTTATAGTAATTACTCGTTTAACACATGCCCACTTAACACATTTTTGCAATAGCATTTTATTTTTTGGGAATGTTTTTCAAATAACACGACAGTCCCCAAAGTAACATGAAAATAATCAAGTGGCAGACTACTACGTGCGGCGGTATAAGTTGGTGAGTGAAAACAGTGGTAATATGCATGAGCGGATGAATACATGTGGACAGTGCTCCTCCGCTCACTCACGTGTTTATCTTTAACAAATCGCAGTGACTTGTGTTGCTAGATATCTAACGCTGACTTTGATGACCCAGCACCAACAAAAAATTGACTTTCACCACCTGAAATGCAACCCCCACCTTTTCCATTACTTTTAATGGGAAAATTGACCCCGCATAGCACGTTTTCGCTTTGCAGAAACATTTTCAGAAATGCATCTGTAGTGTTAAATGAGGAATTACTGTACTTCAATTCTTCCTTCCCCATGAGGGGCATTTTTGGGACAAGCACTGCCTATTGTCTTTTCAGTGTTCCTACTGAAGGGAGTTATTGATCTCAGCCAAGACCTCTATATGCTCCAGTGATACAAACACAAGCAAGCAGTGGTGAACATGTACAGGTTTAAGTACAACTGCCTTGAAAACAATGTCAAAACTAAAATGTTTACACACTTTATCAAATTAAGTTTTTCAGGCAAGTTTTAGGTGCAACATGGAATTTCTGAGGTGGGGAAAAGAGGGTAAGCACCCTAGTCACTTGTCTACCACAGTCAGTCTCTCTCATCCAATCAATATTTATACAAAGTGAAGCAGCTCTAACGGGAGGGAGGGGGAAAAGCCCAGAAGAGAGCAATTGATTGGTGTCTGATGATTGTTCAAGAAAATATTTGCAAGGTCTCTTGTGTTGCCAAATGAAAAATGATTTCAGTTTCTCTTAAAAGAAAATTCTTGTCTGGCTAGACCTATTAATAAGAGTTTGATACTGATCTTGATGGCAGCAAGCCCTCTCAGTAGAGACAGCAAATAAACCATTAAAGCTGTGAACCTGTCTAATAGAACAAATGTCTGATTTGTGCAACCTGGCCCAAATGAAAATGTATCAACATGCTATATCATTGGACTCACCAGGTAACAATCTATGGCTCGATGTAGAGTTGGCAGCCAGTATCAAATGGAATGCCACAGGAGTAATTTCTGGGCCAGTTTTGTTCAACATTTTCATTGATCTGGATGATGGCATGGATTTCATCCTCTGCCAGTTGTAAGTGGGTGGGAAGAAGGGTAGATATGCTGCAGGGTAGGGAGAAAAGGTCCATAGTGACCTAAACAAATTGGAGGTTGGGCCTAAAGAAATCTGATGGAAGTTCAACAAGGGCAAGCATATAGTCCTACACTGAATCTCATGCACTACCAGAAGCTGGGGACTGACTGGCTAAACAGCAGTTCTGCAGAAGACAACCCATGGATTACATTAGACAGGAAACTAGATACAATGGCACATTGTTGACTTGCTAATAAGAAAGCTCAGAGCATATTGCACTAAATTAGGAAGAGCAATGCTTGCCCATCAAGGGAAATAATTATTCCTTTCTACTTGGCACTGGTGAGGAAGCATTTGGAGTATCGCATCTGGTTTTGGGCCACTCCACTACAAAATGTACATTGACAAAGTTGAGAACGTCCAGCGGAGGGCAACAAAAATGATTAGGTTACTAAGGCCCATGACTAATGAGGGAGAGGCTGAGGATTAGGGTTCTGCACTTTACTCTGCAGAAAAGAAGAATGAAGGGGAATTTGATAGCAGCCTTTAAGTACTGGGAGGGAATTCCAAAGATGGAGCCAGGCTAATCTTAGTGGTGGCAGATGACAGAACAAACAGTAATGGTCTCAAGTTGCAATGGGGAGGTCTAGTTTTGATATTAGAAAAAACTATTTCACTGAAAGGGTGGTGAAAGCACTGGAATGGGTTGCTTTGGGAGGTAATGGACTCTCCAACCTTAAAAGGTATTTAAGTCCAACCTTGAAAAAACCCTAGAAGGAATGATTTAGTTGGAGTTGATCCTGGTTTAAACAGAGGGTTGGACTAGATGACCTCTTGAGAACTCGATACCCTAATCTTCTATGCTAACCAGTACAGGCAGTCCCCAGGTTACGTACAAGATAGGGACTGTAGGTTTGTTCTTAAGTTGCATTTGTATGCAAGTCGGAACTGGCGTCCAGATTCAGCCGCTGCTGAAACTGACCAGCGGCTGACTACAGGAAGCCCGATGCAGAGTTGCTCTGCCCTGGGCTTCCTGGAATCAGCCGCTGATCAGTTTCAACAGCGGCTGAATGTGGACGCCTGGGACAGAGCAGCTGGGGCGCTGCCGGGTAGGTCCCCGCAGCGCCACACCTCAGCGCTGTGGGGACCAACCCGGCAGCACCTCAGCTGCTGTCCCAGGTGTCCCCAAGTCAGCCGCTGCTGAAACTGATCAGCGGCTGATTCCAGGAAGCCCAGGGCAGAGCAACTGGGCTGTCCCACTGCCCGCATACTCCGCGGCTTTGCTCTGCGTCTCCCTGGTCTGCTGGGGGGGGTTCCCCCCCAGCAGACTAGGGAGATGTGGAGCAGCTTTTCTCACCCCGGAGGATGCGGGCGGCGGGACCACAGCGCATCTGGACATCCTGCCGCTCATGTCCTCCGGGGCAAGAAAAGCCCCTTTCGTAACTGCGGATCCGACATAAGTCGGATCTGCGTAACTCGGAGACTGCCTGTATATGAACAAAGTGCTCCAGCAGCCCCATTGTGCCCTCCCTCCCCGCTCCCCCCCCCCCCCAGGTCATCTCTCTCCAGGGAAGGGGCTTAACAGAAGTGGTGCAATGGGGGACGGGGGGGGGGGAGGAGGGAAGAGTATGTGGGAGAAGGGATGTGGCTTGAGAAATGAGCACGCGCACTCACTCACTCACTCTGCAGGAACTCCCAGGCTGGATTGTGAAACTGCTTGGGCTGCAGGTAATCCATGGAGAGTTTGAGCACCCTGCCTTAAGCACAGACAGCTGACGCGGTCATCTTCAAATGATTGATTTAAAGTTAATTTTGCTCTCCAGGCTTGTTGTCCAGGCTTTCCATGGACTTTTCCTCTTCACTTGTATCAAAAATCAAGATCCTTTAACATATTTAGGTACCTAATTCACATGGATTTCAATGGGAGTTCTGCACCTAGATACAGAGACTTCCAACTCTCCCACAGCACACCCAAATCCAGTTTTCAGGGGGTGCCAGTACAACAGTTTTCTTTAGTTGGAGTTGTGAGTGCAACACTTCAACACCAGCACTACCACGACCTGCTGCCACCACTCAGGTCTCAATTTGTTTCAGAAAGTATTTATTCTAAGTAAATACTGAGTCCATGGCAAGTCTGAAGCTAAAAAGATCAACTCTGATTTGACTGCCTAGGAAGAGTTCCTGATCTCTTCCATCCAGTGCTAAGAACACACTGCATAGTGTGTAAATCTAGGAGAAGTCATCAAATTGAGGTAACTGAGGGCTTGTCTACACTAAATGGTGGATCAATGCTGCAGGTACCAGACAGCCTACAGTTGATTTATTGTGTCTGCGTAGGTCGATAAGTTGACCTCCAAGCTCTGTCAATTCCAGTGCTCCACTAGGACAGGAAAAGTAGCTGGAGTCACAAGAGAGCAGCTACCACCACAGACTTTACCATGTGGAAGACATCTCTGTAAGTGCATCAACTTCAGCTACACTATTTGCATAGCTAAAGTCACATGTGGTTACATGAACTGGGGTGGGGGGAGGAGTCTGTAACGTAGACTAGGCCTGAATGGGAAGTGTGGGTTTCCTCTGCAATCTTTCTAGAAAAAGTCTTATTTAGCGGTGTCTTCCTTCAAATTAGTTGTCTGGAATCTTAACTAACCTTCAGTCCTTTAACAAACAAATTATACTCACTCTTCAGTATCACTCAAGTGATCATTAAATTATCCTAAAGTTTTTAGAACAAAAAAAGACAAAAAGCCAGATTTGCAAAACACCAAATGTATATTTACATCCACATAACACGCTCAACTAAAATGAAATACATTATAAATTAAATGAATAATGTACGTCTACTGCTTGACAACATAGGGTTTCAACAATTTTTTAAAAATCAGACAAAAAAATGGAATGAAATAAATATAACAGAACAAAATCAACAATTTGTACCTCTATACATGCACTGTTCTCTCCAAAAGACACAAAAACCAGTAGTATCCCAATAGTTAATACTGATGGGCAAAATTGTACTTTGAAGTACAGGGCTGTAACTCCATTAAACAGGAAAAATCGTTGTGTACATTGTTCTCTAATCCATTCCCAAGAGATCTGGGAAGAGGCCAAAAAATAAAACTTGAAACAAGTGTACCAACATGAGGAGAGATTCTTTTAAAGTCAGATTTAGTAATTCAGATTTTTTTTTCTTAATGCAGCCTTGCGGAATTTTTAATTACATACCCCCTTAAGATGCATAAAGACAATTACAGCATGCATTCTATAAGACTCATTGAAAGATCAGACAAAAAATAGATTAGCCATCTTCCAAGTGAATTCATCTTCAAAAAAAAGCTATAAAAGTGCAAAACTAGGAAAACAATCTAGATTATGTACATATGGCTCAGCTTATGAACAGGAAAAAAGTAAATAGTGTACAATTTCCTGATACAAAGCACTTCATTACATTGCCAGTTTACAGAGACATTACAATTAGGTTCCATTTAAATTACAGGAACTAAGCCATACAACTAGAATGTCAAGTTGCATAATGAAAACAAGAATTTCTAGGTTTTGTTATTTTACATTTGTTAAGTGAGGGACAAAGAGCAAAATTAACAGTCTAATTATTTCTTTTAGGCTTAAAATATACAGAAGTCAAAACCAGGTACAAAAGAAACAAGTGTCAACTACAGGCTTAATGTAGAAATAAAATTAAAAATATGCAACAGCTCTACTAGTTGGGATCTGGCCATTCTCCCTTTACAAAATTAATTGCATGTGCATTAGAAATACTCTTGCTGTCTTCATAAAAATACAAGGAACAAAATTCTCCCATAGCATACTCTTATACTTGTGATACTCCAGTTTGTAATTAAGATGCTAAAAAGACAAAGAAGCTTCTGTGCCTTATCAAGCAGTCTGAACCATGGTAAGTAAGATTTAAAAAAAAAAAAAAAAAAAACTTTGTAGTTCCCTGTGTTCAGATTGTAAATCTGTTCTATATTGATGTTATTTTTGAGTTTGGACAAAAATGCAAAAATAGATACATATTTATTTAGGAAAAATAGTATTATGTTTGGTAAAATCCTGTACACTTGAAATATTCAAATATTTCCTCTATATCCTGCAGTTATAGTTTAACTGTTGCTGACAGATCCTGCATAAGAAGGGACAAGAACTGCACTACTCTGTTGCTTTAAAGGTAACATGCTAGCAAAATCAATTCAAGGGAAGCAAAGTTTGTTTCCAACAAATTATGGTCCTAGATTAAGCAAGATTGAACAGCAAAGAGTTAGCACCTTAGCTAGGATGATCACAGTACTTCTGAACTGAACAAGTTAATATATAGTTTTTAAATATTTTTTCCAAATTAACAGTTATAGCAGAAAAACGCAATATGAGAAACTGCCACCTCTATGAAAGAGAAACAGTATTTAAACCAACACGCTTAGATATTTACAGAGTTTACCTGAGGTGCAAGGATTTATATACCATTTCAAACAAGATCTCTTTCAGCAGCGCTCAAGTACGTAAAAATATAATTCCTACCTAATATTTGGTCAATTGATTCTAAAGAAAAATATTATTCAACATTGAGATATACATTCTCCACACCTTTATAACCCAACTGTTCAGACTACAATTTTTATGGCTATTTAGTACAAATGTTAACAGAACCAATTATAAAAAACTGTAGTGTTTTATATACAGTACAATCACAGCTTAGTTCAGTAGCTTTCACCATTCATGTCTCTCAAGGGATGAACTGCAAGTAATAACTCCACAAAATATGCATTTGCATCCTCAGACCTAGAACAAACCAAAAATAGTTGTGCTATAAACTGTAACATTTAAATAATGCAGCTAAAGAAAGCTCTTTAATATTAAAATTTAATTTATATATACACACACACTTTAATAGGTATATTTAGATACCACACTTCATGTGAACACATTAATGTATCTATCTGGTAGATTAAAAATTAGCTTAAGACATTCAAACCATAAACTGAAATCCAAGCAAGAAAGAGAGATACATACAGATATATCCAAACTAGACTCGGGGATGGGGGGGGGGGAGGAGGAGGAGAAGAAGAGGGGAAACCTCGAGTGAGAGGCAGTTAGCAAAAAGGTCAGAAGAGACTATGGATGTTAAATATCAAGTAATTTACTAGTCAAGTAGTTGATGGAATTTTCATCAACTACATGACTAGCAGATAAGCACTTTCACATTCCTCTTTTGAAAGGTACAAGAGCCCCCACTGGTAAAGCAGAACTCCACATGCAACCCGAGGATAGCAGAAAGTCCTGCTGAGTCCAGGCTGCATGCGGGTACCAGCTTTGAAATGTACAAGAGTCTCCGGATGATCCCGGGCTACATGCTGTGCTGCGGCTTTGAAGTGCCACGCAGCTGATCCTGGGCTCTGCGTAGCATTTCCCTAGAACCCGGGGTCAGCCGGGCTCCTCGCAAAACACTGCGGTGGCATTTCAAAGGGGCAGCACCACACAGAGCCCACGATCAGCTGCGCACTACTTCCCCTTTGAAACGCAGCGCCGCACGGAGCCCAGGTATGGCTAATAGAGGCAGCAAGGAGGGGGCAATCGATTAGACAACTCAACTATCGGATAAGCATTTGCGGATAGTCAACGAGTCCTTAACATCCTTAGAAGAGACCCTGTAGCAAATATTCTGTAGAGAAACTGCTGTAGCAAAACAATCTAACATTCTGTAGATATAAAAGCTTTGGTTTATGGACTAGAGAGGTGATAGTTTTACATGCTCTAGAGATCTGAACTATGTAAATTATTGCATAAGTCTGGACACTACAGCATTCAAGGAGTGTCTACCTGAACTGGAAGGAATTCCAGAAAGAGGAACAAAAGTGGTTAGGGACTAGATAGAAATATATAAAGGGAGAATAAAAACTACATACAGACTACATATTTAGGGTCTTTTCTAGGGTGTTCATCAACTCAGCATCTGAACACACCAACAGTTATCTTATTCTCAACAATGGGGGGGGGGGGGAGAGAACTACTCCGGATTATAGTGATTTGAGGCAAAAGTGGATTATGTGTCTTGACCAAGGTGACAAGTCACAACTCCAAAGCTGACTGCTTGATTAAGATTTCCCTCTGCCTCTAAGAAATAAATTATCTAATTGGGTCAAATAAATAAATAAATTCAAGTACATATAATACATGAGGCATCATGGCAAGGAGCTGAACATCAGGGCATGTTTCCTGAAGAATGATAAGCTATTTTTCTGGGTAGAGATTAAGTTTGACTCAAGAAGTGGAACTTCAGCTATTTGACACCATCTAATGACAATTCAAATTTGCAGTGCAATCTCTTACTGGAAGGGAAGTTTGTCCGATGACAGCTTAGAGATCAAGTTTTCATAAGTGTATGTAATCTACTAATGCCAGGTGCCTAGTCATTTATAAGTCAATAGTCTTTTTTTTTTGTAAATTCACATTTTACCTTTGAGTAATCCCTTTCCCTGAACACGTAATGAGTTACTACTGTAACCCTTTAACCTACTTTAATGTTAAATGTAAATTGTTAATGCTCCCATTTTTTAAAATAAGCTCTTCCATATCAAAGGTGAAGGATCAAAACCAAGTCATTTGAACTCTTCAATATACAAATTTAAACTTCAACCGTGATATTTAGTTCATCTCTCATAATAAAAGGGTCTTTGTATTCTTCTCACTGACTTAATTCACACATTTTTTCATAACTTCTAATTGCATGTACTAATATATTTGATGTCAGATTTAACAGTCAATTAACAGGATTGTTTACCATTTCTCGACGTAAATCAAGTTTTCTTGTCATTTGGTCGAAAACGTGCATTGCCAATAAGACTCTCATAACTTCGCTTTTGTAGCAAGCTGTTAGATAATTGTTGGTATGACACCGGCCTTTTTCCTGATAAAAGAAATATTAAGAGGCATTAACAAGATTAGCTGTAAAACAAGACTCATACAATTTACTCAATGCCCTTTTCATTTAAGAGAGAAGTGATATTACAGTGCCTTTCACCCTGGCTGTGTCTACACTGCAGGGTTTTTGCACAAGAGATCTTCTGCAAAAACTTCTTGGGCAAAAGCGTGTCCAGACCTCAAAAATGCTTCGCAAAAGTGATGTGCTTTTGCACAAGAGTGTCCACATGCACGGATGCTCTTGCGCAAACAAGTTCTGATGGCCATTAGCAGAATGGCCAGCTTTTTCTGATAGGATCTTTTTGCACAAGAAACTCTGCAGAGTGTCCACACCTGCTTTTTTGCACTACAGCTCTTGAGCAAAAAGGAGTTATTCCTCATGGGGAGAGGAATAACTACCAGCAAAAGCCCTCTGTCCTGTCAATTTACTGTATTTTTTTTTTGGTGCAAAAATGCACTTGGTGTGGATGATCCACTGGTTATTGCGCAAAAACCTTGTAGTATAGACAAAGCCCCAATGTTTCAGAAGTAATTTTCACAAACTACTTATATACAGGCCCGCCAATGGGGGGCATACTTGGGCAGTTGTCCTAGGGTCCAGAGATTTAAAAGGGCCCAGAGCCCAGGTGGAGCTGAGAGCTGGCTGGGGGCAGGCATGGCACAGTCCAGGCTGTCTTCTCCCCTAACCCCACCCCTTCCACCCAAGGCCTGGCCCCTTCTGAGGGCCCAGAGCCAAGCCCACTTCCCACCGCCCATATTGCCCAGTGTCTGGCAAAGTCTGTCCATACCCCTGCTTATAAGTACTGAAGTGTAGACAACTTGCGAGTGGAAGCCCGCAATCAGAAGAATGCACAGCACAACAATTTTAGAGAAAGATAAATGGCAGAACCATCACCCTAAACATGGGATATGGAATTTTAGGCATCCAAAAAACCTATAAGAATGTCACATATTAAGGCCTTATATGAAACACCACTCCCACATACTTTAAGTAAATGAAAAGCTGAAGGAACCTTTAAGTTTCTCTCCACAGAACAGCAACATACAAGTAGAATGTAATATAATCTGTACAAGTTCTTTCAAAACCGTTTTATTTCTTACTACAAGACAGTGTACTAGAAAGTGACTATTTCCACCCAACTGGAATCCACACTGCCTTATGTCTACCACAACTTTTATTGGACTTCCGGTGTAAGCTATTTTATGAATATCTTAAATTTAAATACAGTGGACGACTGAACAAGTCATCTGTCAAAATACCGTGGTACTTGGTACAGGATTTCAGCCTATTCTACATGCTTTATATGCATCTTTCAGAAGTATTTGATAAATTCGTGTACCAGAGTAACAGGCTGCATTTCAAGTTTAAGTTTCTTTTCAACATTACAGTACAGATTTATGGCAGGAGTTGGCAATCTAGGCTCATGAACCATATGGCTCTCTAGGGAGCCCCAACTTGGCCCCCCCCCTTGCTCCTCCCACAGCAGGGAGCCAGTGCTGGCACTGCAGCCTTATGGTCATCCAAGACTGAAATGCCAGCAGGGGGCAGAGGGAGAAAGCCCCAAGGCTCCCCACCAGCGTGCAGGGAACAAGCAAAGTTAAAAGGACTCCGCTGACAGTGTTTTCCTCTCCACCCTCCCCCCCCCCCCCCAAGGGGGGCTCTTCTCATCCTCTTCCCCCCTACCGGGAAAAACCAGGAACTGAAGATGGTTCCCTGCGTACTGCCTTGGGACTCGCTTCCTGCAGCCTCCCCAGCCAACTCTTCCCAGAAGCCACCTGCTAGCAAATGGGAGCAGCAGGGGGCGTATTACATGTTGCTTGCCGTGCAGCACAAAAACAAGTGGCCCCCACCTCTCCTGCCTATACCGCCCCTTCACTCACCCCCTGCCCTCTGCCTCCTGGCCAAAATCTCCCCTGCCCCCTGGCCAGGCCTTGCACCCACACCCTCACCCCCTCCCACTTAGATACCACACTCCCATCCCTATCCCGTTCACTGACAGCCCTGTCCCGCACACTTAATGCCTCATTTTTGGCCCCAACCCAGAGGCTGGTGAGCCCACAAAATCCAGTAACCCTGGAGACCCAGAAGAGTAAATTTGGCCTAAGGCCTTGAACATCAGTCCTCCCTGCCCCTCCACCCTCATGGGGCTGGAGCACTAGGGGAGTAACATGTTTCAGTTGGGGGCTACATGAGTGAAGGTTGGGGATTTTTGAAGGGGGTTTTTTTGCTTCTCACTTGTGTGGTCCCCGAGTGATTTTTCAGCCACTGACCCAAAAAAGGTTCCCCGCCCCTGCCATAAAGACAGACAGTGTTGAAACCTTTTGTTGTGGACATATTATTTTACTTTGTTTAAAAAAAAAAAAAAAAACTTGGCCAACAAGCCCCAAATTGGGGCCCAATCCCTATCTGGCTACAGTATCTTAGCACTCCTGCACACTCACCCACACCAGTCCTGAGCCCATCATGCACCTGAACCCTGAGCCCCTCAAATTGCCACATCCCCAAACTCATGCAGCCTCACATTCTCGGTTCTCTGCCATAACTCCCGCCCCTCCACAAATCCCAACTTTGTGCCCTGAGCCCTTCACACACCCCCGTCTCCTGCCCTGAGCCCCTCATGCATCCCAACCCAGACACCTGCATCTCCACATCACCAGCTTCCTGCCATAACACTGATAGAAGACAGCCTGAAGACCTGCAAGAATTCAAAGAACTGTGCAAAAAGATGCAGCAGCAAATGTCATATTAAATGAAGTCTGAGTAAGTTTAATTTGTGCTACAATTAATCATTATGTCAATTATCAATACTATTAAGTTGTATATTTTCAGTCATTCAAATGGACATTCTTATACTGCTCTTTGTTGACCACTTGTTCTGAATTTTTATGTAGTTTGGCTCTTTGGTTTGAAAAGGTTGTTGACTCCTGATTTATGGGTTGTTGTTTCTTTAAATCTGTGTGTGTGTTTATAATAAACACAATTTTGTAATGCTGTTTGGTATCTTCTTTGCACAATACACTCTTCCTAAGGAGGATACCAAAGTTAAATTGCTGTGTATATTCCATGAAAACCACAAATGCATTCTGAAAGAACCAGGAAGGCTTTAATTAAATTAAAATGGAAAAGCTAAATTAATATTTCAATATGATCTACAAAATTGATAGTGTCTGAGCAATTGTCTTTAATTTTCAGTCTCTGCCATATCAATCAGCCAACAGATTATACTTGATAGAGTGCTGCCAATGCAAATGACGACTAATTTTAGTGCAACACAAACAGTTGTTTCCGACTGTGCGTCTCTTCTGTGCAATGCAAACTAGAACAGTTTTTTTAATAATGACAGACAACATGGTTTAATCCAAGTTTGCCATGGTAGAACTCGAGATGTGAAGAACTGGTCAACTATTAGATAAGCAAATGCTTATCAGATAGTTGACAAAATTGTTGATTAGTCACCCCCCTCCCCATCAGAAAGAGGCAGCAAGGGGGGAGAAGAGGGAACTTCAAAGTGGTAGCACCCTGGGGAGACCACCCCAGCTGATCCTGGCACTCCAGCTTTGAAACGTCAGGAGGAGCCTGATATCAGGCTCCCAACACAGCATTTCAAAACAGCAGTGCCACCCAGAGCCTGGGATCAACTGGGGAGTTCCCAGTGGACCCCAGGCTCCACATGGAGCTTTTGCCTTTAAACAGCTGTAAGGCTGTTTCTACACTTCAAAGGCAGATGCGCCCTATCAAATAGTCCAGCCATGGCCAACCCGCGGCTCTTGCCCCCCAAAAGTGCAGCTTGCAAAGCCACTCCTGTGCTCCCTGCCCAAAAGGCCCCTGGCCCCTGCTGGCTTCCCCCCAGCTTCCCTGTACTTGCCAGGTTGGAGCTGAGGGGTTTTAAAAATGGTGCCCAAAATGGCAGCTGTCTTAAAGGGGCAGCCTTCCTTTTTTTTTTTTTAAGTAATTTTTTTTTGGTTTTGCTCAACAGTTCTGTTCTGGGAGAGCTTTTTATTGTGCGCTTGACAATTCTGGTGCTGCTCTTCGCATTTTTTCTGCCGTTGTTTTGGCTCTGTAAAATGGGTTGGCCACCCCTGAACTTGTCAAATAGTTGGTGCAAAATGCATCCACAATTAGATTAGTCAATTACCCACAATTTAACAACCCTAGGTGGAACATTCTAATGACAATCCAATACAGCATTTAACATAACATGTTCATAGGGCCTGAATAAGACAAGGCCGGAAAAAAGGGTTTATTATAATATCCTTATTTCTACCTGATATCAGAACTTACAGCTGTACACCCACAACTATTTGCATATGCAGTTATAAAACATATCCCTTAAGAGTTCTATATGTAGAACATAGAAATATGTAAGAAAGTTTCTCAAAAACCCAAACAAATCCATCTGAATTTACATACATACATATATAGAAATAAAATGACAGTTCGCAAGAGGTTTAATTATTTTAAAATGTTCTCAATGTACTGGCCTAGAAAGTCTACCTTTGGTTTTTATCTAGGTACTTATAAAGCCTTCTTCAGTGTAGTATCTAATTGAGGCCTTTTAACCAATTACTGGAAAAAAGGCTGGTGTTTTAGGTAATAAAGCAGAACTTACTCGAAGTTTGACTTCTCATCTGAAAGCTACAGACCACCTGTAGTACTGTTACTATGGACATTATAGCATCTGAAGGAAGTTCTACTTATGAAATCTGAATTTGTGGACAAAATAGCACACACAGCACACACACTGAAGTAAGTGGTGATTTTATAAAGATCTGGCATAGGAACAGTCTCTGTTTATGGGAGTGTTTAAAAAGCATAGGAAGACTGACAATACAAGTGAACTCCAATATAGGCATTATAGGAATCCAAATAGAAAGTCTAATGCATTGCTGCTTCTGAAATTCATTTCCACAAAAGGGGTTCATTGCTTTCCCACTCTGCTAGCTCCCAGTGTACCAAGCCCTCACATCCCTTTACTTCAGGGATTCCCTGCAACGCCCTCATTTCCCCCTCTGGCTGTGTCTCTATTCCTTTCTACTACACTATTGTACTCCATTCTGCCATTTGGTTTCCCTTCCCATCCTCCATTCCGTGTCACTATTCTTATTACTGTTCTCAGACAGAATACAGAACTTAAGTTTGAGGGTATGTTCTTCTTCCACTGTTTTCGATTTTCTTGCAGAAGAACGCAATTGCAGAGGGTTTTTTCCAGCATTGCTAATCCTCATTCTACGAGGAAAAAGCCTTTTTGCGAAATAGCTCTTTCACAAAAATGCGTGTATGGACAGGGAAGAGGGAGTTCTTTTGGAAGAAGGAGAAAGAGGAAAAGGCACAGGTGCCCTGGTGGCCATTCTGCCCATAGCAATCACAGCTTACATGCGAGAGAGTATCCATTCAGTCTGGATGCTCTCTTCTGAAAAAGTAAATCGCTTTTTCAATACACTTCTGCAGTGTGGATGCGCTCTTTCGGAAGATCTCTTCCAATAAAACTTCTCCCGAAAGAAGCCTATAGTCTAGATGTAGCCTGAGAGGATAGGTAGGCTTGAGATGGGTGACAGTGTTATGTTAATTGCTTGCTGCTACTGACATTTACCAAGGTGACAAAAGTTGGTGGGAGAGGCGGGGGTGGGGGGTGGGAAGGGATCTATCGAGATAGGGGCTCCATGTGTTTTACCAAAAGCAATAGGGTTCTACTCAATGCCTAGAACATTGCTTGAAGTTTTGGGACTGACTATTGCATGCTTTGCTCAGCCAATAATGGCTGTTGTGGATTGAAGGACAGACCATTTTCTGAGCATGTAAATTGCACGTTACTCACAATTAGCAATGTAACCAAAATATGAAAGGCTAAAACCATTTCTAAGTATATAAATTTGGCTAGTCAATAGATGTGTATCAAGCTATCAGCCTTGTGGTTGAAGACCTCACAGGCTCTAGTACTGCAGCCAATCCTTTCTTGTGCTTTACTGAATATACATAATGGTAGCACAATACCTACATCAAATTAAGGTTTAATCGCTTTCTAAAAGTAAACTCCCACATTAAAAAGCTTTAGTAGTTAAAATTAAGATTTTATCAATAGCTTCTGCTAAGTCAGGTTACTTATATTTCAATATTTCTCTTTTCAAAAAGAGACTTATTTCCTTTTAATTTCCTTTATTTTTATTTATATAACACATATCCATCCAACCCAGAGACAACTCGTACTCAATTCACTGTATTTCATACATCTCCAAAGCAAATGACATACCTTAGCAGCCAATATTAATGCATTTGAGGTCCAGGCTATGCCTTAAAAAAATCAGGTTAACTTAGCTATATTGTTCAGGGCTGTGAAAAACTTCATGCCCTGTACACCAGAGTCAGGTCAACGTAATCAAAAAATCCCTGTGTCAACCTGGCTACTACTTCAAGGATATGGATTAACTATGTTGATGGAAAAACCCCTTTATGCCTGGGCATGTCTACAGTATATCACAAACACTTTAGCTGTGCTGCTGTATCATACAAATGGCCGAGGACATAGCCCACGTAACTAGAAACCACAAATTTAATTTCAAACTCTCAGAAATCAATCAGCTACTGCATTCCACCTCATTCATCAGGTAAGAAATAAAGCTGTCCCATATTTCCACTAGTGGAGATTAGGTTTACACATCTCCACCCAAAACATGCTCACCAACACCCTTTCAACTCCCATATGCAGGTCTAATCTGTTTGCCATCACCACATGTCCTATAGCTCAAACTAATTTAGCACAAGTGATTACCAACCACTATAAATATATTATCTTATTTCCACAAACAACAAGTTGATGACAAATCTTAGCCCGAATGCTTCAACACAGAGCATAGTGGCTAACTTATGGGGCATAGTTAAAGTTATGAAATTCTTTTGATGTGTACAACATTTTAAGATAGCTTTAGTAAAAAGTAATTGGCATACAAAAGCAGCAAAGATGTACCTTTCAAACTACCTTAGACTATAAATATCAAGCCACTGAATTCTACAGAGTAAGGCACTAAAGTTAAAATGCTTATGTTAGACTGGAGTACAAGAATACAAAAAAAAGTGAAGACAGAAATACCAAGATCAAAGTTCTCACCCTTCCTCCCTCCCCGCTCCCTCCCCCCCCAATTAAATTGAATGTTTTAAGTCACATTGACCTTAGAGGAAGCTCTCAGATGTTCAGCATTTTGTAAAATCAGGGAGATGCTTAAAAATGGATTCATGCATTTAGATGCCTGGTTTTAAACATTTTAGCTAAGAGTGATATAAGATACCAAATGAAGTTCCAATAGTATTAACATTTTACTGTAGATTAGTGAGACTTTTCGATTTAAATATTAAACAGACAGCCCATTTCCAATTAAGTCTTTCAGCTTCTATACTAGAAATACAAACCCATGCAGGGGTGGCCAACCTGTGGCTCTTGACCCGCATAAAGCTCTTTGCTCACAGAAACGTGGCTCGCAGGGTTACAGCTCCTTTGGAGCCACATGCCCACTTTGTGCCCGTGCCCTAGTGCCTAGAGGGAGAAGTGCGTGGCTGTGGCAGCTCCAGTGGGACCCAGGAATTGGGTTAGAATGGGAGGAACCTGGGGGTGCCTGGCTCTGGGGGAGGGCTCTTTGCACTACTATCCACAGCTCTTTTGGCTCTTAGTGTCTAACTGGTTGGCCACCCCTGCGCTAGCCCATGGCAATGTACACTGGGAGTATTAACAGTAGTACATATTTGACGTCAGAATCACATTAACACTTAACATTTTAGAAAACTTCAGCTTCCTACATTAGAGGTTTTTTACTACGTACATGAAGCAACAAGAAGCTACACTGATTGAACTGAAAATCTAAATCCCTGCTGTGACCATAAATTCACAATATGTCATTGAATACTGTAATAAAAGGCTAACAAACCAGTTTGCATGACTAGTAATCTACTGGAGCTGAAATAGTTTTGTGCATTTAAATACTGATTTGAATAATTTCCCTTCGAATTAGGAGCAAAAATGTTAAATTTTAGAAGTTATAGTGGTGTATAAATAATGAAAATACAGTACCTTCTATTGAAGAGCTGGTTGCTTGGCCATTGCTAGGTCCAAAAGAACCATAAATTGGTCCAGGGCTATACGGCTCATACGTTTTCAGAATAGTCAGTACGTTACGAGAATCAACTTCATCTGAATTCAGAAGCCCTTTTTTGGTTGGCAAAACATAGGATGCAGGTTTGGCATGTGAACATTCCTGAGGTAACAGGTTTGCATATCTGTTTGCAACACGAGGTCGGCTCATGTCATACCTTCTGTAATTAACCCTTGCAGAGTCCATGTATTCAAGGGCTAACAGATTAGGTTTCATTCTTTTAGAAGATGGTTCACCAAATTCTAAGTTTGTGTGACCCACAGATCTATTGCAGAGATATTCTTTTCCTCGATTACTGAACCAGGTAGCTTCATTAAGGGGAGAATCATAGGAATTATTGACGTTACTACTGACTATGCCATATTGAGAAGCTGATATATTTAGAGTTTTTGCTTTTGGTTCAGCTCTTTTTACTCTATCCATTACGGAAGAAATATTAGGATTTGAATGTGTATCTTGCTGTGGCTGCCGACAACTATTTGCCTGCGCTCCAATGTTTTGTGGTTTGTAAGACTTCAGGTTACTTAGTGCTGAACTGCTGGACTCTACCATTGAAAAAACAGAGACTTTGCTCTGTAGAGGGGGACAATGTTTAGTCTTCTCTGTATGAAGCTGTTTCTGTTGTGTAGACAGGGAAGCCTTGCTTTTATTAGGGTTAAGAGACAGGGGAAGCACATCTTTACCAAGAAGAGCTGGTGGGCATCCAGTACGCCTGGCCTTAGCCAAAGCCTTGTTTCTATAACCATTTTTGTTAACGGTATCAGTATTATATTTATGCATCAGCCTCTGGTGTATCATTAAGACTTCTGGATAAAATGTTCTATAAGTACAAAATGGGCAGGTGCTAGGTGCTAACAAGCCTCTAGTAGCTGAGATCACTGAACATTCTTGCACCGTCCCAGTAGATAAATTTAAGGGCTTTTCTTCTGAAACAACTAAATGTTTGTGTTTGCATTTTTCAGTGCTCTCTCTCATTTCTTCCACATTATTTATATCCTTTAAGGCACCAGTGAACTCGGTATCATCTCCTTCCAGTTTCACTGATGCACCTTTCTTTTTTTGATCAGTAGGATCATTTGCCTGAGATTCCACTGCTTCTTCCTCTGCTTTTAGCTTTGACAGGTAAGGAGCATCTGAGTTCGGATTCATCTGATTTGAGCCATTACAAACTTCATCCTTCTTTGTGTCCTGAATATCATTTTTCGTGGTCAAGAGGACTTGACCAGCCAATATGCTCTGAAAGGAAGAAAATATCTCTTTTTGTTGCTTTGCAGGTGGGCAGCCCTTTTCATCTTTGGCACCATCAATAAACCTTCTGAAGTTTTTGATTTCTTGAGCACCAACAGCTACTGGCAGGAGGTCTGTCTCCTGACTTTGTAACAAAATTTTGCTGTCACTTTTCACATCTGTTGTGATATCAGCCTGCTTCTCCTTGTGATGCCTTTCTAAATGATACCTCAATGATGTTTTCTGTGCTGCTGCATATTCACAAAATTCACATTTGTATGGTTTTTCACCTGAAACAGTTTAATCAGAGAATAAATTTGACATATTGATTTAAAGTCTTCAACAGAATTAAATGATTCCGTGGTTTTTAAAATTCACAAGACTAAGATAATAATAAGTGGTATTCTCTTCTCCTTCCCCTGCTCCATATACACACTTCTCATGCAGGCCCCAAGTTGATCCATGTGCCCTAAGAACTATAGTGGGTTTTTTGTATGTGTATGCAAGTATGTATGGTGGTTGCTACAGTAACATCATCTTGGTAGGATAAGAGTTTTTCCCCTACATGTTCAGAAGGTGTAAGGATGGTAGTTTGCAAACTATTGAGCACAGATAAAGGAAGTAGGTAGAATTAGGAGGACCTTGGTGGATCAATTTGTCACATCTATAAACAGTCATTGGAGGGAGAGGGAAGGACACGGGGGTCATTTAAATACACTGACAGTTTCTTTGGAGGGACATTGCACAAGGTATAGAAAACAGGGACAAGTCTGATACTGCAGCAATGGCACACACTCACACTTGGGAGACCTATTCTGTTTTTTTCAAACGCCTGTGATAATCAGGTAGGGTTAAGCAAAGGTGAAAGGTAGGATACAACAGTCACAAATCAAAATGTAGCAGAAACATAAGTCTAGTGTAATATTAAGTATACTGTAAATTAGATTTGAAATTAAAACACCTTATATTGTCTTTGCAGTTCAGTTACAACACTGGATATTTTAGATTTTAATTTCAGCAGTTTTGTAGACCATTTTAATTTGTTTTTAACAAGAATCTAAAATTCCCACTAATCTGGATTAAACCAATCTTCTGAAACAATGAAATCCTTTACCTGTATGAGTTCGGAGATGAATATTGAGGTAATAATTTGAGCGGAAATATTTTCCACAATAGCTGCATTCTCTGGAGGCCCCAAGGTTTTTAACTTTTGCTCTTTCCAAGCCATCTTCATTTTTATCTTTGTAAGAAAAAAACAAAACATGCAAACCTATATTATGAGGAATAAAAGCGCTTTTTGGCTGCACGGGTGTCAACTTTAAAAGTGCAAGTGTCTGCTACAGATCACCTTCTCCCAATTTAATTAAGGGATACTAACTCAATATAGATCTACAAAAACCCCTCTGATCTACATTGCTACCCACTCCTGCTGGGAAGAGACTACCATGTATATCAAATAGTATTGTTGCTTGTTACTGATGAAGGATTCATTGGGATTGAAACAAAATCAAAGCTAGTCCCTTAGGACTTTAACAAATACACTTCATTAACTTTAACCACTTAAGCCTCTCTCCATTCTGTTTGATGTATTTTATAAATCCTTTATGGGACACAAGCAGACCAAATGTTTTCTTTAAGATAGGAATTTAAACTAGAAGAGATCTGATACAGGCTTAAAGTACACTACTGCAAAAATTAGTACTAATCAGTGGAATATCCTACCTGTGAGAAACCATTTTAATCTCAACAGGCCTTTATAAAATGGCCCTAGGTTTTGTCCATGAGAACTATTAATATTGAAGTTGAGATCTGTCAAACATGGCAAGGTAGGGAAGTGACACTACTAGTGTTTCACATAATTTAATATTTTTTCAAGTTCCTAGTTAGAGAAGCATGGGTCCCTAACTGTAAGCACTAGCAGTTACCACTAGAGGGTAGCAAGTGCAGTATAATGTCTAAAAAGGTAAAGGGGAAGTTTTATTCAGGAAAGTCAAAGTGAACAAAAAGTTTTTCAAACAGGCTGCCCTAGGAATACTGTGGAGGAGACCAAGATAACTTAAGTAACAGTTCGAGTCAAAATGGACTAGAAAGGATTTTGTATTTAATGTATTTGTTTTAAAGTCAATTCGTTTTTTTACATGGTTAGTCACCTATCTTTCCTCAGTGGCTTAAAAATGGCTCAAACTTGTTCTGCTGGAAAATAATAATAATAATAATAATAAATGAATAAGTTTAAAAAACAATACGTTTGAATAAGCGTGTTTTTGAAACTACCAGCAAAAAGATTTCTTCTAAAACATATGCATTGTAACTATGATTCAGGATCTCATGATAAATTTAATTCAGGGAGATAAAAGCAACTGAGAAGAATCAACAAGTAGTACATTTAGCATTTCTTAATTCAATCAGTATCATAGCGGCCAAATTAAGAATTGTACGTAGCTAAAATTGGAAAAATGCAATCATGTGCCAGGACATTCTGTACATTGTGTCTTTAGGTTATGCAAGTATCTTCTCTTTAAATGCATACACGGAAAGTGTGTAACATGTAAGACGAAGGTGCAAGGTCTGTTAGAAACTCCAACCAGTTAAAATGCCATCTTGCTTCTTTTTGTTTGTTTGTTTTTTTTTGGAAGCCTAGTCCCCTGTAATTGTTCATTCTGATTCTTGCACGAACGATTAACAACTTTAAATCACAGCAGTAATGGTTTGATCCTGACTGCTCTTGCCAAGAAAACTGTATTATGAGTTTTCTTCCAAATATTGTATTTCAGCATACCTGTTGAACAGTCAAGGTACATGCCAACCTTTTCTCTTTCTGGTAATTTAAGGCAGTTGTTCCCTAATATTGAATTTCTCTAACTTCACTTCATTCAAGGAAATACACTACATACAAGACCGATGAGTTTAGACTTAATTCTTCAGTTTGCAAAGTTCTAATATCTGCAGATACTAAACACTATACTGTTCTGCCTGCTTCCACAATAAAAGATAGTAGCTGAAGAGTAACTTTAATTTTATAATATTATTTCAGCTTATGCAAGGCCATATGCAGGGAGGGGAAGAAAGCAGGAAAAACTTGAAATATATTAATCCATACAATAATTTAATTGGCATCAGAGACTGCGTGAAAAATCTAACATTGACAGAAGCATTGGTTATTGAGGAAGAGGCAGCAGTGGAAATAGGAAGCACACTCTTTTGGAGATTTGGAAGGTGACCAGGAGTCCATTTGAAACTGAAGACAAAGAAGAACGAACAAAGAAACAAATCAGAGGAGCTATGTCATGGACAGAGTCTAGTATAGACCACTAAATCAGTAGTAGTAGTAGTAGGAGGAGGAGGAGGAGGAGGAGGAGGAGGAGGAGGAGGAGGAGGAGGAGGAGGAGGAGGAGGAGATATTTCTTAGAACAAACATCCAAAAAACAAAGGGATAGTAAGGGAAGACCTACTTCGCAGAAATGAGTTGGAAAAGCAATAGGTCTAAACACAAAATGCCCAGTATAATCTTAAAAGATGGAAGTAGTAAATATTAAGTAGACAATGCTGACTAGCAAGGAAGTACTACTATAAAGTTGAAAGGTAGAATGCAATTTGACTGAAAGTGATTATGAAATGATGAATTCTAAGGAAAGGAAGAGGTGAGAACACCAAAATAAGGACAAAGCATTTAAACACAACTATCAAGCCCAGAAAACTGGTTTATAAGGTCCCATTGGAAGAAAATCTAAGGGGGAAATCTAGCTTTCGAAGACACACACCAAAGCAAATTATCCCACTATGAAGGAAAGAGGCCAATAAGAGTGCAATAGGAGCTTTAAAAAAAATCCAAAGCCAATTGTTAAGGATGCGTACAAAAGAATAATAGAAGCACTTAGGGATACAATCAGAAAGATCAAGACACAATGTAAGTTACACCTACCAAGAGACATGACAAGCAATAAGAAATACTACACACAAAACAAGAGCAAGCAACAGGTTAAAGAATACTGCCTTAAATGCATTCCAGCTGAGAAGCCTAATTAAATATACCTTTGAGTATGTCAGTAGCTACCTGAAGGAATCCTGCTACCATTACCAGTTACTTTAAGAACTCAGAGGACATTTAGGGATGTGAAGGACTAGTTGACTAGTCAATGTTTATCGGTTGTCAACAAGCTTGTCGACTAGTTGCTTCCAGTCCCCTTTGCTGCCTCTATCAACAAGAGGCAGCAGGGGGGGGCTCCATGTGGCGCTGCTGCTTTGAAATGCCACCATGGAAGCCCAGCATCTGGCTCCTCCCATCATTTCAAAGCAGCAGCACCACATAGAGCCTGGGGTCAGTGGGGAATCCCACTTTGAAATGCCACAAGGAGCCTGACTCCCAGCTCTCACAGCAGCATTTCAAAGCAGCAGTGCCACATGGAGCTCAGTGCCACGTGGCACTTTCACCTTTAAACAGTAGCAACAGCCCTAGGACTGTTCGTATGCTTGAAAGGTGGAGATGCCCTATCGACTAGTTGAATAGACGATGCAAAATGCATTGACTAACGATCAGTTACCTGCAATTTAACATCCCTAAGCACAGGTGATATCCTATAGGACTGAAGAATGGTAAACATAGCACCTATCTTTAAAGTGAGTAACAGAGCCCAGTCAAGCCTGCTTTCAAAACCAGAAAAGATACTGGAACTAATTAAACAAAATAAATCAATTACAGTAAAACTCCAATTGTCTGGCACTCCTGATGGTCTGGCACCATCAGGAACCCGGAAGTGCTCCAGGCAGCCGGACCATTGGAGCTGCTCTGCCCCCAGCTTCCCAGATTCAGCCGCTGCTAAAACTGATCAGCGGCTGAATCCAGGAAGCCGGGGGCAGAGCAGCTGGGGCGCTGACAGGTAGGTACCGTAGCGCTGCCCCTTGGGGCTGCAGGACCAACCCGGCAGCACCCCAGCTGTCCCCGATTCAGCGGCTGCTGAAACTGACCAGTGGCTGACTACAGGAAGCTCGAGGCAGAGCAGCTGTGCCCCAGCTTCCTGGAATCAGCCCCTGTTCAGTTTCAGCAGCAGCTGACTTGGGTACACCTGGGGCAAAGCAGCTGGGGTGCTGCCGGGTTGGTCCCAGGTGTCCCCAATTCAGCTGCTGTTGAAACTGACCAGCGGCTGACTCCAGGAAGCCCAGGGCAGAGCAGCTCTGTCTCGTGCTTCCTGGAGTCAGCCGCTGATCAGTTTCAGCAGCGGCTGACTTGGGGACACCTGGGGCAAAGCAGCTGGGGTGCTGCCTGGTTGGTCTCACTGTGCCAAGGGTCAGCACTACCAGACTAACCCTGCAGCACTCCAGCTGCTCTGCTGCAGGCGTCCCCGATTCAGCCACTGCTGGTCAGTTTCAGCAGTGGCTGAATCAGGGACACCTGGGGCAGAGCCGGACTATCAGAAGGGGGGGGCTATGAGGAGTCTGGGGTGGCATCCCCCCCACCCCAGACCCATCATAGCCCCCCCTTCTGATAGTCCGTCATATCTGATAATCTGGCACCCCCTGGGTCCTAAAGGTGCCGGATTATCTGAAGTTTACTGTAGTAAGTACCTAAGGGAAAATACTTTAAAGAATGGAAAACATGAACGTCAAGAACAAAACGCCAAACCCATCTAGTGTCATCCTTCAATAGGTTACTAGTAGGGATATAAACAAGTAAGTTGAGTATATGATTAACTGATAAACCTAGGCTTATCCATTCATCTTCTCAACTACTCACCTTTCCCCCCCCCCGCAGCATTTCCTTCTAACACCAGCTCCACAGTTCTGCCTGCCCCCCCACCCTACCATGCTGCTGCCTCAAAAGACAGCAATATGGGGGCCTGCTGTGGGCAGCTGGGGACCTCCTCCCCCACATAAAGAGGTTGCTCCATGGGAGGTGGGATTCCCTGTGAACAGGGGCTGCTGCCATCCTGTGCTGCTGCTTCTGTATCCGAGGCAGAAGTGCTGGGAGCTGGTTTTTAAACTGGCTCCTCTCACGAACCGGCTCCTGCCTAGCATCATGCACTAATGCCTCTGATTCAGAGGCAGTAGGGCAGGGGGCTTCCCAGGAATGGGGCCAGAGCACACTGGCTACCAGCCCCACCTCCAGGGACTATAGAATAGTCAAGTAACCAATAGAAATTAATGTGGTTCCTCAACTATTCAATTAACCAATATCGAACATCCCTAGTTACTTGCCTAGAAGATTAGGGAAGTTGTAGAGGCAAACAAGGTAAATGTGGTATAGATAAAATTACTGTAAAATGGGTGAAAGGCACATGTAAATAATAGCTGTCAATGGTTTACTGTCAAACAAGGGAAATGTATTAAGTAGGGTCCAACAAGGTCTTAAACCCAGCATTATTCAATATTTTCATTAAGGTACTTGGATAATGGGGTAGAGAGAATGCTTAACATTTGAGAAAGATACCAGGACAGGAGAGGTTGCAAGCATTTTGTGGGATGATTAGAATTCAGATTAGTTTTCACACATTGGAGAAGTGGTCTGAAATCAACAAGACAAAATTCAGCAAAGAGAAATACAAAGTACTACACTTGGAGGAAGGGGGGAAAAATCAAACACAAAACTACAAAATAAGGTTTAAGTAGCTCCTAGTAGCTGTAATATCACCGAAGATAACCTGGGGATTACAGATGTGATGTAGTTGTAAAAAAAACTAATATTCTGGGAGCATATATTACCAGGAATGTTGTATGCAAGTACATGAGAGAATGGTCTCTCTCAACTCGGTATAAGTGAGGCCTCAGCTGAAATCCTGTGTTCATTTCTGGGAATCACATTAAAAATTGTGAAGAAATCTGAGACAAGAGTACAACTAACAGCAACAAAAATGAGAAGTTTAGAGAACCTGACCTATGAGGAAAGATTAAAGAAGCTGGTAGAATTAGTCTTGACAAGAGACGATTGAGGGAGCTGAGAAGCTGATAATTGTTTTCAAGGATGCTAACAACTGTTATAACCAGGATAGCGATCAACTGTTCTCCTTGTACACTTAAGGCAGGACAAGTAGTAATTGGCTTCATCTGTAAACAGGCTGGTTAAGGCTTGCTACTGAACAAGACATTCTAACTGTAGAAAAACACTGGATTAAGTGTAAGGAAGATTGGGATTCTACCATCATTGCATATTCTTAAAAACTATCTAGGCAAATACATCTCAGGGGATGGTCTAGATGACCTCTTGAGGTCACTTCCATCTCTACATTTCTAGGATTTTTCAAAAGTCGTCACTGTATTTGGACTGCAGCTGCTAAACAGTTTCAGTGAAATTAAGGATTCGTGGAAATGGGGATAAGGAGAATCACAGCAAAAAAATTCTCTTCCTAGTTAGGTTCCTTTCAGGGGGAGTTAATTTACGCATGAACATTACACTGCAATTCTTCATTTTAAGCCTAAGTGACAACTTATTTTTTATAATTTTTCCATGGCAATCAACTATTTAGCAGTCTACTTTTTTCTGGCTATTTAATCATTCCCCCTCCAACCATTGCCTGCACTTGCTATTCAGTTAGGTAAATTAATCTGTTGCCATTTTTTAAATCCCAGGGCACAAAATAGAAGGACATCAAATATTTTTATAAATAAGTTATAAAGGGGTTGCATTTCCTGATCTTGTATTTGGTTAGAATTTACAGACCATTAGAAAGACGATTTAATCAATTCCTTGCTTCAAGCAAGAAAAAAGTGAAGGTCTGTGCTATTTTAGCTGAAAATGTTCAGACATACTTCTTACCTAAATGAAGCGTCTCTGGTAGCCCATCTTCAGATCCATCTTCAGAACCTCCCTCCGTTCGCTCCAGTACTCCATTTTCATGTGGGGTTACAATTAAGTCTGCACAGCATGTTCTAGAAGTGGCTGAAGTCTCTGAATCAGTTCTTCTGTCTCTTTTATGCACTCTTGAATGGAGAACTAACTGGTGGTAGGTTTTAAAGGCTTTGCCACACTCGGAGCAATGTGTTGGTTTCTCTTTGTTTTGTGACAGTTTGGGATCCATCTCCATAGAAGGCACTTCACTGTTGGGGTGTTTCAGTTTGTCTTGGGACAGAGTACCATTTCCCTGACAACTACTGCTTTTATTTACCTTTGACTTCCCACTACTTTCAATCTGATTAACCTGGCTACCTTTATTCCAAATTTCACCAAGTTCTTCTTTATCAGATGATGAATCATCATTGTCTGTACTTCCTTCTTGCCCTGGTTCTTTTATCTGTCCATGGCCAACAGCAACCTTACCTTTGGTAGCAAGCTGCCATGCTTGATACGTATTGAATGGATCCAGTTCAGCTATCCATTTCACAGGTTTTTCTAATTTACTCTTTTCTGCAGTCACATTTGGTCTTAAGTTCAAAAACTGCAGAAACTCCTCTCTTTGAGCTCCTCCTCCTCTATTATCTTTATCGGAGAGTTCTTGGCTATCACCATTGGGCACGGACTCTTTGGTGTGCACTTTACTGTGTTCAATTAGGCTCTCTTTATTGAGAAATAGGAAGCCACAAACCATGCAGATTTTGTAAGGTGATGTTACATTTTCAGTTACTTGTTCCTGTACCACCTCATTTATTGTTACTGGGCTTTCAGAACCTTGTTGAAGCTTATTTCTTGAGCCAGGTTTACCAGTATGTGTTCTCATGTGGTTTTTGAGGAACCAAGGTTCTTTAAATCTTCTTCCACATACATTACACCAGTATGTGAAAGAGTCTTTATGCTTTTTCATGTGAGTCTCAACATCAAAAGCTTCATCAAATGTTTGTCCACAAACTTCACAGCTAAATTCTTCATTGTCCTTTTCATTGTTGTCTGGTGATGGCAAGTCTGTTCTCACTTGACATTTATCGAGGGGACTAAGATACTCTGCTTCAACACGCAGAACTGCTGGTTCACAAAGTGTGGGTCTATGTTGAGTTAAGACATGCTTACCAAGCTCTTCAGGATGTTTAAAAGTCTGATCACAAAACATGCAATCCAAAGGAATACAACCCTCTACTTGCACCAAAAACTTTTCTTGCACAGTTTTGTAAGAAATTGTGTTGGTCCCTTTTATTGGCATTGAGGCATCATTATTCTCCATCTGCGCACCAACAGTACTGGCTATCCCATCCGGTCCATCCATATATACTAGAAGGGGTTGAGTCGGCATATTTTCTAGGTTTTGTCCCCTAGCATGTATTTTAATGCGTAAGGACACTTGAAAGGTTCTCCTCACATGCGCATGAAAATATGCTAGGCTAGAAAATTATTGAATGGAAATTCTTGCCACAAATGTGGAAGGAGTTTGATTGTTATTTATATTCATGTACCATTAAAAGTATACCCATTGGCTTGTTCAGTGAAATAATTGAATTCCTTAAACTACTTTTTCTACTGTTTTAAGTTCATTAAGGAGAGTCTGTAGAAGTCATCAGTTGCACTTATTTCTCCCTTTGTAATATTTCAAATACTTCTCTTGGGCAGGATAGAGTCAAGAAGAGGCTCAGTAGAACATAGAACTCCGGCACCTATAGAAACAGAACCACAGCTAGCTTTTAAAATTAACCAATCAAAAAAATGAAATCAGTAAGATTTTTTTTGAGAGACAATAAAACACTCCCTCTCAAATACACAAGTAAATTGTATATTGCAGCAGCCTTTAGTACTCATTCAAATAAAAGGTAGGTTTACAATATGCCGTAAAAGGAGAGAGAATTATCTGATTACATCTCTTCCCTGACCTACTAGGAATAAGCAGGATAAATCTTGAACACTAACTTTTTTTTTTAAATATAACTCCTATACTAACTTGTTACATAAACATTTACCCATCTACATTAAAAACTCACCACGACCCAAATTTCCAATTATAAATCTGTTCAATCAATATTTCAGTGCATACATTAATGATTTAAGTGATACAACAGGCTTGGCTAATTATACACTGATGCTTTAAAAACTGTCTTTTAGAGAGATACTGTAGTAGAATCTTGGTTTTCATCCTCATGTTGCTTAGCCTGTAGCCAAGTCTCCCCAGGAGTGGGGCCACCAGCCCCGCTCCCGGATGGGAGGCTTCGCTGCTGGCTCCCCAGGAGCAGGCTAGGAGACATAAGGCATAATCTGTGGCAGGAAGGCTAGACAAGGCCCACCACGGGCAGAGACTGCTCTGGTCAGCACTGAAGATACTGTCCATCTAATTTACTTATTACTCATGTCAACACTAGGGATGTTAGATAATGTGGATCTGAATAGTTGTGCAAACTCATCCAATTTTAACAGTTATTTGATAGTCCCCAGGGTCAGGATTGGCAGCCAGTGCACTCTGGCCCTGCTACTGGGGAGCCCCTACCATCCTGCACTGTTGCTCTGTATCAGAGGCAGCAGTATGGGGCAGCAGCCCCTGTCCGTGGGGGACTCGAGCTCCCTGCTGACAGAGACTGTGCCAGCATCCCATGGAGCCACCTCTGTCTGCTGCAAACCTGGGCCTGCAGTGAACAGAGGCTGCGCCACAGCAACCTCCCCTGTCCTCCCCCTACCCCCCAGCCTCTTCTAGAGGCAGCAGCACACATGAGGGGGAACAGGTGGAGCCATTGATCAGTGGGGGAGCCAGCTTTTTAAGCCCACGCCCCCTCGAGCATTGTCTCCTCCCCACCCTTGCTGCCTCAGTGGGAGGCAGCAAGGGGAGGTGCAGAGACCTGGCTTAAAAGCCAGCTCCCCACCTCTATCAACTCCTGCCTGTCCCCCGCCCTGCACCCTCCAGGCTGCTGCCTCTCTATCAGAAGCAGCAGCCTGGTGGGCAGGCGCAGCTCTACAGGATCTGGTACTTAGAGCTGGCCTAGGAAAGCTCCTGCCTCCCCCCTTCCTTTGCTGTCTGGGATACAGAGGCAGAGGGTGGGGGGGGGAAAGAGTGCATGTGTAGTTAACAAGATCAACCAGGTGTATCAGTTAAGCTTGTCAACTACACACGCGCACACACACACACACACACACACACACACACTCGTGCCCCCGCCCCCCTTTAATCATGTAGTCTTCACATTGACAGGCTGATTTGGGACCATTTTGATTCAAACAACAAAATTATAGCCAACTCCAAATATAAGGCTAATCCTGCAATTACAACTGGGCAATGCCATTGGAAATAAGACTAATCACTGTTAAATCTGGTCAGCAAAAACAGTAATACTTGATGATGGATTAGCAGGGAAAAAAACCCAGTTTGTTAAACCTGACCTACTCTGAAAGGCAGTTAGGAAAACATGTCTTTACTACAAAACTGAACAAAGTAAATTGATAAGTTCATAAGGAACAAACATGGAGTCTGTTTAAAAGTACATACTTTCAGAATAAGACAACATTGATAGAACATTGATCATGGAAGTCCAACAGCACAACCAACCATTCCTCAGCATGAAACTGCAAATGGCTGGCTCCAGCAGTGAAAGCACCAAAAGAGAATTTACTACAAATTACCCCACAAATAGTAAAATCCTACCATGGATAAGGCAGTTTGTAGTTTTCACATGTGTTCGCTGGGCATGGTATACTGTAGATTCTCCCTCTTCCTCCCTCCCCTGCCCCCAAGACTGCTATAAACTCCTAGAAAACACCTGAAAATTACCAACTGCCTTGCCCACAGTAGGATTTTACCACTTACAAGGTCACGTATGGTTTTTTCCCTTCCCCAAAAAAGGTGTTTTCCCCTAGCAAAGATAACTACTTCGAGTCAAGGACCAAAAATGCTGTTTCATTGCGCAGCTCTTCAGAATCCTACAGGAAGCAGTTAAACTGTCAAGAATCAGGTCAATTTAAACCTGGTGCTCCTGGGGAAAGCTATGAGCTGCAGTTTAAATATGCACTGGAGTTACTTTTACCTGGAATGTCAAAATGCCAACTAATGTCTAGTCTACAGAAGACATGCTACATCAGAGCTGCACAGATGCACCTGTGCCACTGTAGTCCATCTAGTGACGATGCTTTCTGCTGACAGAAGAGCACGTTCCTATCAACATCAAATTACTTAGCACTTAGGTTGCTGTCTTGTGTGTCACTCAAAGGGTGGCTTTCAGACCCCTAAGCAACTTAAGTTACATTGACAGACAGTCTAGACTACTGCTTAAGAGAAGGAAATAGTTAAGTTCCCTTCCCGATTCCTGTTCCTCACTATTGCGAAGATGCTGGGGAGAAGTGATAATTACCCAGTAGTCTCACAGCAGCAAATGTCTCTGGATTGGGGAAATGGAAGAGCTTACTTTTAACAGCTGGGGGAGAAAAGTTACAAGTTTGAAACAGGAGTTCAAAGCTGATTAATACTTATTCTCCTGCCTCTGCAGGAGAACAGCATGAGGAATCAGGGCTTCTTGACATCCCCTCCCATTAGCTTGTAAACTCTGGTAAGTCTCTCAAGAGCCAGCCAGAACTCAAAAGCTTGATAGACTGATAGCTTCTGGGTTGGATGCGTGAAGGAGAGGGTAAGATGCACCAAGCAAGATTCTCGGAAGATCAGTGAAAACAGTTTTACTGTCCAAAAAGCAAATAATTCTCACCTGACGGATGTTTCTACTGAACTTGATTTCAAAAGTCCCTCAATGCATCAGTTTAGAAAATGTTAGTGCACAATACGTGTTTGCTCATGTCACTGTTAGGCAAACATATCACGGGCACAGGTTTATAGTGATGCTAAGACTCTATGGTGATTAACATTCTAGGGTTATGGTTATGAATGGCTGAGACCATCGCGCTTTCACTGTTACCTAGATGCTACAACAAAAGCTGCTGCATAAAAATGCATTAGCCAAAGACATTCAAAGCATTCATGAAGGACTAGTAAAGAGTCTATTTCCTTTAAGTTACGCAGTTTATAATGTATTCTCAAAGATTCCTTTACAGATGACCTACCGAGAACAATTTTATTTCACTTGTTACTCCTTTCTGCTTTAAGTTCCCTAGCCACATGCTCTCTCCCCTCCTCCATCTCCAGCCCAGAGAAGAGTGTATAGAAGATTGTTCTTTAAGTTTCCTGTTATAAATATAACGCACGAGAAATTAGCTGAAGAAAAGGAAGGCATGACTATTAGGTATGGTAGCGTGTACCTATTTACATGATTAACCAATGAGCCTGGGCTCAATGTTACATGCACCCTCTGTCCCGTGCAGAGGCTGCAAGGGGGGGGGGGGGGAGGAGTGGGAGTCAGTACATGCGGGAAGCCAGCTTTAAAGCCAGCTCCCTGAATGTGCCAGCTCTCACAAAGCCACCTGCTCCCCCTCACACAGAGCTTCGAAAGTCCTCTACAATGCCAGCACTGAACAAAATTCCTGCTAAAGTCACTTCAGAGGACTACCAATAGTTTTTACATTACCAAAACAGTGATTTGTGTTGCTAGCTACTAATATGAATCCACAGATAAACTACTGTTATCACCTTACTCCATCTCCATGCTCTATTACAATTAGTTGTTTAATGGATATAATTTCTAAAAGCCAAATACTCTCATCAAGGTGTTATGGGGTCAATTGAATGGTCACCTAAAATCAGTTTAGCATAATTGTTTAACTATCTCTCCAATTTGAATTTAGCTGCTGGAGTGCCATGATGCATTCATGCCTGCTGTTTTTCTTAAGCAAAAGAGAGCTTCTCCTGTTGACAGTTAATCCACCTTCTATAGGTGGTAGCTAGGTCTATGTGACAAGCTCTCCTATTGACATGGCGCTGTCTACACTGAATGGGTTAGGTTGGTATAATTACATTGCTCAGGGGTGTTGATTTTTCACAACACAAACCACAACACTGTCTAATATAAACTTGGCCTGAGTAAGTTTCTCAGACCTGAACAAATATGTATTAACTCAATCATGGTTCAATACAAAGTAGTACTTCACCCACCTTGTCTTCATACATACCAAAAAGACTCTTCTCTTCAATGATAGTCATCCTTAAACTTTTCTTTATGTTACATATATTTTTAGGTACTATCAGACCAAAAGACAGCCCAACCATACATAAATACAATTCTGCTGAATCAATGGAATATACCTGACTAGGCCAACACTCAGTCTGGCTCTACACTGTATAGTATCTCTGAAAACATTGTTTACTGCAATTGTACATGGTTGCTATAAAGCCAGTTGTGCCACATTACAACAAGTTTTTATGATTAAAGGATCATTAGGTTTATAAAGTATCCCCCAAAATACGCCAAAACCAATATTAAGGAACTCAAAATAGGCAAGGAAAAAAGGGTCTATTATCTGAATGGCGTAGTGTCAAGAGGTCTCAGTCATTTTTCTATCCATTGTGCACAGGACTGTATGTATATCATACTAAATAATGCTTAGAGGCATTTCATTTATAGTCCAAGGAGTCAGCCAAGATTTCAGCAATCTACAGAGAAACTGATCACACTGTCAAACAGAACATTAATCAAATGTTTATCTGACACAAATTCCAATTTTGTCTTTTCACACTTAGGCCCTCATGGCAAACCCAGTCTGCCATGTCAGCTGAAAAACAGAAATCAAATGTGGTCTCCTTAATGCCAAACAATAGTAGAAAAGATTTCATGCATTTTGGACAGAATGTTATCTTTCTTCAGCTTGGAAACATTAACAGCAGCAGCACAAATCTCTAGAATGGAACACACTTACTGTAACAAGGACAAAGGTATAAACCAAGCAAGTAGTTGTCAACTACTAGACAACAGCAGCATGGCTTAAACCAGCACTCAAAAGACACAAGTTAGTACATTTATATAGAGCTATTTAAAAACTGGCCTGGCAGAATGAAAAACCCACTTTTCCATTTGAATATCTGTTAAAATACGTGGAATCTTACTCAAATGTTAGCATTACAAAAGTTTGGGCTTATAATGGGAGAAACCTTTCTATGGAAAACAGTCTTGCTCTCACATTCTGCACAATCTTTGTGTGATGACTTAATTTTGACACTTTCTTCTCACCTACATAGAAAAGACACTTTTTAAAGAGTCGTTTTAAATAAAGAGCTCTTTACAGATCAGTTTGTAGGATAAAGAAAATCAGCATTTAAAGAGGAAACAGTGTATTTGGGAAGGAAGGGATGATTCAGCTGCATGAGACAGGGATGGTTATGGCTGCCAGGTGTCCAGTTCTCTCCTGGACAGTCTGGTATTTGTGGCCCGTCTGGTAAAAAAGCCAAAATACCGGACATATAAAATGTCCAGTATTTTCTGTTTTTTCCTCGGACAGAAAGCTGTCAAGGAGGACATTCTTTCCTTGCCGCATCTGGCATGGGTGAAGAGAGCAGGGACCATGTTGATTTAAAGGAGCAGTGACTTTTTTTGTTTGTACACCAGAACCTAGGAGGGCCCAGGCTAGTAGACTGTGTGCTCCAGCCCTGTGGTGGGGCGGCAGAGGGGCTAGAGTACCAGCGCAGGCTTGCCAATGCTCGGGAAAAAAAGGGGCCTGCTGAGCCTCAGTGGCCAGATCCAGGCAAGCCAGGAGCTGCTTCTGGCCCTTGGGCCTGAAGTTCCCCACCTCTGGCATAAGAGATCACAACAAAAGATGTTCTCTTTCAGCCAAGATAGGAGTGCTCACTCTTAAACACTATGGAATTAAGCTTCATGGACAGTTGAAGAAAGTCATTATTGGTCTTACAATTAATTCTCCATGTGCAAGTTCCTTTAGGAAAAAAAATTAAAAGCCAGTTCACTAACTCCCTTAAAAGCAGTTCATGTTTTTTCTTTTATATGCATGAACTGAGAGTTTATTTTCTATAATTAGATTTTTCTAGTTTTACACCATTGGGTTTCTGATACCCAGGGCTCAACAAACAATGTAATCTACTCGCCTGTGGCGAGTAGATTACATCCTGGAAGAGCCAGCTCCGAGCAATCTGCATATGTGCAGAACGATTTGCGCATGCGCAGAATGGCAAACCACGCAGCTGGCGAGCCATAGCTTGGCAAGCCCTGCTGATACCAATACAGATATGAGGAAGCAGAAGCCCAAGCCACACCAATTTTCAAAGTATTCACTATACAGAAGCTGATGTTCAAATATATGAATCTTTACCACCAGCATCATACACGTCCTTCTCTTCTGGAACAAAGTCATGAATATCTATAACAGAAATTAATACGATCAAATAAAAAATAAATGCTTGTTTGTAGTCTATTGGAAGAATTTCATGCAACTTCAAAAATTCTACATAGAGCAAGTCAATATAAAGCCTCAAAAAAAGCTAAGACAATGATGGACATATTTAGGACATGATTAAGGATGCCACTTATATGGCATCTGAGTTAAGAGATAATATGAACATCACCTGGAAAGAGGAAAATGAAACATGACACTTAAGAATGGAGAACAGCCAAATCCATCAGTTTGACAAGCCTGAACATATCAGTGAACATAGAAATAAATGGGGGAAACTGGCGGACACCGTATGCACCTTAGGGAGAAGGGTGGATAAAAAGAATGTTTGAACGCTTAGGACTGGAGAACAGTTAATGAAAGTTCTCATACTGTAGTTTTACATACACTTATGCAATCTAACGTATCCATGAAGTTTAAGTCAGCCATTTCCCTTTTTGGAGCCATGTCCAACTGGAAAGAATAGCAGTGAATGACTATTAATAACTTCAACCATTTTGAAGTCTGTACTATAGAAACAAGAATTTTATCTCTGAAGGTACTCTCAACAGAGACCTCTGTTGTCTCTCAAAACGTTAAAGAGACACTCTACACAGAATGTCTGCATCTTTTAACCAAGAAGATCAAAAGGTATAAGCTTGCATAATTTTTCACAAGCTGAGCAGTGGTGAATGCTAGTGTGTCCAATTCTTGGCATTTTGATTACAATGATACAAGTTAAGGATTTGTTTTTAAAAGTCCCTAAGTTTTGACTGCCAACTTTTCCTTTTATCATTTGGGCAGAATGATGGAAAGATTTTGTATAATCCATGAAAGAGTATACTTGAGGCATCATGAAGAAGCAAAACACATGGTAAGAACCATCAAAAAGAGCTATACTGATCAATCAGTGTTTAAGTTATGATTCACGGCAGCAGCGAAATGTGAGGATGCAATTCCATTAAGGCAAGAAAAATCCTGTATTTAAACTAGCACAAAACCTTTACCTTCCAAATTAGCTATCTTGTTCTCTCCACACAAGGCAGGTAGCCTTAGTAAAGCAAGATAATTTAAAGCTGATTTCATAGGACATATTATATTTAGTTTTCTTAATTCAATTTGGAGAAAAAAATAGTCTTTACAAGAATGTAACAGGATGTTAGCCCTTCTTAGTGGATAAGAGTTAGTCAGCTTCAGTTCCCTATAACTGAGACATAACTGCTTTCCTGCCAAAGATATCCAAAAACTGCCCCAGAACTTCCAGTATGGGGAAACTTATATCCCTTTAGACTGTACAGCTGAAGAGATCATAGGAATAACCAAAGTTACTCTTTGCCTTGGTAAATTACTTTTTTGCTTGTGGAATAAAAGGTCCTTTGAGGAACCAGCACTTGAAAGAGATACTTGCAGTCAGATGGGCAGCACTGGCAGGCCCTCAGACCCCTTTTTCAACAGCAATCTGAGCAGAATATGCACTCAAGCAAGAGACATTAAGTGAGCATCATTTTTCATGTATCACCTGAATTTGGACTTAATGGTTTTCAACGCTTATCTAAAACTGTTTGCTGGTTTCACCATTTAAAAAAGTTCATAGTCTCTAAATCAAACTCCTATCTCCCTCCCCTCTCCCCCCCCCCCCCACACACACTCCAACCACAAAGTGAGAGACTGATGGTGCAAAAAAAAAAAAAAAAAAAAAAAAAAAAAAAAAAGCCACCACAAAACAAACAAACACAAAAAACACACATGCCAGAAAACAAGACAGGACACAGATCTAGTTGCTTATTTTCTATTCAGGAAGAAGATATTAGAGCAGAAACCTGTAGCTTGTCCATGCTCTACAGAGATGTGTGACAAATCTGAACTGCCCCACATATCCAAGACATCAATGTATTAGTATCAAATTAATGGATGTATGCAATAAAGAGAATAGTAGTATATTATGAAGTAAAAGCTTGCAAATCTAAATTGCATTGTACACTATTCTCCAGCAGTGGGATTTTAAAGAAAGGCCCCCAAAATGTTGACCTTTAAAAGTATTAGACAGCAATGTGAAGTTTTATTTTACTAGGGAGGAAAAATGAATACCACAACAGCCAGTTAAAACCACAAGTCTGTGTATCTAATTTATACTACCCCTCTCCCCTAACACACCATACACTCACAGTAAAATAGCAAACTACACGTGGTTTTCAGTACCAACACTCTCCCCCCACTCCTCACCACACCTCTAAATAAATATCTACATAGAAACCGGCATAAATCAGGAACCTCCATAACAACTCTTTCGGGAAAAGAACAAGACTCAATACAAAGTAAAGTTGGGATACTTGAATAATGACCAGTCTTTAGTTATCTATAGAATGTCAGAATTGTACTTACACATTTTTCTGTGCAATAGGTTAGTATGCCTATTATGCATAAACAAAACCAGACTTTGATACTTTTATTTACATAAAGCCTATTGTATCTATTAGGAAAATAGTTACCCAGTCAATCATTCACTCGCACCCTTTATTTTAAAAAGCCACATAAGTCCCTAAAGCCCAAGTTCTCAAAATAGGATATGCCAAATATTCCACATATTATATACAATTATGATATTTCTTCTTATACTTTCTCTTGAAATATACCATTAAAGGCCATTTGGTAACTGATCCCATCTTCTGCAAGGATTTAAAACTCATTCTACTTAGTTAAAATCAGTACCTTTATAACCTTTTCTCAGCTGCTTTCATTCTTATTGGTTCCTCACCCAACACATACACTGCAAACACCATGCCACCAGTTTAAATCTCTAATTAGAAAGATAACTAATGCCAACTTTCTAGACTCAACAAATATACCAACAAAGAATAAAACGAGATATAGCAGCATAATAGATTCATAACTTTTTCCCCTCAATGAAGTCATATGACCATAATGAAGGTATTGCAAGACTGTATCTATCTATTTAACAAGTACCAATCTTGGCATATGATTTTGTTTTAATCAGCAATGAAGTGAACATTTAAATTTTATTCTACTTCAAACTGTTTCAGTTTTATTTTTGTTTTGTAAAGCAAACTTGTTTCCAAATCCCTCAAGAATCACTTCCTTCTGTGACACCTACAAGAAATTTCGCAACTAAATGCAGGCTGAGAGGCAGTAGTGTATAGTATAAAATATATATTTTAGACTTGTATGTAGTTTGATTGTATCCTATACCCTCCTATCTTAGGTTGTAAAGTTATTGGGACATGAACCATGTCCTTCTATGTGACTGCACAGTACCAAGCACAACAGGGTCCTAATCCTGCTCATGCAATAGAAAAAGAGCTTCTGAGCTTTTTAAAGGTCACTTCAGTTGCAAAAGTGAAAATGCTGAAGAGTCCATTACAAGTAAATAGCATGTTTGAGACAATTTGAAACAACAAATGTATTATGTAAAGCAGAAACAAGCATCTTATTGGACTCCTGACAAATAAAGATAGGGTGGTAAGCCAGGTTAATGGCGCCCCTCTCGCAGAAATATGCTATTTTTACTATATTTTTTAAAAAGGGAACTGTTAGGTATTAAAGAACTTTAAATGAAATAAGCGTAACACTGGCAAATATCCTTAGTTATTTAATCATCCTGAAAGCAGTGTGGAAGAGTGTGTGAGAGTTCAAAGGTCAAACTCTTCTTCCAGATTCTCCTAAAGAAAGAGAAGAGAACTTTACCTCTAAAGGGTAAGAAAAAAAACCCAGCTGTTTGCCCACTCATCAGCAACAGTTTTAATATTTTTTTTGAAGTATAGAGTATTCTATACTTTGTATGGAAGTCTTGTACTAAGACATTCATTGAATCAAGAATCAGGACAAAAAAGATTGACATAAAAAGGTTACATCCCTCAGAGCTTCTTAATTACAAAACCTCAGGTTCTTGTTACTCAAAATGTACAGTAATCCCCATTTTGAAAGTTAAGTGAAATCAAGAGTTTTCTTTTGAACCACTTTTGCTGTTCAGTGATAACTTACACTTAATTTTTTTTGGTTTTAAAAACCCCAAGCAATCTTATCTATGCAACTTTAAATTCACAACATTATGAAATAAGATAGTTTTGACAAATATTTTGAATATTAGAAATTAGTGTTCAGAAGGTAGTTCTGGGTTTAAAGAAATCTAGAAGCTAAAATGAAGTAACCTTTTGTCAGATGGTCTGATAAAGATGCTGAAGTTGATTAGCTTCCTCTTTCTACCCACCCTCACTGCTTGTCTTCACCTTCCTTGCTTCTCTCTTCCCCCCTACCAAAACAAAGCAAAAACCCCTGATCTATCAAGTCCTGATCCAAATCTCTGAAGCTAGAAGCTTATTATAGTAGCCTTCTTTACAAGAAACACAGGACACTAGTTTTATTGTAAACAACCCCGAAAATTTCACACCCACTTTGAACAAAAATGTCTTTTCATTTTGACAAATAAGGTAGATCAAGAATATGCTGATTTACATTAAACGTGTGTGTGTGTGTGTGTGTGTGTGTGTGTGTGTGTGTGTGTGTGTGTATTTAAAGTATATGTAGTATCTGAGAATATGTTTAGTAAAGGAAGTGAAAAAGGTCTCAATGTAGTGAGGTTTAATGAATTCTTTAAAAATAAACTGATTACAGCATGGTAAAGTTATTCTTGTAGATTTTACAGTCAGTTTTCAGAAAGAGTGAGTCCAGTCAATGTAGTAGTATTTGTCTCACTGGAAATTCTGTATAAAACATCTACCTAAAATAAACAAGACTTCTCGGCAAGAATCATCATTAAGCTGCCATTAAGGACACACCTTAAAGTTCTTACCACACAGTAAGCAAGTACAAACTAGTGGTGAACGTTTGCTACTTTTTGAGTGAAAAGTTAAGAGATAAATACTGGATTTAACAACAGATGCTAAGAGAATGTTTTTAAATACAAGTTTATTTTCATGCTAACATTTAAACAGTGCATCTCACACTAAAAAGTTACCCGTTATATTCATAATATATCATATGAACATTCTAACTTACTTGACACCACCACACAATACTAAAAAGGTAAAATGCCTTCCTGCTAAGAACACTTCTGCTCCAGCACTGGAAGGCAGCTGTTATCCTGCCTTTTCTTTTGTTGTGCTTAATCTCACGTCAAGTCATTTAGGCAACTCCAAAGTGATGAAGACATAACTGAATCACCCTTAACTAAAATCAGATCTACTGTTCTTAAATACCAATACTACACATCAATGATTCCCAAAGACCTAACTTTCCCACCTCCATCCAACCCCACAAAAAAAAAAAAAAAAAAAAGTGTAAAACATACACAAATCAGTAACTCCAGCATAGGCAATAGTTTGCCTGGCTGTAGGTCAAAAAAAAAAATAATTATTGATAATAGCCACATTTATAAGGAGGAATAGCAAATAACTTCAGAACTTAAAACTTAGAACCTGAAATTTCACAGTGATTTCCAAGAAAAGGCCAAAAGATGTAATGAATTTCAAATATTAAGTCTAGAGATTCAGTATTCTCTATAATATAGAAGAGCCGTTAATATTAGATTATGAAGTCATTAATGATCCATCACGAACTAGCATTGCTACAGATATTAAATATTTACTCCGTTTCACAAAGCTAGTAGGATTTTAAAAACATACTACTTGACTCTTCTTCCTCCCTTTGCTGAAGAATGTAGTTTCCTACTTATTTGCAATTGCTCTTTCATATTATCCAGGAAAATGTTTAAATACATCACAAATTAAGAGTATTACTTTGATTCCCAAACCTAAGTTAATAAAAGAGCTCTTAAGAGTAATAAAACATGGCGTGAAAGCATTTGCAAGCTATTGTTATAGTCCTGTGTTCTGATACCTTTGCAGACACAAAACCAGCCCCCAACAATGTAAGCACTGGTCAGCAAGTCAATGCTTGCTATTCAACTTGTAGTTAGGCGTTTTATTTCTGCGTCTTCCAGATCATATCAGTCCTACATTCAAGGCCTAATAAAATGTGAAGAATATCTTCTCTAATTGCATTTGAAACTGCGTTATTTCCCCGATCTCTCATACACACTTACAGAAACTTCCCTTTTCACATACTTCTATCACAAAACATCTCCCTGCATCTACTTAGTTCCTATTTCTATTTTTGCTTTGCACTAGATCCTTCTAGTGCTGCCTCTCCTCATACCCACCGAGTGGAAACTGATGTAGATTATAAGCTTTCAAGGTCATTTTACAAACAAACTACCACCGATACCTTAAAATAATTCAAAAAACCTTTAAACACACTAAACGAAGCCCTTTTCAAATTCAAACTCCTTTCATCAGTAGATCAATAACTCAACTTAAAGAGATTTTGTTGGCTACCACTTCAGAACTATTACACTTCAATTCAAACACTTACAAGAAGTCACACACCATATTTTATAGGATGGCTCACTAGAGCCCATACAGAAGAGCTTGCTTTGGCTTTAGAATTTCTGTATGTGAAACAAAACCAACCCCCCCCCCACACACACACACACACAGAATAGAAATACATACAATCACTTTTTAAAAACCCAATATCGCCCAACGGATATTAAGAAAGGGGAGTGAAATCAAATCTCCGAACACTTAAAGAACTGTATTGTCCTCGTTTGGAAACGTCTTTTGTTGTTGTAGAAACCAGTGGGGGTTTATTTATTTATTTTTAAAACTTCCTATTTCCCATAGTTTAAAGCAAAAGAAAAGCAGCACAATACCCAATACATCATCAGGAGCTTCTCAGACTTCACATATCAGGCAGTAAAATGAAACAAAAAGAAACTGACAAGACTGATCAATAAACTTTTCATTACCAAATCTCTTCTCCTCCGCCCCCCGATAAGCCACACACACTACAAACCAAACCCTTCTTCCAGGAACATCCCTGACTCACAAAGAAATGTTCTCTTCTCTTCCCTCCCGCCCCCCGAAAAAAAGTCGACATTTTGAATATTTAAAACAAATACCCAGGTATATAATGGAAGTTTGAAGCACCTACTTACACAGAGTAAGTGGGAGAAGGGGGGGCACGGAGGGAGGGGATCCCAAGCTGCAGAGAGGGAAATCAGAGATCGACAACTTTATAGGTGGGAGGGAAAAGACGAGAGAAGAGTCTTGCTCTGCCTTTTTTTCCTTCCTCCTCTTCCTCCCTCCCAAGGGGTTCTGGGATGAAGATCAGCCGGGTGGGGCGGGGGGGGGGGGGGAGAAGAGTAAAGGAAGAGATTTTTTTACCTGCTGTTCCTTCTCAATTGCCGGCTGGAGGATGAAACGGACAAACACGAGAGTTGGGGCTTGAATGAAAAAAAGAAAGGGAGGGATTGGGGGCTGTTGTGCTTTACTTCCACACACCTGCCCCTCTTTTCGCCTCTGCTCAGGTGGAGGGGAAGGGGAGGGTTATGTGCTTCCCCCCCAACACACACCTGCCCCCCAACTGGGGAAGAACCAATACCTCTACCCCACCTCCTGGAGAAAGAAGGAAGGCGCCAAGATACCACGGTGATGGGCCACCTCACGGATTTAAGATGCAGAACAGCGCCCTATCTCCCGCGCCTGCTCCTTCTGGGGGAGGGGTACGTCCTCTTCGCATGAGGCCCCCCCATGTATGCACACCCCTCCCCCTTCTCACGAGGGGGTGCTGTGGGTCCCCTGAGAAGCTGGGACCCCGTTGGGGGGTGTCCTGAGTTGAACGCCCGCCCTCACCTGGGAGCGAGTCGCCTCCCCAGCCGGCATCCTGCGGGGGGGGGGGGAAGAGAGAGAGAGGGCAACAGCGCCGCGAATGCTGCTGAAAGGAGCCCAGGCTCGGCTGCGCCAGCGCGCTCGGGCCACTGTTTGTAATAAATTACTCCCCTCCACCCGCAGCTGTTGTGCCGCCCCCCCCCCTCGAGCCACGCCCCCTCTCCGTAGCCCCGCCCACTAGAAGGCCCCTCCCCTTGCTTTTCCTTCTTCAACCGCCTTGCAGCGCTCCACTGGGGGTGGAGCTAGGGAAATGTAAAGGGGGGAGGTGAAGAGAAAGAAACTAGGGAGTTGGCTGGAGAGATAGTGGCGGTAGAACAGATAGGGGAGGTGTAGGGGGCAAAAGGGGTGGAGCAGAGGGCAGGACAGGGAGGGAATGTAGGAGAAGGGGCAAAAGGGGAGCAATTGATATGGAGGGGGCAGAAAAGGGAAGACTCAAGGGGGAGGAAGGGAGCAGATGCAGAGTGCAAAATATTTTTTAAATTGTAAATACATTGAATAATTAGTAGGTTAGGCTGGAAAGAGACATAAACTGCCCTTAAAGTGCTAAGGAATAATTGCTCCTTTTTGGCCTGATTCCCAGGGGTGCTGTGCAACTACAGCTCTTGTTGACAAAAAGGGGTGCTTAGCTCTTCTGAAAAATCAGACCAATCTTTAATTTTGCTGTGGAATGGGGGCCATTAACACCATTTGAGTTGTTTTCTTTGTGCTATCCAATAACTCCATTTTGAGGGAACTGTGTAAGAATAGGATTACTTGCTTCTATATTTCTCTTAAATGGCTAAGAAATCAAGGGCAAATTAGTTTTCATTCTTTTATGTGTTTTGTAATTCAGGAAGATAGCTATCTTCCTGAATTACAAAACACATAAAGGAACTATTATTCTAGTATACTGTAAGGCTTTATATATATTATACACAAGCACACAATATAATCTAGATTAATAGTCCACAATAGCAGTATTATAAGGCTCATTGTTTTGCTAACTTCCATTACACTATACCATGGTAAATGTGAATAACATACATGTGAGTTTTTCATTAGCTTCCTGTTGTGATCATTCTGGGAAAACAGAGACATTTTTTTATCTTGCTAGTAGTCTCCAGATGACCACTGGCTACTGCAGAATAATTAAAGTTTAGAACAGATTCACATTTTTACACAGCAGAGAAACACACCCATATAAAATAAGGCAGCAGATACACAATGTACTGCGAGTCATCACAGTCTTGCTTAAGAAAATTAGTGAAAAATTAATGAAAGAGGATTTTGGAACATACCTAGTGGAAAGAAATGGTAACACTAAAAGAAAAGAGAACATGAGCTTATTCCACACTCTTGCAACATATGATGGTTGCTCAAATAAATTTACTCAGTTGCTGATGTTGGTGACTTATGTTTCTTTAAAAAGATTTTAGCCTGTGCTGTATGCCAAAGTGGAATAAACTCAGTAAAGAAGCAAGTAAAGGGGAGATAAAATAATATTTAAGTGTCTGTGCTCCAACTGTGTTTTAGATGCTATAATTAAATCGAACTCATAATACTGTTAGCAAAGCATTTAGCAGTCTCAGCTGGCCCCTGATGTTAGCACCTTATTGAAGTGAATGATGTGAGGGAGGAGTGAGTTCCCAGTTGGGTTGCTTCTCTTGTTTTCCTGGAGACAGTTTAAGAGACTTGAATTACAGCTCATTGAAATCAGTCCTACACTTCAGTGGGCTTTGGATCAGACCCATGTTTCTAATAGGCCCTATGTGTATCATTTTAAAATTATTCTGTTTTAAACAGAGGAAATCCCTAACGTTGATGCACTAAAACTGATGTGCTAGCTATCAATTTTTAAACCACAATTTGTTCTCCTAGCCAAAACTGGGCCCAAGTATTAAACTAGAAGGCTGTGTCTAGACTGGCCAGTTTTTCCAAAAAATCAGCTGCTTTTCCGGAAAAACTTGCTAGCTGTCTACACTAGCCGCTTGAATTTACGCAAAACCACTGACTTCCTACTGTAAGAAATCAGTGCTTCTTGCGGAAATACTATTTTGCTCCCGTTCAGGCAAAAGTCCCTTTTGTGCAAAGCTTTTGCGCAAAAGGACCAGTGTAAACAGCTCAGATTTGTTTTCCACAAAAAAGCCCCGATCGCGAAAATGGCAATCGGGGCTTTTTTGGGAAAAGCGCATCTAGATTGTCACGGATGCTTTTCCACAAAAAGTGCTTTTGCAGAAAAGCGTCCATGCCAATCTGACGCTCTGTTCCAAAAATGCTTTTAACTGAAAACTTTTCTGTTAAAAGCATTTCCGGAAAATCATGCCAGTCTAGACGCAGCCGAAATGAAAATTGACAGTGGTGTAAATTAAACAGTCGTAGGATCAAGCAAACACCTTTTTCAAACTTTTAATATGCTGTCTTGCTTACCTGGATTTTTACCTCATTGATGGCTCTGAGCAGAGGAAATGACAGTTATTGGCACACAAAGAGCTATTCTACTGGATGGTCTTTAAAGAACAATGCTTTCCCTACTTGTGTTCTGTGTTTCATTAGTCATTGGCTTGGGGAAAAATCCCTCTAGTGTAGCCTAGGCCAGTGGTCACCAACCAGTAGATCGGGATCTACCGGTAGATCTTAGAGCCTCTGACAGGTGATCCTAACCGGTTTGGCCGGGAGACTATCAAGTGCTGGCACTTCAGCTGCCCCTCCTACCACTGCCCAGCTGCTCCTGCCCTGAGCCTCAGAGCTGCCCCTGGGAGCTTCCTGCTTGTTGTGCAGGGTGGGGGAAACAGAGGCAGGGGTCATTGATGTCACACTGTCCCCCTCCTCTGTACCCCATATTTATAGAGTGAGGGCAGAGGGTCCTCAGCCAAGGGGTGGAGCAGGGGGATTTGGGTTTGAGGTAGATCCTGGATTGACTTAAATTCAAAAAGTGATCTTGTGCTTTAAAAGGTTGGAGACCACTGGCCTAGGCAATAGCTTGATAACAAGGGCTAACTTTAAAAGTTTATTTATATTCCTATATCCTAACCCTGTAAACTGCTCAGAGAGGAAGACCCCCTGTTCCCACACGGAGCCCCTCGAAGTCAAAATATCCCTATATGGATCATCTTACAGGATTAGGCTCTTTGAATTGTTAATGCAGAGTATTGTTTCAATGGGTGGGTTTTTTTGTTTGTTCTTTTTTGCAACTTTAAGCCTCAATTTTGCCACTAACTTTGTGAAGAGTCTCAGTGGAAGTTTTCGGGGATGCGGTGGTTGACCAAATACAGACTTAAATGCAGGATCAGCCTTTTAGGTATTTTTTTAACTCTATTATTTATTTAGTGAGGTGTTTGTGCACCTTTATAGAATTTTGTAGCATGTTGCCGGAACTTCAAGATGGCAGCAGCATAACAGAGCATTAAGTAGCATACTGTAGCCTTAATCTTTGTGTGTGACTGTGCTGCCAACTCCAAATGTTTTAGAGCTTTTAACATTCATATTTGCAAGTTTCAGGAAAACACCATATATCATGAGACACAATAAAATTGCAAAAGTTGGCAACATTGCTTGAGCTAGAGACACATAAACAAGCGTTGGGTTTTTTTTTCCATTTGTTTGTTTGATTTTTTTTTTAAACTCTTCTGGGATGAAATCTTGCTTTAATGATTTGAAGGGGGATGGGTGTTCCATTGATCTCACTGGGATCAGGCTATTACCTATAGTGAGCGTAAGCATGATGTAAGAGGAAATACAGAAGCTGCATATATTTGAGTCCATTATGATATGCAATAACTGGAGAAAAGATTATGATATTGCAATGCTTCTTTCTATATAAATTTTAAACATAGGCTCCAGTCCTGCAAACGTATGCATAACTTGTTTGACATGAGTAGTCTTCTGTAAGGATATATTTACTCTGCATACTTATTTTGGAATAAGCTATTCCAGAAGAAATACTCTGAAATAGCTTATTTTGAAATAGTGCATCTATACTACGAGGAAATCTTGAAATCAGTCCGAGGTAGGCTCCCCTAATGTGGATGCACTACCTCGATTTAGAGCATCAGGAAGCACTGGAGAGTAATTACTTTGAATGGCCTTAGGAAGGAGCTATTTCGAAATAGCAGCAGTGGAACGTCCGCAATACAGCTATTTTGAAATAGCAGTTTTGGAAGAGGCATTATTCCTTGTGGAATGAGATTCACAGAAATTGGAATGAGCTGTCCGTTATTTCGAATTTATTTCGAAATAACGGAATTGCTGTGTAGATGCTTGCATTGTTATTTCAGAATAACGGCTGTGCTGAGTAGACGCACCCTAAATGAATGCCATTACTCACATGAATTGTTTGTAGAAGTGGGGCCTAAACATGTAATACCACCTCGGAACATATTCAGCAGTCCATTGAAGCAGATGCACTTCCTGCTGATTTTAATGGAACCTCAGTCTGCAGAAACAAATTTTGCTACATGTGTGGAAGAGCACCACAGAATAAAAGTGTACAGTTAACTTCTGTCCTTGAGATATGAGAGCATGTGAAGTTAATGTAAATAGAGCCCTGCATGCATGCAGGAGGCCCCTGAGATGCGACTGCCTGAGTTCTGACTCCCTGCACTTACAACCGTTTTTGTAAATGCAGAAGGGGCCAGAAACCCCCAACATACATCCTCGGCCCACATTTACGATGGCACATGGTGCCTTCCGTAAATGTGGGTTCGAGTTACAATCCCCCCGACTTGCGACGCTTCCTCTGGAACCAATCACATCGCAAGTCGGGGGCCTCCTGCACAAAATTTGTATCTGTATCCACATCTATATCAGCAAAAATGAGCTGCAGATATTTCAGGGGTGGGCAATACTTTTTGCCCCGGGGCCACTTCAAAAATTTGGAAGGGGCGAGGGTCCTAAGCAGGAAGGGGCAATGCCTAAACTGGAAGGGGTGGGGTTACCCCACCCCCAGATAATGATTGGTCTGGGGGTGGGGGAGTACTTTTGCCTTCCCTTCCCACTAGGCATCCATGCCCTGGAAGAGGCTTGGCATGCCCCACCACTCCCAGGCCAATCAGGGGCGGGGGAGTATGGGAAGCCTCCTCCTGCCCTGCGAGGAGCACATGACACTTTGAAGTGCTGTGGGCTCCTCACAGGACCGCAAAGGTCCTTTTGCTCACCCCTGAGATACTTGCTTTATATTCACAGGTATCTGCAGATTTTCAGGGTTCTACACAGAATATGTGTATCTGCACTCCTATCCATAAAAATGGGCCACAGATGCAGATACCTAGATGTAAAGTGAATATGCACAGGTTTGCAGGGCTCTAAATGTAAATACAATTAAATGCCAGATCAGTGAATTTGGTTTATCTTCTGGTACAACTTGGCTTTGTTTATTTTGTTGGTTTGATTTGGTTTGTTTTTTAAAAGGCTGGGTAACTGTAGCATCCTAATCAATATTATAAATAGAAATGCAGGTCAGAGAGATCAGGTTATCAGCACACACAAAAAAAAAAAAAAAAAAAAAGTGATGAGTAAGAAAAGAGAAAGATTGTTTCCGGAAAACCAAAAAGCCCAGAATAGGTTAACACTTTTGTTAAATGCATCATATAATAAAACATTAGACATCTGCAATGAAAATATTAGTTTTTAAAGATTAGTCATAATGGTCTTTGTGATTTATACTCGTGGCTCTGGAAATGTTTGATATGAGGGAAAGGGGAACCTGTGAAAATCGTATTTTTCTTACTTTTCTTTTGCCTTATGTTGAAGATTTTTGCTCTCTTTCTGCAATCACTGCAACAATTTGTGTTATGTATGAAGTGAAAACTTCTAGACTAATGCACAGGGAGCACTGATAGGACAGTCTTTGTAGTGTAATGCTATTTGCTGATACATAGGCTCACCAAATTCAGTTTAGTCACAATCTAAAAAACAGCAGCAAACCCAGAAGAAAGATAATCTTCCCACCACAGAGAAATAAAATAAGGTCGCTTCCCTTTCTATTTCCCTCTCCCATACAATCATTCAAAATCGTTTTTTTTTAAATTGCATTGCAACACTTTTAAAATATTTTAGTGTAAAGATCTTGGTATGTGCATCAAAGGGAAAGCACTGTCCAAGAGACAATTGACACCAGACCTTAAGCAACAAGAAGCCTTCACTCAAACTTAAGTCCATCACAGGTTAATGTAGATAATAGTTTTAAATAACTCACCCACCATAAGCAATAAATTATTCAATCTCTACCTCCGAGTAGAAAACCTGCCTAGTCACTGTTTCGGGTTGGGCCTCCTTTACTTTAGATTCATATTCAGATGGAATGGGATTTAAGATATCTGAACTTAATCTCACCTCTGCCACAGACATCCTGTATGTCTCTAACGCTGCCAATTCTTATAGTGTTATTGTGAGCCTCCCACAGTTTGGTGTTTTTTTTTAAAGCCCCTGATCCTGGAGGCAAGTGATCAGAAGATTTGCTTTTATTTAAAAAAAAAGTATTATTTCTAGCTCTCATGGTGGAGGAAATATTGAAGACATGATCCATGTGAAATCTAAAGGCTCAAATATACCAACATGTATTTTTTTTTAAAATATACCAACATGTATTTTTTTTAAAAAACACACCTCGTGGTATTGGGCACCTGATTCATTGTTTTTGACTATTTGGATCTTCATCTATATGCACCAATTTCTTTTTGTAACATTGATATTAATATTTCCCTCCCTCTCCAGTGTTGAAATTCATTCTTGTTCGTGCTCAAATAGATATGATGATGGGGACCATTATATATACAAACATTCTTGTGATGAAATCTTTTGCAGTGCTTTGTGTACTTGTTTTGTTTGTTTTTTAACCTCTCTCTGTTCCACAAATTTCTTTTATTTTGGCAAGGAGTAAAAGAAAAGCCAATCCTGTCAGCTGACTTCTATGTTTTTGCCTCAAAGAGTAGTATGTTTACAGGAAATGCCTGCTACAGAGACAGTTCTGTAGCTAGACACAGTGTCAGATTTGACTAACATGCTCACATGATTAGGTTTACTAAGTGAGGACACAGATGACAGAGTGATGAGAGAGTTGCAAACAATCAGGCTTTTGCAACATCGGTTAATCCAAGAAGCAATTTTATGCTGTACCTCCTTACTGATTCTGTAACCATTCATGAGGTTACACGTCCCCTCCCCCACCAAGAATGTGCCTCCCTGCTGTATTAGTAACTATCTCTTCAACTCATATTCAGTTACCAGTCTCCCTCTATAATCAGCAGCAGCTTTTTTTTTTTCATTCTAGACCAAAAGGACTACTGCAGTCTTTAAAAGTGCACTCATGTAGGTATTTTAATACTTGAATGTGTGGGTTCAGTTACATGATATGTAGTGAATTCAACATGAATGGTTTTATTTTTATCCTGCAAAATAAACTGCAGTTTGTTTCTTTCTGTGATATGCACGTGCTGTGAATGAAAATGCATAATTTCAAGTATAGGCAGGTATGTTTACAATAGCTTTATTTCATAATTTGAAGCTTTACATTTGTCTTTGATTTTTTTCTGATTCAGCATGAACTTTATTTAACAGTTTTGAAATATTGTGTCCTGTAACTTCCTTGTTTACTTATCACAATGTACATGACGTATTAAAGCAAATGCAAGCTGAGCTGTGATAAACATGTTTATTTTGAGACATTTACAAGTTATCATATTTCCTAAAATATTTGCCATTCTAGCAAACTCAAGCTTTTGACCTCCCACCTATGCCCCAAAGCTTTCTTTCTGCAATGGCAGCACTCCACTGTGTCTGCATATGTTCTGTTTTTTGCTGAGTTGTGTTTTTAACCTGCAAGGTATTTGGGGTCAGGATTCTGTTATTTATTCACCACAGAGTACCTGTACAATTAATACAAATAAACTGGGAAAATGTACATTTATGCAAAAAATCTGCCTGATGAAATATTTCAAAATGGAGATTATTAAACCACAGCTGTTGCTCAGAATTCACTCAGTACCTGAGACACTGATAACTATTGTTATTGGTCAGTTTCCAACTTTTTCCTAGTATCACAGGACCTTTATTCTGGATCTCAAGAGTCAGATCTGGGAACAGACTATTAATCCTAGCTCTTCCTTTTTGTCTGATTGGTTTGGGGGTTGCAATCCTCTTGCTGTTAATTTATAAAATCCTTTCTTTTGTCTATAGAAAATCAAGAACAAACAAGTTTATTATTAATAGTGACTTTTTTAATATTAAAGCTCAATTCCTAAAAATGTGTAATTATGGGACTACTCACATGTGACAAGGTAAGCACATGTGTAAATAGTTATGGGATCATGACCTAACATGTTACTAGTTTCATGAGCCTGTACATTGAAGTTCTATATTTGTTTACATAATAGAGAAAGTGCAGTACAGATTTCTTCATGCCATCCTACCAGTATATGTATAATATTCATAACAAAAGTAGATGTGAAATCCATACCAAATTCCAGATCTGAACAACACAAAATATTGGGGAAGTTTTCATCTGGATCCACATCTAAATTTTGCAGCTCATATCTTTCTTTAAGTGAAATATAAAACTACTTAAAATCAGTTCTTCTCTCCTTTTATGTACTGTAAAATTAATCTGTTTTCCTCCAAAAATAACCATTGAATTAAACTTCAGGGCACTGATGGCTTACACTGGAAAGTTTCTTTAATTGCATGTTTTGATGTTAAAAAGAGACTTAATTTCATCACAGCTACAACAATATGCACAAAATAAAAAACAACACAAAAATGATGGAAGTATGGTATTCACACAAAATTTCACAAAACTCCCTAATTCTGGAGGAGCCACCTCAAAAAGAAAAGGTACTGGGGCTATAATCCATGATATATTCCCTTTATGTTCAAAGGCTAAAACTGCCCAAAAAAATTAAAAAGCAACAATTACTGTTACTTGCGATTTTATTTTTGTGACATGGGCTGAGGTCTTTAGGAACTAGACTGAGGACACCAGTTCAAACAAGGAACAAATGTACTTTAAAATAGCAGTAAGGGAGAGACTTGAGATTATGTGTGCATGTTAATTTAGAGTTAAGAAAGTATTCATTTTATGTGTAAGAAACTCAAGGTTATATGAGATGTAATCCCTAGAGTTAGAATGTGGTGAGATTTTCAGTCTTACTCTAGCAAAAATATTTACCTTAGAAGCTGCCCTCTTGCTCAACTGAAGTGCCACTGCAGTATTTATTGATAGGATTCTAGGTCAAAGAGGATGGGATGCAAGAGGGACTTTTAAACAATAATAATAATTAATAATAAACTTTCATAATATTAAAATTAATCTGTCTTTCATAAACTAGAAGTAGCTGTCGTGTGTTAGTTTGTAAACTGCTGTGAGAGTGAAATGTGCTATATAAATGTAAGATGGTATTGATCAATTTTGAAGAGGCATTACAATTCTCATAGGCCTTTAGCATTCTTTCTCCCCATAGTCTCATAGCAGAAAGAATTCCCTGAGCTCTGTCTGTTTGTTTGTATTTTTCTTACAGTTGCTGCTGTCCCTTCATCAGCAGTTCTCTCTCAGTGCAGCAAAAATACTGGTGCTTCTTCACATTTTGAATGCCATGCAGTTGGTATGACAAAAATGTGCATTTGAAAGGATATAAAGACATGAGTGACTGTTTAAAATGGGGCATTAGCATGACAGTTGACAATGGCATGGTAAGCTGTTAGATCCCACTGGTTTCTAATGCTTGTTAATGAGCACAAGTATTCCTTGAGCAGGGTCAGAGATAGTTGCCTTAAATGTTCTTTACATAGACATTGGATATATTTCACATTTTGAACACACTATATATACATTTGTGTACCTTAGGCACACATCCCTTTGCTTCTGAGCATGTTTTGATTTTTTGGTTGTTTGTCTTTAGTGATTGATTTAGTAACCTGAACCTTTTCCTGTACTTTTGTTGTGTTATCTCCTCCTCCCCCCCCCTCCCCCCCCCCCCCCGCAGTTAGAGGAATAATGCTCTGGCATGCATGCACAGCCAAAGATCTCCAGGAGCCTGATCCTGAGCAATGCTGATCACTGGCAATGCCATTTAGATCAAATTACTTTATTTGGGCACTGAGCATACTTAGCAGCTTCAGGAAGCTCTCAGCAACTTAAAAGACAGAATCCTATTTTTCAGTGTCTTACCCGAAATTGGAGATTTTTGCGATAGTCCCTGGAAAAAAAAATCTTACTTATATGGGCCCAGATCTCCCAGTTGCTAAGATTTGAGGCAAAATCTACAGAGACATTGTCAGTGGTCCCAGTTGATTTCCGTAGCCCCAGATTATATGCAGATGTTTTATGAGATAAAGAGAGCAGAAGCAAAACTTGTCAAATTACAGTAAGTGTAGCAAAATACTAGGGCCCGTTTACACAAAAGCACTCTCTTCCCTAGTATTTGTCTTCAAACTTCTCACCATTACACTACCACTGAAAGAAGACTAGTGACAACATCAGGAGCTCCAGTATAGACAAACAGTACGAACAATAGTGTAGATTTGAAAAACTTCTAGATACCACCAGAAACTTGTCTACACTTATCTGTTCCCACTACTGCTATCAGCGGCAGCATGAGGCCAAGGATGGGAAATGTGAAGGGAAATGTTAGTGTAAACAAGGCCGAAGGTTGCAGTGGTGCCAGCAAGGAACTGTTTAGATATGCATGGATCAAATTTTCAGCTGTTGCAAATTAGTGTAGTGCCATTGACATCATCTACACTAATTTACAACAGTTGTGAATCTAACTCAGGATTCTAGCATGCTTAGAGACGTTTTTTCTTGTGTTCGTAAACCTGTGTCTGTTGTCGTGAGCCCTAATATTGCAATGCTGGGCAAAGTCCCATTGCATGGAGCCCTGCTGAAGTAAATAGAGATCTTCCCAAAGGGAGTTCATTCTAGGAATGAGGATTTACATGTTTCTATAATGGCAGTGGTGGTTTGCACTCACATAAATAGCATTTTAGGACTGGGGCCTTAAGGTTTTTCTACAAATAAGGTAAGTATATTGAATACTCCATTCTGCCCTCATCCTACTCATGTTAGGCTGTTATTCACAACAGTCCATAGGCAGAATTTGCCTTGTTTTAGCCTTTTCTGTTGAATTAATATATATTGTTAAATGGAGACCCATGTCAAATATTATCCCTAATTCAGGTTTTTCCTAAGATAAGGGTTTTTTTTTAAACAAAACTTATCATTGTTAGAAATATTTCCATAATTTAAAAAGAAAACAGAAAAAAATGAAAAGAAGGAAAAAGAGGGTCATTTTTTTCAAACAAGGCCTTGTGGCATTACACTAATACATGAAAGCCAGAAAGCTGAAATTTAAACTTAGGAACTATATATTTTTGACTATAATCAAAGATGAACATGATGTATTTTCTTGTGTAACTAGTGATAAATGAAAATAAATAAATAAACAGCATGGATGGTGGGTGAGGTAATATCTTTTATTGGACCAATTTCTGAAGAGCTTTTCTGATGCTTCCTGTCTGACTTTGTGTAACCTTGAAAGTTTGTCTCTCTTGCCAACAGAAGTTGGTGTAATAAAAGATATTACCTCACCCACTTTGCCTCTCTAATACTGCATATGGTATAGATAGAGAAAAATAAATTTAAAATGCAAACATATTTCAGTTTATTCACCTAAAATATTGTTCATTGTAGCTTACATAGGGATATTAAATGTTTCTAAATTACATTTTTTTAACTTACAAGTGTTCCTTTGACATCAGATTTATCCCTCCAATATCATAGTTACTGGCAACCATCAATCCAAACTGGATTATGGTATATGCGTAAGAGGTTTAATTAAAGTGCCTGGTGAATCTGTTTACAGTTGACAAGTTCAATTTGAGAGTGACATAGCATGATACACATTTCACAGACTCACGTGTTGTCTGAGTTAGAGTCCAAGATTTCAGATCACTGCTTTCTTCTTTCTCACTGTGCTTCCATCCTCTTGGAAAAAAGCCAGTTCATGTTGAGCTTCATCCATATTCCCTCCAAATTGGATGGGATTCTGCATTCCTCTGAGTTTTCTATATTGATATTGAATGACTTCATATCACTTTTACATATTGTACTACTGCCTTAGAAGGCAACCTCGCTTTCTAGAGCCATCCTGAATCTCACTATAAAAATAGTCTTGGTCATATGGTCTCCTCCCATTCTCCTGACATGAGTGAGCCTTCGCAGCTTCCTCTTCTTGATAGTGATTTCTAAGGCTGCGTCTAGATTGGCATGATTTTCCAGAAATGCTTTTAACAGAAAAGTTTTCCGTTAAAAGCATTTTCGGAACAGAGCGTCTAGATTGGCACGGACGCTTTTCCGCAAAAGCACTTTTTGCGGAAAAGCGTCCGTGCCAATCTAGACGCGCTTTTCCGCAAAAAAGCCCCGATTGCCATTTTCGCGATCGGGGCTTTTTTGCAGAAAACAAATCTGAGCTCTCTACACTGGCCCTTTTGCCTGAACGGGAGCAGAATAGTATTTCCGCAAGAAGCACTGATTTCTTACAGTAGGAAGTCAGTGCTTTTGCGGAAATTCAATCGGCCAGTGTAGACAACTGGCAAGTTTTTCTGGAAAAGCGGCTGATTTTCCGGAAAAACTGGCCAGTCTAGACACAGCCTAAGCGTGTCAGCCTTGTGCTCTCTCTAGCACCTCTGTATTTGGTATTTTTGTCTTCCCACTGTAATTTCAGAATATTATAAAGCTATCTCATATGGATGTCTGGCCTTGATGTAAGGAATGAATGACATTCAGCAGTTTGGAGGGACAACCCAATGTCTTCAGAACAATGAAAAGTCCCTGTCTCTTGACCATACTGAAGGCCTTTGTCAGATCGATGAAAGCTATGTTACATGTGCAGTGGCATTCGTTCTTCTCTGTACTCCTCTTGCAGTTGCTTAACTGAAAATATCATAACTGTGGAGCGTGCTGAGGAAAACTTGCCAGCTGCATTGACTTTCAGGACAGAAATAGTTATAATGTAAAAGTCAGTATTATATTGATATAGTTCTGGTGGTTGCATCAGTCTCTAGGAAGGGAAGTCATTTATAAAAAGGCCCAATACAAGGGCACTATATTTAGATGATATGTAGTATCTGGAAAGTACCTGAGCAAGCATACTGACAGGGGAAAAAATAAAAAGTATAATGTCATGGGCCTCCAGTGCCCTAGGCAGGGGAAGGCACAGCCTTCCCAAACCACCAGGCCTGGCCTTGCCCACACTCCACCCCCAGAACGCTTGCTGTAGGTGTACTGAGGTGGAGTGTTGCTACCCCAGAGTGCCCACTCTCCCCATGCTCTGGGGTCAGGGAGGCTGGAGCCTCACTCTCTCTTCCCTCCCCAGTGCTCTAGGCTGGGGTGCACACATGTGCGTGCTCGCCCCCTCCTCATGGGGAGGCACACGCTTGGTGCACTGGCCCGCCTCCTCCCCTAACCATGTGAGGTGGGGTCTCGGCAGAAGAGGCGTGGCTGTTGACGGAGCTGGGGGCCTGCCTTCCCCAGCCCTAGCTGCACCACCTGACTGTGCATAGTGTGTCCACTGTGTAATGCTATAGCCAGGGCTCGACAAATCACTGAATCTACTTGCCCGTAGCAAGTAGATTTCAGCCGGTCGCCCCATTCACCGGCAGTGCGTGCATGCGTAATGCGGGTGTTGCGCATGCGTAGTGCAGGGTTGGCGAGTAGGTTTCACCGCCATTTGTCGAGCCCTTGCTATAGCTATTGGTATTGTTGAAAAGCAAATCCAGCCCACCATTCTGCTAATATCAGAATTTTTTTTTAGTGCTGACAAAGTCCTTGCCTAACAGATGCAGCTGTATCTTTATCAAGGGCTTCTGGTGATATTATAAGCCATGAGAGTGAAAAAAATGTTTCCTGCTTTAGACTTCCTGCTGCTTCTGCAGGAGCAGAACTGCAAAGTTTGTCACAGGCATTAGATCATTTTCATACTGTATGGTAAATTAAAGCTGCATCACAAGAGACTAAAAAAGCTGGTAAATTAACAATACACAAGGACATTGTATAGTGCTATGTATGTAGATTTATAAAACAGCAGTGGCAAATATTGAGCCATAATAGTAAATGTGACTGTTCTATTAAGTGAGTAAAACAAAGTAATATGTTTGAAAATGGGAGATACCAAAACACAAGCATTGGACAGGTAAGGCCAGACTTTCAAGCAAATTTGGGAATGCTCTTGAGTATTCCAGTGTTACTTTGTACATGTAAATCTCACAGTTGTACATGAAAATCAGGAAATTGTACATGGAAACTAATTGGGCAAATTTGCATACAATATTACCTGTTCTGTGTTTGTTGTAATCATGTACACAAATCAGTGTACAGCTAAACAACAAACTGAAAATTTGCTCCCTTTTCTCCTTCATTTTATGCCTGCCCCATCTCAAAAAGGATCTAAGGTTCTGTATTCTACTCTTAACCCCTATACGGAACTTCCTTTGAAGTAAGGAGATCATATAATTTTCAGACCCTATTTGCTATGCCAGTTTTACATGACCCCCGATTCTGTTTTCATGCCGCCCTCAGGGAGCAAAGCTTCTCTGCAGCCCTCCTCCATCCACTCCTTCTCTGACTCCCAGTTCTGTTGCTTTTGAAGTCCTTGTAGACTTCCTTTCCACATCCTCAGTGGCCCCAGTCAGCTACTATTTGGGGTTTTTTGCACCTATGCCAGGGGAAGACAGGAAGCACATTATGTTTCTTTCTGGTTGTATAATGAGGGTAATTTTTGATCATGAACTACAGTAAATACATTTTGTGTATGTAGGAGTGTCTGTGAGTATTGTGAGCTTTTAATGATTGTCAATAACCATTTTATGATAGTCTCAATTCCCATTGCCCCAACAAAACACTGGCAGTAAAGAACTGCCATGTGTAGTTTTCCAGCTGTCACTGCTCAGCTCCTCGACTCCTCTACATAGTACAGCCTTCCGTTGGGTATTTTTTCTGTAGGAAGAAAACTACAGTTTGTTAAAACTAAAACCAAAAAGTGATCGAGAGAAAACAAATTCTTAGGAAAGTCACACATCCCATCTGTCCTGCAGAACTGTGCTCCTTTCAACACAGCAGAAATGCAAAGGTTCACTCACAGCAAGTGGCACTGGCTGGATTGCTCTGAGAAAATAAGGTTAAGCCACATGCTACAGAGTGAAGGAATTACTTCAGTAAATACATTTTTTGAATTGTCTATAATAATAAATGGCTATGTAAAATCCAAGTCAATGCACTAGTCTCAAGATACACCTATCCCAGACAGCTTTCCTTGAATAAAATGCTTACAAGCAAGGAAAAGTTCTTCGAACTGATTTAGACTTTGTTGATTTGTAAATCTTTCAAAAAACTAAACAGAGTTTTATGTGTGCACTTTGAACAGTAGGGCAATAGCGATAAGTACTCTCCGTGTGTGTGTGAATTATTTTTATCTCTTGGAGCCTTAGTCATGAACCTGCATCCCATTGTGGTGGGCACTGTACACACAGAGACAAAAAAAGTGTTGGGTTTAAGAACAGGACAAAAGGTGAAGGAGTTTGGTGGGGCCTTTTAGCTTTATGTGGGAGTGGCCCATTTATAGAGCCACAATTCATCTAGTGTGGGATAAATCTTAGGCTAGGTCTACTCTGGTGGAGAAAGTCGATGCAAGATACACAATTCCAGCTACATTTATTTCATAGCTGGAGTTGTTGTACCTTGCATTGATTTTCTAGGGCAGACCCATGGTGGGAGGTCGATGGAAGAGACTTCCCTTACACTTATGACTGCAAGGAGTTCTGAGATCGATGGGAGCACCCTCAGTGTTTGATTTAGTGGGACTTTACCAGACCCACTAATTCAAAAACCAGAAGATTGACCTCTGGAGCGTTGATCTTCCCAGAAGTGTAGATGTGACCTAAGATAATTAAATGTAATTATAATTTATAATTTATAATTTAATTACAATTGCTGGACAACTGTAAAAACAACTATAGAAATACTTTTGCCTAGAGTTCAAAGGGCTTTACAAAAGGTAAGCAAGTATCTTCTCTATTCCAGTTTTACAGATCTCCTGGAGAGATATGTGGCTTGACTAAGGGTTTTCATCAAATCAGTAGCAGAGCCAGTAAACCATGTATAGAAACTCATTGAAGCACACTGCATAATCCTTGCATATTTACAACTTTCTAAGGAACTCAAGCTTCATATCAGTTATGCCACAGGAAGAATAGAGTTTGGAGCAGCAGTACAGTGGGATCAGCTCTACACAAGGAACTAAGTACTATATAGTTTGGGGTCAGGAGGATATACTTAATTTCCCCTTTATATAGTGCAATATATTTTCTGCACTTCTTTGTGCAGGTATCTCCTCTGCTGGAGTAGTCTGTGGTAATATGACTCCAGTAAAACTCAATTTCCAGGGAGTCATATTACCAGAGGCCAGAAATATCAGAGGCACAGAATCTCATTGGTCTGAACACCTGACCCAGGCAATCTGTTGGCATTGAGGGAGAATTCCATTGCTTTGGGACAAACCCCATAATCCTCAAGCAACGATCAGACTGTAGGGGTAACCTAATAGAGATTTCCCAGGAATGTCACCAACCCTGAACTTTGCTACCTCACCTTCACTGATCTAGGCTTTCACAGAGCAGGGAGATTCAGCTCATTCCTCTTTTAACCCTTCAAGAGGTTGCCAGTGCATCCAGGAAATGCAGAGTAAAGCCATTTCTGACTTGAGTCAGTGAAGACACAGAGTTTAATAAAAAATTTGGTCCATTGCTCTGGCCATAGCAAAAAATAGGATCCAAAAGAAGATAATATTTCAGATGGAAAACTGAGGATATCACCTATTGGGGAATTTCTCTTTTTTTGGAAGCAAGATCCCTAAACAAATGTCACCTTTCCACATTTAAAAAAAAGAAAAATCAACAACTAGATTCTTCATTTAGTTCACAGATATCAGCAATTTAAAAGACAAACAATCCATACAATAACAACAAGAAATCCTGTGGCACCTTAGCCTTGGTCTACACTAGGGAGCTATTTCGAAATAACATCCCTTATTTCGAAATAATAAGCAGAGCATCCACACTCTCAAGCCTGTTAATTTGAAATAACAGGCTGGTTTCCTCGGGGAAGAATGCTTATTCGGAAATAGTTATTTCAAAATGGCATTAGTGTAGATGTTACACTGCTGTTATTTCAAAATAACTCTTCCCCAGAGTAATTCAAAGTATTTACTCCCCAGTGCTTCCTGGGGCTCTACGTCGAGGTAGCACATCCACAGTAATGGAGCCTGTCTCGGACTAATTTCAAGGCTCCCCCGTAGTGTGGACACACTATTTCGATTTTGTTATTTCGGGAGTTATTTCTTCAAATTTAGTTATTTCAAAATAAGTTCCTAGTGTAGATATGCCCTTGGAGACTAGCAGATTTATTAGGGCATAAGCTTACATAGGTACAGCCTACTTCATCAGATCATAAATCTGTTAGTCTCTAAGGTGACATAGGACTCCTTGTTGTTTTTGCAGATGCAGACTATCACAGCTACCCCTCTGAGACTTATTTGGTCATAAGCTTTCATGGGTAAAAAACAATCAGAAAGTGGCTTTTACCCACAAAAGTTTATGCCCAATTAAGTCTATTAGACTTTAAGGTGCCTCGGAACTTCTCTTTTTTGTAGATGCAGACTGATACAGCTACCCTTCTGAGACTTGTCATCCATACAATATTATTTCTGAATAAATCTGAATTGCTATAAAAGGACAGTGGATTGACCCAACTAGATATATTTATAATAATTCAACAACAGGGGCAAATTCTGTTCACTTGGCTTAGGAAATTAGTCCCAGTCAACTGGATGGATTTGGCCATTACTCATTTAATTTGATACAGAGTACTGAAACTCAGAAGCATAATGGGGCTGCAACACCAGAAAATCTCTGACATAATGTCTCTGTCAGCCTGCTTAACCCAAGATTATGTGAAGCTAGTTTTAGTTTGCATGAAATCCTAGAACCTCAAGGGACAAATTAGCATTGTCTCAGCGCAGGTTTATTTTAAATAATACATTTTCCCAACAGACAAACTGTAAACACCACCGAAGCATTTACAAAACCCCCCAAAACAATCCCCCTCAAAAACGAACAAAAAACTCCACGAGCCACCACTACCCCAGGTACGACGATGTGTCCACAAACTGAAAAAATTCAGATCTTGTTCACTTTTGGCATTTTCCTTTCCTTTATCTTTTAATTGTCATAATGATCTCAGAGAAACAAAACACATACACATTCAATTAAATTTGTAAATTAAAGGCAACAGTGATTGTTTTATTTATTCATTGTAATAACCTATTTTATTTCTTCATAGTAGTAAGCTCAAAAAATACAGACAAATATATTTATTGACTCTTTCTGTTTTGCAATGACAGTGAATGTAATATTGATCCAGCTATCAAAAATCCTGTAGCAAGGGCAATAACATTTCAGTGTCAGTATCTCCACATAATCACTATTCCTTACTCTCTATCCCATGTGATATCCCACATCTCTCTGAATATGCAAATACAATCTCTCAGCCCTGACACACACCTTTTTCTTGCCATCAGGAAGGAAATTCATTGTTATAGATTAAAGAGAGAAGTAGGAAGCCTTTCTTTTTACTTGACATCTAGGTTGCTTCTTTCAGGAATAGTGATAATTAGTCCCTGTTGTTGCATCTTTAATTATATTTTGAATAATCTTGTTCCCCCTAGATCTATGAATTTTTCTTTGTACAATGGTATAATCTGATCCTTCCACTCCTGCTCATGTGAATATTACTGAAGGCAGATTGACTCTTGATGTCTGCATATGCCATTTCTGCAAAGACTTATGCACATGCTTATGTATCAATATGCTTATGTACATGCTTAGCTGTAAGTACATGTGTAGTCCCATTTGATTTCCCATGCTTATGCACATGCTGAAGCCTTGGCAGGGTTGAGACCTTAACTTTCACTGAGGCAAACAGGACCTGAGCATTTGGTCCACTGGGATAGCTCACTGGACACTTACTCCTGAGTTAAGGTAGCAGGTTTGTTCCCTTCTTCTTTATTCAGTTAACTGTTTTGTAATTATCAGCTGCAGTGGAACGGAAATGATCTTCCCAGAGGTAATATGTTCCCAGGCCTCAGGGCACAGACAGTGGGGGAGAGAGGAAAAAATAACCGGTGGAAATTAAAAATTACTTTATGAAATTTAAAATGCCAGCCTTCTATGCCATAATAAAAAGAAAATCTGGGAATCTGATTCACCTATAATTTCCCCTAGCTAAACCAGTCTTTAAAGTAAAACTGGACTCCGTGGCTTAGATAATGGGGATCTAAGAGATTGAAATGAGTGAGAAATAGTGTTACAATGTTGATGTTTCCTGTGTTCTAATGAGAATGTCTATCCAATATAAATTACTTCCAGACCGACTAAAGAACCAGATACTTAATTCCCATTGAAACCATTGGAAGTGGAGGACACTTATCATCTTGCAGGATCAGGCATTTCTTTATAAACTATCAGCCAGATTGGTGTCATTGCATTGCATAGCATAGTACATGTGTAAAGAGCAAAACCACATATACTTAAATATGAAGTAACCTCACCACACAAGCAGCTTGTATATATAGTGCTTTTCATTAGCTGATCTCAAAGTGCTTTACAAAAAAGAGGCAGTATCATTATCTCCATTTTACAGATGGAAAAACTGAGGCAGAGAGCGAGTGAACATAACTTGCTTAAGGATATACAAATAATACAAGAAGAGAATTAACAAGAGAATGTTTGTGCACATTGGCAACTATTAAGAATAAAGGAAAACAAAACATTGCAAACCCTGCTTGGGCTAATTATGTCAATATAGATAGCTAATAGTTTGTATCTCCTAGTGAATATGTTCCAAGCTTTGTTGCTGGAGAGAGGAATCTTTTGTCTTGAAGCTGGTGTGAAAATGCAGCCACATGATCCATCACCACAAGCATCAGAAGGAAATGATTCACCACAATACTGTAACTGAAACTGCTCTAACAGCTGATTTCAAACACCAGGCAAGGGGTCTTATTAGCAACTTTACCTGCATAAAGACATTTACAATGCACTGGGCACCTCACATATTGTTATCCCAGTTGTGAATTTTGTATTACTTTGACTCATACTTATTGATAGAATTATACACTGCACAGGGAGGGAGAATATACTAAATGTAGGTATATTTCATAGTGATGAAAGCTCATGATACCATCTACATGTTTTGTTAGTCTATAAAGTGCTACCAGACCATTTTATTTTATTTTATTTTATTTTATTTTATTTTATTTTATTTTTCCTGTACAGACTAACTTGGCTACCCCCGAAGCTTTATAAAACGCTTTGAGATACTCAGATTAAATTAAAACATTCATAGATATTAAAGACAAAGGGGACCATTAGATCATCTAGTCAAATTTCCATGTATAGGACAGGCCTTTCGATTTCACCTACTGACCCTTATAGTGTGCCCAAAAACTAAAGCACCGTATATGTTTATTATTGTTTAAACTATCAAGCATTAAAAACAAATTAATATCTTCCTAGTAAAGCTTTTATGTATACGGATTACAAATCATAGGAAAAAAATCTTTGCATAATTTTTTACAAAAACAAAGTTTCACTTTAGCTACATGCCAAATTTTATGAATAACCTTTTGCCTTTTCTGATGAAAGTTACATGGCTGCAGGTAAATGAATTAAAGTGCAGATTTTATAGAGTCTTGCAAGATTTTTTCCTCTTTTACCATATGGACAATTCTAATTGTCACATATATTCTAAATGGGGGCAGTGTTGGCAAATGTCAACCAATTTGCCAAAAGTTTTAAATTTTAAGTGTTTTCCAACCAAGTGTTTGCATGTGTTTAAAACAAATATTTGATCATTAACTAAGCCCAGCCAGAGTTCTCCCTCCCTCCCCCACTTCATTTGAGAAAATATGTACAAATGCTGGTTCTTGGGAGAAATAGATCAGTATTATTTAATGCAAAGAATCTCTTAAACTTTGGTATTGCATATAATTGACTTTTACATTTATTCTTGTTTTCCACATTATTTTAATCAACTGAGCTGATCAGAAGCAATTGATGAGATATGCTCAGAAAAGGAGTATAAAAAGTCATGAGTCTGAGTGTCACTTAATGACACCAGTTTAATGTTTCTAGAAATAAACACGGGAAAGCCTTCAGCACACTCACTGATCTCACTAGGAACTCTTCATTGGACATAAATGATTTGATGCATATTTCTTACTTACCATATTTTATTTATGTTTCCTTAAAAATATGGAGTCCAACTGTGTCATCACCGACCATATGCACACAGAGCTCCAGTTAACTGAGATCCAGGGGTATATCTCTGATCAAATCTGGGATCATATTATCTGTATTACAAAACCATCTTTTTTTAAAAAAAATCCTATATCTCTGCCATCTGAATTGATATCCTCCCAAACTGCTAATGGGTAATTTGCACAAAAATTTGGTAACCATGATAAATGAAATTTGAACACCTTATTCTGCTATTCTCTTACAAGAAAAAAACAAACACTGAAACCTATGTAGAGTTTACGTATAGAAAAAGTGCCAGACTGAATCTTATATAGGCACAAGATTTAACCACATAATGAACATACATTTAATAGATGTAATTAGATACATTACTGTACATTACACTGCAAATTTAGTCCTAAATACTTTGGAAGATACATGCCTTTCTAGCAAAATTACATTTTCAAATTCTTAGTGGACATGTGAATCTGAGGAGTAAAACAAGATTTCCTGTGCCAATTATTTTGATAGTTTCCCTGAGGTGGTCACTTGTCCACTTGGAAGTGGCATGAGATCATGAAATGTGTTGGCTAATGAATAGCCATCATGAGATATAAATTCAGTGAAAAACAACATAAATGGTTTCAAACAGATAATACATATATATATAGATGAACGATTCATTACTGGTCCCTGTTATAATTATTGTGTTCCTGTAATGGCACACATGAAAAGAACCCAGAGAATCTAGTGGTTTAGGGTTAAGTTTTTCATTAGAGCAGACTAAAAAATTGGAAATCCTTTTTTATGAAAATATTTTAAAAATTTATCCTGTTTTTATCAAAATTCGGATGATTTTTTTGTTGACTGGACATGGTTTGTATTTATTATAACCAGCTCTATAGCGGCTAAAAATATTATTAATTTTCCACAAACATTTTTTGCTTAATATTTATCCCTTTTGTTCATCAAAATGTTGACAAAAACTTTATCTGAAAAAAAAATTCTGAAAATTTCAACCAGCTGTAGTTGTTACTAAATTTAATTTTACCATGGGGAAACACAAGACATAATGATCTGAGTAAAAATGTTAACCTTAACGGTGACTTTTAGACTTTCCTCATTTGGTTTCATTGTGTGCTTTTAATTAATGTAATATATCTGGCAAGCTCATGGTCAAGTAGCAAAGTTGTTGTCATTCTGAGATTTAAGATATGTTTAGGCAAACCTTTAGTCAGGTAACTAATCCTTCCTGAAACACTAGACTAATGGAGGTGATATTTACTATGTTTTTATCTTGAAATAGCTCATGTATGTTAATTTCCTAAAAGGTAAAAACAGGGTTTTTTAGCAGTCAAGGCAATCATTTAGTGTACTGAGATTCAGGCCCTATTTATCTACCAGAAAGATGACTTATCTAAGTAAGTATTTATAGGATAAGACTTATACAGAAAATAATTTAAAGCAAGAACATGAGGCTTCAAGAAAGGAAGCCAGAAAGAAAACCAGCCAATAGAAAAGCTGTAACCAGTACATCAAGCATGAAATATGGCAAGCTGGGTGTATGGCTTGAACCAAATTGAAATTGTGAGCGTTCCGCCAGCAGTCCAGATGTGGATTGGTAATGGGCTAAAAATAAAGCAAGGCATTGACAGAAAAAAGAAAGCAACCAAAACTTTTCTTAGTTACTGTAAAAAGGTAACAGAAGTGGATTTGTGGAAAGAAAATAGCAGAGCTGTTTTGTGATGTAAAAATTTCATTATAAACTCTTGCAGTACTGTCAGAATCTGCCCATTTCACTTCAGAATCTGCTCACCACGAACTTAACCTCATTTCCACCTCAAATTGCTTTCACATATTGCAGGTTTAAGACAGCAGTTGTAGTACCACCTTCTATGACTACAGTGTTCCATCAAAAACACATACCCTCAACATTTCTTATCCACCTATCACAGCACACTTCTCCCCTCAAACATCAAATTTAACACTTACAGCTCCAGTTGGCTCCATATGACAAACACAGTGTAACACAAGAATAACCACCAAATGGTATCGTATATATATTTAAATAGCACTTTTAATTCCAAAGCAACCCATAATACTTTGCTAAGTTTGGACTAAATCCCAGTCACTTTTTACTCAGACAAACCTCTGTGTCAGGATAAAGTAAAAAAGATAATAAAGACTCCAGATGTTTTTCAAATACACAGGTGATTTTATTTACCAATGAAATGCAAATACTTCTGGAATGGAATTCAGCAGCTGCTTAACAGTACATAGAAATGCTAGTAAATAATGTAGAACAAAACTGCAGGAGAAATTTTAGGCGAGTGCAATGCAATTGGTCATTTGAAGTATTCTTGCTCTTGACTGTGTTCAGAGGTTTTGACTTTTGAGAGTCCTCTTGTCCAAAAATATGTTTATTTCATGGTTCAAATGAACACACAGGATGACCACAGGAAAACACAAGAGAGTATGTCACAGGAAAACCACAGAAGTACAATATTGCACATCAGTACATAGCTGTAGAGTTGCAAAGGGGTAATGAAAAGGGAATAATTTCGAAACAGAGTGGACCAAAGGGATGTTGATCCATTTGTGCTTTAGTTAAAGGATGTGTCAGCATCGTCCTTTTCTTCTATTTATAACCTTTGATTAAATAGGCAATACTTCCTAGTAACTTACTAGATAAAAAATAATACTTATATTACTGAAGTACTATTAAGAAATTAACAGGCTTTAATTGCATACTTACCATTAGCCATGTACTCAGGTGCCTTATTGAACAAAGATAAATTTAAGAGAATGATTTTTAGAGCTTTGGAATCAGAGCCAAAGAGTTTTATGTTTGATATATCCCTGTTAAATAAATATTAATATATCCTAGGTTACATCTACATTTTTCCACAATACTAGAGGTATCCCAGAAAAACTCTGCTGCATCCAAGGAATGTGTTCTTCTGCTTTTTTTTTTTTGCGGAAGAGCAATTGCGCTCTTTTGGGGAGCCCTGTATGCCTCGTTCTATGAGGAATAAGGACTCCTCTGAATGAAGAGGCTTTTCTGCCATTTGGCCCTGTCTAGGCCAAATGGCGGAAAAGCCTCTTCCAGAAAAGCAATCGGAAAAAGCTATGAAAACTGTGGAGTGCAATTTGCATAGATTTTCCCGAAAAAACCCTATAGTATAGACCTAGCCCCAGTTTTGCAGATGAAGGAACTAAAATATAGACAGATGAAGTGAATCAAGTTACACAGCAAGGTAGTGTCTATGTTGGGATTAGACTCTAGGTTGCCCGATTCTTAGTTACATGCTTTTCTACATCTTTTCAATATTTTAACAAAAGACAAACCTAAACCCATTTACTTCTACCTTAACCTTTAGTTTAAGGATTTATGCTGTGTTGTTTAAGGGCTAAGAGGTTGTCATCTCTCCAGCTGAGCAAGTTTAATATATAATGCACTCATTATACAACAATTCCATAACTACTCTATACAACATGATACTTGTCTTCCGGGGTGACCTCCCTGAATTTTTAAATGTCAGGATGGCGTTTTTCTTTTCTTTTCTTTTCTTTTCTTTTCTTTTCTTTTCTTTTCTTTTCTTTTCTTTTCTTTTCTTTTCTTTTCTTTTCGAAAACCCCATAGGATCACAACCTAGCACAACAGGAAGAATGCTCTTCACAGTGCTGTCAACTCTCACAATTTTATTGTATTGTAATATTTTGTGGGGTTTTTTAAGCCCCAGCTCCTACAGGCAAGTGCTAACATGAGACTGCCTGCTTTCATTTTAAAATAATTAAGTTTTGCCCTCCAGGTTGCAGAGAAAAGCTTGAAAATATGAACTGAGTTTACCCTTGAGGATCAGGAATCACAATGACTTTTAAACCATGTTTGCAACACTTGAAGTTGGCGATACTGTCTTCATTTTATCATATACATAATAAAAGTACGCAATTCAGTTTTAAATATCTTTCCACTTATATTGTGGTGGAGACTCAATAACAATAAGTGTGGATTCTGTTTTTCCATTCCAATTGGAAAGGTGGACATGTAATTGAAACACTTCCTTCTATCCTTACCCTATAATAATATTGAGTTAATAGAGCCCTTTTCTCATTCTAACAGCCACATGACTGCAGGGTGCTTATGCTTGAGGTATTGATATGTTATATATATATCTCTTTATATGCAGTGTATAATTATCCACTGGAAACAGCTTAGATACAAGAGTTTGCATTGCATTTTTCTCATCTAAGTTAAACTAAGCAAGAATATTGCTTAGTATGTTGACACAAAACACTTCATCTTTGTATATCTTTGTATATCCAGGGTATACAGTTTATTCTTGAAAACAATATTCTCTCTCTCTGTATCCTTAGGTTTATATCCATTTCATCTAGGGTACGTCTAGACTTCGGTAGAGATCTTCCGAAAAAACTTTTTCCGAAAGAAAGTGTCCACACTGCCAAAGCGCCAATCTGCTTTTTCGAAAGATAGCACCCTCACTGACTGGACACTATCTCGCATGTATGCTGTGATTGCTATGGATGAAGTGGTCACCAGGGTACCTGTGCTTTTTCCTCTTTCCTGTTCTTTCGAAAGAACTTCCTGTCCACACATGCCTTCTTCCGAAAGAGCTCTTTCGGAAAATGTCTTCTTCCTCATAGAATGAGGTCTACCAATGTCGGAAAAACCTTTCTGTTTTTTCAATTTTTTTTCTAAAGAACACGATTGCAATGTGGACATACGTGAAGTTTTTTTTGGAAAAAACACCGTTTTTCTGAAAAAACTCTGTAGTATAGACATAGCCCTATAGCTCAACATATTGGTATGAATTCTCCTTTTGATTTTCTTTTTGGCCTCAGAGCTAGTGAAAATAAACTAAAAACTTTGCATTTGCCATGTTTACAGCAATCCAGATTGAATTTTAGATTGACCAGAGTACAATGAATAATATTGCATATATATGTACTTATTATTCTAATACTATCATTATTATATATATTGTATATATTTTGTATGATATATTTATTATATTATTGTATTGCTCCTAAAGCAGAACAAAACTGTGGGGCAACGAGCTAGAGCCCAGTCTGAAGAGGAGAGGGTAGACTCCGATGTTATGGCTGCACTCCCTGATTTGGAACAGGATCATTTGTCTGCTACATTTAGGAACACTACCTCATATTAGAAAGGGCATGCAGCAGAATGTATAAATGGCCAAGGAGGCCCAACACTGCCCAGAAGTACATACAGTGAAATCATGGGCAGTGGGTAGTGGATGCTGTGCCTCCCCAAAAAGCTCCCACCCACAATCCACCCTTTGGCTGTGCCACGGGCTCCCAAGGCTGGGTTCATGCTGCCAACCTTCCTGGGATGGGGTGGCTACGTTGGTGCTACACACTCTCCATCCCAGGGTTCCAGGACCAGGGGGGCTGTAGGCCTTAGCCGTCCAGGACTGGTAGTGATGGTGGGGGGGGGCTCTGGGTTCCCAGGAATACAGAAGGGGTGAGGCCTCAGGTGGAGGGGGCCAGGCTGGGACTAGTCTCCCCCAGCCAATGGTGCACATGCTTCCTGTGAGTGAGATAATAACAAAGGAGGGCAGGTGGCCAAGGTTCCAAGCCCATAATGAGATACATTTACTATGGGAGACAGCCTGAGCAGATAAAGAATTATCCCTCGTGTAACTGCCATCAGGCGGATATGAACCTGGGACTTCCGGAGCTTAGTATAGGAGCCTTTACCTTTTAAACTAAAAGCCAGCTGGTGCTCAGCCTAGGATGTAGAGCTCCTTTTTTGTGCAAAACCCTCCTCTTGTGCAAGAGCCATTCTGCCACTTTTTTTCAGGAAGAACGGCTCTTGCGCAAGAGGGGGTTTTTGCACAAAGAGGAGCCGAATAGACAGCTCCTTTTTGCGCAAAAGCCCCTTGCGCAAAAATGGCACCTCATTAAGTATGCAAATGAGGTGCAGCGATATTCACTGCTTCACCTCATTTGCATATTTTCTTGCACACGAGAGTGCAATATAGACGTAACCTAGATTTGTGGGTTACACTCACAGTAGGACAGCATTGCAAAGAATGTGATATGTAGAAACATTTTAGCTGAGTGTTCAAGAGTATCATGACTGTACAAGAGGGGCAGGCCACATAAGACAACAGTGATGACATTTTCACTCTCCTTGAATCTGAGGATATATCAGGTTCAGATTATTGGGACAGATGAGCAATAAAGGACAATGCCAATCTCCATGTCTGCAACCATGTTAATATGGAAATTCCTTGTGCTATTTTATTTGGATGGTGGCACCTCTTGCACGGTGATTCCTTGGGGTGAATGAGACTTCAACACACCCAGGCACAATCTAAAAATGTATGAGAGCATAATGCAGCCCGGGGGACCACATAGTAATTAATCTGAAAATGTAACAGATGCTACTAGCTGAAGTTTGAGATCATGGTTAAGCACCACAGACTCCTCTTCAGAGATCAGCCATACAAGCTGTGCGTCTAATTCGAGTATACAGCATCCGAATTTTCAAATGGCAGTGCAAGAAGCAACATGGGGAGCCCCCTGGACAATGGGGACAACTTCAGAAGCAGTGGGACAAGTGATCTGAAGAAACAGGAGGCACTTCTGCGCCAGGTTGTACAACATCCCGGAGTCTACACACATGATGACAGAACTGAGAGACAGAACCACCCAGAGGCAAACCTCACAGGAAGAGAGAGGATTCCACAGAATTTGCTAGGTTTGGAACCAGGTGACAGGGAGACAGGGTCCCTCCCAAAGGGAAAAACTTAAAAAACAACTAATAGATTAAAAAAACATGTAGATGGTATCATGAGTTTTCATGGGCACAACCCACTTCTTGCTGAAGAGACTACGATAGCTCACAGGTTATGTAACCAGCGGAGTCTGTGGTGAGAATGAAATTCCAGCTCAGCTATGCACTAGGAACCTCTAGCCAAAGGGAAATGGAATGGAGGTCTGTCCATCAACCATTTGCTTTTTCATATGGAAGATGGAGTCAGACAGCCAAAGTTACCTGGAAGGGCTGTTATTGATGGGATACAGGAAAATGACTGTGGGGAATTAAGTTGGAAACAATTCAGCCTCTGGGCAAAGAAGCTCACAGGCTGTAATGATGTTTCAATTGTTCAGTTGAAACCCTCTTACTTCAGTATGGATTTTCAGACCTTTTAGTGTAGAGCTTTTCTTTGTTATAGTGAGGTTTCACACCATTGTAATTAGATTTCACAGATCCAGTCCTTTGGGAATGCAATAATGGCTGTATATACCTGACAAGTGTTAAATGCTGCATTCCCAGGGGATTAAGCAGAGGAGGAAGGGGCGGAGAAGAGAAATTTCCACTCCTCCATGGGGAGGAGAGTAGCAAAGTTAGGTTCGCTGATTTGCTGCAGCTGCTGGTTCAGTGCCAGAAATTAAGAGGAATCAGAGTTTCCAGTACAAGGCATTCTTGAGAAGGACCAGATGAAGTACTTATCTGCCATAAAGAGAATAAGGGTTACACTGTACATGAGTGTCACTTCACCCTCTCATTGAAGTGCTTGCTCCAGCTGGTGTGTGTTTATAGAGGGATTTTTATTAATACTGTTATTATAGACTGCAAACACATTACAGGGTAAGTGAGTTTAAGATAATTGATTTAATGGATTAAATAAAATTAAATCACAATCACGTAGTATGTTGAGGAACAAACATCAGCTTATTATTTTGGGGTCCCAGTATAATTCTACTATGGTATATAAAAAAAACTGTTACACCAAAGTCAAGCTTCTACATAATCTTAGCTCAGTCTTACTTCTCTACTTTGCAGAGATTTTGTGGGGCATAGTTCGTTTTTCATAAATTGATCATAAGATTAAGGGCAGGATCCAACAATATTATAACAGTAGCTAGTAAGAATACACTGCATTTATATACTAATTTTTACATTGTCAGAGCCAAATTGCTTTTTAAGCTTAGCAAACTGAAATAAAGGGTCACATTCCCTGCTGGTATAAACTCGGGCTGCTATAAGTGGAGTTACACAAGACCTTTTCCAGCTGGAGCTAATCAAAATACAGGAATTTGGCTAGGATAAAAAGCTAACACCCTAGTCTTGCAAACAGTGTTGCAAGTGCTTTAATAATCAGAGTGGCCAGACTCAATTTTATGTCTCTGCTGAACAACACATTTCCTAACAGCATGTTGTATGTATCCTTGGAAGTGATGGGAACCACCCACTGAATGACATATACTTCCTATCACACTTGGAACCAAACCTGGCCTACACTAAAAAGCTACATTGATCAGGAGTGTGAAAAATCCACACCCCTGAACGCGATATAGGTTGAACCCCTGTAAATCAGGGGCTCTCTGGTCCAGTAACATCCATAGCAGGGACCACGGATAGTGTAGGACCAGACAGCCATGGCTGGTCAGATTCACAGGCTGGGCTGGTGGTGGAGATCACAGCCCTTGGGTAGCGGGACAGGTGGTGGGGGGCACAGCCCTGGCTGGGGTTGGTGGCAAGGGGCACAGCATCATCTGGGAGCGCAGCGGGGCTGGAGGCCAGGAACACAGCCCTGGCCCATGGGGGCTGGCAGCACAGCCCCGGCTGAGGCCAGCATAGTGGGGAGCATAGTCTTGCCTGGGCTGGAGGCAGTGGACTGGCATCTGGGAGCGCAGCCCAGACTGGAGCCTGGGAATGCAGCCCGGGCCGGCAGTGAGAGTGCAGCCCCAGCTGGCGTCAGCACACTGGGGAATGTACCCCGGCTCCAGTTGGGAAATACAGCCCTGGCAGGGCTGGGAGCAGTGGGCCTGCGGAGGGGAGCCAGGCCAACAGCTGGGAGGGAAACCTTGACCTCCTTTGGTCCAGCAAACTCTGTCATTCAGAACCCCTTAGGTCCCGAGGGTGCTGGACCAGGGAGGTCCCATCTGTAGTTAAACTGGTCTAACCCTGGTATAGACAGTGTGAGGTTGCTGGTACAGTTTTTCTGTTGGACCTAGCTACTGCCTCTCAAGGAGGTGGATTAATTACACTGATAGGAGAACCCTTTCTGTCCAGATATGCAGAGTCTACACTGAAGTACTACAATAGTGCATGGCAGCATTTCATGTGTAGAGAAGCCCCTAGCTTGCACTAGAAATAGTTTGCCAATATAACTATACTACTAGAGCTATATTTGCAACCCCCCCTAGCTCATACCAGTAAGAGAGTACCTTGTTATTTTATGTTTTTATTTATTGATTAATAAGAGAGTAATGTTATCTTTGATTTTAAAATAGGTCCATTTTAAATTGATTTTCTAATAAGGAGAAGCCAGTGTAATGCAGGGAAAATCAGATATGGAAATGTGAGAATTAATCAGTTCAGTGAGAGAGAAAATAATTGTCAGAGACCTTGTTTGCACAATAGTTGTATCACTTCATCTTGGCTACATCTACACTGCAGGCTTCTTGCACAAGAACTGTTTTGAGCAAGAGTTCTTGTGCAAAAAGTCTTCCACAAGAGCACGTCCACACTGCCATGTGCTTTTGCACAAAAATGTCCATGGCAGTGTGGATGCTCTCTTGCATAAGAAAGCTCTGATGGCCATTTTAGCCATAGGGCTTTCTTGTGCAAGAAATTCATGTTACCTGTCTACACTGCCTTCTTGTGGAAGAGCTCTTGCGCAAGAGGGCTTATTCCTCATGGGGAGAGGAATAACTCTTCCAGAAGAAGACCTGTTTTCCAATGCTGTACTGTAAATTTACTTGCGCAACAATGCGCGTGCAGTGTAGACTCTCTGAAAGTTTTTACACAAGAACAGCCATTCTTGCGCAAAAAGCCTGCAGTGTAGATTTAGCCCTTGTGTATAAGCCAAGTCTACACTGGGAATACTTTGCCAGCATAGTTATACCAAAAAAACCTCTGTGCTTTTGAGAGTATAGCTGATTCCAGTATCAATGAATAACATAAGCTATATTGGTAAAAGTGATTACAGGCAACCCCTGCATTTATGACCTAATTAGGTCCTGGAGAACCGTTGTAAGTCAAGCCGTCGTAAGTCGAACCCTTAGTACCCATAGGCGCAATATTAGAAAGGGCGGCTCCATTCCTACAAATCCATTTAATACCCTAAAAATATCAAAATTGACTATGGAAATGGAGGGAAACTAAATGAAAGAGTTCAAATAATGCACAAAAATAACTAAAAAGTGAAGACCGATGTGGCGGAGACACATGCAGGTCAAGCAGTAGCTGCAGACTGGTGAGTCTGACTGACCTTGTGCGTTTCCTGTTTTGGGATGACATGCTCACTGCGTACATAAATAGGTTTTTTTTTTAGGCGCTATCTTGCATGAAAAAAATGGTTGTAAATGAGGGGGGTTGTAAGTCAGGCGGTTGTAAATTGGGGATCGCCTGTAGTATAATTGCTTCTACACTAGAGGCTGGCTCAGCCATGTCTGTCAGGGCATACCTCTTCACTCCCCTAAACAACAGCAGAATTTTATAGTAGTATACCTGGCCCTAAAAAATGTACAGTCATGCTTGTGATTCAGTATATATTTGCTTATATCTTTATAGTGTATTTTCATATAGGAAGGGGGAATAAGCTATTTCAATGTAAGGCCCTGTCTTCACTACGTAGAAGATCAATGCTGCTGAGTTTGATCTTCCAGAGTTTGATTTAGTGAGTCTACTAAATCAAATGAAACTCAGTGGGTGCCTCTGTTGGCACCAGTACTCCTGGAAAGCCACCTGAATCGTTTGCTCCCCCCAACCTCCTGCTGTGGAGACTATGCAGAAACTTGGATAAAGGTATGTTGACTCCAGCTATGTAATTAATGTAGTTGGAGATGTGTATCTTCATTTGCCCTTTCTGTGTAGTGAAGACATGGCCTAAGGCACCTTTATATGGTATGTTTGTGTTCAAACTTGGGGTTGTACCTGAATAATTGTGTTAGTTAAAAAAAATCAATCTTCTAATTGGTACAAAATCTGTGCATAAGACAGCCCTTAGTTTAGAATTATGGTTCATGAAAGGTCAGATCTCTTAAAAGTGAAATGTTGCTTTTGCCCTTTACTGCTTCTTTCTGATGTATACCAGCAGTCTCAAGCTGTGTCTACACTGGCGTGCTCTTGCGCAAAAACATGCCGCCTGTCTATACTAGCCGCGTGTTCTTGCGCAAGTAAACTGACGTTGTACTGTAGAAAATGAGGGCTTCTTGTGCGAGAACTCTGACGCTCCCTCTCAGGAAGAAGCCCTCTTGTACAAGAGCTCTTCCAGAAGAGGCCAGCGTAGACTGGCAACATGAATTTCTTGCGCAAGAAGCCCCTATGGTTAAAAAGGCCATCAGAGCTTTCTTATGCAAGAGAGCGTCTACACTGCCATGGATGCTTTTGTGCAAAAAGCACATGCCAGTGTAGACGCACTCTTGTGGAAGACTTTTTGCATAAGAACTCTTCGCAAAAGAGTTCTTACGCAAGAAGCTGCCAGTGTAGTCGTAGCCACCTGTGTTTGGAGATGAGGGAGGAGATTGTTGTTTATGGTTTTACTTTTAGGTTTTAGGCCCTGTTTAGGGAAATGTGCACTATGCTCTGCTTTCTTTCTCTTGGAGATTATAATAAATTGTTCTTTCTTTGTTGTTTTCCTTAATCCAAAATAAAATTCATGTGGGTTGAAAGTACATGCCTAGCTCATTCTGTTCTGGGTCCATTACATTTCTTCATAGATTTATAGATTTTTTTTCAGATCAAAAGGAATCTGCCTTTTGCCTAATACAGTTCAGAGACATTCACCCAGTCATGTCTCCATTGGGCCTACCAACTTGTACTCGATTTAGAACATATCTATTAGAAAGGTACCCGGGCTTGATAAAAAAATTCCAGCAACTGGACAGGAAAACTGAATACAGTTTTGCAAGCATTTTTCAGAAAATGCATATTCCTGAGGAGAATTTATCTTTTGAGGAGGGTCAGCTCAAGGCCTATGCATCAACGGAGTCCAACTTAAAGCATATTTAGAACATGTCAGCACTTTATAGGCTTTGTGTTGCTCCTTCATGTAGGACAGAATGAATTTCACCCATAGTGTCAAAATGTACATGTGCCTCACACTAGCAGGAACATCTGAGAGTTTTTTTATATGGCATATGCACATCTGTGGGCTTCCCCATCCCATGCAAATCCACAGTATGATGGCAGTGAATCTACTTCCAGGTGGTATTAATGGATTTTCTAACTCATTAACTAGGATTCTAAGACTATTCAAGCTCTGATTTTTGAAGCCTGGTAAACTCTTTAAACTAGCATTAGTAGCAAATGAGATGTGTACCTAATTCATGTAGATACTTTTAAAAATCCCTTTCAGCAGTATTTTTCTGATATCTACTCCTGATTCATGAGGGAGTTGGATTTTTGTGTTTTGTGTGTGGGTGCTGAGTGGTGTTGGTGACATGTGTTATACAGGAGCTCAGACCGAATGATAGTGATCCCTTCTGGCCTTAAATTCTATATGCATCTTCCTAAGCCTTGTTTCCGCTTACCAAGAGATCGACGCTGCAGACATTGATCTCCCAGAGATCAATCCTGCTAAATGAACTGCTGATTGTGCTCCCCTTGACTCCAGCAGTGGGGACACCATGGAAATTTGAGCTAAGGTATGTCATCTGCAGCTATGCTATTCACATAGCTGGAGTGGCATACCTTAGTTCAATTTTGCCCCATACTGTGGACTTGACCTTACTCGCCTGTGTTGAGATGCAACCAGGTAGTTTTCATCCTTTTTAGCCAGTCTCTGCTAGATCCTCGGCAAATCACTCAGCCTTTCATGATCAAGAGAAATGGAACTTGAATTATGAATGCAATCTACATACTAAACACACTAAAGCCCATGCGGTGAGGAGTCCTGTGGCACCTTATAGACTAACCGAATTGTTGGAGCATAAGCTTTCATGGGCAAAGACCCACTTCGTCAGATGCATGTAGTGGAAATTTCCAGAGGCAGGTATAAATATGTAGGCCAGAATCAGGCTGGAGATGATGAGGTGGATCCAATCAGGAAGGATGAGGCCCACTTTTAGTAGCTGATCTGGAAGTGTGAATTCCAAGAAAGGAGAAGCTGCTCTAAAACTATAGCCCATGTTTTCTCACTAACTTACCTAACTAGAGCTGGGCAAATTTTTTAAACTGAAAACCATTTTTTAAAAAGAAAATAAAGATTTGGTAACACCAAAATATTTAGCAAATATGTGTTGATTTTGCACAGTTATTTCGAAACCCCTTAAAATAAATCCTGAAAAATTGAAACAAAATGTTTTCACATTTTTTGAGAAATTTTTTGATTTTTCCAATTATAAATGGCTTTTCATTTTGAAATTTCCTTTATTTTATTTATTTAAACATTAATACCCCAAATTAAAGGTAATCTTTTATTGGTCCCCAAACTTTTTCAAACTTTTTTTATCTCTTTAAAAAAAAAATATTTCTCAGCATTGTAAGTGAAATGAAATATCTTCTTGTTGCCACAGTTGTATTCTTTGCTGCTATACATTCCCAGATAGGCTGTCAGAAAAAGGGATCAATTTTCCCACTGTAACACAGGGGATCTGACAGCCATGCTGGGTTCCTAGGAAAGGTGCTCTCATCTCCCCCTCCCCGCAAAATGCTCCTGGAAAGGTCAAAGATGTTGGAAGAAGAGGTGGGGCCAGGGGTAGCCAGCCCTCAGCACCACCTGGAGCATGCCGCCCCAGCCTCCCCCACCCATTAGAGCTGCCCGGAGCATGCCACACAGTGCTCTGGCTAGGGTTGCCAGATGATTTCAAGAAAAATACCGGACAACTTGACATTACTTCACAATTTACATTACATCTTATTTAGAAAATACCGGACATTTATATTTTCTCATTTATATTGTCTCAATTTGTTTCCCGAACAGAAAGCTCAAATACTGGACTGTCCGGTTTAAAACCGGACACCTGGCAACCCTAGCTCTGGTGTTGATTTAAAGAGCTCAGGGCTCTGCGCACCTCCACTGCCACAGTATTAATAGTGACAGCCAGAAGCCTCAAGCCCTTTAGAGTTTCTGGCCCCAGAGCAGTTTCCCTCTTCCCTCTCCCCCATCAGTGAGCCTGCTGTAACTCCACTGCATTCAGATGGGAAAGCCAGACACATCTATTATCATATATTACAAAACCTCTGATACTATTTTACTATGGTTGAAATCCTGGACCTATTGAAGACAATGGCAAAACTCTGTTTTCTTCAATGGATCCAAGATTTCACGCTAGGTATATTTTACTACCTTCCTGGTTAAAAATGAAAAAACATTTAGACATAATCTCTTGTGTCATCATTATCCATTGACAGGGTTAACCTTTTCTGCTACTGAGAGCTGACACTAAAATTGTTTCCACCTACCTAAAAACTTTTCCTTACCCTTGACTGCCTTAGGATTCTTGTATACAGGCAAAAAGTTGATATATGTATATGAATTTGACCAAGTGATCCTAGTGATCAGGAAACATCAAATTATTCTGAGAAATCAAAAAAGAGTCAAAACAATTTGAAGATGAAAACAGGTTAAGAGCGTCACCTGTGTTCCCTCATCTCTTTCTTTTGACCCCTCTTAACTCTTATGCCAGACTTTGCTCCATCTGGCTAATGTGTTACTAAGCTAAGTGTACGTTACCTGTGTTGTCCTAAATGGGCACCTGTTCTCACACTGTTTCTGAATTAATGTAATAGCCGAAGCCTCTACGGGAAGAAATGGAATGTTTGCTGAATGCCAGTTCCTTCTAATTGTCTTGAAAACAACTGTCAGACAAACATATGTTTCCACTTAGATAACTGAGCTTAATACAACTGAAGCTGTTTTGTGTTGGTTTCTACTATTTTAATTAAGTGTTTTGTTTCTGACATCCTTGATGTGGCTTTAGGAAGCTGCACTCCCTCCCTCCCTCTATGGATCTTAATGTTGAACTAGATTTGTTTGTCACGACAGATCAAAGACTTTTCCATGTTGGTCTTGGAACATAGGTTTTAAGTGAAAAATCAGTAGAGATGATTTAAACCACTCGAGTTATTTGAGAAGTTTGTGTGTTAGGAAGGAAAAAACATTATTTTAATCGAACATTAATTCTTTGTTTGCTTCTTAAGGGTTCTTGCAGTGCTTGAAAGGGCTATTTTGTTCTATCCCTTTTTCCACTTTTTCTAGGTGAATCTGCGATGCTGGAGGATGAGTCAGCTTTGGAACGTTCACACTACACAGCTGCATGTGCAGAGAATGTACACATGGGTTCATATTTCACATGGTGAAGTGACAAAGGAATGGTGCTAAACATAATGTTGACTGTGTATTTTACCCATCATCCAGTAATAATAACACAACCTCATTAGGATTGGGATTTGCCCCTGTACATTAGTGAAACCAATGAGAATTTTTTATTGACTTCAGTGGGGCCAGGAACTAGCCTAAACCAGACAGGAACTGATGGTAGCAAGGCTGAGAGAACAGTTTCTATGCAGCTCACTCCACGCAGGCCCACGGTGGAGGGGGAGAGGAAAAGGGAGCAATTGCCCTGAGGTCTGCCAATTCAAAGGGGCCCAGGGTCTGGTGCCTGGAGTCCTCCTGAACCCTTCACATCGCCACTGGAGTGCCTCTGCATTGCTCCGGATGGCCATTAGGACTGCCTGGGGAGGTAGGGACATCACACGGCACACTTCAGGCAGAGCCAAGCAGGGAGTTCTGAGGGCTGGCTGCCCTTAGATCTGCCCCTTCTGGGAGTGTGGATTCCCCACCACCACCACCACCTTGCCCAGAGGCCTGGCTTGGCTGTTGGCTCCCCTGACTGTATTCATGCTGATGCTTCTAATGGTACCAGGTTTGATGTCTTGAAAAAAAAAATGGATGCCTGCCTATCTTTTCACACTGCCATATGTATGTTCTTCGCAGGCTCCCACCTGCACAGAGTAACTTGCATTTTATATATCAAGATATGAAAGATCAGCTTCATTTCATTCTGTAATAAATTTATTATTTGATAAGAACAAACCCACACTGCTAATTGTACTGCTGTACTAGAGATTGGCAAACAAGTTGCACAGGTACTTTATACCACGAAAGAAATGTTATAATGGTAATTATGTTTTGTGTTTGGACTGTCACATTTTCAAAACTTAGACCCACAAAAATGAGTGTTGATAAAACCTGTATTTGCACACTGAAAGCTGGGTGATTAAGCAAGCAAATGGTGTGTGGTTTTGGTTGTTTTTGCAAGCACAGGTGCCCTTTCCTTTATGATGGATAAATTAGCCCTCTTAGCCGGCATAACTTGATATTGAACCAGCTAGACCCAATAGTCTCTAAGACCTATGCTGATTTGTACCGGCTCAAGAGCTAATTCTCAGAATGAACACAAATTCTATAAAACCACCATTAAGGACCAATGAGATTTTGAAAATGTCTTGCCCAAGTTAAACAGGAAGTCAGTGGAATCATCTGGAGCCTGGAATAGATCTCAAAGGGATGCAAATGGGGAAACAGTTAACCAGTTACCCAGTAAGCATTACCCTTATTGGGTGATGCTTACCGGGTGCAAATTAACCAGAACCTGGGAGGAGCTCCTTGGCCGCAGCTCACCATAGGTGGAAGGCTGCTCCAGTCCTATGGGGGTCAGGAGCTGGATGCCCCACATGAGGGGGCTGGGAGCAGGAGCTGACCACTCCACATGTGGAAATGAGGGGGCCAGGAGCAGAAGCCCCACACATGGGGGTGGGAGTGGGCTCCCTAAGGTTTAACAGATTAACCATGATTTTACATCCCTACTCAAATATCCAGTTCCTCCATCTTTCTCTACGGGACGACACAGAAATTTAAATATTAAAAGAGAGTGATTTTTCTTTTTCATTTGTTCAACATATATGTTTGTCCATGGTTCACTATCAGGAAAAGTCTAAATTTTAGCTTACAGTGACTTGGGCAGAATTAATCTCAATCAAGAATGGGCATAATTTGCAAGGGGAGCTATAGCCACTGAATATGGTAGCGGGTGCACTAGTAAGGGACTCAGGGGACCTGGTTTCAATTCTTAGCTCTACCATAGGCCTTCTGGGTGACCTTAGGTAAGTCATGGCTTACCCTATGCCTCAGTTTCCCCATTATGAATGGAAATAACAGACCTTCTTTATAAAGCACTTTGAGATCTACACGTGAAATATGCTATATAAGAACTGGGCATTATTATTGTATAGGTGTCTTACTTTAAGGACTGAAACCACATTTTATTCTATACCATAATTACAGTTCCAGATTTCAGTTTAACAGGAATTGTAACCCTTTATTTTGTACTATTGCTAAGTGTTCATTATTAACAAGATAAAATTGAAAACAAACCTCTCCATTGGATGTGTGCATGACCCCATGATAAACATACTATAGTGCCAAAGCTGGGATGGATGAAAGAACTTATTTACAGCAGGATGTCCCACATGTCATCCTAAAAGTAAAATGCAGAATGTGGGACACACAACCAAGGTAAGTCAAATTTTAAGCTAATAAATTTGGCAAATACCATTTTAAACAATGACAGTTAAAAAGGGAAGATCTAAATGCCCGAAATTAAAAAACAAACAAACCAAAAACCCTGTTCCTATTAAATACATGGGAGAGTACAATGGCACTTGTGTAATACTGCAAATGTCAAATTCAGAGAGATTTACAGAGAATATACTTCCCTTACCAGGGAAAGCAAATCTAATTTATGCACCCAGTTTACCACGAGAAGCGGAAAAACATGATTCTTTTTTATTCTAAGTATCTTTTTGGTCTTGTTCTACTCTCTTCTTTTTATATTTTCCTGCCACTGCCTTCATGTACATGGCACCTTTCCCAAAAAGCACACCACATGCAAGAGGGCAGAATACTAGCTCTGTATAATTTGAATAAATGAGCCATGCATGTATTGCCACTTTAAGTTCAGGTTATGCAAAATTCCAGGATAAATGAGGCTGAGCATAAAAGCTCCTTAGTGTGTAATTATAAATACTAAAACTTCAGTGTATTTTTTCTCCTAAACAAGAACCATTTTTATTTGCACACTCTGTCGACTTTTGACCTGCAATAAAAAGTAACACAAGTTGGTAAGTGACTGAGTCAGAACAGGACCTTCTGTTTGCATCATTCCTCCTGCCTTCTGGAGTTTCATGTCTTCAGCACTTTACTCAAACTTACAGTCATCTGTTAAGCAGATATAGTGCTCAGCATAAAGCGTTACCAAAAAACTGTTATCTTTAATCATGCAAAACTATTTAATTACAATCAAGCCTAACAACAGGAGGAGAGGCAATTGCCCCAGGGCCCAGAGATTCGAGGGGTCCCAGAGTTCCCAGCCATTACTGCAATAGTTCATAGAGTGAATTATAGGTACTTTGCATAGGCCAGATCCTAAGAGTCTTACTCCTGGCTTGATTGTGCTTTATAGGCCCAGCTATAACAAACAAGCTGCATACTTCTCTCAGAGCACCCGGTTTCCAGATGTATGGCTACTGCTATACTCCCTTTGGGGATTCTGCTTATTGCCACCTCCACTAGTCAGTGCACAGAGGAATAGAGCAGTAGCCTTGGACAAACTCCAGCCTGCAGTTTTTAGACCTTACCTAGGTTAATACCCATTGACTTCAACCTGTTAGGAAACCAATGTGTTATAATTAGAGAAATGGGAGCTAAAGACTTTAGATTAGAACCTTCTGCTTGCTGGTTTGAAAACAGACTGCTGCTGCGGTTAATAATACTGAACAGCTTTGAAGCTCCACAGAAGTGTGAATTAATGTGGTGGTGACCAAACTGGTATCACCTGAGGTTTATTCAGTGATATGAACTGACATTCTCATTGCTGTGGCTACATGACAAATACCCTGCAGTGGGCACTAATAGGCAGTCTCACACAAGGCTGAGGACTTAATAGGCATTGACTCACATCCCCATGAAGTGTTTAGGTACCTAATTCCCATTCATTTCACCATATGAGGTTCTGTGCCCTGGAAAACTGACTACATTCTCACTGTGGCAGACTTCATTGGACACAGGGGCTATGTCTACACTCGCGGCTTCTTGTGCAAGTAACATGCGTGGAATATCGCTGAGCCCCATTTGCATACCTAATGAGCCACCATTTTTTTTCAGAAGAGGCTCTTGCGCAAGAAGGAGCATCTACACTGCCCCTTCTTGTGCAAGAAAAACCCTCTTGCGCAATGCCGTTACACCTACTACTTTTCAGGAAGAACAGCATTGTGCAAGAGGGTTTTTCTTGCACAAGAAGGGGCAGTGTAGATGCTCCTTCTTGCGCAAGAGCCTCTTCTGAAAAAAAATGGTGGCTCAATAGGTATGCAAATGAGGCGTGGCAATATTCCATGCTTAGCCTCATTTGCATATTACTTGCACAAGAAGCCGCGAGTGTAGACATAGCCAGGGTGGGGGGCTAGGCTCTGAGCCCTCCTGAAGGGGTGGGGTCTTGGGCAGAGCTAGAAGCAGCCAGCCCAGACCATGCCACACCTCCCCTCCCCAGTCCTCAGCATCACCCAGGGCTCCAGTGGTAATTTAAAGGGCAATTTAAAAGGTAATTTAAGGTAGCAGTGACCCAGAGTCCCGAGCTCTTTTAAATCACCAGGCCCTGAAGCAACTGGCCCCTTTGCTCCCCCCACCACCTCGATGGGTCTGCTCCTTCAAGTCAGTATCAAAGCCTATTAGCGGTGTAGTCAAGGGGAAACGTGGTGGGCTGCTACTCCAGATCTCCCAGGTCTGTCACTAAATAGCTAATTGCTGTCTCCAGCGCAATCCTTGTTGCACTTTTCTCCAGTGTTAAATCCACCCCCAGAAAAGAAGAAAATAGTTGTAGATTTCTCACCCGTTGGGATGAGCAAGGATGCCCACCAGAAGTTCTATCTCTTGGCAGCTGTGGGTCCCTTTTGTTAGAGAAAAGAAACTGCTCCCCCAGTAAAAAAGTTTGGCCAGGCCGCTTTTGCTGTAGTGGGCTGCAGTACTCCTTGGGAGAAACCGGCCGCACCCTTCCTGCATACCATTGCCTTTAGAAAAAGGAAAGGTGTGAAAAGGGGAAAATAGCCTCAGACTCTCCCACCCGTCACCTTGGCGTGAGAACTGCGGGGCTTACCTGGTCGCATGAAACCTGCACAGTTTCGGCCCAACCCCTGGGACACAGACCCCCCCCCACTTGGTGACCATTGGGCCATATGGTAATATGCAAGCGTGGGAAAGCAATGTGCAGATTTGGGGATAAATACCCATTGCACAGTTCGCTCTAGGAGGTCTTCGCAACACACGTACCACCGTGCGTGTGCCTTCTCGTATACTTCAAAGCACTGCCGGCCTGATCAACTGACCAGCCACCTCCCCCGACTCTCGGGCGTAACCAAGGCCTTCGCAACCGAACCGATATCTGTGAAATGTTCCGTGTGCTGTGTAAGTTGGTATGTATGATTTGATTTTTTCTTGTTGTATAAGCTTAGTGTTGTAGTTGTTTTGGGTAGTACATAGAGTTTGTAGTTATCACTGTTATTTAATTAGTGTAGCTGAATATTTTCAGATTAGAGACTATTCCCCTTGCCGTTCCCATCCTTATATATCTGACACGTTTAACTAGAAATCATAGAATCAATATAAGAAATACTATAAATTCATTATTAACACGATCTATTAAAAATCTTAGAATAAATACTATAAATTCATCACTGTCATAAATAAATATCCTTTATTTGCTAATACTGTCCACCTGGTTCTGTACCTTCCCCCCTTGGGTATGCATCATCGGACCTGTGATTCTTGCGACACCTTTCACAAACATGTGCTCATATGGCCTTACGGTGGTAGTCTTGGACCTGGTCTTGCCAGTTACGGATGATACGTGTGAGGGAGGAGTATGAAGGGTCATATGCCCCCTAAGTGCTGGAGGCAGGAGCAGCCAGCCACCTGCCATCAGGGGGCTGGTGCCCACAGCTGGGGTCTGTACTCTCTCCTCCTCCCCAACTTACTGGCAGCAGACGTTAAAGTGCAGGAAGTCAGCCCCATCGTGCTGCTCTGGAGAAGAGAGCAGGACTACCCCATGTGCACTCACCAGTGGGAAGCAGTGATGCAGCAGCCAGGGGAGCAAAGCACTGGGACCACCTTGCTCTGCTTCCCCTGCTAAATGTGGGTCGGCAGTGGATGCTAGCTGCCAGCTCTGGCCGAGCTAGTCCCTTGACCCACCTTGGTTGAGGGAAGAGGCAAGGTGGGGGCAGAGCAAGGGTGGGGAGGGGAGTTGTTCACTGTGCTCCTCTTTAGGTGCAACCTCAGTGCTGCTCTATGCTGCATCGCTCCAATAGCTGCCAATAAGCAAATTCATCAGCCAGGGATCGCTGGGGCACAGCAGAACTCTGGCTGCACCTCTTTTCCCTGGCCAAACAGCCTCAGAGGGGCTGAGATGGAGTGCCATAAAACTAGCTCTGTAACACCTGGAGATTCTCTTATGCTCAACACCAAACCAGGTAAGTCAGCTTTTCCCCTGCTTTACACTGACAGGGAGGAATAAACGAAGCAAACTATGTACTATTCCCTTGAGTGTGAAATCTGACTCCTAGGTATAGGTATTCCACAGTGGGGAAAAAAATCAGAAATTTAGGAAAATTTGGACTAATTGAATTGTTGATGTAACTCCACTGACAGCAGTGGAGATGGAGGAGCCATGAACTTGGTCCTCCATTTTCAGATCCGGTGACTAAACTTACTAGGATTTGGCTATATTTGTTGTAACAAGGGTGCATGTTCTATGAGGAGTTTTGTCCTCTGTTTTATATTTTACTGTCCTGGATATTAGTAACTGAGTACCTTTACTAAATGCTGCTGCTTTTCAACTTATTGTCTATTAATTTTACTTCTATGATTAATACAGAATGCATAATAAATCATACACTATTTGGTCTAGTGTGTACACTCATCTTATGCTCTGCATTTTAATTTCAGAGTGAACAGTAGAGCAAAATCTCCTTTTGAAATTCAAAAGAAAACAAATGGGTCTCATGGAGTGGAGGATCTATTCATTGCCAATTCACTTATGTTTGCAGGAAGAAGAGTTTATAGACAATGTGCTCTATCTTATTCTTTAATAAGCAAGCTTTGTGCTTGCAAATAAATCTCTCAGTGGAAGTTCAATAGAGTCTTTGCTTTTGAGAGACTGAACAAAAGTATAATTAAGTTTATTAAGCAAATAGCAAATGTTGAATGTAAAGTTTGGATGTTACTGTCTCTTCCAAAAAAACAAAACTTGAATTGAAATGTTTAAAAAAACAATGTGCACTCCTGGGATTATCAAAGACATATTGCACCAACAGGAAATAAGATGAGATATATATGACCTTTAAACACAGGAGCTAGTTCTTTGTTGACTTCAAAGATTTCTGAAAGCAGGGGTGCATTTATGTTGTTTCAACTGTCTTTCTTAATTCTGAATTGTCTTTCTCTTCTGAATCCTGACATTGAGTCAGATTGCTTTTCAGACAATGCAGTACCATATTCTTACCTGGCCCCCAAAAAATTTGGACAGTATTATGAAGGTTTTTTAAATAAAGTCACTGCTGTGTTGCACAAAACAATTTCCTCTAAATATCCAACTGCATCAGAAGTAGAACTTCCTCCTTCCAAGGTTAGGTGCACACACTGATATAATTTAGAAGAAGGTATTTTGACAAATGTTATTGGCTGCTATCTGTTTTAAAATATTTCCGTTCTGCATGCTGGGCAGGTGTTGAAAAATCTCTCTCTCTCTTTTTCACACACACACACTCACACTCTCTCTTTCAGTTCAAACTTGAGTTGTTTTCTTTGGTCAGGCTGGATTCGATATCAATAGCTTATCTAGTTTAGTATTGTTCAGCTGATGCGTAATTGCATATATTACATACAAATGTAGAAGAAAATAAAATGATAGTTAATTTGATACTACGTCCATTAAAAAAATCAGAACACATTATTCACATGCCACTGTTAAAAATTAACAAGTAATACCACCGAACTTTTAACTCACTGGTCAGACACCACAAAGGCTTTAAGATTGGAATCTTTTCTTAATGATCTTCTGGAATATGTGTATGTGAAAAATTGTTCTTTGAAGCATGCTACCTTTTATTGTTACTGATTTTAATGACTTACTACAGGCATTAAGCACTGTCCTATCTGGGCACACTGTATGCAGCTAAAGGTATTCTGTAAAACGGGATTTGCAAACATTTGATTGAATTAAAAAAAATACCAAAAAAACCCAACCCAAAACTCCAAGTCTGTAACCCCTTTTTATTTGCAAATATTTCTCATTAAATAGGTTTTTATGCCCATAGATATTTGGGGGAGGGGGGGGTCAGTGTTCTTGCATGAATACCTACTACTGCATGCTGCCAAGCATAGTCTGCATTCCTTATGTTCTATGCACGATTTTGCACTTTCAGGTTCCAGTCATCCAGTCCGGGATGCCACATGTCATGGAGGACAAATCACACACCACAATGAATAGTTGGAAGAAAAAGCTTGTGAATAAACAATAGGCTGAATCTTTTCAAGAAACACTTAATGGAGGGCTAGATTGGGCATCAGCACAAGGTTCTGGAGAGGGGGAGTGAGAACCACTCTAAGGCTACGTCTAGACTACAAGCCTCTTTCGAAAGAGGCTTTTTCCTCTTTTGAAAGAGAAGGTCTAAACTACAATCAGATTTTTCAAAAAAGCGAGCCGCTTTTTCGAAAGAGTCTAGACACTCTCTTTCGAAAAAGCACAGTTTGCATTCAATAGCGCCTTTTTTCGAAAGAGTACTTTCGAAAAAAGGCATTATTCCTCATAAAATGAGGTTTACCACGATCGAAAAAACTGCTGCGTTCTTTCGATTTACTTTCGCAGGAACAAGGCTGCAGTCTAGACGCAGGTGAAGTTTTTTCAAAAAATCGCTAGTTTTTTCAAAAAACCCTGTAGTCTAGACACAACATAAGAGCCCACGGTAGCCTGTACAGACCGTGGAGTCAGTAGTGCAGGAGTAAGCAGACACTGTGTCCTTGGAGGAGATGGGCCAGTGGGAGATTTTTTTGGCGGGGGGGGGAGGGGAGGAGGTAACCGTATATCAGTGGTCCCCAACGCGGTGCCCGCGGGCGCCATGGCGCCCGCCGGGGCATTTGTATGCGCCCGCCGACAACCTGGGCTGGCCCCGCCCCCCGGCGCGCGGCGCACTGGAGGCGCCGGCCCCAGGCGCGCGACACTCACTGGCGCCTGGTGCGCGGCGCTCGGGCGGCCCCAGCCCCGGGGCACATGCGGGCGCGCGGCGCCGGTGCCAGCCCCAGGCGCGCAGCACGGGCGGCGGCGCAAGCCACGGGCCCACGGCACAAGGGGCTTGGGCGGCCCCGGCCCTGGCGTGCCCCAGGACGCGTGGCCCCGCCCCCGGGCGCCCGGCGCGTGAGTGGCCCCGCCCCCGGGCGCCCAGCGCGTGAGTGGCCCCGCCCCCGGGCGCCCGGGAGCCCATAAAGGTTGGGGACCACTGCCGTATATCATCATATTTAGCACTTCATACCATAGTGATTCATGTTTTCAAAGGGTTCTACCTTAGTCAGTATTGCTAGCCCCAACAAAATACATTTTCTATTCTTTTTATTTGCCTTTTTGTGATAGGGCCTCAAGGCTTCACTTAGGTCATGTTTTTAAGTTTTTCTCTGCAACCCTAACCTCTGGAAACTTCAAGTCTTTTAAACAATGAAAGTTTAATTGCAGGTTTCTGGCCTCTGGGGCGGGGGAGGGAGAAGCAGGAGGGGGCGGGGAGAGGAGAAGGAGGAGATAACATCCTCCCAACCCCACCCAGAACATTTTACAAGACTGCAAGGTGCTAAGTATCTCACCTACAAGAGACTTGTCAGGCTTGGATTTTAAGCCTGACTACACCTGTGTAATACTGTAGATCAGCATTATTATCGTCCTCACTTTACAAGATGAGAAAACTGAGTCACACAGTTAAGACTGGAATTCAGGCATTTCTGGCTCACAGTCCTACCCTCAGACTTGTAGATTTCTCTTGCTCTTGCCCTATAATTTTGTATAGGAATAATATTAGACAGTAGCACAAACAAAAACCCTTAGTAGAGACTGAAACTGGAGCTGGATATAAATTGTGTGGGTAGTCTTTATTCCTCTGCTGTGCTGAAACAATGTCTTGTGTCTTGTGTCATCCAAAGTCTAGACAGAGTGGAAAGCAGGACACTTGTTGACCCCTGCCTAGCTTCCCCAAAATCTGCTGAGCTTCCACTTCATTGGGTTTCTCACACCCAGCACTTTGAGGGGATTATGCCTCTGATATAGCAGCTGTCACCGTAGTATAAAATTCTAATTTGGACAGGGACAGGACAGGTCCGAGGATGGTAGGATGCCCCTATGTTCACCATACAAATAATTTCAGCAGGAGTAATCAAAGTGTAGGTAGAATGTGGGTCAGAATGGGAACAGATTATTGCTACTTTTGCCATATTAAGGACCAGTCCTGCTCCCTCTGAAATGAGTGTAGTGTGCTGCATGCCCAACTTCACTCAGAGATCAAAGAGGCTCTGGATTTAGTTCAAAATGGTCTGCCCTGCTCTCCCCCACCCCCAAAAGTAATAATTAAATCTTTTTTTCCAGCTGTGGTTGTGCCCAAATTTGCTGATCTCATGTAATTCCTAATTCCATGAGCTGGCTTTTTTGGGCTATTTTTGTCATAACATGCCTGAAACAGAATAGTCTGTCTTTAGGAGCCGTTAGGAGGGGAATGTTGGGACATTTTGCACAACACAACAACACAGAGGAAGCTGGGTTTTGTCTCCTCGAAAATAAATGCTTACAAAGACTGCAAAGCAATAGGAGGGGAAACTGCCTTCTCTTTGTTCCAAACAATTTTGCCAAGAGCATAAAAGTAAAAGCACCTTGGGGAATAAGAGATGAACTTGTTAATAAGAGATAAGTGTTTGGCTTTGCATTTCAGAGGAAAAGGGAAGATTCCTGGTTTCCTTTTATTTCTTTAGCTAAATTATTGCCTCCTAAGACATGCCTTATAGTCAACTTTATGAAGGCAACTCATCTGATGAGGTTGGTTTTACCCATGAAAGCTCATGATTTTGTATATTTTTGCTAGTCTCTATGGTGCCACAGGACAACTCATTTTTAAAGTTGCAGACTAAGGCTATGTCTAGACTACATTCCTCTGTTGAAAGAGGAATGTAAATGAAGCAAATTGAAAGTGCAAATGAAGCTCGGATTTAAATATCCTGTGCTTCATTTGCATATTTGCAGCGGAGCACTTTTTCGAAAAGAGTTTTTTGAAAGTGAAAGCGCAGTCTAGATAGGGTTCTTTTTGGGGAAAAAAGCCCCTTTTTCGAAAGAACCCGTTCTCCTGAAAAAATGACGAATACGGGTTCTTTCGAAAAAGGGGTGGGGTTTTTTTTTCAAAAGAACCTCGTCTAAATTGCGCTTTCACTTTAGAAAAACCCTTTTTCAAAAAAGTGCTCAGGTGTGAATATGCAAGCGAAGCGCAGGATATTTAAATCCGTGCTTCCTTTGCACTTTTGACTTGCTTCATTACATTCCTCTTTCGACCGAGGAATGTTGTTTAGAGGTGCCCTTTAGCACGTCTACCCCTCTGAAGCTTTATAGAATCACACATTTGTTAGCAGGAATAACTTTAATGCTGGCTGATATGTTCCTTTTTAAGCAATGTTGTTTTTGGTGGAACATGGTTTTTAAATAATTCTTTTGGCACAGCTGGATCTGGCTGGTCTCTTTCTTCATATCTATCTATCTAATCTCCATGATTTGCCCTTTTTATAGTCTGGGTGTGCTATTGTTCTGTAGGGGAGAATGCTTCTTGTGGCTTATTCAACTGAATGGGATATTAACTATTGCCTTCAATGAAAAAACAGTTTTTGCCAGGATAAGTGCATTTGTACTAGAGGCTATATTGATATAAATATTGTGTAAAGTAGGTCTGATTCCATCAAAGTCAATGGTTATTCATACTTTTATTAAAAATACAATAGGAGTCTGAGGATTGACTACATAAGGTCAGTTTGGAATGTTTTCTCTAACTCCTGGTCTACTCTAGAGGATAAATTCAATTAAGATACACAACTTCAGCCACATTAATTGCATAGCTTAAGTTGAATTTTGGCGCCGTCCACATTGCAGGAAGTCGAAGGAAGCACCCCCTCAGTTCTAATTCATGGGTCTTCACTAGACCTGCTAATTCAAACCCTGGAAGATCGACTACAGCTGCTTCAATCTGGAGTGTAAGCATGGCCTAAGGTAGGCTGACAGACTGTCAGATTCCTGAATAAGGCTAGAGTAAAAAACTGGGCTTGAGTATCCATATACTGCCAAAGAATGTGAGCAGCCAAGGGTCCCAGGGGGCATAGAGATAATAATTGTTCTTTGCTCAGCTCCTGCAAAAATCCCAGGGTCTGCAGGATGGATTTGTAATCTGTTTTGTATGGGAGTAAACCCTACCCCCGATGGGACTGTTTTGGGGAGAGCTTATAATGGGGAAAATATGGTATTTTCCCTCTCTACAGCCCCTTTTCTGGTGAAAGAGATGGCGTTGGGTTGGTAACAGAGGAGCATTTAGATGTGAACAGTTTATCGCCTGCATGGTGCAAGAATGGAATAAACTGGAGCAGGCAAAGGAGGAAACTTTGGCTTTCCTTTGCTACTTTCACAATAGAGAGCTAGAACAGATTTAATGGTCACTGAAACAGAACTGACAGCCTGTTGTGTGGATGGGAAGTTACAAAATGCAAAACAACTTACATTCAATATTTTTGCACTATATTTTATACTTGAATATGTGCCAAGTTTCCACAGAAGCAGTTCTAGTGAAAACAGGCCAATGTTTAACAGTTTACACGAGAAAATTCACCTATTTTCTGAGTGAAAGAGGCTTTTATATCCACAATTTGAGCAAATTCTCCCCCTTTCTAAAATTGCATTTGCTAACATTGCAGATCACACACCCTGTTGGTGCTAGAAGAGTACGTGAAAAAGAAATGGCAAAAATATTGTGTTAATTCCCCTGGGGGGAAAAAGTCACTCTTTGGCACTGCTTTAATTCTCTCATATTTATAACTGCAGGCTTCAATGATTGTTCCACGGCATGTTAAAACTCATAAATCAAAGGCCATGATAGCTTCTGAAACTCATCAAAACTGTACTTCCCTGCCACTATTAAAAACAGTCTATTAGTGTTTTCACTAATTCATTTTTTTAAACACACCTTCATGAATGTTTGGAGCCTGGCTCATTTTCGAATGCTTGGGATTTGCAGTACTGGAGAGGAGGTACACAGAACATTTTCTGTTTCCTGACTGAGGGCCTGATCCAAAGCTCCATTGAAATCAATAGGAACCTTTCATTGACTTCAATGGGACTGCAGTCAGGCAGGGTCCCCTATTCAGAGAAGCACTTAAATTCCATTCGCGTCAGTGTAGACAGGATTTCACCTGATGTGTGTTTTCCTGAATCATGATTTAAATGCTGAAGTACCTAAAATCCTTGTAAATTGGGGGTGAAATCCTTGTAGATTGGGGGTGGACAATAATTTTTGGTGGGGGGGGCCACTCCAAGATTTGGAAAGTGGTCAAGGGCCACACTTTTCTGTGGAGGAGGTGTGGGGTCTAAGATGGAGGTTAGGTGCAGAAGGGAGCAGAAGGGGTAAGGGACTGAGGTGCAGGAGACAGAGTGAGGTCTGAGAGGGAGATTGGCGAAGGAGGGGGGTTGTGAGCTGGGAAAGGAGATGGGGATGCAGGAAGGGATTCTGGCCTAGGGGAGGAGTGTAGGATGGAGAGCAAGGTCTGGGAGGGAGTTGTGACCTGGGGCGGGGGGCAGAGGATTTGGAAAGTAACCTGGGGGAGGGAGTTGGGGTATAAGAGGGGCTGGGGTGCCAGAGGCAGGCTTTGGCTGGGAGGCACTTACCTAAGCATCTCCCGGCCAGCAGCCTGAGGTAGGTTGGGTTCCCTGCCTGCTGCAGCCCCAAAGCATTGAAAATGCACCCTTCTCCATCCACATGGCTCTCGACTCTGGGAGGCAGAGAGGCTTACACTGCTCCCATTCTCCAAGCCAGTCTTTCAGCTCCTATTGTCTGGTTGTTTCTGGCCAATAGGAGCTGAAGATTAAGCTGGTGATGGGGAGATCACGTGAAACTTCCGCTCCCTCCAGAGTAGAGAGTCACACGGAGTACAGGCAGTCCCCGGGTTACGTACAAGATAGGGACTGTAGGTTTGTTCTTAAGTTGAATCTGTATGTAAGTTGGAACTGGCGTCCAGATTCAGCCGCTGCTGAAACTGATCAGTTTCAACAGCGGCTGAATCTGGACGCCAGTTCTGACTTACATACAGATTCAACTTAAGAACCCCAGGCTCCGCGGCTTTGCTCTGCTTTGCTCCCCGTCCCCCTGGTCTGCAGACCAGGGGGACGGGGAGCAAAGCGGCGGAACACGCGGGCAGCGGACAGCCCAGACGCGTCTGGGCTGTCCGCTGCCCGCGTGTTCTGCCGCTTTGCTTCCTCTCCCTGGTCTGCTGGAGACCAGGGAGAGGGAGGGCCCCGTTTGTAACTGCGGATCCGACTTAAGTCGGATCCGCGTAACTCGGGGACTGCCTGTAGTTCTGCATTTAAAACAGCAGTTGCTGCATGCCTGAAGGTCCCGGGAGGGGCATCTGTGGGCCAGATCCAGCCTGCGAGAGGTATTTTGCCCACCCCTGTTGTAGATAGACTGTCAGAATTCACTTTCTCCAAATGTTTGTGCTACTAATCCAGTCACATGTGTTCTGACAAAGGATCACCAGAATGGTTAAAGGGAATTCATTGAAAAATTTTAGCAAATATTCACACAACTATTTTTTTTTCTTTTTCTCTTTTTGCAGTTCTTGTCTGCATCTAGTGTTAATATCAACAATCAGGAGCCATTTTAGCAATAGCCAGTCCCTGTACCATGTTTTATTCCTGCGGTATTTATTATTTTTCATTCTTCTCAACTTACATTTTTTTGGTATAAATAAGGTATCGTCCAATTAAAACCCATTATAAAAATTTCCAAAAATACATAGATTTAAAAATCTAACTGATATTTCAAGTGCTCTTTCCTAACAAGATAAATATTTCAGGGAATGATGTAGACATTGTCTGTGCTCCATTTGTTCTGGTTTGAAGTTGACAAAACATGACTAAATTGTTCTTTAAAACTCATTTCTTTTAATACCTAGGAAAAAAATAGTCCTGTCAATTCCATGCTGTTTTCAATATTTGACATTTCTTGTAGCTTTTAGCTTAAATTTTAATCTTCCTGTCTTGTCTGGTGCCTAATCTGCTAGACACGGCTTTTTATTGATCATATTGTTGCTTGCAAACTTAATTGTCTGGCTACATCTGTTATTTTATGTATAAATTGTTAATCCTCCATAACTAACTCATTAAGAGATTGATTCTATGAGGTGCAGAGTGACTTTAACTCATTGGGGTGTGATGTAGGGCGATCAGCTAACAAGTATGAAAAATTGGGATAGTGTTTTCAGCAGGTGGTAGGGTAGACTTCCGTATATAAGACAAAGTTCAAGATATCGGGATATCATCCTAATTTGAAGGGGGACACTGTGCTTTCCAGTCTGCACTCTGCACCATGCAGAATGGAGCCCTCGTAGAGGGTCCATTACTCTATATGAAATATTGTAAGTGGTCTTATTGGAGTTGAACCTAAAATCATAGGGTAGTCAGATTGATTAACCATCTTTTAATTGATCCATCATCCATGTGTGCAGTACTCAAGTGGTAACCTTGATTCAAGTGCATCCACCTAATGCTGTTACCAAGAGCAATAAGTTGATTATTTGAAAAGACCCTCTGCCATCCCCCACCAATACAAACAAAATCTGAGGTTCTAACCTAGTTTGGATTAAGTAGAATTGATTTTCTCTGGGCGAGATGAACAAACAGCAGGGCCACCCAAAAGCTGCACCTGCTAAAAAAGTTTTTCCCTGAGTAAGGAGTAGAATCAGCCTCCCTGTGCATACAGAAACATGTGTCCACTAAATGACCACCAACTTGAGAGCAAATTGTTTATCAGCCTGCCCAGGGTGTTGCTTGTATGTGGAACTGGTGTTTGGGAGTGATGTGTGTATGCTGCACTAGGCTTTGATTTATTGATGTTCACTCTCCAAGTGAGGGCTCTCCAGTGCCTTGAAGATGTAGCCGTACATTGTGGGCCAACCATGCTGACCCTGCAGGGACACTGAGAGGCATGTTCTTACAGCATTGCGCAAGGCCTTTAGTAGGGGTGGCCAACCTGCAGCTTGCAAGCCACATGCAGCTCTTTAAAGGACAAATTGTGGCTCCTGCACCTGTGGCTGTTCTGCGTTCCCCTGCTCTGACCTTTTTTCCTTGTCTGGTCTGGGCACCGCTTGTGGCAGAGAGATCTGATGCTGTGGCCAATGGAAGCCTGCTTGGGCCACACGTGGCTCTTAAATGGGCAGCGTGTTTTTTTTCCCCTCAGCTCTTTGCACTGTATCCACCACTATTTTGGCTCTTTGTCTGTAATGGGTAGGCCACCCCTGGCCTTTAGGAACTTCCCTGAGGACTGCTTAATGAAATTTCCTGTGGGCAGGTGCAAAGCCTGGGTAGACACAAGGGGCCATATACCCTAAAAACTGTGGGCCAAGGTGGAGCAAGGGCGGGGGCGGAGCAAAGGCTGGGCCTGGGGCAAGGAGGTTGTCCCAGCCCTTTCATGGTCTGGGGAGGGTGTCACATGGCCAGAGGGCCCTTCCGTGTTCCCCTTCACCAATCATGTCTGCCTGTGAAATCAGGGTTTGCATGTTTTCCCCCATGTCACACCAAACAGGGTGGCTGGTTCCTCCACAATCTGCTGACCTCAGGGGATGTGGTAGAGTCTAAGTCCCTGTACTACTTCTCAATATGCAATGATCACAAGGCAGAGTGACCCCGCAGTGGAGCCCTGATGTGAAAGGTTCCCTGCACATGTCTCCACCTGGAGGAACCCGTCAGCCTTGGACAGAGGAAGTCTCTAAAATGGATGTGGAGGAACCATAAATGTGCTGACCCCCTCAGTAAGTTAGGTGGGAGTTTTCCCATGGATTTGGTGTAGAAGTTCCTATCTGTCTCTCTTCCCACAGCACAGGCGCCTGTATCTTAGTGCAAACCTACATTCTCCCTCAGCTGCACAGCTTCATATTAAGTCCTGTACAGTGGCGTATGACTGTGGAGGGAAGAGAGATCTCTTTGCAAGCCCTGAAACTGCTGGGAATGGGATGAGGAGCCCCTTCCCGCTGGTCCCAGCACCAAGATGCCACAGGAACAGGGCTCCTCCTGGCTGTCCCCAGTAGGTAACCCCCCCCGCCCTCCTGCACCCCAAAGGCCTCACCCCTGGCCCTACCCCAAAGCCCACACCCCCACCCAGAGCTCTTGCACCCCAGATTTCTGTCCCAGTCCTGAGCCCCTCAAACTCAGCCCCACCCTAGAGCCTATACCCCTAGTCAGAGCCCTCACACTCCTGCGCTGCAACCCCTTGCCCAGCCCTGAGTCCCCTCCCAACTCATTGGCCCCGCTCCTGCCATGTGAATTTTGTTAAACGCACCAATAGGAAGGTGACGTCTCACACGTCCCCTCTGCACTGGTGTACATAAGAAAATTCATTCTGCTCAGGGATGGGAAAAATGAGAGGGAACACCAGTGCAGGCTAAGCTGTTGGCCAGGGGAATGATTTTACAGATGATTCCCTCCCTTGTTCCATGAGGTGGGAGGATCCCTAGTAAAGGAGGAGAGGACTATTTGAACCATTATTTTTTTGGAAGATCCTAAAACCTGGATTGACATGATTGGCATGAGTTAGATGTCTCCCTGCCTGGGGTGAACTGCTATCCACAATGGTCCTCACGACTGTTAGATTGTTGGCTAATATGCAGCAGGCTGACTAAATACTAATAATGGGCATCAGTCCTAAAAGTAATGACACTTTATTCTTCCCAGCCTGTGCTTATGTCATTCTATATACATGGCAGAGGAAGAATTGCTCTCTCTGACGTAATTCACATCTCATTATGTGGTGTTAACCTCAGAGTCTGAGATGAGCCACAATGTAGCATGACATGGAGATAAAGGATAGAACTGGGTAATAAATACGAATGGACACAGCAGAATGGTCGGAGTCTAGGATTGAACATACCTTGCTCATGGGAGCTGGAAGCCAGTGTTTGTCATGGGAATAAGTGGTGATTTGTGGGAATGCGCTTATGTTATTTCCAGCTAATGTAGATCACCCCAGGGAGTGTTGCACACCATAAACCTCTTTCATATGCTTAATGGGTTGATATAATATCTGTATAATTTATCTTTGATTAATAGAGTGCCACACTGCTTAGAAAGATATTCAACCCATTTGACGTCTGCAAAGGGAACTGATCAAACTTGCCAGATGGTGTCAGGTATAATATTCCTATCGTGTATATTATAGATCGTGGCATGGATCATCAGCTGGAGTACATCAGCACAGCTCCACTGAGTTACACTGATTTACACCAGCCCAGTGAAATGAGACAGTTCAAGGTTAAATATAGCCTCCCATGAAACAACCAAGTGACATTGCCAAGCACAGTGGAAGTTACAAGGAAAAGCATTTGAAGCTGGATTTTCCAAGGGGCCTTCAGTGTAGCCATTACTGGCTGTATTTCTTCCTTTTTCCTTCACTACTAAGAAAGACCCGTTTTCACTGGAGCCAGGACCTCAGTGAGCTTTTGATCAGGCTCCAGGAATACAAGGGAGCCTTTTCTTGTGTGTCTTGTACAAAAGTCATGATTGTCATTCCTGCCCTCAGAAGATAGAAATTCTCCCCTCTGTTTTCCCCACAGGAGATGGAAGGGGGCCAAATAGGCTTTTGGGGCCAGATCAATTTGCAGGGCAGGCTGGGTTTGGTGGAGAGGGACACTATCCTAGAAATGCATCAAGAGAAGAGAAAAGTAGGTAGCAGTCAGGTGAAGTAGGGAAGGGCAGCCAGGATGAACCTGGTGGGTGTGATGTTGTTGCTCTTGGCTATGATTACAGGACACTTAATGGAGAAAGGTACATCTTTCACATATCCCTAATTGTTTCCTCTGTAAGCACAGAGCTGTCCATTGGACAATTTTGGCTGGTCACCCCAGGCCAGCTGCTTTGGGGGACCATGCATATGAAGGAGCAACAGGGCCTGGGTGGTGTGGTTACTGAGCAATGCAAGTGATACCTAGCCCATAGCAACAGTTAAGACCAAGGAACCTCTACAGCATGGGCTGGGCGCAAGCTATCTTTTAGCTCAGAGGATAGAGGCGCCTATACTCAGCTCCAGAGGTCCCAGGTTCAAATCTGCCTGGTGATGGTTACAAGTGGGGCCTTGTCCGGGATCTCAACAGGTCTCTAAAGTATGGAACATGCTTCCTCACCTAGGGGAAGTATGTATGTAACCCACACACCTAGGCTATGTCTACACTCACGGCTTCTTGAGCAAGTAATATGCAAATGAGGCTAAGCATGGAATATCACCGAGCCTCATTTGCATACCTAATGAGCCACAATTTTTTTTCAGAAGAGGCTTTTGCACAAGAAGGAGCGTCTACACTGCCCCTTCTTGCGCAAGAAAAACCCTCTTGTGCAATGCCGTTACACCTATTACTTTTCAGGAAGAACGGCATTGCACAAGAGGGTTTTTCTTGCGCAAGAAGGGGCAGTGTAGATGCTCCTTCTTGCGCAAGAGCCTCTTCTGAAAAAAATGGTGGCTCATTAGGTATGCAAATGGGGCTCGGCGATATTCCATGCTTAGCATCATTTGCATATTACTTGCTCAAGAAGCCACGAGTGTAAACATAGCCCTAGTGTGATTACTGAGCAATGCAAGTGGTACCTAGACCACAGCAACAGTTAAGACCAAGAGACGTCTACAGCAGAGGCTGGGAGCCAATTGGCTTTTAGCTCAGAGGATAGAGGTTCCTATACTCTGCTTCAAAGGTCTGAGGTTCAAATCTGCCTGGTGGTGGTTGGTTACAGTACTGGCAAGAATGCTTATAAAAGGCCATTAAGCCCTTTAAATCTATCATAATGCATACCTGAACGTACATGAAAAGTCATGCAGGCGCAGCAAAGGCCACCCTTTGAGAAACAGGCCTTTAATTTGGAGGTGCTACCTGCACATTAGGACCTGATCCAAATATTTTGCAACAGATGATGGAACTAGAGCAAAAAAAGATGACAGTTTGCAGGCTTGCTGTCAGAATGGTGACTCATCATGTCTGTCAGTGCAATAAACATGGATGTATTTTAATAAAATACAGTATTTGCAAATATGAGACAATGTGAGGTCACGGAATGTAGCTCAGTGCAATACAGACAAATAGGTAAAAAGCAGTTTGTGTAAAATCACAGAGTGTTGCTAAAAATTGATCTCACCAAATCATAACTGCTACCCCACCAGATTATTAAGGCTGGACTTTTATCACAGCTGTGATGAATGTTAAGATTTTAATGATTACAAATATGAATCTGACATGGGGAAGAATTTTTATATTTTCTGAGTGTGCGGGTTGATGGGTAAGAGGATTAGACACTATTCAATTGACTACACTTGACAGAATTGAAAAGCTCTTTTTTGAGTTATACTGAGAACTATGAAGCAGGAACAAAAAAAAAAAATCAGAATTTCACCAGGCATTTTTTAAATTAATCTAATCGCATTTTCTACAAATAAAATGAGTAGTCCTGTGGCATCTTAGAAACTAACAATAATATATGGTACTATGAGCTTTCACTGATGAGACCCATTTCATCACGAGTTGGAGTTTCTGAGGAAGTGGGTCTTATCCACAAAAGCTCATGACACTATATTATTTTTGTTTGGCTCTAAGGTGCCACAGAATTGCTCCTTGTTTTTAAAGTTACGGACTAACACAGCTACCCCTCTGAAACTTTTATAAAAATAGTAATACATTTATACTTTAATATCTTTTGTAAAAGATATCAAACATGCTTCACAAACTTACGCAAGACCTTATAATATGTCAAGGAAGCTGGTACATATATTTAGAGGGGAAACTGAGGCACGCAGATTAAAAACTTCACCAAGGTTACGTACTAGTGTTAAAGTGAGAAATATGATTAAGATATTTGGATTACCACTGCTTTGCTTCTAACAAGTGGAAAACATTTCCTCCCTTCAAAAAACCACAAAAATATACAAACAAGACATTTAGACGTGTGTATTCAGGTATTTTATGCTATGTAATTTGATATAAAATTCTTGGCTGTATGTCTCTTTCCACACACGTGCATCCATACAGACATTCTGTCAGTAATATGTAAGGAAAAAAATTAAAATTGAGAAAAAAGTATTATTTTAGGGAGCGTCTGTACAGCACCCAAAACTCTAAATAAGATACGCAAATTTGCACAATGTGAACTCCATATCTTATTTCAAAATTATTTTTAAATTTGGTGCATCTACACATTCCTTATGTGGAACGAGGTTTACCGGGATGGCGAAAGAGCACACTCATTATTTAAAAAAATATTTTGAAATAACGGGCAGTTTGTGTAGACGCAGGGTAGCTATTTTGGGATACCTCTGGTATCCTGAAATAACTATGCAGTGTAGATGTACCTTTAAGAGACTGTGGTTTCCCTTCAGTGATATTAATAAAACCTCTGAGTTCCTACCCATTTCAACTCATTGCTTTTACTAGCATGTGCTTAAATCCCAAACACACACAGAAGCGATTCAACAGTGCTCTTTAGTTTACTTACACTGAGCATATACAAAGCATGCAATTTACATCTAAAATTGTGGGCCCATAATTTTGCAAATTCAGTTGTTCAAAGTTAAACTTATTAGGCCACTTCTCATTAAGAAATTCTTGGTTTTTGAATATTTATAGCAGGAATTTTACATATGCAGCTCACTTCACCACATTCATATCCATTTATTCTTGAGGATGCATCCCTGCCAGCCACTAATGCTTAATCAAGCTTAGCAGAAGGTTATTTAGTGGAAATAAAAGTATTTCAGGAATCTTAAACATTCAGTTTTAAGATACAGAAAAAAAAAAGCTTCTAATACCAGTGAAAGAGTGTGCTGTGGTAGGCATTTCCAGTGAAATTATAAAAAAAATGTTTATACTGAATGCAAGCAATGCATTTCCTTAATAGCACATCCTGAGATCTAGACTTTTTAAGCTCTCCAGATGTTGCAGATCTTTACTAAATCTTGCATCACACTGTTATAAGACCTTGCTTGTGTTAACTTGTATTTGAAAGCAAATTTGCAAGCAAGTGGAACTTGTATCCGTATGGGTCAATAAGTCCTCATCACACTCTCCAAAAAGCCTCCTCCACTTTCCTATTTTCCCATCTCTTGGATGTGAAATTGCAGTAAATCAGTCAACAGCAGTGTTTCATGTATAAAGCAGAAAACTTCAAAGTAAAGCAGCCTTCTTTTTCCACCTATGAAATTCCAGACCAGGTTCCTAAATTCAGTGAAATCTAGTTACTATTCTGTTTGCCAGTCAGAGAATCTTAGAGATGCATAGGGATGCTGTCAGCTTTCATTTTTTTAAAAAATAGGCTGATTAAGAAAAGAATTTTGGCTAGGCTACTTTTTCACTAACATGTGAGAGATTTCAGCTGGTGTAACGTAACTTAGCTCCATGGAAGCCAGCAGAACTACATTGAATGATATCAGCTAAGGATTCAGCCTAAATACTGATTAAAAAAAAAAAAGAAGAAGCTTTTTTACATTTGGAGACTTTTTTTTCCCTTTTTTCCTCCCCTCTCTTCTATTATTACATTTTGGCTGGTCTTGACAGCAACCCCAAAGGTACTCAAGTCTATCCCCTTACTTCGTGAACATACCTGTCTGCTACCTTATCTTCTGTTTCAGAGCTGTTGTGTTATTGGGAAACACACTCAGGCTACGTCTACACTGGCATGATTTTCCGGAAATGCTTTTAATGGAAAAGTTTTCCGTTAAAAGCATTTTCGGAAAAGCACGTCTAGTTTCGCAGGGCGCTTTTCCGCAAAAGCACTTTTTACGGAAAAGCGTCCGTGGCCAATCTAGATGCGCTTTTCTGCAAAAAAGCCCTGGTCACCATTTTCACGATTGGGGTTTTTTTGCGGAAAACAAATCTCTGCTGTCTACACTGGCCCTTTTGCGCAAAAGTTTTTCGGAAAAAGACTTTTGCCCGAATGGGAGCAGCATAGTATTTCCGCAAAAGCACTGACAATCTTACATGAGATCGTCAGTGCTTTTCCAGAAATTCAAGCGGCCAGTGTAGACAGCTGGCAAGTTTTTCCACAAAAGCAGATGATTTTGCGGAAAAACTTGCCAGTCTAGACACAGCCTCAAGGTCTGAGGAAGAACCTTCAGATGTGTCTTCCCAGCAGAATTAGCCTGGGTTGTTGAACATACCCACACAATCTCACCCAATTTAAGTGGTGTTTTTGACACTGGCTAGCCTGCACTTCTGGAGGGTATAGGATAGAGTCAGAGTTTTGCTTTTCATCAAGGTGGTAACCAATCTGCTTTGTAGTAAGGGTACAGGCGACCCCCGACTTACGACTGCCCAACTTACAACCCCCCACATTTACGACCGCCCTGCTCCGGCCCAGCGCGCTGGGGACTACAGCTCCCAGGAGGCAAAGGGGGCAGCATTTGAATGGGCACCCCAGCAGGCTAGGGCCTTGCCCTGGGCTCTGATCAGCAGTGATGATGGCCTGAGACATTAGCACAGCCTGGCCCTAGCAAGCACCCTGCTCCAGCCCAGTATGGCTTCTCAAGTCTGGCGCGCTGGGGACTACAACTCCCAGGAGGCAAAATGGACCAGGAATGGAACCCCCATTTATAACAATGCACCTGTGTTAGAACTCCAGTTAGTGAACCGCACTGGAAGAGTAGTGATAGAGATGCAGCCGTGTTAGTCTGGTCTAGCTGAAACAAAGAGTAGCCAAATCTCCAGCCAATTCAAACTCCTAGACAGGTATTTAGATACACAGTAATCTTTTCTAGGATTTGTGATGCCTCTCTTCACAGATCAAGCCAATTTTAGACCAGGCCTATACAATCAAGGGAGAGGCTATCAGGGCATGTCTTCACTTGCTGCTCTGGGGATTGATGTTCTGGCATTTGATTTAACGGGTCTAGTATAGATCCATAAATCGAATGCTGAGGGTTCCTACAGCCAGTGTACTCCTTGCAATCGCAAAGAGTAAGGGAAGCCGACAGGAGCATTTGCTCCCATTGGCCTTCCTCTGTGTGGCTGCCACCAAGCTCGGCTTAAGGTAAACTGACTCCAGTTATGTATTCTACATGGCTGGAGTTACATACTGTAAGTCAACCTTCCGGGTCTAGTGTATACCTGGCCTCATTGGTCTCCAGATCAAGCCCTTGAGAGGGTTGAGGATACTGAAAACAGAATGAATGCTACATGAGGGAGCACAGCACTAACAAAATCAACAAAGTTTAATGTATGGTCTTTCAAATGTTGAAAGACTAACTAAATCACGCTACCTGGAGATTTGGCAGGGGCTAGGTTTATTCACAAATTTACCAAATACACTCAGTGGCTTTAACCTTACCACCAGGAGCAATATAACACCGTTCAATATTATTAATCTGTGTAAAAGTACTCTACTTATCAGGACTCATAGTGTAGGGAAAAATACTTCTTTGTCACCCAAACTACAGCACATAGTGTTTTTTCTCTGAACTTTGTCTAAATTGGCAGCTCCCTGAAAGTCATAAACAGAAGTTTCAATATGAGTACTATTAAGCAGCCTGATTCTATTTGCATTTTAAATTGTGAAAGTGAACTTCAGTAAGGGTGAAAGGTGTTAGATTTATAGGACTGAGGCCAAATTCAAGTTTCCCACACTGTCAGATCTGTGCAGACCATGCCCAGACTGGAGAACAGTTTGTTCTGTGAGAATCACAAGAACTGTGGTGGTGCTATCACCACAAGCTACATCAAATCATGCAGTTTCCAAAACTCAGCAGACCAAGTAATCTAAAGTCTAGAAGTTCAGAATCTTTTTCCTTGATGAAAATAAACTGTCTAGTGATTCACTTTTTGTCATCCCAAAAAATGTGCCCATTGGTATAGTCATCATCTACATAGAGGTATGTAGTCTACACACTGTAGTATGATTAATCATGTCTGCAAAGGAAGGCAAATAATGTGTGGGTGTACATGCATGGAGACAGAAGTTCCAAACAAAGAGAAATGTTTCAGATATTTCTTGGAGCACCATGATTGTTGCATGTATTCCAACTATAGTTAGGTAATTTTATGATTCCATGTTTCCTGTGTCAGCATATTATCTTCCTTTTCAGTCCGTCTATATGCATTAATTTGGAGAGTTCCTTTATTACAAATAATACATTCCTGAACTGTATTTTTTGTTTTGTTTTGTTTTCCCATGTTGGGTCCTTGGTGGATGATCTACTTGAATTCATTACTGACACTCCCATGAATAAATAATAATAATGGACAAGAATCACAAGTTTTTTATTTATTTGTGTGTGTGTGTGTGTGTGTGTGTGTGTGTGTGTGTGTGTGTAGTTATAAGATTATATTAAATAAAGATTTTTTTTCAATTAAAATGCATACATAAAGGGAGTGTGAGCTAAAGGTTTAGATAGGAGTATGGGAACCAGAGTTCCTGGGTTTTCTTTTTGGCTTTGCCACAGACTTGCTGGCACAAGATACTAAATCTCCCTAAGCCTCAGTTTCCCAATATGATAAATGGGGATGTAGGAGATTAATGAGCCTCGATTGGTGCATACTTCTAAAGTTCTTTGAAATTCACAAATGAAATTGTAAACATTATTTTGACATCAGTAACTCTTAGTGTCTGTCTAACCAAATTAGGGCAGATTCTCAACAGTTGTATATACCACCTGAGAATCTGCTCCCACCTTTTTTATGTGGATGTAGAAATAATAGCACACCTGCTTCATAATATGGCTAGGTATTGAGGCCACAAATCTGACAAATAATTCCAATGGAGGTAAGTCATCCCCACTGTGCAGCAAGGTTGTTCTGGAGTGAATCTCAATTGTTACCTGTGGCCCCCTAATGTGCCATTAACCTGAGGGGAAGTCTGAAGGCTCTGCCCCCATCTACATATTCAGGCAATGCCAATGAACCATGACTGGATGCCAAAGTTGTTAGCTCATTGTCAGTTTCAAAGACCTGAGGAGGACAGCCACAGACTGCACCAAAGAAAGGCATTTCCTCACCATGGCATGTGATTGCTCAGAACTAACATCCAAGCATCCTTCAATTGGACCCTTCCTAACTTACAAGCTACCCTGGAACCCAAAGCTATAAATTAAATCCCCACCCCAGAAAATCAGAGCTTTAAAGTGGAAGGTGTGGAGGAGGGGAACCACTCACATTTTAAAGGTAATCATTTATCTACAGTACATTTTATACAGTACTCAGTCCATACTTAATGGCTAGGTCAACAGAAGAATTCTTCTATTGGCCTACCACCGTTCACACCAATGAGTCAGGTCATCTTAACAGCATCATGCCAGGGTATGGATTTTCACACCTCTGAGTGATGCAGCTGATTTGACCTAACTTTTTAGTGTAGACCACCCCTAAGTCTTTGGAGGATTAGGGCATAAAGTTTACCAATGTTCAATTCAGTGTTGACTTTAACCAAGGTTATCCTCACTTATTTACAACATTCAGTCTATTCATCACATAGAATACCCTCCATCCAAAGTTTTAGTTACTTGGATTATTTTATGAACTTGCTTATAATATAAAGAAGATTTTACATTCATGAGTTTTGTTTGTTTTTTAACTTGGCAGATTATAATGATGATTTGTGAAATCTAATTTTACTTCAAAGCATTTTATTGCATAAGTTCCTGAGGCATTTTATATTGACCCTAGTTAAGGTCAGCTATCTGCCAATTTTCACTAGTCTTTTGTGTACTGCCTATAGCGGCAGGTCTGTCACTAAGCAGAATATGAGAACTGAAGATGCATCCAATGCACTTCTAAAATACAGCTTGTTTCTGTCCCCATCCAAGTGTATATAGCACTTCACGTCTACGTGTGGACAGCTGCAGACTATTTAATATGTAATATTAGATAGAAAAATGAATAAATGAATACACTTTTGTAATGCCTATTCAATAGTATGTATATTTGAATTATATGTAGTGTACTATTACTTTTTGGCAAATAGCTAATTTAGACAAATGAACATGCAGATAACTATCAACCAAAAGGAAAATTCCAGTTGAGGAAGAATGTTTCAAAATCATACAAATAGGAATATTTTAAGTATCTCTCCATAGACATTATGCTGGCACTTGGTGGGGAAAAAATTATTCTTATATATAAATGATTGCCCTTATCACAAGAGCTGCTGAATGACCATATCAAATTGTTCTGACTTCTCAACAAATCAGAACTAAATGGTAATCCATTAATTGGAATTCTGAGTTGTAGTTACAACTTTAGCAGTGGGCTGGACTGGATGACCTCTGGAAGTCTCATCCAGTTCTAGTATTCTATAATTCTATGAACTTGAAGGTTCCAAAAAACTTAAAAGCATGTGAAGTGGCCTTCAGAATTTGGGTGTAATCCCTGTTATCACGTGTGCAATAATTTGAGCTATTTCTTTGGCTTTATTCCCATGTATCTCACATTCTCCAGAGAAAAGCAAGGTGGTTTGTTTAGGTCACATTGCAGATAGGAAATAGCTCCTTACAAAATGGCACAACCACTAATCAGCCTCCAGGCCAGTTCTCCTGCATTGTAAACAGGTGATACCACGGTCAGTCCAGGGAAGCAGCAGGAAGATCCAAAGATCAAATCTGTGTCTAAATTCAAATTTGATTTCCCCTCCTCTCCCCAAATTTGGAGTTGTTCATGTCTAGAGTTTTGACTCAGATGCAACTCTAGTGATTGGACAACAATCATTCTCATATTCTCTGTTCCTTTCACTGGAAAGACAGAGGGTGGGGAATGGTAAGCAACAACATAAATGAATAGAAGGGAGCAGGTCATCATACTCTCTCCATTGGCTACCATTCCTGTATTAGTGTTACCATTGCCTACTTGGTTTCAAAAGGTTTTGTACCTAACCTTGTTTCAAAACACAGTCTTCTTAGTTAGTGGACCAGAGACCAGACTAAACCATTTTACAGTCAGTTGGGTATTTGCATCCTTCTCGGTTTTGGTGTTATATGAAACAGCCACGTTGTCACGGGGTGCCGCCCCAGTCCGCCGCCCCCCACCGTTTTGCTTACAGACAGGTAGTGCCCAATGCACCGCTTGCTCGCGTACCTCCTTGGCGGAGTGGGGGGTCCGGGCCCGCCCTCACTCCGGACCCCGACCCAGGGCCCTGACACCGAGAGCGTGCCTCTCGGTGGTAGCAGGGGGGTAGTACCCCAAACACACCTGCTCCCGGGATACACGACCCGCCCTGGGTCCTACTCCACTCCGCCGGCCGCTGCCCCGCTTACCGGGTTGCTCCGCTTCCTGCCTTCCCGTCCGGGACCGCCCCACTCGGGTTCCTCTGCCTCTGGCTCGCCTTTCCTCCTCCTGGCTTCTCCCCCTTGCCGCTCTGGTCCCGGCCTTTTTCCGCTCCTTTCCACTTCCGGGTTCCCCCCTCCCCCCTCCGTCGTCGCGCTCGTGACGTCACCCGCCACGCTCCCGGGCGCGCCGTGATGACGCGCCACGGCCTCCCCGTCCCTGTTCCCTGCGTCCTCCGGAACAGAGGCGTCTGCGTCCCTCTCTCCCGCGGCCCCCGCTGCCGCTTGCGAGTGGCGGGGCGGTTCTGCCCCGTCACACATCTCCCCCCTTCCTACGGTCTGTCCGCCCTCCGGTTGCTCGTCACCCGGCAGCCGCGAAAGACAGTCCGCGTTCACGTTATCTTTACCCGGTCTGTGTTTAATGTCAAAACGGAAAGGTTGCAGGCTCAGGTACCATCGCATTATCCGTGCGTTGTTATCCTTCATGGACTGCATCCATCTCAGTGGCGCGTGGTCCGTCACCAGCGTGAAGGTGTTGCCTGTAAGAAAGTAGCGTAAGGAGTCTATGGCCCATTTGATGGCCAGCGCTTCCTTCTCTATCACGGCATAGTTCTTCTCCCTAGGGAACAGCTTCCGGCTTAGGTAGGCTACGGGGTACTCTGCGCCCTCCTCCTCCTGTGCGAGGACTGCCCCGAGCCCTACCTCGGAGGCGTCAGTCTGCAAGAGGAACGGCTTCTCGAAATCGGGGGACCGTAGTACTGGGCCCGACACCAGGCACTGCCGTAGTGTCTCAAACGCCCTCACCCCTTGGGGCGTCCACACCACCCTCTGGGGTTTCTCTTTCTTTGTCAAGTCTGTTAAAGGGGCCGCCAGGGAGGCAAAGTGCTTTATAAACCGTCTATAGTACCCTGCAAGGCCCAGGAACTGGCGTACTTGTCGTTTGGTGTGGGGCCGGGGGTAATCCCTAATGGCGCATACCTTGTCTAGCAGTGGTTTTAGCCGGCCCCTCCCCACCGTGTACCCGAGGTAGGATACCTCCCTCTTCCCGAACTGGCACTTCTTGGGGTTAGCCGTGAGCCCGGCCCGTTGGAGCGCTCGCAGGACGGCTCCCAGCTGCTGCAAATGCTCCTCCCACGTCCTACTGAAGACGACGATGTCATCTATGTACGCTGTGGCGTAGTCGCGGTGGTCCTCTAAGATCTCGTCCATCAACCTCTGGAATGTGGCTGCTGCGCCGTGTAACCCGAACGGCATGGTGACGAACTGGAATAGACCGAACGGGGTAGCGAATGCTGTCTTCTCTCTGGCCGCCGGCGCCAGGGGTATTTGCCAGTACCCTTTCGTAAGGTCGATCGTTGATAGGTATTCCGCCCGCCCCAGGCGCTCCAGTAGCTCGTCCACCCTGGGCATGGGGTATGCGTCGAACTTCGATACCGCGTTTAACTTACGGAAGTCTATGCAGAACCGTATGGCTCCATCCTTCTTCGGGACCAGTACGATGGGGCTACGCCACTCGCTCCGTGACTTCTCCACCACTCCCCACCGCAACATGTCCTGCAGCTCTTTTTGGACCGTGTCCCACAACTTCCGGGGGATGGGACGTACCTGATCCCTCACTCGACTCCCCGGTTCCGTCGTGATCTCATGGTACGCCCGGGTCGTCCTCCCTGGTCGGCTCGTCAGGCTGGCGGCCGCCTGTTGTAGTACCGCCCGCAGTTGTGCCTGTTGAGTAAGGTTTAGCTCCCTCCCCATGGGGCTGGCCGCCCAAGTGACCTCTTCCTCGCCCCAGGGTCCGAACTCGATCTCCGTACTAAGGGCTTCCGATGGGGGCTCCTCCCGGGGTACCCATCGTTTCAACAGGTTGATGTGGTACACTTGGCTCTGCCGGTGCTTTCCCCCTACCTGGACTTCATAGTCCACCTCCCCAATCCTCTTGGTCACCCGGTAAGGTCCCTGCCACTTGGCCAATAACTTGGACTCCCCTGCCGGCAGCAGGACCAGCACTGGGTCACCCGGGTTAAAGACCCTTAGCTGCGTCCCTGCGTTGTAATGGCGGGCCTGGGTTTCTTGGGCTTTTTTCAGGTTTTCTTGCGCCCACCTGCCTATAGTTCGCATGCGGTCCCGCAACTTGATTACGTATTGGACCGCCCCTAGGGCCGTGGATGCCTGCTCTTCCCATCCCTCCCGCACCAAGTCTAGTATGCCCCGCGGGCGTCGGCCGTACAATAGTTCGAACGGAGAAAACCCTACCGAGGACTGCGGTACCTCTCGTACCGCGAAGAGCAGGGGTGGCAGCAGCTTGTCCCAGTCTCGCGGGTCGTCTTGGACCAGCCTCCGCAACATGGCTTTTAGGGTTTTGTTGAAGCGTTCTACCAGCCCGTCCGTCTGAGGGTGGTATGCTGCGGTGCGAATCTTCTTTATCTGCAGCCATCTGCACAGTTCTTTCATTAGGCGCGATACCAGGTTCGTCCCCTGGTCCGTCAGGATCTCTTTCGGGAGCCCGACGCGGGCGAACATTTTCACCAGCTCATCGGCTATCGTAGCCGCGTTGGTCTTGCGCAGGGGGACAGCCTCCGGGTAGCGGGTGGCGTAATCCACCACCACTAGTATATACTGGTGCCCTCTCCGAGTCCGCTCCAAAGGCCCCACGAGGTCCAAACCTATCCTCTCGAAGGGTTCGGTCACTAGCGGCATGGGTACGAGGGCAGCCCGTGGGACCCGTGCCTCCGCTGTCCGTTGGCACTGGGGGCATGATCTGCAAAAGTTCTTAACATCCTGGTATACCCCTGGCCAATAAAACCGCTGGATCACCCGTTGTTGCGTCTTCTCGGTTCCCAAGTGCCCGGCCCAGGGGTTGTCATGGGCCATTTCCATCACCCTCCACCGGTATGCTTTTGGGACGAGTAGCTGGGTCTCCCCGCCTGCCGTCCCCGGGACCCGGTACAGCCGGTCCCCTTGGATCTCGAAGTGGGGGCCCTGCTTGCTTCGTTGTGGGGTCCCCTCGCCTTCCACCCGGGGTTCTAGCGCGTTTTCCCAGGCGTGCTGTAATGACGGGTCCTCCCGCTGCAAGGCTAGGAAGTCGCCTGTGTCGACCTCTAGGGTCACCTGTGCCTCCTCCCCGTCTAGCCCTTGTGGGGGTATCATCTCCTCCTCCTCCTCCTCCTGGGTAGCCCACGCCTCCCGCGTGTCCCTTACACCGGGGGGGCCCCGTTCGCCTAGCAACCGCCGCAATCCGGGCCAATCCCGGCCTAGTAACACGGGGTAGGGTAGTCGGTGAGTCACTGCTACTCGTAATTCCCCGCCCTGGCTCCCATCGTGTAGCCTCACCCGGGTCGTCGGGTACGGTCGGGTGTCCCCGTGTACGCACTTGATCCATACTTGTGCCCCCGTGTGCCCTAATCTTCCTAGCGCGTCTCTCCGCACTAGCGTCTGTCCGCACCCTGAGTCTAGAACGGCCTCTACTACCTCCCCGTTCAAGCGTATCCGCCTTATCATGCGGGCCCGGCTTACCTCCTGCCGCGGGCCTTTCCGGGGTCTAGGTTGGCCGTAGGTGCAGTCCATCATGGGGCAGTCCCGGCGGATGTGGCCCTCCTGGCCGCACTGGTAGCACGTCGGTTTTGGTTGGATCCTCTGCGCATCTTCCGCCCTCTTTCCGACTTCGGCCCGGGGTTCCCCTTCTCCGTGGTCCTCGGTACCGCGCCATACCGGGGCCAACCGTCGCTCCGGTCCTCGGACTGGGGGGCTTCCAGCCCTAGGCCCCGTGTTGTCCCGCCCTTCCTTCCCTTTGGGGCTAGGGCCTCCCCGACCCACCGGGTTGGTCGCTGTGCCTACCTTGCCATGTCCTTCCGGCGTCTCGGCTGCCAGGAAGTGTTCCATGAGCGTGACCGCTTCCTCTAGGGTCCCGGGCAGGTGTCGCCGTACCCATTGTTGGCCCTCCGCGGGGAGCACTTGTAAGTACTGTTCGAGTACGACCAGGTCGGCCACCTGCGTTGCGGTCTTGGTGGACGGTTCCAGCCACCGAAACCCGGCTTCCCGGATCCGCTGCGCGACTGCCCGCGGCCGTTCCCCCGTTGCATATCTGGCCGCCCGGAACCTCTGCCTATAGGTCTCGGGCGAAATGCCAAGTTGGTCGAGGATCGCCTCCTTGACCTTGTAGTAGCACAACGAGTCCCGGTCGGACAAACTCCGGTAGGCGAGCTGGGCCGGCCCGGACAGGTAAGGGGCGAGTATAGTAGCCCAGTGCTCTTGGGGCCAACGGGCCGCCGTGGCCACACGTTCGAAAGTTACCAGGAATGCCTCGGCGTCGTCCTCGGCCCCCAATTTGGTGAGCCTGATGGGAAGTCGCGCTGGGCCCGCCGCCGCCTCCTCTTCTTCATTGGTGGGTCCGACCAGTCCCGTCCCATCCTTCAGCTCCCTCACCAGCTGCTTCTGCTGCTCCCTAAACTCGGAGGTTAGTTGTCGCAACGCCTCCGTTTGTTGTCTCTGGAGCTGGCGCTGGCTATCCACCAGCCATTCTACAATTTTGTCGGCATCCATGGTGCCGTGTCCTGTTCGAAATGGCAGTTAGGGTAGAGTGGCCCTCCGTCAGTGACAACGGAAGGCAAAACAAACCACCGTCCTCGCACCCTGGGTTTCAGGGGCGCAAAAGTGCCCACATTCTCCACCACGTGTCACGGGGTGCCGCCCCAGTCCGCCGCCCCCCACCGTTTTGCTTACAGACAGGTAGTGCCCAATGCACCGCTTGCTCGCGTACCTCCTTGGCGGAGTGGGGGGTCCGGGCCCGCCCTCACTCCGGACCCCGACCCAGGGCCCTGACACCGAGAGCGTGCCTCTCGGTGGTAGCAGGGGGGTAGTACCCCAAACACACCTGCTCCCGGGATACACGACCCGCCCTGGGTCCTACTCCACTCCGCCGGCCGCTGCCCCGCTTACCGGGTTGCTCCGCTTCCTGCCTTCCCGTCCGGGACCGCCCCACTCGGGTTCCTCTGCCTCTGGCTCGCCTTTCCTCCTCCTGGCTTCTCCCCCTTGCCGCTCTGGTCCCGGCCTTTTTCCGCTCCTTTCCACTTCCGGGTTCCCCCCTCCCCCCTCCGTCGTCGCGCTCGTGACGTCACCCGCCACGCTCCCGGGCGCGCCGTGATGACGCGCCACGGCCTCCCCGTCCCTGTTCCCTGCGTCCTCCGGAACAGAGGCGTCTGCGTCCCTCTCTCCCGCGGCCCCCGCTGCCGCTTGCGAGTGGCGGGGCGGTTCTGCCCCGTCACACACGTGTATGTTTGTACTGCAGCAGGGAGCATGCTTCTCTGCATGGATAGACACATGTTGCTATAAACAGCATTGTGCCCATGACTGCAGCTCCCTCCCCCATTTTGAGTGCATTAGTTCACGTGGAGCTAGTGTATGTCTGTGTTTCCCAGCATGGATAGACAATCTCAGATGCAGTGTAGACATGCCATGAGATTCATTAGTAGAAGTTTAGGAAGTATTCCTGAATTGCTATTTTTCTAATGGTGTCACTAGCACAGCTTAAACTGTACTTTGTAGGTCTAGAAGAAGGAAGTACGTTCCTGATTTTTTTTTTTTAAAGGATCAGGAAAACAAGAAGAACATGCCCACTTATTCTGTTGTGGCTGGAACTGAAGAAGTGCCTGAATCATAGAACCATAGAGCTTGAAGAGACCTCAGACAGTCATCAAGTCCAGCCCCCTGCTCTAGACAGGACCAATCCCAACTGCCTGCTAATCCTGATTGTTGGGAAAGGTCTTTGTAACAAATGGTTTGAAGTTCTGAGGCTGATGTGAATCAGAAAAGGACAGTGAAAAAGAAATCTTAGGCCCTGATCTTTCATCAGGATCCCCTTGTTCTAACCCAGGGCTGGGCGCTTGTTTCCTCATTAGGAAGTTCTCACAGCTCTGGCACTAATACACTGTCACATCTTCCAACTGCTTTGGGTCAAGTGCAACCCAGAATTCCTTTGGTGCCAAAATGGATCCTTATAGATAGATGTGGTATCTGGTATTTTGTCTGTTTACCATACCTCTTAAATCCTTGCTAATTTGACTCCATAAGACATGTCAATCGCTGAGATAATAGGAGCAGATTAAAGCATTAGGAGACATACAATACAGTCAAACTCTTTTTTTTTGCATTTTTATTTGTTTAATGTACAATAGCATAAAATTTGAAAAGAAAATGAGAACTTAAACTTAGATTTTGTTCTTAGGGTAGACATTCATTTGCATGAGCTTATAACTAAGGGTATGTCTACACTACAAAGTTAGTTCGAACTAACGTCCATTAGTTCGAACTAACTTGCATAGGCGTTACACTAGCGCTCCGTTAGTTCGAACTTAATTCGAACTAACGGAGCGCTTAGTTCGAACTAGGTAATCCTCATTCCACGAGGATTAAGCCTAGTTCGAACTTGCTAGTTCGAATTAAGGGCTGTGTAGACCCTTAATTCGAACTAGTGGGAGGCTAGCCCTCCCCAGGTTTCCCTGGTGGCCACTCTGGCCAACACCAGGGAAACTCGTCTGCCCCCCTCCCGGCCCCGGACCCCTTAAAGGGGCACGGGCTGGCTACGGTGCCTGCACCGGATCGTGATTCCTGCAGCTGGCACGGATCGAGCCACCCACCCGATGCCCCCCAGCCCTCCCCATCTTCCCGGGACCAGGCTGGCGGCTCCTGGGAGCTTGCCCGGGACCGCAAGAGGCGGGCACCCGCCTGGGCTAGTGCGGACATCGTGGACCTCGTCCCCGATCTCCGCACTAGGCACAGGAAAGTGGCCGGCTAGGGCAGGAGAGCTGCCAGCCTGGCCACCCAGGAGCAGGTGTGCATGAAAATCAAGGTGGTCCACTGAGACCCCCGACCCTGAGCCCTGAGCTTACAATGGCCGTCCTGGGTCAGACCAAAGGTCCATCTAGCCCAGTAGCCTGTCTGCCGACAGCAGCCAACCCTAGGGATCCTGGAGGGGATGGACCAAAGACAGTGACCAAGCCATTTGTCTCGTGCCATCCCTTTACAGCCTTCCACAAACCTTGGGCAGGGACACCACTCCTACCCCCGGCTAATACCAGTCCATGGACCCAACCTCCATGACTTGATCTCACTTCCCTTTAAACTCTGTTCTGGTTGTAGCCTTCACAGCCTCCTGCAGCAAGGAGTTCCACAGGTTGATTATTTGCTTTGTGAAGAACAACTTTCTGTTACTAGTTTGAAGCCTGCTACCCATTCCTTTCCTTTGGTGTCCTCTAGTCCTTCTTTATGGGAACTAATGAAGAACTTTTCTGTATGCACCCTCTCCACCCCACTCATGCTTTTATAGACCTCTATCCTGTCCCCCCTCCGTCTCCTCTTTTCTAAGCTGAAAAGTCCCAGTCTCTTTAGCCTCTCTTCCTATGGGACCTGTTCCCAACCCCTGATCATTGTAGTTGCCCTCCCCTCTCCCACCCTCTCTCTTCCCCTCTCCCACCTCCTTTTCCCAGTCTCCCCCAGTTTTGTTCAATAAAGACAGATTCCATTTTTGAACACAATTGTCCTTTATTTTGTACATCAAGAAAAGGGGCTAGGGAAGGGTAAGTGGAAGGAGGTGAGGGAGGAATGGGGTACGAGCCCCCGATGGGGAGGACTGGGCTGGCTCTGCGGGCTTCTGGGTGTGGAAGCTCTCCTGCAGCCCCCCAATTGCCCCCTCTCCCCAGTTGGCAGCCTGCGGCAAGTGCAGCCGGTCTGATGGCCGAGTGCTGTGATGTGCCCTGAGTGCCCACACTGGCACTCAGGGCACTCCAAGCCAGGACTGCTTTGCAAGCGGGGCACCCCTGAGAACTGTCTGTCCGGGGTGGGGGTCGGGACCCTTTAAGCGCAGCCCTCGGCTAGCCCGAGAGAGCATCTCCACGCTCTAAGTCCTCCTCTGATGCCCTGCCGGCACTGCTTCCGGCCATCCTTAAGCCCTGTTCAGGGTCCACTTAATGTGGACATGCTAGTTCGAATTAGCAAAACGCTAATTCCAACTAGTTTTTAGTTCTAGATGCGTTAGTTCGAATTAGCTTAGTTCGAATTAACTAATTCGAACTAAGTTAGTTCAAATTAGCGCTGTAGTGTAGACGTACCCTAAGTTCTCCAAAGAAAAACAACTGGATAAAACAACAAAGCAAATTTTTAAAAAATCAAATTGAATCTGTTAGACTTGTTTTGTTTGCCACAGACTGTTAGACTAAACATGCACTCTCAGACAGATTACAACCCTTTTCAGTGGCTCCCATCTTTAGGCAGTCTTTGCCTAAGTTTCTGCTGAGCTAGGTTTGCCAGGTGTCCAGTTTTGAACTGGACAGTCCAGTATTTGAACTTACTGTTCAGGAACCAAGTTGAGAAAATATAAATGTCTGTTTTTTTTCTAAATAAGATGAAATGTAGATAGTGATGTAATATCAAGTGTGTCCAGTATTTTTGTTGAAACCATCTGGCAACCCTTGCAATCGTTCATCTCCCCATGAAAACCCATGTAGGTGCTCAGGGCTGCAGCTGGAAGAGATGCCTCTGTCCAACCCCCAAAGCTGTCATAAGCAATGGAGAAGTGTCCCTCCCTGCCAGCTCTAGGAGGGAGCTCTCCTTCCCCCCCACCACAGTTGGGATAGTTCTGTGTTGGGGCTAGTGGGGAAGTGGCCTGCGCAGCAGGTGGAGCACCTAGGTGGGTGAACCAGAGAGCTCTATGTGATGCAGAGCCTCATACCCCCTCCCCCAGGACCCAGAAACTGCTGGCTGCTTCTGGGACTTCAGAGTGGTGCCCCAGGACAGGCAGGCAGTATGCACCCTGCCTCAGTACCACTGACAGGAGCTGAGCTGGTAAGCTGAGCCCCAGTCCCCTGCCCGACCCTGAGCCTCCTCCCAAATTGGAGCCATTTTCTGCACCCCAAAGCCCACATCGCCAGCCCAGAGCTTGTACCTCCTCATCAGCCCCTCCCCAAATCTGGATTCCCCTCTTGCATCCAAAACCCCTCATGCATGGGCCCACTCCAGAGTTCTCACACTCTCCTGCATTCCAGCCCCCTACCTCAACTCTTAGCCCTCGCCTGTATGCTGGATCACCTGCACCTCAGACCATCATTCCCAGGGGCCGTTGCTCCACAACCATCTGTCCCAGCCCTGAGCCCTTCAGCCCCACCCAAAGCCCTCACCCCCCTGCATCCCAACCCTCTGCTCCATGCCTGAGCCCGCTCCCACACCCAGAACCTCTTGGCTCTAATCACAGCACATGAATTTTGTTATGTGCACCAATATGAATGCATGGCACATCACTTCCACAATGGTGCGCACAACAAAATTCATTCCTCCCAGGGGAGGGAAAAATTAGAGGAAATACTCGTGAACTGTGGTGTTTTAGTTAGAAGCTGATACTTCTTTGCTGTTTGTGTTGTAATGCTGCAGTCTTCTAAGACCACTTGTAGTTCAGGCACACACTGTAACATTAGCAGAATCTTCAGAAAATAGACCCGTTAAAAAATAAAAGGTGGTTTCTGTCACTTCATTTAAGATGAATGACTGGCATGAAAGAGTGAGATGTTGGGAGACGGCAAGACAGTGTGATGAACAGCAACAAAAACCCACATGCCATTTCAGAAAGGAAGAAGAAAATCTGTATTGTTAGCCCAAATTAGATAATGACTAAACACTTCTTGTATGACTACAGGCAAGAATCATCTTGAAATTATTTCATATATTTTGCAAATACGCCTATTGATTCCTGCAAGTACAATATCTAAACAAACACCAAGAAATACATATTGATCCCTTTAAAACGTCATTCTCTCATAACATTAGTCCTATTGTTCCGCAATCCAACATTTGTCAATGGTGTTACAGTGTAAGTGATGTTTCATAAGCTGTACTAAAATAACAAATGTATTGATTTCTTTTCTTTTTAATGTTATCAAGTTCTAAAGAAACATTGCTGTTGTAATAGTTAGCCAAGTTGTTATGAGAATTGTAAGCCCCTTTGGTTAATGCATGGCATATGTCTGAGACATTCAGCTAATTCACATATCTGTCTGCACTATTAATAGAGAAGGTTACATGCCAATTATCCAGGGTTCAATCAGCCTGTTAGGATACAATAGCTGTAGTGTTCATACACTTGATGTGCCACATTCCTCACAGACATTATAAGCAGCTGGTCCAGATAAGACCAGTGGTATTTTAATATTTAGGAATCACTTCTTCATTCAACCTGGATTGTGATTTTTATTGTTACATTAACTGAACTGCCTTTGTTACCAGTGCTCTCATTTTTAGATTGAAGCAAACTGATATTTCTATCTACTTACTGGGAAAACAGACAGTTGTAAATGGTGTAAGTGGTAAGATATATAACAGGCTCTGGATCTCCATATGATTCCCCAAACTTGAGCAGAATAATATTAGAAACACTTTACTACTTTATTAGTTTAGTGGTAATTAATAATAAACTGGAAGAAACATGCCAAATGATTTTCTTGCATGTTAATTCTTGTATTTCAGCAGCTTTGTTCCAAGAACAAAATTAACAAACAGAATTAAAAACTGCAGGCTTTGGTTTAGTTTTTCAGTTGTTGGACTTTCTTAATGGGGAGGGTTTTTTTTAAATGCTTCCCCACTCATTTAATTTGGATAAAAAGAGAATGAAAACAACCAACACAAAGTGCTGTGTTAGTGAAGCCACTGTGGGCTGGGTTGGGGATTTCACCACATGAAAACCAGACATTCATCTGTTCCCATGGAGATGTTCCTTCTACTAGTCAATCAGTGAGCTGTTCAGGTCAAACAATAGGCAGTGATTCCTTTTCTCATCTTTACAAATAGATTCTCTCTTTGCCCTCTCCTCCAACCCCCGCTTTTATTACGTTATTGGTAACATATAAACTATATTTCAAAGAATCCAAATGAGTACTCTCAGAATTGTATCAAATACCCACAAATCTAATTACTTAATATAGAATTGGTTGAGGAAAGTTTTTAGAATCAAACTTATAGGGAAACTGGTGACTTTTTAAAATAAAATTAATTAATTAATGCCTTCCTGTAGCTTTAGGCCCAAAGACTTACATACTTAAGTTTATTCACAGTGAACAATACCATTCACTACTCAGCATGGGTTAATTAAGCATATGTCTTTGCAAGACTGGGGACTTAATTTGCACATCTTGGCACCAAACCATCCCTAAAAGTGAGTAAACAATGTCAATTAAATTATAAATTTATCATTTTCAATTCCTGAAACAACTCTTCCAGAGCAAACAAAACACAAGGGATGCAGAACAATACATTTGAGAAATGAACACCTAGATATACAAACTGATCAATTGCTGAGCAATTGGTATTTGAAAGAAAACACCTGTATAATATATAGTACATGAAGGAAACCAAGATGATTCTAAATAAGATTAGCATCATTTAGTTAGGATAGTCTTAGGACTAAAGGACATTGAGTCAGGAGATCCGGTCTTATTTGTGGTTCTGTCAGGCTTCCTCAGTGACGCTGGTAAATTGCGAGAGAGAAATTTTTAACAGAACTCTACTCTCAAATCACCTATGTACATATACACACATACAGGAACTTGCTCTTCACAGATGCAAATCCCTGCATATCTGCTTTAAAAAGTTCTACAGCTGTGTATAATAATGTAGTGTATTAAGAGTTTTGTCTTTTTATAATTCATTTGTCCCACTGAATGTTGTAAGTGCACTAACACTACACCACATAGATATGACCTTTTTTATTTTTAAGTTCATGCACAAGTGTTTGCACATGGAAAGAGTGCACACACTTTTAAATATATGTGTAAAAGCTGGGGGTGGGTGGGAAATATGTTCATTGATCTCTCTGCTTCAGTTTTGCCATTTATAACATGGCAAAATAGTATTTGATCATTTAAAATAAATTTATGCATGAAGAAGCTCCGCAAATAATTAAGCAAAACCATGATATTTATTCTCCTTCATATACACCTCCCTTAAAACTCACTTTTGCTGTGATGTCTACTATGACTGGGCAGCAGATATGCTGAAATTATTATCATTAGTGTAATAAACAACAATCTCATTGTTAACATGTGCAGTTCAATGTATTGTAGTCATCTCTTGTCTCTTCTCAAACCTTTTGGAGCAGCAGTTCCTTTTCTTGGAGATGTGGGGGTGTGAAGAAGAGAACAATGGCAATCTGATCCCACTCCAAGTTATCTGATGAAGTGGGTTTTACCATGAAAGCTCATGATAATACCTGATGTTATTCCACATAACAGAGTCCACATCTACACTACAAGCAGTTATTTCGACATAATGTCAAAATGTCAAGCTGGAGGATTTCTTAATTTGACTCCTGTAACCCTCTTTCTACAAAGAGTAAGGTAAGTCAGAGGAAGAGAGCTCTTCCTTGGACTTCTTGCTGTGTAGACAGCGCCAAAAGCTGAATTAAGCTATTTCGACTTAAGTTATGCCATTGGCATAGCTCAAGTTGCGTAGCTTATCTCAGCTTTAGCTGCGCTGTGAAGATGTACCTTTGAGGGTATGTCTACACCAAAAAGGTATTTCAAAATAAGTTATTTTAGAATAATAATTCCCGAAATAACTATTTCAAAATAGCATGTCCACATTACAGGGAAGCCTCAAAATTAGTCTGAGACAGGCTCCCCTAATGTGGACACGCTACCTCGATTTCAAGCCCCAGGAATCACTGGGGAGTAATTACTTTGAATGATCCTGGGGAAGGAGCTATTTCGAAATAGTAGCAGTGGAGCATCCACACTACCGCTGTTCCAAATTAGCAATTTTGGAAGAGGCATTATTCCTCATGGAATGTGAGTTTATTATTTCAAAATAAGAAGTCTGTTATTTCAAAATAATTTTTGAAATAACGGGTTTACTCTGTGGGTGCTAGCCTTGTTATTCCGAAATAATGCTGTAGTGTAGACATGCCCTAATTGCCACAGAACTACTCTGATCCCTGGCTGCAGTCCCTTGGTTTTATTGTAATACCTACTACTGCTAATAATAATAAGCAAATTCACGGGTTTTTTTTGAGACTTACTCCATCACTGGTAAATTGTTTTGAAGTTCCTGAACATAAGAAGTTACAGTCTTTCACAGTATTATTTAAGTGAAAAGGTTTTCAAAAGGAGACATACTAAAGCATTATTTATCCTCCATGACTGACACATTCTTAAGAAAATGCTAATTTAAAAAATGATTTTTTGTTCAGGCATAATAGCCCACAGGACTTTATAAAACTCCTATTCGACTCATAGAATAAAAATGGAACAGGAAAGTACAAATGACACTAGTAGTTTGGATTGTATGATTAAGTAACTGTCCTCCTTTTTAATGAAGTCATTCAAGTGGAACTAAACAGCAAAGCAGTAAAGTCAATAAAGTTAAATTCTTTTTTGGCTTGAAACGAGTTCAACTTGTTACACAGCTTCTCACAAAATTGCATTTCTATTCCCACAGAGATTTTATTTTTCTCAATTACTGTCCTAGAACAAAGACATTGGATTTTTTAATTTATTCTGGAACCAACCTTGCCCTCCCCAAAAAAGCACAAAACAAAACACCATCATTGGGAGGAGGAGAGGGAAGAAGACAGTTAATAAACAAGTTAATTAAATTTCACACTATAAATGTAAATTTGTAGTAAGTACACTTTTCACATTGGTGAGAATGCATTGACTACCTAGACTTGTCCACCATGTCTCACCTATTGAAATAATACATTTGCAAGCAGCTTATCCTTCCAAATGCACAATTATTTTGCAAAACTTAGCACCTCTCTTGAAACTCTTTCATCTGTTGAATAATAATTGATTGAATTAACCACTTTAAAGAAGCTCTTTAATGTTTTGATGTACCACCCATTAAAGGAACAATACAATCTCTAATGATACTCCCTGCTGTTTTTCCATCCTTCTTCCCTGTAAATGACAGTGCTCAGCAATGCTGATGTCCTTGTGCAATATCCCATTTCAGCTTATTAAAAATGAATTCTTTATAGTTAGTAACTCTCCCTCTATTCCTTTTATACCATGCCTTAACACTCAATATTAGATAGCAAGCTTGCACATTAGAGGTACACAGCTTCCATATGTTTGTACTTAGTATCCATGCCTTTAGGGATGAAGAATCAGATAACTTGGAAATACTATGTTTATATGTACACATGCAGGGAATTGAGATATTTTATGATTAAAATCACTGTTTAAACCACAGTGACAGAGCATGGAAAATTATATTCATGACCTTTTTTTATACTAATGAGGTTTTCATACATTGTGAATTTTTATGGGCAGCAGAAGCCGTTTATCAGGGTCTGGCAAGGCAGAAGGCTCAGGAAAAGGAATTCTAAATAATTTTTTACACTGACTCAAACTCAACTGCTCTGAAATATTAGAAGAATGGGGAAAAATCCAGTGAGATATAAGCAACCATTACCTACAAAAATAAATGCTATCAAACAAAGTGGAACTTTAAAAGCTAAATCCTTAACTTGTGGGACAATCTTAGAGAAGACAAGGGAGTTTGAATGAATAGATTCTATGAGAGTAATGATAGAAATGTAGCCGTGTTAGTCTGGTGTAGCTGAAACAAAATACAGGACTATGAGAGTAAAACATCTACAGATGTACTTGCCACTGAAACCCTGTTTAGGGTTTATATGCTATCCTGTATGGTTTCAATGCTTGTCAAAAGAAGAATTTACAGCAAGAACAATCAGTGTCAAAAGTCAAAACAATAAAAATTAGAAAGCTCTAATAGTAGGGGTGAAATACTAGCTTCACTGATGTCAGCAGCAAAACTCCCATTGATTTTAATAGGGGTGGTGGAGGAAATTTTCACCCTGAAAGTGGGTAGCTGGATGTCTGTAGCAATGCAACATTGGCTTACAGGGTATCACTTGGCATTATGCATTTCTGAGACTGGATTAAGGAATTAGCACTGAAATGCTTGAGGTGGGGGAAGGAAGAATTGATGCTGAATCTAGTTCTCTTTATTCTTGTGCGTCCGCCCTCCCTTTCAGAAAGCATTTCAGAAGTTTGTGCTAAACTAGATATTCAGACTGTGGTTTGATAATTTTGTTTCCAAATGCTATACATATGAAATTACTTCATCTTCTGCTACAAATGATCAAAAGATAGCACTTAAAAGACACATGAAAGACAAGTAGACACCATTTCCTACTTGTCTAATACTTTATTTTCTGTAGCATGTTTTTATACTGTTGCTTTGCCATAGCAAACGGCATCTTCAGTACTTGTTTTTCATTTGTCTTCTGGTAGTGCCTTGGAGTCCTAGCAGGGACTAAGGTCCATTATATTAAATGCTGTACACAAACAGCCAACAAAAAAATCTTGCAATTGATAATAGTGCTACTACTATTTAAAATATGTAACTGTATTCTGCCATGCTACTAGCAAATTGTCTAAAAACCATAGAATCAGGAATGTATAACATTAGAAGACTCACCCAGCATTACCCAGATTCTTCAGGGCAGGGGGCTGGTGATATGGGGGTGGGATGCAGGAGTCAGCACTGGGCCTTAGGGAAGAGGGGGCAAGGCAGGAAGCTGAGGGTGTGTGATGGTGCAAGAGTGATGGTTGGGGGATGAGGAGGTGCTCAGGGTCGGGGGACCACATCCGGCAGGGCTTTTTCTCCCTCCACAGCTGCCAGGGACCCTCTGCCTCTCCCCAGTCCCTCCTGCCTGCTAGGGACCTTCTGTCTGTCTCCAGCCACCAGGGGCTTTCTGTCCGTCCCCCCTCCCCCCCGACCCTCCAGCTGGCAAGAGCTTTTTCTCTTCCTGCCTTCCTCCCCCCCCCCAACACTGTGTCCAAGGGGGGGAGAAAGGGGTTGGGGGCAGGGGCTACTTATAGGGTTGCCAGATGGTTTAACCAAAAATACCCAACACCACCCCTCCCCCTCAAAAAAGGACTCAGAGAGTTGTTAAGCAAAAAAAAAAAAAAAAAAAAAAATTAAAAAACCCCAGCATGGCCCCTTTAACCGCTTTAAGAACAGGGGCTGGGCTCTGCCCCTCTTAACAGGTTAGCAGTGTAGCTGCAGAGTGAGGACAATAGTAACAGCAGGCAGCAGCTCTTACTCAGCATGCTCAGTTGCACTACACATGCTCAATGCGCCCTAGATGTGACTTTCTGAGAGGCAGCTGTTTGCGACGCTACACCTGCAGGGACGGCGGCCATCTTCTCTGCCTTCTCTCCCTGCTCTGGACCAGACAGCTCCCCTGCAGAACCGGGAGGGGGGGGGAGGGATAGGGAGGGCGGGCTGGGCCCAATTGCTTAGGTTTGCCAGGTGTCCAGTATTGACCAGGACAGTCCGGTATTTTTGCCCCCTGGCCGAGAAAAAAAAAATCAGAAAATACCAGACATTTTAAGTGTCCAGTATTTTCTGAATTTTTTTTACCGGACAGGAGGCGAAAATACCGGACTGTCCTGGTCAATACTGGACACCTGGCAACTCTAGTTACTTAGCTGGTGTGCTGGTAGGCAAGATGGTAGAGCCTCAGCCCTGCTGGCCACTCTCTTGGTGATGCAGCTTCCCCCAGTGTCACCTCTGCATATAGTTCTCCCCTGCAGGTTCACTGTTCCCAGTGGCCACTCTCAGTATCGTATCCCTCCTTTCTGTGCCCCTCCCTTTCATGTCCTTCCTCTACAGACCCATTCCCGGCACTTCCCATTTTCTTGGAACAACCAAACTCTGACCTTGCTCTAAGTTAGGATGAGCAAAAACTGCATACCAAATACCAAATTTGGTGGTCCTAGCTCTTACTGTTTAGCAGGAGCTCTTGAACAAACAGACTCACAGACAGACAGACATTTCTAAAATGTATATAAGATATAGTAACATTGTGCTCGCATTCTCTATTGACTTACAGATTTAAAAATATCCACTAATTTTGGATTTTTGCATTTTTGGTTGATTGAGAGGAGACACCAGGTAGTCTCGGGATGAGCAGCCCAAACTGTTTTGTCTAAAATAAGTGAGCTCTACTGGAAATACAGGCCAATATATGGCAGTTGACACATATATTATTCATGCCACATTGCATTATGTTTTTGCAATCTAGCTATGGAAATTATTTGGTCAGTAATGCTGAATTTCCTGGAATAGTGAAGAAATGTGTAATGTGATGCTAACCATAAATAACTAAGAGGAACATTATAGGAGTGTTCTCATAAACTCTTCCTCAAAGGAGATCTGTGACTATGCATGTCATTATTTAATTGGGTGCAACTGTTCTGTGGTAGGGAGTAGGGATGTTAAGAAGTGGGTAATTTGTTAATCATATAGTCGACAGAGTTTTTATCGACTACACAATTAGTTGATAAGAGAAGGCAGTTAAAGCACTCAGTCCTGGCTCCTGCTATATTTTAAATGTAAAGCAACGGGGGGTTTGGTCCCGAACCTGGCGTGAGCTGGGACTGCGATGGGCTGCCTGGCTCCTACTAAAATTTAAATGCAGAGCCACAGCGGGGGGTAAGTCCCTTATTGCGTCTCTGCATTTAAATGTGTGTAGTCGATAGCATTAACCGATAAACTTTTGCTTATCAGTTAATTGCCTATAATATTACATCCCTTGTAGGTAGTTCTTATTCTGGAGTTGCTCCTATCACACTTTCTGTCCACACGCATAACGCCCTCATGCGAGTTAAATGGTATTTTCAACACAGGCTGAGGGTGTTGGTTAAAACCTGGTTTGGACCTTAATTTTTACTGGTAACCTGTCCACTAAGCAGTGAAGATGCAGATTAAACCACACGAGTGTAGATAGTCCTGTAGAACCTTCCCACAATCCACTGTCTGAATGCTCATACCCCGGCTAGGCTAACTTGGGTCTCAGATGTGATTGCTAATCACCAGAGACCCTAAAAATATGTTACTGGCAAATGACTAGGAGGAAGTAAAAGAACTCTACACCGTTATATACTGTAGACCAGGGATGGGCAAAAGGGCCTCTGCAAGCTGGATCTGGCCCACCAAGTGGGTTGATCTGGACTACAGATGCCCTGCTGCTTCCCCACCTCCAGGCTAATCAGGACTTGGGAACAAGGGAGTGTGCAAAGTCTCCTCTCCCGCTCGGGTGTGAGGTGCTTGCAGGGTGGGGGCAGGGAGTGTGAGACTTCCTGTGCTCGCCCCACCCCCACACCCTAATGTTACGCTCCACCCCGCCGCCAGGTCAAAGTCTCCTCCCACCGCTGGGGCACAGGTGCCTAGAGGGAATCACCAGCCGTTCAGAACCGTTGGCAGTTCTCTCTGGGGAAAGGCTGGGGGCAAAGGCTTCACCGCTTTCCCCATCCCCAGGCCAATCAGAGTCTGTGGGCAGGGAAGCACAGAAGTGTCCTGGATCCGCCCCTTCTGGGGTGGCCCAGGTCACTTCAAAAATTTCAGAAGTCCCCCTCCCTCCCCGGTCGAAAATGACTGCTCACCCTTGCTGTAGACTATATTTTATAGGTATTGAAGAAAACTAATATCTTCAATGTTTCCTTCAACAGAATTTTATGACAAACTGATTCATTCAAAAGCCTTTTTATTTTCAGACCTCACTGCAATAAATTTGACAGGTAGCTAATTGATGTGCCCAACTGTAAGGCAAGTGCTTACTAGTTATTCAGTGATACGTTCATCCAAATGAAAAAAGTTTTATAAGAAAGAAAGAAACTCCAGTATTTTTTTTAAGCTCTGGATAAATAGCCTGAAGAAACTGAAGATATCAAACAGTAACAAAACAACCCTGAAAGGATCTTCATTTCCTTTTAGCACTGTCTCTGTTTTTACATGTATAAAATGTATTTCTAAGTTGAATCCTTCTTACTCTGCTTTAGTAAACTCTATTGTTACTATAGTGACTAAAGAAAAACAGTGTTAAAAGTAAATATTTGTTCCAATATCCATCATCTATAATGAATTGACATCCGTTTATGTTAGATGTTGCACAGAAAATACCTAGTTAATGTCAGTTAAACATTTCAGTGTTGAGTTAGTAATGCCAGAGTTATACCAAAAGAGACAAGGGATGGGAGGCAATATCTCTTATTGGACCAATTTCTGTGGAGTCTTAAATCACAAATCATGTAGTCAGTAAAACATCTGAATAATCGCATATCTGTTCAAACTTAAAAGGCCTTAGAGGGCCTGTTGAGTAAAGAGAAACTGAAAAGAGAACAAACCTTGTGGCTACGTCTAGACTGGCGTGATTTTCCGCAAATGCTTTTAACGGAAAAGTTTTTCTGTTAAAAGCATTTGTGGAAAAGAGCATCTAGATTGGCACGGACGCTTTTCCGCAAAAGCACCTTTTGCGGAAAAGCGTCCGTGCCAATCTAGACGCGGTTTTGCGCAAGAAAGCCCCAATCTCCATTTTCGCCATCGGGGCTTTTTTGTGCAAAACAGTTTTTAGCTATCTACACTGGCCCTCTTGTGCAAAAACATTTCCGGAAAAGGGCTTTTGCCTGAACAGGAATGTCAAAGCATTTGCGCAAGAAGCACTGATTTCGGACAGTAGTACATCAGTGCTTTTGCGCAAAATCAAGCAGCCAGTGTAGACAGCTGGCAAGTTTTTGCGCAAAAGCAGGTGCTTTTGCGGAAAAACTTGCCAGTCTAGACGTAGCCTGTGAGTCTTACTTATTTGAAGAGAGAGACGCGTTATTTTTGGTTGCATCTTTAGCCAGTTTTAAAACTGTCCACTCCCCTCTCCTTGTGATAAAGGATTTTCCTGTGTATTTCACTGGTAGTTTAGGATCGCCTTCATTCATACTGTCACAGTTTGATGCCCCTAGGAAAAGCAAGATCCTGGTAAGCAGGGACATAGCACTTAAAGAGAAAGTTTAATACATGGGAAGAAGTACAGAGGGAATTAGATACTGTCAACCAGATTGCAAAATATCAAGACAACTATTCATAATATGAATAGAAAGGAACATATTAGCAACATAAGAAACATCAAATTAATTCATTTTTTCTAAGTTGGTATACAATTGTAACTCACATTGGTTCAAACTAGACCTCGTCAAAAAACAATTCTGTTTTGTTTTTTTGTGTGTAAAATAAACAGTTTTGTCAAGAATTACATTTAAAATTTTCCCATTATCTTACCAGATCTTGGGCAGAATACAGTACCAGACACAATGGCCTTTCCCAAATATATTAGCCCATGATATTCCTGTTTATCTTTTTATCTCTGCTTCTCCCAGTACAGCTGAACAGGGAAAAGAAGAGTGGGAAATTATTGACATAAAATATTGAGAGCAGACAAGGCCTTTGACATATTCCACTACATTTACTAAACTGTATGCTTAAAGTTAAGCACATGCTTAAATGCTTAGCTGAACAACGATGGCTTGCTAAATAAGGACCTAAGTGAAACTCTCAGGCTACGTCTACACTGGCCCCTTTTCCGGAAGGGGCATGTAAATTTCACCAGTCGTTGTAGGGAAATCCGCGGGGGATTTAAATATCCCCCGCGGCATTTAAATAAAAATGTCCGCCGCTTTTTTCCGGCTTTTAAAAAAGCCGGAAAAGAGCGTCTAGACTGGCCCTGATCCTCCGGAAAAAGTGCCCTTTTCCGGAGGGTCTTATTCCTACTTTGAAGTAGGAATAAGACCCTCCGGAAAAGGGCACTTTTTCCGGAGGATCAGGGCCAGTGTAGACGCTCTTTTCCGGCTTTTTTAAAAGCCGGAAAAAAGCGGCGGACATTTTTATTTAAATGCCGCGGGGGATATTTAAATCCCCCGCGGATTTCCCTACGACGACTGGTGAAATTTACATGCCCCTTCCGGAAAAGGGGCCAGTGTAGACGTAGCCTCAGAGAAACAGGTTGGATAAAAGAAGAGAGTACAGTGTACTAATGCAGAAGTGATGCAAAAATGTAGTGGTGTACCAGTAGTTCGGAATAGGAAGCCTAGTCCGAACTACCTAGTTCGAGCCCCGTGTAGCCGCGCTGCACGGGGTTCGAACCAGCGGGGTTTTAAAAATGGCGGCTCCCCGCTTATGCAAATGAAGCCCGGGAAATTTAAATCCCGGGCTTCATCTGCAAGTGCGGTATGCCTACATTACCCTCCTAGTTCGAACCAGGAGGGTAGTGTAGACATACCCCTAGGGAGTAATGTTAATACAATAACCTGGTAAGTTCATGGAGGAAGGGTCATCAGTGGCTATTAGCCAGGGCGGAAAGGCAAAGACGCTGGCTTCCCATCTAGCCATGGGGTGCTTTCCCTGCCTCCACCTCAGGCCCGTCTCCCACCGTCACCCCATGATTCTTCCCATCCCCTCTCTGCATCTTTCCACCTGCTCTCATAAGTGCACCCCATTGCACCCTCCTCCTCCACCCTCCCGGAGAATCTTGCATGCCATAAAACAGCTGTTCAGGGCAGGTGGGAGGCTCTGGGAGGAAATGGAAGGAGTTGATCAATAGGGCCACGGCCAACTAAGAGACTCTGGGGAGAGGGTGGAGCATGGCTGCTGGCGGGTGCTGAGCTCCTGCTAATTTTTCTCCATGGATGCTCCAGCCCCAGACCATTCATAGAGTTGGTGCCTAGTGGGCAGGGATGGTGTCCCTAGCCTCTGTTTGCCACAACCTGGGACTGGGTGATGGGGTGGATCTCTTGATGATGGCCTGTTCTGTTCATTCTCTTTGTGGAACTTGGCACAAGCCACTCTCGGCAGACAAGATACTGGGATAGATGGACCTTTGGTCTGACCCAGTATGGCCATTCTCAGGGCTCAACAAATACTGTAATCTACTCGCCCGTGGAGAGTAGATTACACCTTGGAAGAGCCGGTGCGGAGCGATCTGCGCATGCGCAGAGCACAGAATCGCGCAGCTGGCGAGTGGGGCTCACCGCCGCTTGGCGAGCCCTGGCCATTCTTATGTCATTGCACCCACACTGATTTATCATGCTGCCATATGTAGATGTGGAAAATAAATGCAAGTGTAAGAGGTCTGATGAAATGGACAGTTTTATTCACCAGTGCAGATGAGGTCATGGAAAATAATCTTCCAGAAACTGCAGTGAAAAGTAAAAATCAGTAGATATTTAACCCAATAAAAGATTAGGGGCCAAACTGGTATCTCTATTGGCTAGAGTCTGCACTAGGGATGAGTTTGGCCCTATGGGTGGGTCTAGACTACAGGGTTTTGTCGACAAAACTATACCTGCATCTACACTGCTGCTGAGTTCTATTGACATAACGTCAACAGAACTCAGCAGTTTTGTCGACGGCTGTAAACCTCATTCTACAAGGAATGACGCCATTTGTCGACAGAGTTCTGTCGACAGAAGGCATTATTGCATCTAAACTGTCTTTTGCGTCTACACTCTCATATCGACAAAGTGGCTTGCTTTGTCGACAGAACTGGATGTAGTCTAGATGCTCTTTTTCGACAGAAGCTTTGTCGACAGTATCTGTCGACAAAACTGTCAACAAAAGCCTGTAGTCTAGATGTACCCTAAATCTGATAAATGGATGCCCATAGATTTTTCTGCTCCTTAACGTCAAAACATTGCTGGTAGAAAAACAGTCTGCTCCACTGAAGAGTAGATAAGTAGAATTGTTTAAAGAAAAAAAATAACATGCTGGTTTTGGTTAGCTTTTTAAAACACTTCTAAATTTGTTCATGGCAAGAAAATAAAAAAAATAAAAAAAAGTGAGGTCTGTGCTCACTGCAGCAATCTTAGCTAGGAGATGAGGTACAAGCAGCCCTATGCTTGTTATGTCCTTGCTGATGTTGCACTCCTCTGTCTCTCACTGGGACTTTTGGGCAATCTAGGGAAGCTGAGTCCTGGGCAGCTATAATTACAGGCCAGCTGGGGCTGTATAAATAAGGGCTCCTGGAGTGGAGAAAATACTCACTCTCTCTTTAGCTGGGGAGCAGGAGGGACCTGGTTTCTAAGGAAGCTGCAGAGGATTCCTCAGACTGGGGAAAGGCAGGCAGAGCTAGGTAGCTCTGGCCTGACACTATGCCCAGGCTGCTGGACCTGAGACAAGGCCTGACGGTACTAGGGCTGCAGGGAGGCAGACAGGGCAGAAGGCAGCAGGTCCATGCCGCCTTGCCGGTGATGAGTGGCCATTTCAATTTGGCACTGTGTTAAGGGGCAAGATGATGACTGACAGTAGGGCCATTGAGGCAAGGTATGTAGAGAGGGTTGAAGATTTAGATGATGGCTTAGAGAGAATGCTCATTAAGTTTGCAGATGATACCAAGGGGTTGCAAGTGCTTTGGAGGATAGGGTCATAATTCAAAATGACCTGGACAAACTAGAGAAATGGTCTGAGGATGAAGTTTAATAAGGACATAAGCTGCTTCCCACAGCTCCCCTTGGCTGCAAAGGACGAAACAGAGCCAATGGGAGCCGAGAGGCTCCCTGGCCGCAGTGCTGGTAAATAAACAAACTGAGGCAGCCACTTCGTGTTTCTGAGCGTGATTCCACGAAACACTTTCAGAAACACTGATCTAGATTCTAGACAGTGCTTGGTCCTGCCGTGAGGGCAGGGGGCTGGATTTGATGATCTCTCTTGGTCCCTGCTAGTATCATTCTATGATTCCTTGAGAAGGAGGACCCCAGAATGTGGGAGCATTGCAGCAGGGCAGTCAATACCCAGAAGGAAGGGTGCCACGGTCTGGGTGAGATGCAGGTCCTCATGTAAGGTGGCATAAACAGGTAATAGTAGGCAAGACACTGGCTGAAAGGGGGTGCTCCAGTGCAGAGCTGAGCTAATTCCAGTAGGAGGCGCCATGCCAGTCAGTTGTGCCATGTTATACTATATGACTTTTCTGTGTATAGGCTTATTTGGAGTTGGCATGCTACAACCCCTCTGTGAGATATTGAGGTGGTATGAAATAGACTTTATTGCACTTAGGCATCTTCACTACAGAGCATTTCACCCTTTAATAATAATAAAAAATCATGAAAATGAGTTGTACAACCTGTCTAAATGTATAACTGTCCTTGAAGGAGCTGATCTCCAGTGGCAGGGCTGATGCATTTGCATCTGTCATTCTCTCTGCTAGCATGTACAGTGGTAAACACCTGTTCATTCAGGAGCTAATAGAAAACATAATAGCTGTGTAGTTGTAAATGTTTGACAGCTGCAAAACATTGATGCAAATCAAACTTAAATGATTGAAAGAAGAGACAGCGCCTAGTATGCATCCCAGAAGCAAAGCTGCTCCATTCTGATGGCATTTTGTTTTTATTAAGCAATGACAAGACTGGTTATGCTCAAAGAAAAGGAAGAAAGAAAATTTTTCATGAAATCTAAGAAACTATAACACTTTGTACTGTGGTTAAAGTTAAGTCGTTTACAGAGTGAAAGTTACACACCTAGCCAGCATCTCTGTTTAAGCCACAGTTTTGCTTAATGCTAGAAAATTAGTTGGGGTGGAGGGAAGGAGAGAGAAGCATGAAACTGCTAATATTGATAGAAAATGACATTGGTTTTGAGAACTATTGTGGTCATACGGTTTAGATGAATCTCTTTCACAACTAGACTCATGCATCTATAGTGTGCTTCTAGGAAGCCTTTCACTGTACAGTAATGAGTGTTCCAAAGGAATAGGGAGAAGCTCTGGATAGAATCATGCTTAACATCTCATCCCCAATTGCAGCAGGGCTCCAACATGCTCCTCTAATACACACAAGTTTAGCAGTATATGGAGGAAGTGTTGCCTAGTGGATAGAGCACCGGCCTAAGACTCTAGAGACATAGGTCCTATTCCAGGCTCAGCCACTGGCCTTCTGGGTGATCTTGAGCGAGTCTCCTTGTCTGTGAGGCTCAGTTTTCTCGTGCCTAAAATGGGAATCATGATATTGATAGAGTTGCCAGATGGCTTTAACAAAAATACCGGACACACTTGACATTACATCACAATCTACATCTTTTTTAGAAAATACCAGACATTTTATATTTTCTCATTTATATTTTCTCAATTTGTTTCCTGAACTGAAAGCTCAAATACTGGACTGTCTGGGTCAAAACCGGACACCTGGCAACCCTAGATATTGATCTTCTCTGTAAAGTGATCTTCAAAAGGTATTTAGGTTAAAAGTATTTGAAATTTAGGCACTTAATCATCTTTGAGAATCTGAACTTTTGGGAGCTACTGATGAAAAGCACTGTGATGTGTTTGTATTACTATTATAACATTAGGCTAGCACAAGTCACACTAAAAATCTTCCCATGGACTCAGATGTCACCATATACAATAGTTGTATATATACACACAATATATAATAGTTGTCTCATATACAATAGTTCAAGATTTTTGAATAATAATGGATATTGGTTGCATTTAGGACTCAGTTGTGAGTTGCCTTATCTGCCTGTCCAAGGAAGTAGGGGCATATAATAGGTTCCCTACATCACAGCTGACAGTTAAGGGAAGAATATTTTCCACAGGGCCTACTCCCTCTCTTGCACAAATGGAAGGAGTGGGCAGACAAGGGTGGTGGAGTCTCAGTTCCCTCCTCAGTATGCACTGCCACAATAGAGGAGGAAATTGTGCATCATGCCTTCACACAGGGATAGTAAAGATTACACCACTCCTGGCCAACACCAGACCAAGGAGTACACCTAAAAACCCAACCGTGATTCTCTGGGTCACAGGTGGTTTTCAGATCTGCTCCTCTGGGTCAGGGGTTGCTGACCCACATCCCAACCTTGTGCCAAGTCCATCATACACCCCAATCTCCTGCCCTGAGCCCCTCATGCACTCCAACCCAGACTCCTGCATCCTCACATCACCAGCCCCCTGCCATAAGATTAATAGAAGACAGCCTAAATGAAACTGGATTTGACCAGTTACAATGTAAACTTCAAAGAACTATGTGAAAAGATGCAGCAGCAGAAGTCCCATTAAATAAAATCGGTGAGTACAACGTTTCATTTGTGCTATTATTAATCATCATGCCAGTTATCAGTAATCTTAAATTGTATATTTTCAGTCATGTAATTGGGCTTTCTTATATGGCTGTTTGTTGACTTGTTCTGAATTTTGATGTAATTTGTCTCTTTGGTTTGAAAAGGCTGCTGACCCCTGCCTTGGTGCCTTAGGTTCCTCACCCCTTCTCTACATAGCACCTCAAGGCCAAGCCTACAGTAGAAAGGATTTGCCATGCCCATTAGGGATATGCCAGCATAGCTCTACCAGCCAACCCTCCTAGCAGAGGTACAGTGTATACCAGCAAATGAGTTCTTTTGCCAATAAAGCTTATACCAGTTCTTTAAAATAAGCTATTCCAGGTAAAACTCTTCGGTGTCCGGATAATCATATTTACCTTCAGGCTTTTGCTCACATAAAATGATGCTGGCTAGGAGTGTGACTTTTTCTTTTTGACATTACTGTGCCAGCAAAGGATTTTACAGCCGCTCCCCGACTTACATCTACCTCCACCTACGACCATCCGCACTTACGACCAAAGCAGTCGTAAATGCGGATCCGAGTTACGAACGGCGATCCGCGCTTACGAACAGCGCGATCATCATATAACTCTATGGGATCCGAGTTATGAACAGTTCGAGTTATGGACCAAGTGTTGGTCTGTAACTCGTTCATAACTCAGAGAGCGGCTGTACTTTAAAACTTGTGCTATCTCTAAATATCTTACATGCATTAACCCATAAATAGATCCAAAGGTTCAGATACAGAATTTAAATATATTCCTGTATCTTTTATTTCTCTGACATGTATAAAGCTGTCCCTATACATATTTTATTAGTGTGTTTATAAAAATTTCTGTTTGGATTTTTTTTTTCAAATTACCTTTTCATAAGACTTGTACAGTAGTCACCAATAAAGTCTCTATAGTTTCACCTTTTGACTAGTTAATGTTACTGTGATATCTGTGACACTGCCAAAGTGTAATCATTTTCAAAACAGTAGTGGTGACAGTTTTACAGCAATCACCGGTCCAGCAAATTTCTTATTTAATTGTCTCACAATAGAAAATAACTTCTGCTATACATAAACATATACTCCAATAGCTTTGAGCTATATCGCTTCTTCCTTCTTTCCATCTGTCCTTCCTGTACTGCTCTCTTGTCAAATTGCATTGAAATCAGTTAAGGAGCTGTTCATATATTAAAGCAAGAATCACCATTGAATGCTAAGATCTTTTTTCCTTAATGTCTGTGATTCAGCGAAACATGATCAGTAATCAGGATATTTTTGAGATTAGAAATGCTTTTAAATAGACATATAGATTTAAAAGAAAAAAAACACTGTCCTATTATAAGCAGACCTGTCTCTTTGATTTTAACTTATCGAAGTTTGCATTAGCCAGTGCTGTTCATTCTCCTTCTTCACCATTTTTAAAGGCCTCTAAGTGAAAGGTTTCATTGGAGGAGGAAGAAGAGATGTGGCAAAGGCAAAAGACAGCTGGAGAGTGAAGGATGAGTAGGCACCATTTGGTTTAAGAACTAGAATTGCTACAAAATGGTGGCTATTGCTAATGCTGATTCAGTACAATGAATATTCCAGGATGTATTAAAAAGACAAAGTATCTCTGACAGTTTTCTTGGTGGTTCTGGCTTTTAACATCAGATAAGTGAACGAACTATGCACACAGAATGAGAAATAAACCTCTAACTCTATTATGCACAGATTACTTAGGTTTTTTCCCCCCAATATATGTATTCTACAGATATCAATATTACAAAGGGGTGAGAGGGAATGAATTGCTTCCAGTACACTGAAAATGTGAGACATTGTGTCTCAATACCAGGTATAGATTGTTATTTTAATAGACTATGACTTTGAGTTATTATTATATAAACAGTTTAGTGAGTTTTAAGAGAGGCTCACTTGATCAAAAGAGCCTATGGCTGTCCTTAGGATGCAGGACTCAGAGCAACCCCCTCCCCAGTGCCCTGCGCATGGGGCCTAGAACAAGCCCCCGACTGCAGGCCCCGCCTCTGCTCTAGCCCTGTTCTGCCCCCACTAAACCTCTTCACTCAAGCCCTGCCTCTGCTCCGCTCACTTCTTGCCCCTTTCCCGAAGCCTGCTCTGTCAAGTGACATGAGCCAGAGATGAACGAGGGGCCTGGCGAAGGGCGGAAGCAGGGGTTGGCTAACCTGCTGCAATCACTACAGCGGCGGCAACTGGAGTGACCTTGAAGTCTGCTTCGGTCCGCTCCCCCACCCATCTCCCTGCCTGTGTGCTTTGCTTTGCCACAGTGGTGAGTAGCGGGAGCACCCTGGGGCCAGAGCTAGGTTGTTCCCCTTACTGCTGCTGTGGTGAAGCAGAGTGCAGCAGGCTGGGAGTTGGGAACAAAGCAGGCTGCACATTCCACCCCTCAAACAAGCACCCGGCTGCTTTGGGCTCCACAGATCCCATCCCCAGGGCAGTTGAGGTGGTCACCATAGAGCCCCTGAAAATGCAAAGAGCCTAATATTTTTTGGAGCCGGTGGGACCAGCCTTGTCTCAGTTACATGAATTCAAATCTGAAGTGATTGTAATCTAGACTGGCACCAGTGTAAATGAGATCAAGATTGGACATAATATGATTAATCATATTAATGCATGTTCCAGGTGTGTAGGCTGCTTTAATTAATTGCCCCTTAGGAAAAATTTTCATTTCCCACAACTCTCTTGTCATACCTTGAAAGATTTAAAAATGAAATAAAGGAGTATCTTTTCGGGAGGGTGACAGACTGGCCTCCATTTTGTGCGCATTTTGCACATTTAATTCAATTGTAGGCACAAATCTGGATAGGCGTTCCTTTAGCTGCTACAGTGTGGGTGGAAATGAAGTAAAATAAGGTTCAGTTACTGAAATTTTAATCCACAGAGTATTCCCACAAACTGGAAAGCCCTGCTTCAGCTTGGTTGAAAAAGTCTCTTTCAGATGTATCTTTTCTATAAGAGACCAAACAAGTTAATCAAGTCAGTTATTTAATAAATATTTCTATATAATTTTCCTATCAACATACCTATTTAAGGTCAAATTCAATTCCACCACTATTGTTTATTAGTTGAATGCATTGGCTCACATCCTCAAGGAATTTAGGTATTAAATTCCCATTAAAATTAATTGAAGTTTAGTGCCTAATTACCTTAGGGAATTGGGCCCAGTTCCTCAAATCAACACTAGAAAGACAATCCTATGCTTGAGAAGTTTACAGTGGAGTCACTCCAGATTTGTTCTGGAGTTACCGAGAGCAAAATTTGTCCTACAGACTAAAATGTTAAATGTCATGTGTAGTATAAAGAATCCTTATGGAAAACTGTTGCTACACATACAAAAGTAACTACATATTAAATATCCTGGCCATTTGCTGTCCAAATACAAAGCAACTGGACTAGGCTGTGGGCTAACCATTCCCCAGATGTCTTGTTTTCAGGCTTGCCAACCAGGGGATTTGCAAAGGGGGCAGTTGCTCTAGGGCCTGGCTATTCAAAGGGGCTCAGAGCTCCAGCCACTACCACTGTTACTGTGGCTTCCAAAACCCCGGGCCCTTTAAATCAGCACCAGAGTGCCATGCGTCTGGGCCTCGCTCCTTCCACCCAAGGCCCCATTACTTCCAGATGCGGGAGCCAGCTCCCCCCCTCACCCTTCTTGCGCAGGGGCCCTCAGAGGCTGTCAGTGCCTTTGCTTGTTTTGCTACTTTATGCAGAAGGGCTCTAACTATTATATCTAGCTAGCCCAAGGGCTGATCATCAAGGGAATCATATATCTGATCAGGAGATGAGAATCAGAATTCTCCACCATAGTTTTTCCAGGGCAATAATAGAAACAATTTAAAAGATGCTGCTGTCCTTTTATGAAGACAATAACACTGTTTCCCACCTAGAGTTGTCAGGTGTCCGGTTTTCGCCCACACTTGTGCATTATTCAGGTCCCCTGTCTGGTAAAAAAAAAAAAAAAAAACAGAAAATACCGGACATGTGAAATGTCCGGTATTTCCTGTTTCCCTTAGACGAAAGCCCGTTGGGAACAATTTTGCCCTGCCACGTTGGGTGGGGGAGTGAGGAGCGCGGGGCCATTTAAAGGCACAGTGCCCTTTTTCTTTTTCTTTTTTTTTCTTAACAACTTTGGTCTCCCCTCTGCCTCCCCCCCCTTATTTTTTCTCAACAGAATTTTTTCCTGGCATTTTTCTGAGGGAGAGGGGAGGTCGGTATTTTTTGTTAAACCATCTGGCAACCTGTGGCGGGCCCCTCCCTCCTGAGTCCCCAACACCGCTACGATACAGTTTATAGCTGGCCCTTTAAGCAAGACTTAGGCCCTCTGGCCTGAGTCCACACCACAGTCTATAGCTGGCCCTTTAAACAAGAACTAGGCCCTCTGGCCTGAGTCCACAATGTAGTTCAGGGGTTATAGCGGGGCACACCCCCGGGTAGGGGGACCCGGGCCCACCCTACTCCACCAGGTCCCAGCCCAGGGCCCTGTGAGCGACCGGGCAACGGGTCACCCCCTCAGCGGGGCAGTCCGGCCGAAACGCACCTAGGTTCTCTGGGTGGGAGAGGCGGCTCCCGCTCCTGCCCTGGGCCTCTTCCTACCCAGTCCCCGGGGGTGCCTTCCCCTGTACCTGCGCAGCTGGCTGCGAGCTCCGTGCCGGCAACCCCTCGGTCAGTAGTCCCGGGGTTGCCCCAACTCGCCTCCGTGTCCCTTTCCGCCTCTCCTGGCATCCCCGGCAACAGCTGAGAGGGCACTCCCTGCCCCTGCCCCTGCCCCTGCCCCAGCCCTTCTCCTCTAGCTATCTCCCCAGACTGAGTCTTTCCCCAGGCTTTTATAGCCCTGCTGTAGCCCGGGCATGCTCGGTAGAGCTGTGGGGGAGGGGCCTCTGCAGCCAGGTAACCCTGGCTGGGCCCTGTAGGTTCAGTGCGGGGCTGCCTCGCCCCGTCACACAACCCTATTCCCTCCTTAAAAACATTCCTTCCTGCCTAAGCAGGGTAGGCTTCATCATTAAAGTCTTCAAATGGTTAATTTTCTATTTTCAGCCAACATCAGGCAAACCCTTTAGCACCCTGTTGAAACAATGAATTTAAGCACTGTAAATTTAGCAGATCCTATGTGACTACATCTCAGGATGTTTGCCACAAATGTTCCACACACAAAATAAAACAAAAAACAAAAACAAAATACTTCTTGCCCTGAATGCCAACAAACTCAGACTTCAGTAAACTATTAAAATGAGCAGAGTTTCTCAACCAGTGGTACGATTACTCAAGAGAAGTCTGGGGGATATGTCAACACAACTGAAATTTGGAGAAAACTGAAATTTTGTTTTAATTTTTACAGTGCTTTATTATTTTTGTACTTTTTACACCAAAAAATATTATCACCCGCCTGATTACGATTAAGTTGTTTAAACAAATGTGTTGCTATGGTAGAAAAAAATTGTGTATGTCTGAAAACTGTAGGTACTGGGAGTATTTATAAAAAATTTTTTTAAAAGGGGTACTTTATAAAAAAGGTTGAAAAACTCTGATCTATAATGCCCTGCTGGAACTCCTGGTATGGCCATAAAGAACATCATTGTACATTTGGCTGACATAGTGAGGAATGGGGGAAGTTATGGTTTCTCAAAATGATCTAATAATTTACATTGATTCTCTCTTCAAACATTTGCAATATGTATGTATTACAAAGGATTAAGGCCCCCCTCTATGTTACAAATTTAACCAGGGAGACAGGTTATGATAGAATTGCCCCTTGACTCTGGGATATCAGAGTTAAAGGTTGCACTGAAGAAAGGACCCTACAACAACATCCTACATGTAGGAGTCAGGCATTAGACTATGCAGGGTTTTAATCTGGTTCCGGGTATGCAGCTACATGCCATTTCCTCTAGGACTTTACCTCTGTTGTAACTGAGTTAGGGAACAATCCTGTTCAGCCTATGGATACTGAGTTTGTTACAATTGTTTAGACAGTATCTTTAGTCAATATTTAACTGCTAAATAGCAAGATGCCTCCATACCCACCTATCTGTTTAGTCACAGATCTATATTTCTTCCAGCTGTCTGACAGAGGACCCACAAAAAGAGAGATTTAGGCCCTGTCTACATTTACAAGTGTGTGCCACTATAGGAGCACTCCTGTAACCACACTAGGCCAACAGGAAAGAGCTCTCCCATTGACATAATAAAACCATCTGAATGAGTGGCGATAACTGGTATGTTGGTGGAAGAGCATCTCTCATCGACACAGCACTGAGCACATCACTGCTTATTCCAGCAAAACTTATGTTGGGTATATTTTTCACACCCCTGAGCAAAAACTCTTTGCTGACATAAGTGCTAGTATAGCCGGGGCCTTCGTACCGTGTTTCACTTACATGCTGTACCATTGCAGAAGTAAAAATTTTACCTTACCCAAAAGTGTGAAAATGCATTCACTTTTCAGGTACGGAGTCACTCCAGAGCTAGCTGACAACATAGAATTTTTCATACACATCTGCTAATGCGAGTATTCCAAAGCAAACACTGGCCCTCAGGAACAGTCTGAGGATTTGGGAAAATACCCAGAAGATTCATAGTTTTATTACAGGGACCCAGTTCTGCTCACAGATGTTTCAGGATTACTATGCCCTTCCTTTCATATCAGTGCTTTGATATTTAATATAAAGCAAGAAGTGTTTTTGAAAAAATGCTTTTTTCTGCCTGTGGAAACTGCAGACTTTAGGTGTGAGAAAAATGGATGCAGTTTTCTGTTAATTTTATGAAATGGTATGTGAAACCATGAAATGAAAGTTGCTGACATGAACACCACAAAAAAAGATTATTGCCTTTATTGCTTCATTTTAGAACTTAACTGCATGTAAAAACAGTATGGCAGGGTCTAGGTCAGGAATTGTAAGATACTGGTTCTGTTGTGGTAGGAAACATTTTTTACCACATAGGCCCACATTTGCCACCTAGGCCCACATTATTTAAAGTGTTCAAGCAAAGTGTTTATGCATTTTCAAGCATGCCTGAGTCATAAAAGCAAAATATGTGCTATGCCTACAGATAATGCACGTGAAAAACTACGGGCTAATTTAAATCTGTGTGTCATGGACAATGAACCTGTATTGGGGTCAGCTCACTGTTATGGTGCCCCCTGTCATGGCACCTCCTGCTGGTCACCCCAGGAATTAGCTAAGACTGTTGCACGCACTGCCTTCTGGCCAGTGCCTTGCCCTTTGTCTTTCTGCTCTAATACCTCCACCGTCTCCCTGTGGACCTGCATTGCTACCGGGACTGTGGTGTCCCACCACTCCATTCTCTCTACCTTTGTGGGTTGGGATCGGGGGGAGGAGAGAGATCAGCCATCTTCAGTCCCAGCACCTGCTTCCATGGCTGACTACAGCCAAGACCTAGCCTTTCACTTCAGGAGCAAGCTGCTGTCTAGAAAAGCCACTACCCGCTGTGATGAATAGATGTGGTGCAAGGGGCAAGGAGGGGACACAGGCCCACTCTCTATTCTGGGTCCCAACTCAGGGACCCTGTGGTGATAGATATGTCTGGCCCTCCTTCTCTTCCTTTGGCTGCTCCCGTTTCCTGAGCTACTTCCCCTATAACACCTTGCATCTTCTTGGCCTTGTTGCCTCTGTGCAGATCCCCAACCCTGCTCCACCCAAGATGCTCCTTCCTGGCAACTGGTCCTTCACCCTCACAGATCAGGACCAACTGCCCTCTGCTCTACTAGACAGTTCTTTATGTCGGGCTGCCCAAGCAAGCCATCTTCTGATTGGCTTCCTATAATCCTCTTTCCTGATTCATTGGGTCTCTGCACAAGGCCCCTCCAAACTGCTTTAACCTCTCAGCTGGAGTATGGTAGCTACCTCCCTACTGAGCCCTTCAGAAATGTTTATTCATATTCTCCAGAACAATCTCTTATATGGAATAATACATTCAGTTGAGTTTTTAGTCACCCCTGAATAACACTAACTTCCAATAAGGAGGTTAAATGTGTTTTGAAACTAAGTAAGGACATTGTTCTGCATTTGGAAGCCAGATGTGACACCTTGGGTAAACAAAACAAATGTAATTGAGACCCCCCAGATATATGTAAGCATGATCCTAGTCTTTAGGTCAAATTTATCTGTGTTATAACTTGCCTGATATCAAAGAAAATATAGCATGATGACCTTGACCCATGGAAAGGCCAGGTTTTCAGACAGCTTCAACCTGGCCTCTAAAGTTGCACTTAAAAATTGTGCAGGTTCAACAGTTCAGTTAGGCCAAAGTGACCTCCAAACCTATGGGCCATATTCAGACCCACTATGATGCCACTGAACTCAGTGAAGTTGTATATGTTTATGGAAGCTCTGAACATGGCCTGTTTGGGGGAGAACTTACAAACATGCAGCAACATAGAGGACTGTGGATTGGTCCTAAAGGTTTTGCCACTATAACTACAAGTCAGCTATCAGTGTATTTTATAGTACAAACGGAGCTCTGCCAATATAGTACTCGTGTGAACATGGTTATGCTGGTATAAAAGTGTCCATACCAGTGTCAATTACATCAATACAAGCTTTTTTTTTTTTTTTTTTTTTTTTTTTTTTAATACCAGCAATACTGCCTCCACACTGAGGGGCTGTGTCTACACTGGCATGAATTTCCAGAAATGCTTAAAACGGAATACTATTCCGTTTTCAGTTTTTCCGGAAAAGGAGCGTCTACATTGGCAGGCTGCTTTTACGGAAAAGCGTCTGTGGCCAATGTAGACGTGCTTTTCCGGAAAAGAGCCCCGATCACCAGTGTCTACACTGGCCCTTTTCCGGAACACTGTTCCGGAATAAGGACTTATGCCCGAGCGGGAGCAGAATAGTTTTCCGGAATAGCGGCTGATTTTGTAAAGTAGAGCATCATTGCTTTTCCGGAAATTCAAGGGCCAGTGTAGACAGCTCGCAGCTTATTCCGGAAAAGCGGCTGATTTTCCGGAATAAGTGGCCCAGTGTAGACACAGCCAGGGTGTTTCCAATATAACTATACCATTATAGTTAAGCCAAAAGAAACTTCCCACTGTATTGTAGACAAGGCTGACGTTACTTAAACATATTTCCTGGTCTTACCTCTATTAACTACTATTAAAAGAGAGAAAGAAGCACTGGTTCTACCAATTTTTAAAATTCTGTCATTTAGCTTTCCTCTTTCATTTGTCCTGGCTCCAGTGGTGGTTTTAGCATAAGTAGCATTCACTAGATTAGGTTAATGTGTAATTAAGGAGTTAATATGTAGACATTTTTAGACATGATAGACCTGTTATAGTATATATCGTGTGAAGTCCTCTTCAGAAGTCTCCTGCTTAGTCAATTATTGACTCAGTGCATTCTGATGGCCCAACTGGAGTCCTTATACATGCTATTGTGCGAAGACCTATTTAGTGAGGTCTCGGATTATAGGTCATTGACCAATTGTAGCATAGGCAGCATAACAATTTGTTTGGCTAATACTATTGCCTCGTTAGACATCTGAATGACATTTCTACTAAGAGAAACTTCCCATAACCCAGAATTTAACTGGCATATTTTCAGTGGAAGATTCCAAAAGTAGTTGTTAGACATATTGATCCTGTCTACACCAGGGAACTTGAGTAATAACTCCGAGGGGTGGGGGAACAATTTTTATGTGGGAGTGCTGACGATGGAAACCATGTATTTTGGTGTTTGTTATTACTACTGTAAGCCGGGGGTACAGTAACACCCTAGTTTCAGCATCATTGATTGTATCTATACTTTTTCTAGCTGGACAGGAGGGCATCCTACTCTAAAGAAGGCTCTGTTCTCCAGCATTTTTCCTCACATCAGCTGCTTACTGCATGAAGGCCAGTTTCTCAAAGGCAAGAATTGGCAAATAGCATTATTATAGCAATTATATATATATAAAAAACCCTATTCTACACATGGGGAAAAAGAGGCACACACTACCTGATTTGATCAGGGTCACAGCATACTAATAACATTGATATGAACATTCTGATAAAGAGCATGTTTCTGGAATAACTAAAGACAGAATTATGAGAAATTTAGTAAACTCTCATATTTTAAAATATTTCTTAGTCCAGTTCTCCCATTAAAGCATTTCTAGCATGCATTATGTTTTTATATAGGAATGATAAATTACTTTTATTCCATACAACTGTTGTAGCTAACACTGAAACGTCTAAGCTCTTAGGTCATGAAAACAAGAGAAAATCCGATATTAACATATCAATGGAAGTTTCTCCTCAGGAGCCAAGAAATAGGAACAATATTGGCATCTATAGTTAAACAGCGCAGACGGGGGCTGCTACTGAAACCTTTAAATTTGTACTTAATGTGATGGCCCCTTTCTTTCTGAAGAATAAGGAGGCAAATCCCATATGTTCAAAAAAGAATTGCTATTTATTAAAGCTATTTATTTATTATAGTAAAATCAGAGTCCCCAGGCAAGATCCACACCACTTGCGTTGAGCACTGTACTTTTTTTCCCTTCTGCAAAATAAAATTAACTTCTGCATTGCAATCTCAGGAAAGCATGCTTTGGCTTCCAATAAAAAATAAGTAAATTACAGTGAGTAACCCACAGCAAATGGCTTTGTTTGGTGAGTAGCCCACTTTTTCTATTAATCTTAAGCAACTGAATTAAGACACTTTTAGCCAGGTATCATGTAGTATAGGGACACAGAACATAGGGATTATCACACTGGAGCAGTCCAATGTCCTATGTCTCTTACTGGTTCAAGAGGAGATATGCCAGCAACCACTAATGGAACTCCTATCCATATCAGAAGTTTCTATCCCACATCTGTTAGTTGCCTTCAGGCGTAAAAGTTTATATTTCTTCTGTGTGTGTGTGCATGTGTGCACGCGCGATTGTCTAGTGTAATTGTGATGTTTGAGATACATGCCTAATCTGTTTTTGGTCCTGTGCTTTGGAAAATAGACATCAATGTTCTTATGTGGTTCTGAGTTCTACAGGTTGTATTAATTTTCCCCCCTTTTCTCATTTTTAAATATATTTGATACCTTTTCCATTTAATATAATTTTTACCTTTAAGCTTCTTTTATGATGTAGAACTGCTTCGGAAAAAAATAGGACAAATGATTTTTTGTTGTTATTGAAACCAAAAGGTTTTACACGTGTGCCTTGGTTCTTAAAAAAGTGGTATTGGAATATTTTTTTCCAGATCCAGTGTAGCAAATGAGAGAGGAATTATGCAGTAGCTGAGTGGTTAGGGCACTCTGGTAACATAAGAGAGACATATTTAAATCTGTGCTCCTGATTTGGAGCTTTCTGGGTTCTAAAAAACTTTATAAGCAATCAGGAAAAAAGGGTGTGATTTTTAACAATGAGTGTTGTGAACCATTGGAACAATTTATCAAGCTTTGTAGAAAATTCTGGCAATAAAAGCAGTATTGTAAACTTTTCTAAAATATATGTTCTAGTACAAACTAGAATTGTTTGAGGGGAATTCTAAGACTTGAATTATAGCAAGTCAGATTACATGTGGCTTCTTCTGGCCTTCGAATCTGACCTTATTTAATAGAAAAACAAATTAAAAAAGTTCTCATTCTGAATTAGCATGAGAAGAATTTTTAAAGATTCAGGGGTTTTTATTGGTTTGGTTTATTTTTTTTGCAAAACAGAATTGTTTTCCAACCTACGTATCAGTCATCTCTAGTCAGATTGAAAGCTACTGGATGCCCAGCAGTTTTGAAAAATCCAGACATTATTCAGGAATATACATAAGGATTTAGGAGCCTAACTTTAGTCACCTATTCTTGAAAATCTTGGTTTGGGGATTTTATTCTGGGACTGAGAACTTGTTTGAACTATGCTTTAACATTATGGCCAGCCAAACTTCTGATTTACAGCAAAACTCTCATGTACAGAAGTACTGCGCACCCAAAACTCTGGGGGAGGCCAACGAAGACAGCAGCAGCTCAGCGCCTCTGAGAAATCAGGCCTCCAGATGTTTGTTTAATTTATTTAACGGATTCTTTGCTTTAGTCCACTAACAACCAATTAAGCTGCCACCAGATTATCAGGATCAGCCAAGAATTACAGGATGTACCACATGCTTTTTCAAGGCAAATATTTACAGTTGTGTGTAGGATGGATGTCTTTGACATCTGTCTTCTACACAAACTTTTTGTGGGGGTGGGAAAAGAAAGCAACATCACAAAAATTGCCACATGCATGCCATTATGTGAAAGATTATTTTCCTAAAGTGAACTGCGTTCCCTGTTAGCTTGCAAATTGTTTTGCAGATGGCTATTTTTGTAATGCTGGCACCGCTCCTTTTGGGGGGGGGGGGGAACATAAAAGGGGAGATCAAAGATTCTTTTTTTGGTAGGTAGAGGCTTCTGGCTTCTTTTTCCTAATAGAAAAAGTTTGTGATATCAGAGGAGACTGCACAACAAGCAGCCCAGCTTTAGCCTTCTCTTTATTAATTGCTTTGTGTGTGCTGCCGCTCTCGTTAGCGTGCTGGTATTCCATGGGGCCCTGTGGGATTCAGGGAACACAGAGAAGATTCTGTATAAGTAAAAATTGCTAATAATTCTTTTACTGCCCTGTTACAAACAGGCTTATAACTTGTCCTGAAGAAGATTAATCTAGATTTAGAAGGGCTCCAGTGGTTTCCCCGTTATTTTAGTCATTGTGGAATGTTCTTATATCTAATGGAGACATAGGGAATCAATCATTTTGGGGAGGGGTGAAGCTGTGCAGGAGGGGAAGCCCCTCAGGGCAAGGAGGGTGGTGCTGTCTATCCTATTTGAAATGATGCATTATGATTTCAGTGGGAGCTGAGAGATGCCCAAATGTGGATTTAGTTTCCTGAATTTAAGCTAAAACCTCTAGCACAGGATTTTGAAATGCAGTAAATATTGGCCTAACTTTGCTCCCATTAAAGTCTATGATAAATGCCCCATTGACATTAATGGAAGCAGAGTTTGCTCATTGGTGAGAGCTTCTGATGTTTATTGGCTGAATTTTTTTCAGAGACATAGATCACAGTTGTATCTATAATCAGGAAACTTCAGATTCTCCTAATGCCAAACCCCACTGCAGGAATATAGACCATTTCTTTAAAAAAGTGCTTATTTCCCATTGCATGCTTATTAATTTAGGGGAATGGAATTTGTGTTTTGCAGCTAGCTCAGCAAAAGGAATCTGCAAGTTACTAAATATAATCAAAATACAGACTTCAAAAACCATTGAACTGAGGATGTTGACAATGAATGATCAATACAGCACTACAGACCTGTTATAGAGCCTGAACAACTAAAAAGAGAAAAAAACTTAAAAAACAACAAATAGTCTGGTAGCACTTTAAAGACTAACAAAATACGTAGATAGTATCATGAGCTTTCGTGGGCACAGCCCACTTCTTCTTCCAGTCATCTGAAGAAGTGGGTTGTGCTCATGAAATCTCATGATACCATCTACATGTTTTGTTAGTCTTTAAAGTGCTACCAGACTATTTGTTGTTTTCTAAGTTTTTCTGTTACAGACTAACTCGGCTACACCTCTGAAACTAAAAAGAGGGCCTTTCCCCCTCCATCCCTTACTTTTAGGGAAAGGGTCTTTGAACTTTCTTCTTTATTTGAGCACTTAGCATTTTATTACTGGAAATGAAAGAGACGGATGATGTGTGATTCAACTGTAGATCCCTGGACATGAAGTGAAACCATAATTAGTGCTTTTAAAAATGAAATTAAAAAGGCTTGATTCTGCCCTGCTTCTGACCTCTGCTCAATGGAGGGGCATGTCAGGGAGCTAACAATGGCTTGTTGATTGTACACCAGTCCAGAGGAGGTTGGAGCAGCCTAGTAGCCACTCTATATTATGCCATTGATCACAGAGTTGCTAAGTGATCTTGCAACAGTGGGGGACTGTTGTATCACACCCCTCGCCATCCAGGACACAAATCTACTACTTCCCCTGACACATCACTGGGCTTAGATGGAAGGAAGCAGGGGGTGAAGCAGCCAGCTCTTCTGGTTTTAGGTTAGTGAAGATTTCCCTTCTCTCATGGCTGGCAATTGATGGGGTAACATCAACAGGAAGAATTGAATCTGGGACCTCTGGAGCTTAGCGCATGAATCGCATAAGCTAAAAGCCAGCTGGATATTAGCTAAGACAGTTGTGTAGACTCATTACTGTCTCTGTAAGTGGTCTCAGTGCCATGGGATGAGACAGTACACCACACCCAGAAGAGGTTTGGGTTATAATGGCTTGTATCCAATCTGCCAAAGGACTGAACTGTCACTGAAAGTGTGGCCCAAAAATGTTACAAATTAATATGTCAAATTGGGGCCAAATCCTGCTCCCGTTGAAACCAAGTCATTAATAAATCATCCATAACTTTCTATATTGGTATTTTCTGAACCATACATGTAGTTGTTATTGGCCCTACGAGTGGGAAAATTCAGCTTTCAGAAATGCCCCTGTCAGCTCCTGCCTGACGGTTAGCTTGTCTCTGCCACAAATTCAGATTTTTCCCTACAGGCTTCAGTTACTTCCCTACATTTTCCTAGACTGTGCATCTCACTTATGCCTGTCTTAGGAAAACACGCCACATGCATTCACTCTCACTTCACTGTCTTCAGAGTGCAGGTACCAAAAGGGCACACAGGGACATCGGGCAAGTCACAATGCCACGCTGTGTATGGGAGCCTCTAAATGCTCTTCTTGTCTTTCACATCTGAGCTGGTTTTAGGAACAGATGTTTCCAAAACCCAAACCTCTTACTCAGGGGGCTAAGGTCTGAAATTCAATACATTTCTGGAAGTGTGAGTGCAGAAGCACATTTAATAAGTATGTGCCGTTATCACGGTTACATCTAGGGATGTTAAATATCGGTTAACTAAATAGTCGAGTAACTTCACGAATTCTTATCAGTTAGTCGACTATTCTAGAGTCTCCGGGGGTGGTGCTGGCAGCCAGTACAGAGGCAGCAGCATGGAGTGCCAGGTGGTCTGTGACGGGGGCCAGTTAAAAAAACCAGCTCTGCTCATGGGATCCAGCGTGAGCTGGAACTGTCTCAGGCTGACTGCTCACCCAGCTCCTAATACACTTTAAATGCAGAGCTGCAGTGGGTGTAGGTCCCATACCCGGCGTGAGTCAGCACTGAGAGGAGCTGCTAAACAATGTACTGGCAAGCAGGGGGTTAGGGTTAGGGTTAGCTTTTGCTTATTGGTTAATAGACTATACTATTACATCCCTAGTTACGCCTGGTTGTCATAACTGAACACATAACCAGATAAGTGGAATCTGCATGTTCAGTTTTTCCTGAAATCATGACAATTATGTGCATAAAGTTCTAGAAATTTGAACTTTCAGTGACAAAATTTTACCTAGGTTTGGCCCAACGAGCCCTCTCGTTTTTCTCTGACTCATGAATGACAGTGACACCAATTATGCAACGTGCTAGGACAGGAATGGACAATAATTTTTGAAGGGGGGGGGCCAACTTAAAATTTTTTCAAAGTGGTCATAGGCTGCCCTAGAAGGGGTGGGGCCTTTAAATAGAAATAAGTGAAAGGGCTTGCTCCTCCCCTGCGGCTGTTAGGCAACGCGGTGGGCAGGAGCTGCAAGCCCTTTCAACTGTTTCTATTTAAAGGGTTCACAGCTCCCGGCCCTGCTGCTAATGCATTGCCTCGGAGCTGGGGAGGCACGATCCTTTTCAACTGCTTCTATTTAAAGGGCTCACGCCTTCCCCATAGCTGCTAATCTGTTATGCATCATGCATCCCCGGTTCCCAGGCTACATGTTTGGGGCCTGGGCGGAAACTGCCATGAGGGCTGGATAAAAGAGCTAGGCAGGCCAGATCTGGCCCACTGACAGGCTCTTGCCCAACCCTGTGATAGGATTTGCTGTTCTGGATTACACTGCCTGGGCTAGATCCACATGGTGTAAACTGGCAATAATTTTTGACTGGGGCCAATTCAGATTTTTTTGAAGTGGCCTCAGGCTGCTCCGGGAGGGGCGGAGCCAGGACACTTCTATGCTTCCCTGTACACAGACCCTGACTGGTCTGTAGGTGGGGGAGCATGTGAAGTCTTTGCCCCCACTCTTTCCCTCCCCCAGAGAGAACTGCCAGCTGTTCTGAACAGCTGGTGGTTCCTTCTAGACACCCGCGCCCCTTGCGGTTGGAGGAGACTTTGTGTGCTCCCTCCGCCTCCAGGCAGGGCCGGACCGAGTCATTCCGGCACCCCAGTCAGACAGTTTAATTGCGCCCCGGATTCGGTGAGGGTACATGCGTGGCCCCGCCCTTGCCCCCATGCCAGCGCGTGAGAGAGCACGCATGCGCGGCCCAGCCTGGCCCCACCCGTCACGTGGGGGAGGGTGCACGGAGCTGGCGGCGGCAGGACAGACGTGCCCGGCCCGGCCCAGCCCAGCCCAGCCCAGCCCAGCTACCTCCGCTGGCGCGCACCCTGGGGTTGCCTAGGGTGCCGCGGGCCTGGGAGCCCGATAATGGCGTCATGGCCATTGACGGCCGTGCAGGCGGGGGCGCCGATCATGCCTTCCGACTAGGGCGCCAGCTGCCGCAGCTGGCCTCGGGCCACTCCTGGCACTGCTGGCTGGCGCTGCAGGGGTTAACACAGCCGTCCGCCCCAGGCAGCCACTACAAGTGGCCGCTGCGAGCTGCTGTAGCCCGCAATCCGGGAGCCAGGCACGCAGTGCCTGATGGCAGCTATAAGGGACTCTGCGCGCCCCTTACAGCTGCCATCAGGCACCCCCCATAGGTTGGCACCCTGGGCAGCTGCCCAGCTAGCCTATGCTAGCCTTAATCTGGCCCTGCCTCCAGGCCAATCAGAGCTTGAGGGCAAGGTGAGTGTGCAAAGTCTCCTCCCACCCTTCCTGCATCCTGCAAGCTCCCTGCCTTTTTAAGCCAGCACCGGCTCCTCTTCCCCCTGCTTGCTATTTCTAATAGAGACAGTGGAGGGGGGGAGAGAAGGAGCGCTGCAGGGCACACGGGAGGAAGCAACTACTAGACTATCCAATAAGCTTACATACCTACTTCAGAATGCAGTTTTCTCACAGTAGGAGTAGGTTGTTTACATTTAAACTATCAATGATTTTTCACTTTCAATATTACCAGAAGGGGAAGAGGAAGATGGACTCTACAAGGGTACCATGCTGCTGCTGAGATAGCTGAGAGTGTGCAGTTATGTAACAACTACTCAGATGAGCATTAGTCACCAAGGCAATCAAGCTTATAAGAGTCAAAACCTGTATCATGACATTATGAAAAGGTAAACTTAGTTGGGGGACAGCCAGCAAAGAATTGAACAATGCAAGGGTAATATTTTGTTTAGCTTTTAGGGGAGGTATCTAATTCAAAATAGCAGAAAAAAAGCTCTGTATCTTCCCTTATGTTGCTGCCACATAATGGCCTTTTGAGAGCACTATAAGAACAAATACATTAAATACAGCTGATGAGATTTCTTCTGGACAACCAGCATTTTACAAACTCTGGGCTACGTGTCTGATCCTGTGAGCACCTCAGCTGTGGGGGTTTATAATCTTAGCAAACATTTATATAATTATAAAGCAAACATGTGTATATTACATTACTAGCAGATGTAACTGGTGTTGGTCTGTAACTGAAGGATTTTTTTTTTTAATAAATGAAAAATATACATGCTTTATTTCAATTATTGTGTTTTTTTGAAAATGAAGGCTGAAGTCAGGGTTTGGGAGTGAGGAGGGGCAGAGGATAGATGGCTTAGGACAGAGGGTTGGAAGACGTAGGGGGCTCAGGTCAGGGGGAGCGGGTCACAGCAGATGGGAGAACTCCAGGCAGGGGGCTCAGGACAGGGGGCTGGGAGGTGGAGGAGCTTACTGGGGCTGCCTGTGATGGCGAGGATGTTACTTCAGCAGCAACTCCTCCCAGAGGCCTGGAGCAGTGCTCTCCTGCCAGTAGCCCCCTCTCCCCGGTTTCCCTCTCCCGTGGTCTGCAGGCAATCTTTGGGGGACCATGATCTGGAGGTGGCTCCTTCCTCCAGCCCCCACCTGCCACTCTCAATATCTCATCCCTCCCAACTCTGTGCCCGTCCCTTTCTCATTCATCCTCTCTCTGCCTCCTCCCTTTCCATGTTATGGAAAACAGTTCTAGTCCCAGCACTTCTATTTTCCAGGCACAACCAAACCCCGACTTTTGTTTAAGTTAGGGTAAGAGGAAGCTGCATACCAAATTTGGAGGTCCTAGCTCTTACAGTTTAGGAGGAGTTCTTGAACAAACGGAAGACAGACACACTTTAAAATACACACACACAAAATTATTTAGGGATTAATTTTTACAACTAAACCTTGGTCAATGGACTGTGGGCATTTCATTGATAACTTTAAGTGAAATCTATCAAAACTATCTACCCAAACTAAGAGTCATCCAATGTGTTCTTAATATTCTGTTTTGAATATTTATTGACAACGAACCTCAAAGAGATGTGAGACTAGATTAAACAAGTTTGTTTACACTTGAATACGTTTTTCAGTATTACCTGACATTCTTATTAATATAATATTACTATAAAATTCAATTCTGTACATCAGACAATCTCTCGATTTCTCCTTTGATCTTTATTTTTAAGGAGAAAATTCCTTTACTTTTCTTCTTCAAACATCAGCCACAAAAAGTAACTGGAAAGATCCCCCAATTTTCCATGGATTTTATCCAACTGTGTACATTTTTGCAGTCAGTGCTTACTAAGGATCATTTCATGTAGCAGTCAGTTAAATGCAGAGCAAATAATTACAGTGGTATTGATAGACAATTGTATCAATTTCACAGATGGATAAATAGAGGCCCACAGCATTATTTAACACAAAGCTAGTAATAGAGCTGCACATACTGTTTTCAGCATTAGCCCACACAGTTTCAGGATGTACAGATTCTTTGCAATTAAGTATCTACTAATGCATGGTTTCCCCATTGTGCTGGGTTCTTACAATCCTGGGTATAAGAAAACAGAACTGAATGTCAAAGAATAATTACCTTATTTACTTTCCCTTAGCCTTTCCACAAACTGGGTAGCAGCAGAACACTTAACCTATTAAGGCCCAAATAAAGACAAAATGTATGGTTCAGACCCAAAGTGAGAGACAAAACAATTATTCACGCAAGAAATGTTGTACTATAAGATTCCTCCTTACTGTGCAAATATCTCTTCCTAGACCCTTTGCTTCGTAAGTGTTTACTTTTAAAGTAAATAACTTCCAACAGTAAAAGCTGCGAATTACACAGACTGTTAGAAAGGGGTCTCATGGATTCCTTTCTTTGGCTTTTTAGGTACAGTGCTGTTCTGCTATAAGTTGCCTCGGTATACATCTGTTCCGCACTAAAGTCATTGCATTTGTAGGAAATTATTAGTTATAAATCTTTCCATTCCCTGCTCTTAAGTCGCACCCCTGTCCCCCCCAAAAAAACCAGGACAAAACCACAATTTGCACAAATGGAAGTCAGCCATGGGAAAAAAATTCCCCGCTTTAAGTTGTTTCAGTACAAGTCCAAATTTTTTGGAACATATCTTGGACTTACAGCAAGGACGACCTGTAAAAAAGAGGGATGAGGTGCAAGTAGAGAAGTTTGGAACTCAGAGTTAGGCAAAAGAAGTGAGATCATCTGATTGCTGTGCTATGGAGGTTGCCCACCCATGTCTTTTCCCTGCCCAAGCCTTTGGGAGTGAGTCATCAGAAGACAATATGTCATGATAGAAATCAATCATTACCTTCAGCAGCAGAAGAGCAAAGGACTGTCTACATAGACAGGGAAGCTGCTGTGAAATACTCTAGGGCAGTGTTTCTTAAACTTTTTTGAGAACACAGAATACCAAACAATAATAGTTTTTTATGTGGGGCACAAAAAAAAAATTGTTGTCAGACAAAAAAGACAAAAACAAAGAAGAGGTTGCGACACACCTGCAAGTTGTTCATGGAATACGAGTGTTCCACAGAACATAGTTTAAGAATCACTGCTGTAGGGAAGGGAGTCTCAAACTCCAAGCCATGGGCCAATCCTAGCCAGAGCAATTGTGTAATCTGGTCGGGGATACCTGGAGGACCAGGGCAGGGTGAAAGGAGTTATTCATTACCAGCCCCAGAGCCCTACCCCTTCCCACTGTTGCCCTGCCCTGCCCCTCCCATCGCACCCTGTTTCCCAGCACGTGGGTTTGGGATCACCGGAGTGGCCCTAGTGTGGCACATTGGCAGCAGTCACGTGCCCTGCTCTCCCCACAGTGACAGGAGCCATGGGGGAGGTGGAGTGAGTGTACCCACCCAATGGGCATGACTTCTCCGTGGCTCCTACCACCATGGGGACTGTAGGAGGTGTGGGAACGCCGCCACCATATGGCACTAGGCCTCCCTTGGTGGTCATCAAAGCTGCATGAGAAGGTTTTGGGGGCCAGCAATGGCTAGCCCTGCCCCCTTCCCCTCACCCTGTCCCACGGGTAGTCCTGGGCTGGATTGTACAATAGCTCCAGCCAGGGATGGCTCATGGATTGGAAGTTTGAGACCTGTGCTCTGGGTGTGAATGTAAAGAAGAATAGCTGTTCCACACGACCTTCCCTTGTGAACATTTATTCTGGGTCAGGAATGCTACTTTGAGGTTTGCTTAGTCCACAAATGTGTGTTTAGTGCAGAAGAAGAGAGTCTGCACAGGGAGCCAGTGGGGCATAGCTCTTGAGGGCTATTTCCCCGTGTAGACAAGGCTTTTAGGCCAACACAGAGCATTTTTGGAAAATCACAACACACCCTAAAAGTCTAACACCTTCATATGGCGGCACATGTAACAAGGAGAGGAAGGGTTAGTGAGTGAGCCTGTGACTTCACAGACATGGGTTTGAGTCCCTTCTCTGCCACAGACCTCCTCTGTGATCTTAAGCAAGTTATTTAGTTTCTCTGCTTAAGTTTCCCATCTATAGCATAAGGATATTTCACAGAGGTATTAAAGATTGTGAGACCCTCTATGCAGGGCAAATACTGTAAGTACCTCCTCTAGATTAAGCATCAGAAATCAATGTCACTGTTAAGAAATGCTAGCAGCTCTGGGGATCTAGCTGACACAAGAGGATCCAGCATTGTTTTTACTGGAGAAACTGCAGAGGTATTAGCAAGAGTGGGAGATTTATTGCCATTGAATCCTGATGTAGACACAGGCTTACACTTGCCTGTAAGATTCTCTCACTCTCATAAGACAATGACGTTATTCTGTGTGAGATGATTCAAAGATTCTACTATGAATAGCTTCAGGGGAAAGCTTTTCATATAATCTTTGTTATTGGCATAGGCATATTATACCTATCTAAAAGGTATATTAGTTTTCTCATCTGCTAGATAATTAGAGGCTGGCTCCTGGCAGATGCTAAGTCCTCTTGCCTCTGGAGGAAAGGATTCTGAGCACCTTCCAGCAGTTAGGGCTAGGTATTAAAGGTATTTCAGCATCTAAAGATACAGCTAGGTGCCTAGCACTTAACCGCCTTAATAGTACCTAACTATATCATTGATCAGGAAGGTTAAGCAGTATGGGCTGGAGCATATGGAGTTCCCAGATCCCTCAGCCCTCATACCTATTCTATGAGGGTCCTAGCATTGCACATGCTTGGCCCACATGGACCCAGTGTTGCTCCCACTGAAGGCCATGATGAAATTTCCACTGATTTCGGTGGGAGTAGGACTGTGTGCATAGGTGCCAAGGTTTGTGTGTGTTTGTTTTTGTCTGTAGTTCTTTGGTTCAAAGTCTCAAAAGATCAGTGGCCTGTGGTTCGCCCAGGCCATCCCAGAAGCCAAAGAATTGACAAGCTGGTAAAAGACAGAACCAAGATTTTTCCCTGTGCCAGAGCTCTGATCTTGCAAGATGGAGGGTGGGGAATATGGCAGCCAGTTACAGTTCATCAGTTTTCAGGGACCGTCACAGCTGATGTAGGGTGCTTGAGGACTGGCAGAGGTCTGCCATGTCTTCTTCTCACCCTGACATACCCCTTTCTCCTGGGAGAGGTGATGGTATGTGTTTGTGGGGGGTGGGGGAGAAGCATCAGTGCAGACCTGGAGTTGGCACATTGTTAATTTGGGGAGGTCTCCATTGGGCATTTGCAGCCAGACTGTACCACACACATATCCAAACGGTGTGACTCAGCAGTAACAGTGCACAGTCACCATTCTGTTGATCATCACCCACATGCAAGTTGAAAAATTTCCCTATTGTTTCTCAACTCTCTCCACATTAGAATTTTCAGCTCCCCCCTTCCTCCAGCATTTACATTAAGCCTGGAAACCACCAATTTCACTGTAAATGAAGTATGAAAAAATTAAAATATGCAACATTTGCAGAAGTGCATCCCCATGTACCAAGTTGGATGTTTTACTTCTGCATTTATGTACCTCACATGTAAGAAAAAGGAACAAAAATACTTTTAGTATTTATGAGTATTGGTCAGATACTCAGGAACCAGAATAGTGCAATACAAATAAAAATGGTGAGAGGAAGGGGACAAAGACACAAAAGAGCTTCATTCAGCAAAACTTATGGAAGCTGTCCCATTGAAGTCAATTGGAATAGTCATAGGAGGACTGCTCACACAAATAAGGGCTGCATGACGTTAGCATCAATATAGTGGTTAAGACAGCACTGGAAGCTGGTTCCCCATCTATACAAGTAAGCAATACAAAGAAAAAGAAACTTCCCCTAGTGAAGCTGGAAGGAAGAGTCTGACTGTAAGTGGTGCACTACAGATAAGTCACAGGTGTAGACCACAACAGCGTATGGAAAAAATATAGGTCAAAGTGTGATGACACTTTGGCATCTATTTTTATCCCAAGATGTATTTGTATAGTCAGGTAAATTTCTCAGATCTTTAGTTCTCTTGCAAATAGAATCTCTATGTGCTAGAGAAACTAATGGTTTCTTCTGTGTTCTGCTCTATGATTCTGTATCAAATGGATTTATTGTTCAGCCAGCAGAAGCTGAAAACTGGAAGTCAGCTATAGTTCTGATGGAAAAATGTTGCCCTAGAGTGTTTTTAAGCATTGGGCTGCTGTTTTGTTGTTGTTAACCCTCAAAATCCCTTATTTTCTCCCTATCTATCATTTCAACTATATTTTGAGTATGTGCATAGATATAATTAATCACAGTACTCAAAAGGACTTTAACTCACAAGCAAAGAATGGTTCCTCCTCCTCTTACCCCATCATCATTTTAAATGCCTTTGCACTCACTTATAATAATTTCAAAACTTTTGCAAACATTTTGGCTGGGGTGGAGGTGTGTTAAAAAATCCCCTAAAAAAACCCCAAAGTTTAGGGCCATATTCTGCTCCCATTGAAAAAACATAAGAACAACACCCATACTGGCTCAGACCCAAAGACCCATCCAGCCTAGTATCCTGTCTTCCAACAGTGGCCAATGCCAAATGTCCCAGAGGGAGTGAACAGAACAGGGAATCATCAAGTGATCCCTCTCCCATCATCCATTTCTAGCCCCTGACAAACAGAGAGGAGGCACACTATTTCTACCCATTCTGACTTATAAGTATTGATGGACCGGTCCTCCATGAATTTATCCAGTTCTTTTTTGAACCCTGTTAAAATCCTGGACTTCAGAAAGAAGGGGAAATTTTGCAGTTGACTTAACTAGGAGTGGGATTAGGCTCTCAGTCTTATGTGATCCCATTTCAAAAGCTCTCTATTATTTTTCACAGCTAATTTATTTCAAATTGACACAGATGCAAGAAACTTTCCTCAGAGTCTCTTCCTTAACTGACAAGTCAGCTTTTTAACTACAGTCCAGGTTGGCTGATCATTTGTTCTATTTTTGTGTCTTTATTTTTAAAGAAGGGTATAGCCCACTAATGTCAGATAAAAGGATAAAGGAAATGAATTAAATTATTTAATTTTGAGTGATTTAGCAAATATAATGAGAGATTAACCCACCAAATGTTAAATCCCATTGCCAGTGGAGCACTGAATGTAGGGTATCAGCTGTTTTCCATCACATTATGGTGAGTAATTACTGGTTTTAAGGCTGGTAGATAATAATGCATATAACAATTGTAGGTCCAGAAAAATGAATTTATTGCAGATAAAAAGAAGCTTGCTAATAAATACATTGTTTGGGAAGCTTTAATATCACTAAATGAAAACCCATCACTGGTCTAGATATTTTGTGACTGTGCTCTATTATATTGTCAAGCCCCTAGAGAAAGCTTGAGTTACTGAATGAGGAGACAAATCTTAAGTAGTTTTTTTTTTCATATTGAGTAAGCTGTTTCAAGAAATCGAGCTTTTATGTGCACATGGTTAAAGAGAGAAAGGGAAACCAAAACCAAATGTAATGGCGAAGACAAATTTAGACTAAAGCAAGGCAGAGATTGTTACATTTTGCAAGTCTGTTTATCAAAGTAAACAGGTGCAAATACCCTCAGAGGGAAAATCATCCAGAGAAAGTGCAATGAACGCAAGCTGGTGAAGCTCATTCTGCACATTGAGACATATTACTTTTTTAAAGCTCAAGCCAATCACATTGTAGGACTGGGGCTTTACTTATGACTAGAGAGAGGGTCAAGAGATTTCCATCAAAACTGTTTTCTGGGGGGAAAGTGGACATTTGACACAAAAAAAAAATCAAAAAAGTGTCTGATTTCTGTGGAAAACTTTTTTTTTTTTTTTTAAAATCGAGCTAAAAATCAAGCCAAGAACCAAAATATTTCTCCCCGGAATCCAGAGTATTTTAGTTTAGGCATGCTGCTTCACTACCTCTGTGATTCATATCCCTGGTCCTGTTTGGCCTCGCCTTCCAGAAAGGACCGTCTCCCATAAGCAGCGAAAGGCCTTCTTTCAGTGTTGTGGTTTTTTTTTAAAACACTGTCTAGACTAGAGCTTGTCAAATACACCATGGACTCCTTGCATCTCTTCAATACCCACCCAAGAACTACTTTATGTACCACCCCTCCCTTCAACTCTTCAGCCCTTCCCCTCCTGTTACGGTATTGTGTGTTCCCCATCCTCCACCCCCGTCTTCCAAATGCAAAGGGCTCAGGTGTGCCCTCTTTGAAAAAATACACATTTCTTGATCTGATATGGTGTTCAAAAGATATGGTGCAGAAGTGTCATTGAGTGGCATATAGGGCCTAGCTTTGCTCAGCCAGTAATGGCTTCCTTTCTTGCCTCTATAAATTATCAGACACTATTGTTAAGGGACTAAAAACACTTAAAAATAAACTCTCAAAAGCTTATGTAGTTTATATTTTACATTATTGAAACAAGTATATAAGCTCTACAGTGGCAGATCTGAAAGCTACACCACTTAAGCACAGATACTTACTGCAGTGACTGAAAGTTTGGGGGGTTTTTTCCCCACTGTAAAATCCTCAAGAAGTAATAACTAGATCAACAGAAATATTGCTTCATTCACCTTGCTGTCTCTATGGCAGACCTAACTATGTCACACAGGATGTGAAATCTTTCACAGCCTTGAGAGATGTATTGAGGTTGATCTGAGTTTTAGGTATTTGAGCAGTCAAATTTCATTACTCAAAGGATCAGTAAGGTTATTTTTTATAGCTTATTGCAACCTTTTTGGAGCCCTGATCCTGAAAAAGATCTGTGTACATGATTACTTTAGGTGCTATGACTATCCCCACAGAAGGAAAAAAACCAGAAACAAACAATAATTACCTACTTTGCTGCATGTAAATTAAGACTGTAATAAATTTTTGCAGATGCTGAGTCTTGTATTTAACAATCTGCTATGTACAATGGATTTTTTGTTTACTTTCTTGAGAACCTCATGGGAAGCTTTATTTTACATTCACTAGAAATGGACACTACAAATATCTAGTCACATGTCAGCAAGAATGTTACAATCATTTATGGATCTGAGGGTCGTGAAGTGGTTTGCAAACACTAACACATTACTGTACTTCTCACTAATGTTGATAATTCCAGTGAGTTATGTTGTGGTTAATTATATTAAATATCTTCAGAGTTATTGTGGGAGAGTACCGCAGCGAGGCAGTCTATTAAAGCAAAGAGACCCAGTCCAGAGAGGATTAGAAAAGTCTACCAGGATTTTTTAAGACTTATAGAAAGAAACACTAAACAACCAACTAGGAATACCATCTATAACTAAATTCCTAAAGACCCATGTTCATAGCTGTCCATCCATAGGACAGTGACTGCACCGACTCTGCACTTTATGGGGGCCTGCAGTGACCACTTCAAACCTTGTATGTAGAGGATAGGATAGTCCCCCTTGTTAGCTGTAGAGCTCAGAGAAGCATGGAGGATTATTGGGGAGGGAGAGGAGTACCTAGCATGGGGCAAAGAAGGGGTCAGGTCCTCCCATACTCACCACAGTAAGGTATATAACACATCCATTTTATAAGTAAACTGAGGAACATAAGTATCTCATAGCTGGGGCTGAGAATAGATCACAGGAGGCCTGATTCCCATTCAGCCACTCTGGCAATCAGATGCCACACCTTTCCAGCATTGGTACTCTAGATTCATTTTCAAAAGGTAACTGTATGGGGGTATTGCCTTGCTGTGTGGCGTCAACTACTGTAATCACACATAGGCCTGAGCTAGATTAGTAAAAAGGTTAGCCAATGGAGCTAAGTGAAATGAATACCGTTTAAACTTGAATCCCTTTAGGATAAGCCTCACCTACACACACATTTTGTACTACAGCTCTACCTCTATAGTCTGTACTAGTGTAGTCCGGCAACATCTGTGGTCTGGTAGCCTCATCGGTGATACCAGGCTGGAGCACTCATGTGGAAAAGCCAGGCCCCGTGCTCAGCAACTCCTCCCCCCCAATCCCAGAGCTGCTAGATCATGGCAAATAGCTCCTGAGCAGTGCTCAAGCACAGGGAGGGAGGGGGACAAGCAGGGATGGGTGATGACTGCAGTCATGGCTCCCAGCAGCCACCCTGCCTCTTCCCTCAAGTGCCCATCCCCACGATACCCCCCAGTCAATGCTAACCACTCTGCTGCCATCAGCAGAGCCTCACAGCCGGCAGCAGCAGAGGGGCTGGCATTGACCTCCCTGGGTCAGCAGATGTCCTGGTTTGGGACCAGTCAGGTCCCAAGGGTGCTGGACCAAGAGGTACATATCTGTTTTCCTTTGGGGGTGGGGGAGTTATGAAAATGATCCCAATACAAACCCTAGCGTGGACATAGTTGTACTGAAACAAGGTGTTTATAATAGTATGGTTCATACCCCTTCACGTATGACAATATGTTATACTGGTATAAGTACTTTTAGCCTAAGGGTGCGTCTACACAGCACCCTAAACTCAAAATAAAAGTATCTTATTTCTATTGTATTTTTAAATAGGCTATTTCGAAATGTGGCGTGTCTACACAGCATCACATTTTCAAATAATGCGCTATTTCAAGACATCCCTTAACCCTCGTGCAATGAGGGTTATCAGGATGCCAAAATACTGCGCCCATTATTTCAAAAAATATTTTGAAATAACAGGCAGCTCATGAAGACGCAGGGTAGCTATTTCGGGATACCTCTAGTATCCCGAAATAGCCGTGCAGTGTAGACATACCCTGATAGAACTACATCCATATGGAAGGGATGTACCACTTTAAATTATACCACATAATTAAATCAGAACAACTTGTGGGTGTAAATAACATCACAATAAAGCTAAAGATGTTAAATTATGTTTCTGTTGGTGTTAAAAGGGATGTTAAATCAAGTATGAGTTGCAGAACTTAAATTAACTCAAGTGAAATATATACAGCTCTTAGGGACATATGTCTACATACGGACATTTAATGATTTAGCTCTCTTCTAGTATGCAGGTCAAATTTTCAGTGGAGATAAGAGCCTAATCAAGATAGGGCTGTAGAAGAGTAACAAGTTCTATTCATTTATTCTATTTATTTTGGGTCTGCAAATTCTAAAGTCAAAACTCTGGTCATCTGAAGAAGTGGGCTGTGCCCACAAAAGCTCATGATACCATCTATGTGTTTTGTTAGTCTGTAAAGTGCCACCAGATCATTTGTTGTTTTTTAGGTTCTCTTCTGACAGCATAGAAAGAATATAAGGACATTAAATAAGAATTCACTGTAAGCAGGTTTTTAAAATAGCCAATACAATCTCCTTATTCTTAGATTAACAATATATTTCATCCCCAAATCCAAATAGTAAATATAAAGGGAAAATATTTCTTTCTAAATAATCAATAAGAAGGCAGCAGTAAGTGTATAAATAAAAGACAAGTTAAATAACTATAAGAGAAGATGTAATTGAGTTTTCATTTCTTTCATCCATTGTTCTTAGCATATTACTAGCAATAATCGAACTTGGAAAAAATGATGCAGAAGGTGGAAGAAACCCTTTTTCCAACAATGCAAACATACTCTGAAAAATATGAAACTTTGCAAATTCACCTATCATTCTGGAAAAGCCAGATAATAGAGAGTGTGGGTACTTCTCCCAACATTCAGCTTTTCTAAATGGTTGTAACATAATAACCAACCAGAATGTTTGTACATATGTGTCAGCTTGATCAACTGAGTAACTGGGCTAAATTGTCAAAACCACTCATATTTTGCAGCCACGCCTAGAAAAGATTGTACATGCATTCAATCTATTTTCTTTCAGTTATACAATACTGCATTTAGCAAATGGTTAGAGTAGGTGTGGCAAGTACTTTGTAATCTTGCAAGGTAACCTAGTAGCTTTGTTAAAAAGTACCTTCCTCCACTCCCCCATGTACCCTTTTTCAATTACAATGGGTAAAAAAATACTTTATGTAGGTGATTAAACTTTAAAGTAGTCTCATGCATTTTAGAGGACTGTTTACCTGTGATTTAAAACCAGTATCTGTTGATCAAAGTGATAAGCTGTCTCCATGCTGTCTGGTGATTAGTACTTTCATAGGTCCTTCTCCACCTTCTGTTAATTTGTTTTAGTTCTACCTGAATAATAAAGGAATGGGTGAATACAAGTTTGCAGTTTGCTATTAGAAGGTGACACATAATTTTGCCTAGCTTTATATTACTATGTCTGATGTAATGGTTCTGCAATTTAGGTTTAACAGCTGCTGTAGAGAATTGCAGTTGGATAATCACAACCACACAATAACTTTGAAGTTGCCAGTTTCTTGCTAATGTTGCACTTATTATCAGACAGTTGGGGAGAAGATTTTCGATGTGTCCTTAAAAACTTTGTTAGCTCTTTTTGCTAACTTCACCTTGAGATCTGCAGATGAACAAAAATTAATGCTCTATTCTTCTTAATGGAAGTTTGAAGTGTAAATAAAAATGAAATAAAGTTTGGCCTGATTTCCTTTAGTATTTGTTTATAACTTCAGAGCCAAAAGAATCTTACTGCTTGGTGGCAGTCCATTTCCTGAATTTAAAAAAAAATAGTGCAAGTTGCACTGCGATTGCAATGCTTTGAATACACGAGTTATTGATCTGGCTGAAAATTAAGGATAGAAGAAGGACTCTGTATATTTACCAACTCCATCACAGAGAACAAGAAATTTTTGTCTTTATTACCAAAGTATTTTATGCTCACTGAATTGGGTAGTACATGTTAGCCCTCCCCCCAGCCTTGTTAAAGACTGCAATGATTTCTCTCTGGGATGATGGGACATAATCAATGATTATAAATATTTACTTGAAAATAATGTCAGAGTCAGACTTAATTGAAATGCTAAATCTTTTGTTTGCTTCTTCTAGTTCAGTACAGCTGAAACAACAAAACCAGTTAGACAACTTTTTTTTTCCGTCAGGTATGTACTGAATTACTGGTAATAACGCTCAGGATTCTTGAAAAAGCTATTACAGCCACTTGATTTCTTCTTCTGAAGAAGAGGCCTCATTTGAATATTTGGGGTTTTTTTCCTATATGGAATGTTTGTTGTTGTTTCAGATCATTACAATATCCATTTTGGGGCTAGACACACAGAATTTAATTTTTAAAATGCCGTAGCGCCATTTTTCAAAACACTAATGGGCTATAATGATTGAAGTTTTTATACATACATAGGCCATATGTGGAGGAGGGAGAACTGGGTTTTGGTTTTTTTTATATACTATAAAAGGTAATGAATATTTGGAACATGAAGAATAAAAGACTTGCCTTCATGTTTTTCACATTTGTCGGGTATATGTTGGTTTGTAATACAGTGTCTGATAACAAATTTCATGTGAGTTTTTCCTTGAGTAGGAATTTCAAGATTAAATGATTCAGTTCTGTAGAGTTTATCTAGATTAGGGAAATTAACATTATATAGCTACATCTCTCTCTCTCTCTCTCTCTCTCTCTCTCTCTGAAATCCCTGACTTAGGATATGTCTACACTGGAAAAGTTTGACTACAAAAGTGCTGTCAACAGGCAAAAGTCACCAAAAATGAAAACCGGATAAACTGTTTTTCCTGTCTCTCATTGTCGACATTTCATGGTCACATTGCTTGCACCGTGTTGACAGAGCAAAGCAATGTTGGTAAGCATCCCACAATACAGTGTTGTGGGAAGGCAGAGCTGATCCCTGAGTTTCTTGGGATTCCCTCATTGTTCTGTGAGCTCTCCATGCTGGGGAATGACAAAGCAGCACAGCAGTCTCCCCTGCCCGCCCGCAAACAGAGCAGCTCACTTAGCTTTTCTAGGAGCTTTGAAAAGGGAGAGGCACATGTCTGCAAGGCAGCAGAGATCACAAAACATTGAACACAGCCATCAGGTCAGGCATTGTGGGATACTGGTGGAAATCTCTCACAGGGCTGGAAGTTTTTGTTGCCAAGACAGGGTGTTTTTCCCAAGATAAGTTGCATTGCAGTGTGAACGTTCTCACTGTTTTGTCGCCAAAAGGTATTTTCGGTGACAAAATGTGCCAGTGTAGACTAGTCCTTGGGCTCCACCACTGGACCTTCCCTCTCAATCCCAGTGTGCTGATGTTGTTGTTATATCATGGGGTGTATTGCATTATAGGAAGCTGAGACTATCTTGTAATTATTTGGCTTCAGCAGGTGAGTCTTTAAGTAATTAAGCAAATAAATATTGAGAAATGCATCAAATATGGAAAGAAGCATGATACAATCATGAGCGTTACTAACACTGCAAACTGTTTATACCCCTGGTGCAGAAGAGGCAAGGTAGCAAAGCATTGTCTACATCTGGCCATTTTCCAGGTGTAGACAAAGCCACAGAGTTTTGCGGATGATTTTTATATCATTTACAGGTGAAAAACAGACAAAACTCTGATAGTGTTCAGTCTGCTTTTTAAATCAGTCATTGTAAATTGTATACCATAAAACAAAAATGGTTTTTGAAGGGCATATCAATTTCTGTTCCATAGACAATACCTCTTGAGAGTAAGTAGGAGTCAGAATTTTCCCACATAGGCCCCTCTTCACAAAGAAAGAGAAGAGAAAAATACAATTTATCACTGTGTGTGTCACACAGTATGCAAAGATTCTCTTTTGTTTCATAAAGATGTGGTGATGCATACCAGGATGTGGGTGACTCAAAGGTTAGTGCTAATATTATGCAAAAAATATATGTGTGGGGTGGGAAACAGATCTACAGTAGAATGGCATAAACTGTATATACCCCATTAAACACACACAAATGCAGGCAAAATATCTAGAATCCCATTAAAAACCACACACACAGAGCCAGACAAATGTGTCTTTTTTCAATCTATGACTTAACATAACTTCTAATAAGAATGTTTCAGAGGCTATAAATAAGTAACATTCATAGCTCTCTAACTATGTTTCATGAATTTGGTTGGTAAGATTGTTAAAAGCACAATGATCATTTATGTGCTTCATAGGAGCCAGATTTTTACATTGAGTTGTGATGTTGCTTTCAGTGGGACTGCTTTTCCTGCAAGGTACAACTCAGCCTGAATAAAGGTGGCAGAATCTCGTTCAACTGCCACCACTCTGCACATAAAGTAGCAACTTCCTCCATATCGATCTCAATAGATTTCAATGGAGCAACTACTCAAAATGACTCAGAGTATCAAAATCTAGCTGTCAATTTCCTTTTTTCAAAATTAAAGTGAAACTATGAATTTCATTGTGCAGAGCCCTCCACAAACAACTAAGCTGACATAAGTCAATGTTTTTTTACAAAGGTGCTACCTATGGATACAGACTGATATCTAGTGGAATTTTAAAAAGTGCCTAAGCAGATTAGGTGTCTAATGCCCAATGAAAGTTAGGCACCTGACATGCTAAGGTGCTCCTGAAAAATCCTCTTAGGCATCTGTCTGTATCTTTAGGCACTTAAGTGCCCTTTAAGTGTGGCTCTGTGGTTTCTGCCTTGAATATCTTACTAAAGATCTTGTTAAAGTAATTCTGAACATGGTAGACCTATTAGTGACAGAATTCAGAACCCAGAACAAAAACAAATATCAAAGTTTCATAGGTCAGATTTTCACAGCCAAAAAGGCGACTAGAGTGTGAATTACTGTGACTCAGAAAACCAAGGCAGAGTGGGTGAAAATAGCCCATGATGTAATTAATATTCCAGCCTTCACAGTGAGAAATTCCATTTTGATAAGTAATGGCAAATCAAATATGTGCAAGTTCAGCTCTTGCAATTCTGGGCTAGATTGTGCAAACTATCCTCGCCCTAGTGTGCATTTACATGATCAATCTGACACAGAGCTCAATAGAACCCTAGTACCAGGAATTCTTGCATAATCTAGTGCTGGCATATGTTTTAATTGTACAGGATATTCAGGATTGTGAATTTGCCACCCTCTTTCCACTGAATGAAATTCACCCCTGTACAGCAATAGCAAAAACTTAACCAATATTAAGTTTCACTTCTGGCCTTCTGCTACCCTATAGCTCATTATTTCACTCATTATTACTTTACTCCACAAGTATCCCCATTGCTGGACCATTCAAGTAGTAAAGTGCAACTCTAGGTGAATAAAGATGGCAGAACCATAACTAATCATATTGTATGGAAAATGGACTCTCAATCTGGCACCAAAAGTACTGTATTTGAAATGAAACAAAGAGAGTAGTGAGAGACAACCTAGGCTAATGAGTGCACCTCATGAATGGTCCACTATCTTAGTGGGCAGCAAGACTGTTATAATACAATGGTATCCCGGGATAGGATAGTTTTGCTAACTGCATTTGTGTAGCTAGAATTTGCAGGGTGTGCGGATTGAACTGTAACAGCACTTTGATTAGATGCAGAGATAGCACATGACTCACAATATTGTGTGTAATCAGCATGCACCTCACTTCATGTGCCCTTGTTTTAAGTGCATGTCACTTTTGTAACTTAGCACAATAGGAAAACAAGTACACAGACGAAAACCAGCAGAATCTGGCAACTCTGTGCATGGGCAACAATAAACAAAATGCCTTATGAGCTACACAAAAACTCCAATTGGCCACTCCAATAGTCCTCAGCCACAGCTTGCTGACCACTGAAACAGAGGAATGTCTTTTATTAGGAGACAAAGATTTATAAATGGTTGTTAAAGATGCGCATGTTGGCTTCTCTAATGTTCTAACATTTATTAACAGAGAGATATTTTTTCTTTGTTTTTTGTCTGCTTTTTGCCCATCTGCTTTTTCATTAAAGATTATTGATAGGCATGCAGACAGCACAATATGATTATCTGATAGCAGGCAATGTTGCTTCCACTTGCTTTAGATCAATTTTATGCACTTCTTAGAAACACAGAACAGTTGCACATAATGGTAGTGCTGCTTTTTATGAAATATGCAATGTTAGCTCGATGTACTACATTGATCTAATTGCTACATCTAGCGTAGAGATTACATTATTAGGTTGGTGTGGTGGGCAGCTTCCACTGGCAGGAGAAATGTTGCAGTGTAGAAGACACTTGGGCTACGTCTACACTGGCCCCTTCTTCGGAAGGGGCTTGCTAATTTTGAACTTGGGAATAGGGAAATCCGCGGGGGATTTAAATATCCCCCGCGGGATTGAAATAAACATGGCCGCCGCTTTTTTTCCGGCTTGGGGAAAAGCCAGAAAAAAGCGTCTAGACTGGCGCGATCCTCCGGAATAGAGCCCTTTTTGAAGTAGGAATAAGAGATCCTCCGGAAAAGGGCTCTATTCCGGAGGATCGCGCCAGTCTAGATGCTTTTTTCTGGCTTTTCCCCAAGCCGGAAAAAAAGCGGCGGCCATGTTTATTTCAATCCCGCGGGGGATATTTAAATCCCCCGCGGATTTCCCTATTCCCAAGTTCAAAATAAGCAAGCCCCTTCCGAAGAAGGGGCCAGTGTAGACGTAGCCTCTCAGAGCTAGGTCAACATGAGCTGCCTTACCTCAACCTAAATCTAGTGTAGACAAAGCCTTAGACTCCTAAGTGCCTCAGATAAATTCAAAAACAGGGCTTAGATACCTACGTCATTTAGGAGTTTTTGAAAATATTACCTGAAAAATGCTAAGCATTACTATGAATGCATAGTAATGCATTCCAAGCATACTGCTTGGAAGTATTACTGATATTTCCAAGGTGTTCAGCAAGTATACAGACCTGTGATATGTCTCCTGATCCTCAGTCTGAGGCAGTTCATCATCTTATTGATAGAGAATGCATTCCCTGTAAGGAGGAGAATGTGATGCATTTTGCTGTAGTGTAATAGGATGAATGAGCAATAGGACTTTGGGAATCTGTTTGAAAACTGAAAAGTGTATTTATTACAGATGCTCACGCTTACATTTGACAGAGAGCATTTGCCTCCAACCTTCTGAGCCAGAAGTGGAACAGATGTTCATGGAAAGCTAGCTAATTTCCTGCCATTTGTGAACTGATTAGAAACTGAAACTCTAGTGCTGGCACTTCTTTATTTTTTTATCTTATTCATGCTTTGAAAGGAAAAGAAAGGACCACTAGGAGCTAAATTCAGATAAGAATGTGCAACACATTCTTGTTTCCTGTTTTAACTCAAACCTTTTCTGTCAAGGAAATAGGAAAAAGCAAAACTGACCCCACAACCTCTTGAAACTGATAGAGTTGCAAACTCGCTGTGTGTAACCGGCACAGTGAGTAAGTGAAGGGGAGAGAGAGAGAGAACTCACACACTCTTGCTACTGTAACAATTGTTTTGCATGTAAATAAGGCAGCTCTGGTTGGCTTCAAATGCTGCTAGCAAGCAGGCAGTTAAGCTCTAACGATGATTGTCCAAGCTCAGTGCATTGCCCCATAATGAGGAACAAGCAACAGGGAACCTTTTCAGTTTTTGTTTTCAAAAACATTGTTATTGATCTTCATTCATGACTGAAGCCAAATGATCTTTCTGTTGTAATAGCTTTCCAGAATAGGAATTTAGGGCCAAATCCAAACCTGGTGTAAATAGGCTCATCTCCATTCAAAACCATTCATTATTCTCTAGCTCTAATCCCAGGACAACTCTTTTGTTATAAACAATGTATGTACTACTACAGGTATTATGAATTCCAGTGGAAGATCTTTGGACATGTGTTTATGAGTTGTTTACATATTCCAATCCTGAATAGACTTGGGACTTTCACTGCCTCGGGTCAAATGGAGGAGCTTACATAACAACAATAAAAAGCACTGCCTTTTCTCAAAACCGCGAGCCAAACTTATTTTGTCTATCCAGGAAGAATTTGGAAGTCCCTAATAGGTTGGTCAATATTCTCTATTCTTTGCCCATATCATAGTGAGATTTGGAGCTGGTTAAATAAGGTTTTGATTTCTTAATATATACTCTGCCACTGTAGGTTGCCAAATGGAAGATACTTATCTGATAAGCAGACAGTGATAAGTAAATCTCCAAAAAGCTTCATATTTCTTAGGATTAGGGGTATGGAAACCTTTTATACTCAAACGTAACTGAGTTGGATAGAGGGACAAAAAGAGAAACAAAAGCTGATGTTTCTTGCCAAACTTATATGGGTTTTCCAAATCTGTCACTCCAGGTGAGCCTTGTTTAGTGTATCTAGAATGTTTGTTTTGTTTTTGTCTGAGTTTCATGCTTTCATAACTGTTGGTTGGACAAATCCTCATAAACCGGCATACAATACACAGAGCCTGACTTGTTTTGCCTTTACCAAACTGAGCTGGAAGAACACACCCAAACTTATGAAACCTTGAGTGAAACTAACTCAAATGTTACCTCTCTCCCAGTGGACGAACAGTACAGATGTTACACAGAATATTCTTTTCTTGATTTCATTCTGACTCTTATCTGCAGCTGGAGTAAACTTGTGTAGCTCATTTAAAGCCAGCAAGACATCACATTTATAAAGTAAAACAAATGCTTTGTTGGATTCAAACCAGCATGCCTGCATCCTTGCAGGATGGAGCCCCCTGGTTTATAAAGATAATTACAAGTATTCATTCAAGACATGAATCAGTGCAATAGCATTTCTCCTTCACTTCTACCCCACAGTCAATATCTACTGGTCAGCATTTGGTATTTGCCCATAGTCACTAAAATTCCTAGCCCAACCTACTTTCTGCACTAGACAGAAATCCCCCTCCTAACTACCACAGCCCTGTTCCAGTGAAACAAATGGACTCTACAGCAGACCTGAAAGGCAAGGTGGCTTGGGGGATTCTTGGACCATGCTTAAGAAGCATTCCCAAACAATGGGGCCCTCACAAAGAATGCTTTGCAGCCCACGGTCCCTTATACTTATGGGGTCTATAATGACTGTTTCAAGAGAACTTGGAGAACAGCAATAAAAGTAACTATATTTCTGGATGGATTTATTTGTAGGGAAAAAAGTAAAAGAACTAAATGTGTAACATGGTTAAGTGGTGAATTAGGGAGGAAATAGTGACTGTCTACAAATATTTGAAGGTTGTGAGCATCAAGAAGTGGGGATGAATAGTATAGGCTGAGAATGAAATTGACCAAAGGAAAAATTAGGCAGAATAGCAATGAGATCTTCTAGACTGGAATATTTTCTTAAGAGTGTGTGGGTGGATGGGGAGGGGAGAGAAGACGTGCTTGAGTCATTTAAAAACCAGACTGGATGAGGAACTAGAGAATATTTTTATAAAAGCTAATGTTTTAAATGAAAATTCACATTACACAGATTTAAAGCATACTACAAGGAACAAGAACCTGATAGATCAAAGGCTGGTTTTCAAGCTCTGAACCACTGTGCTCCTCTGGGGGAATGTAGATGAGGATGAAGAATGTGAGAGCTGGAGACAAAAAGCTTGATTACAAAATAATTTTCCAGAGGAGAGGAGAGAAGACACATTCAGAACTTGCTCACGTTTAGGAAATGATGGGAATTTTTCTTTTCCTCATCAAAAAAGCCTTTCTGCTATAAGAAAGGGTCCAACAGCCTCCACGGGCTCCTGGGCAAGGTGTGTGCGGGGGGGGGGGGGGGCGGGGATGGCTCCACGGTCGCAGAAGAGGGGAAGCATTAGGCACAAGGGGCGGGGCCAAGAGCAGCCAGCCCTCCGCATGACCTGGGGCACAGTGCCCCTTTCCACCAGTCTTCCCAGAGCACACAGTGCAGCACTCTGACGATGATTTAAAGGGGCTGCTGCTGCTATAGCAGGTCCCTCTGAATTGTTGGACCCCGGGGCAACTGCCCATTTTCCCCACCCCTCATTGGCAGACCTATGCCCATACTGTGGACAATGCCATCAATCAAAAAAATCCCTCCAATAAAAAACACTCCCCCAGGCAGGGTTTGGATCCCAGAAAAATAAAATACCAGAAAATCACTCAATGAAGTCCACTTGGGACTTCACTATTGCTATTGATATAACATGAAAGATGTCGAGATACTACGGTGAAGAACAGTGGTTTAAAATCCTAGAATAAAGGAGACTAAGCTAAATCGGAAAAACGGCTCTCTTATTATAAAATAAGAGTGCCTATTTGGGGTGCTATTCTGAACAATGTCCCCATGTAGACAAACCCAGCTACTAGGGTTGTCAGGTGTCCGGTATTGGCCCGGACAGTCTGGTATTTGTGGCTTCTGTCTAGTAAAAAAAAAACAGAAAATATGTTTTGTTTTTATCGGACGGAAGGCCGCTTGGGACATCTTTCCCTGTCACGTCTGGTGGAATTTAAAGGAGAAGTTTTTTTGCTCAACCAATTTTTTTCCTTCCATGTTCGGTATTTTTTGTGAAACTATCTGGCAACCTTACCAGCTACAATATATAGACTAATTGTGAAATGATAGGGAAATAAACAATATTTGATGACCTAATTGATATTTTCTCTCTCAAATTTGATTTTTTTAAAATAAACTTACATTTTAAGCTAGTTCTAATTACTTGTCCATGTTAGAAAATTTAGTGTAGATTTGATTTATCCAAATTAAGCTAAACTGTTTTAAGTAAATGGGTTGAAGTGGATCTACATTCAGAAGCTGCACCAGCTTTACAAGTTTGATTGAAAAATCAATTTAGTAACCCTGGTGCAACTTTTCTAGTGTCTTTTTAGTTAAAATTAAGAATGGTTTAGTTGTCAGAACACTTTAAACATAATCAACACATTTTACATATTTTAGGGAATTTTTCTCTGTTTAAATGATGGACTGAATAAAAATAATTACTCAGACCAGGCTCTATAAAAACTAAAACTGATTCTGCAACAATGGAAGTCCCCGTTTTCTGCCTACAAGAGTTATATCTGGAACATACCAATTGGTGATTTCATAGGGGCAGAAAAGATATCTTGCCAGAATGAACAACTTGGCAGTATGTCATCAGGATACACAGTGATCATTTCCTTTGTCCTATTAAGACAAAATCAGATTTTAAATTTCTCCATGGACGTTAATGAAGTTACACAAGGGATTAATTTGACTCTTTTAAATATATATGTACATGTGTATAAAAGCAACTTTTATATACAAATTAATTTGCACTACTTTAGGAATACCTGTTTAATCCATTGTTCTTTTCAATATTTGTGCTTCTTTGGTATTTATATGAACTGAGCTTTATTAGCTTCATTAGCAGTTTAAAATTACAAAGTATTCCTATTAGAGATGTATAGAAGATAGCAGTCCTATTTTGTGAAGAGGTTTGCGATTTAAAAATATGGCTTTGTTCCAAATCTGAAAATTTTGAAATATATCCAAAATGTCTGTTTTGAGGAGACATGTAGCTTGGCATAGGATAAATGGTTGCTTTTTTCACTCATCTGATCTTGTGCTATATCATTTTCCTTACTGTACGTGATTGACACATCTAATGTTGAACCATGAAGCTGTCGTTATAAAAAGCTTTTTATGCTAGAGAAATTAATCCAACAGGATTGAAAGCTTTTGTTTTACCACTGTGTCACTGTAGCTTTAGATGTGTGTTGATTCCTGCCAATAATCTCATTTTATCTGAAAGACCTGATTTTCTTACAGTTTAGGCGTGCAATTGTATGTAACACCTATATATAATTGCACCTCTAGCTGTGTATACACATAGATTTCTCGTAATAGTTATTTAACATTAGTTGCCCAATCTGCGCATGTGATCCTAGGAACACGGTCCCAGAGGAGTATGAGCAAAGATGAACAGTTTGCCAGACCTCCAAAAGTGCCCCCCAGTGTTTACAGAATATAAATTTTCATTAGGTTCTAAAATTGGTAAAGATCCGTAGATTTTAGAAAGTGTTTTTGTCTATTCTTGTAGAAAAAACATACTAACATTCACTAGTCCAATATTCTAATTGTATGACCGCTTTATTTGCTTGTTTGCAACTGACCCTGTTTTTATACACTAGTATATTCAGTGAACACAGAAGTTGCATGAATCCTAGTGTAAATAAATATTTTGGCAGGGCATTCACTAGCTATAAGTGTCCTTGTGGCTGTTCTGAAAATCCATTTTCATTATTTGTCTAATAGCTAATTTGCGGTTGGAACCTCTATATGTCATTTCAGTCATCCAATCAAGAAAGTATCATAGGACCAATCACATGATAAGAAAAGCAAAAGGAATTACAGAGAATCCTTGTATTGGCCAGTTCTTGAACCAAACCCATAGGCTAAAATTCATTTGCATAAACCATTTGCTGAATAGTTTTGAATAACAAAACAAGAAACAAATACAGACTTTAGGAACAGAAGTAAGGGCTAAATTGGATAAATCATTTATAATGAATCCATGAAATATAAATGTGGCTTATTATCTTATTCTATCAAGTTTTTATTTATCCAACAGATCCACCTAGCCCAAATTTTTATACAAATGGCAGTCCCAGGCACAGCTGAGATGTGAAGTGAGCAACAATTGCTAATCATTTGGGTGGGGATATTGAGGGAAAGTGCTGAGCTTTTCAAAACTCTTTCTTCAAATTCAGGTTGTATATGATTTCATGCAGACTAGTTTGCCAAAACTTGATTTTTACTGTCCTTATCATTGCTACCCAAACCCCACCTTCCTCCAAAAGATTCTTTACTAACTGGAAGTGAGAACATCAGCTTCCCTTTTGAGTAACCATGTGTTGTTACATACAAATGATTAATGGCTTTTGGTGGTTTTACCCATAGTGATGGGCCTAGCCCCACAGAGACTGGATCCAGATCCAAACTTCTCTAGCTTTAGTGGCTTTCAGAACTGGAAGATTTGGTTTGGTTCTCTCTCTGTTTATTAAGCTTTACAAAATGGACTGTTGCATGCACTTTGTGTTTCTCGATAAAAGGGCATGACCGTGCAAACTACTAACCACTCTCAACTTGAGTTGACTTCATTGCAAGTCAAGAATATTTCCTGCAATGAATTATTCAGCATTCTGTGGACAGTAAACTTACTTGTACTCCAGAAGAACATGTTTTCCTGTCACACAATTGTGTTGACAAACCTAAAATGAGTGCAGTCTCAGAGCCAACACAGTCTTTTTCCAGGAAAACAGATCTCAATCTCTCTCTCTCTCTCTTTTTTTTTTTTAAAGAATCTGTACCAACAGGCCCAGAAGGTAAATGTGAGAAGTGGTATTCTGCACTCTTCTCACAAGGTTGCATAGATTTTGTAGAACAGTAAAGCCAGCACTTGATCCCTGAGAGGTAAATCACGCATTGATTTGGTTGTTAGGTTTTGATATCCATAGCCTTGTCTACACTAACCCGCACCATCAATCTAATCTATGTCCCGTCAGTGTGTCGTAGACATTCTTACTGCAGTGTCTTGTGTGCAGTAAAGTTGGTGGGAGCTGCTCTCCTGTTGATGCCATCTACTCTTCATGACCTGGTGGAGTACCGGTGTCGATGGCAGAGTGCTCGGAAATTGATTTACCATGTCTAAGCAGACGCTATAAATTGATGGTCAATGGATCGATTGCTGTAGTGTGGATCCCCATCATAGTGGAGACAAGCCCTATGTTAACCCCTGTGAAATCTTTGTTAGAAATAAAGTAGCACTGTGCATTGGCTTAGGCAGAGGCTGATGTGCAGTGGTGTGTATGTTCCAGTGTCAGTGAGTTGGAGCAGGCAAGCAGACAAGTGTCTCCATATCTATTGTGTATCTGAATACAATATAATTATTTATATTCTGTCTGCTTCAGGTTGTCATTCATTAAAGCTAGGCTTATGGTAGGGATGGGCAATAATTTGTGAAGGGGCCCCGGGCCACTCTAGAAGCGGCAGGGCCAGGATACTTCCCGTGCTCCCCCACCCACAGACCATGATTGGCCTGGGGTGGGGGAAGCATGTAAAGTGTTTGACCCCCACCACCTGGTGACTAGAGAGAACTGCCAGCTGTTCTGAACAGTTAAAGGTTCCCTCTAAGCGCCATGCACTCCTGGTGGCAGGAGGAGACTTCATGCGCTCCTCCAGGTCAATCAAGGCCTGGGAGTGGGGGAATGTGTGAAGTCTTTGCCCATCACCCTGCAAGGGGCACCCAGTGCCTAGAGTAAACCACCAGCTGTTCAAAACAGCTGGTGTTTCTCTCTAGGTGCCACATGCCTCTGGTGCAGTGAGGGGACTTCGTGCACTGCCCCTACCCCCAGCTCTTGATGGCCTGAGGGCAGGGGAGTAGCAGGATGGCCACGGGCCAGATCAACTGGCTTGGTGGGCTGGATCCAGCCCGTGGGGACTGTCTTGCCCACCCCTGGGTTATAGTCAGAGGGGCACCTTATTTAAATTTTGGTCAACATTTCTATTCTCTTCTGTACATTTTACTGATTCTGCTGCAGGGATGAGCATTAAGCCAGACATGTCTCACCAGGATTAGCCCCTGGTAGGCTGCTGCTGCTGTATTTACCTGTGCCTCCACAGATACAGCTACTTGAAGTTCCCATTTGCCATGGATTGCCGTTCTTGGCCAATGAGAGCTGCAGGAAGTTGTGTCCTGGCCTGCGCCACTTCCCACAGCTCCCATTGGCTGGGAACGGTGATCCACTGTGAACGGAAGCTTCGAGCAGTCGTACCTGTGGAGGCACGGGTAAATACAGTGGCGGCGGCCCTCCAGGGCTAACCCTGGTGAACTTCATTTGGCCTGCGGGTAGATTATTGCCCATCACTGTTCAACTGGCAACGAGTTACTATTTCTGCTCTCCTGCAGCAGTAGATATACGGGATGTTTAGGCTGATGTCAAATGGACTAGAGCTGCTCAGCCAAATTTGTCTCTAGCATAGTTCAGTCTGTGGTGCATTCTGTTTGGCCCTGCCTGATTAAAAAATGGCCCTGCCTTGGCTATGACTAAAGTAGAAACATACTCTGTGAGTCACTGGAACCTCCCCTGACTTTGTCAGAAGGCGTGTGCAAGCACAGCCCAGAGTGTGAGTGCCTGCATAGATAGTCCACTTGGAAAGTTGATGCTTGAGTTAATCTGAAACTGTCTCCTATGCTAACTGAATCAAGGAGAGAACTCTCTTTTTTTCCCATTGTCTGATAAGGGGTGTATAAGTGACTTGCAAGCGGGAATTAGATAATGTCTATCTTGCCACTTATGTTGGCTCTCTCCCATCGATTTAGAGTGGCTACATTAGAGAGCTTTGGCCTAAGACTTTGTTCAACACTCCCCTTCTTTGCCACCTCTTCCTGGCCAAGACCTGGATTTATGTATGCAAACTGCACTCTGCACTGGCAGAAATGCTGCCGAAGTGGAAATGTGACAGGATTGCCCAGGCAGTTTATACTTCATGATCTACTAGGATTAGGGTCGCCAGATACCGTCACAAAAATCCCAAACATGGCAGGGAAAAAATTGGTGGTGGCGGGGGGCGGGGGGAAGGATTGCTGCACCTTTAAATTCCCACACTCCTCACTCCCCCTCCAGACGCAGCAGCGGAAAAAATGTCCCCACCAGCTTTCCGTCCAAGAAAAATAGAAAATACCAGACATTTTACATGTCCAGTATTTTCTGTTTTTTTTTTTTTTTCAGGACAGAAGACATAATTACCAGCCTGTCTGGGCAAAAACCGGACACCTGGCAACCCTTATTATGATATGTGGTTCCGTTAGGCCGGTAGCTATGGATACAATTTTTGACTCCAACCAAACTTCCCAAGGCTTAAAAATGAAATGTATAACCACAAAAGCCCAGCATCAGGATTTCCCCACCCCCATTCCACATAAGTACCCGCTCTCACACTGATTACTCCACCTACTCCTCCCAGCCACATAAGTACAGACCTAGACAACAGGCCTGTGTAGAATTTATCTATCCTAGTCCCCAAGAACCCCAAGCATATTGTGTCCTACCCAGTCAGTGCCAGTAGAACTTAGTGGATCCCACCTGCAGTGCTCAGAAATCATTCTGAGCCTAACACACTTGAAAGAGATAATCCTTTATTTAGCAGTGAGCAGCAACTGCCTCTGCATAATGGAGCCTGGGCTTCTGCACCAGATAGGTCTGTCTCTGAAGCTGAAGTAGGGGTGGGCAAAAGGGCCTCCACGGGCCGGATTCCACTGGCAAAAGCGTTTTCTACACTGGTTGTCCCAGATGTGTTTTTAAAACCCAAATGCACTTGCAAAATAAGACAGAAAACATTGGCCTTGTGAGACGTGTTTGGCACTTCTTGCTCCAGACAGGGCTGTGTGCACTTTGCGAAGGCATGAATTTCAGAGGGATTGAAACACCAGTTTTCTGTCATGACAATTGTTTTCATTGTTGCTGCTATCCTTTAGCTCAGGGACAGGAAATAATTTTTGGCTGCGGGCCACCCCGGAAGGGGTGGGGCTTAATCTGGAAGGAGAAGGGCCAGAATACTTCTGGGCTTCCCCATCCCCAGACCATAATTGGTCTGGGGGTGGAGGAGGCCCTTTGTCCCCCCTTTCCCACTAGGCACCCATGCCCCTGGCAGGTACAGGGTTGCCAGGTGTCCGGTATTCACCCGGACAGTCCGGTATTTTTGGCTACTGTCTGGTAAAAAAATTCAGAGAATACCGGACACCTAAAATGTCTGGTATTTTCTGAATTTTTCCCCGAACAGGAGACGAAAATGCCAGACACCTGGCAACCCTACAAACACTCAGTGCCCAGCCTCACCCCCCCAAGTACCCACTTGGCTCCCTAAACCCGCAGCCCCCCTACCCCGGCCCCCATGCTTACCTGGTTCCCTGCTTAAATGGCTGCCAGCCAAAAGACCTAGGGGAAGCAATGCTTCCCCTGAGTCTTAGTGCTCAACTGCTCCCCTGTTCCTATCCCTGCACTTACTCTTAAAGGAGACATGTTTTAATGCTGTTTTATTTTAATTTGGGGGGGGGGCTTAATAAGTCCTTGGAATATAACTTTGGTCTCCCCCCCCCCCCTTTTTTCCCTTCAACAGAATTTTTTCCCTGTTTTTTTTGGGGGGTGGGGTTGTTCGGTATTTTTGTTTCAACCATCTGGCAACCCTAGACAGGAAGAGGCTTCACACATTCCCCCAGGCCCTGATTGGCCTGGGGGTAGGCGGAGCGTGCAAAGCCTCTTCCCACCCTACACCAGCCCTGCGAACAGCACTTCAAAGTGCCACGTGCTGCTCGTAGGGCAGGAGGAGATGTCACGTGCTCCCCCTCCCCAAAGTCCTGATTGGCCTGGGGGCAGAGGAGCTGTGCGAAGCTTCCCTCACCTTGCTCCCACCTTCCCTCACCTTGCTCCCACCTTGAGCAAGCGTATGGCACTTTGCACTGCTTTGCTCTCCTTGCAGTGTGGGGAGGTAAGGCGGAGGAAACTTCACACACGCCTCCCGCTCCCAGGCCAATCAGGGCTTGGGGGCGGGGGAGCGCATGATGTCTCTTCCTGCCCTGCAAGCAGTGTGCAATGCTTCAAAGTGCTGTGTGCTTTGCATGCTCCCCCACTCCCAGGCTGTAATTGGCTTGGGGGTGGGGGAGTGGCAGGGCCTCCGCAGGCTGGATCAATTTGCTTGGTGGGCTGGATCCAAGCCATGGAAGCCCTTTTGCCCACCCCTGTTTTAGCTACATGGATGGTAAATTGTGGTCCCTAGTTTTTCTGGTGTAGACAAGGCCTTCTTTTCACTAGTAACCGAAGTGCTGACTAAGAAGCTGATGGTTGTGACATGCAGGCAAACATGTACAATTGTGTTCTTAATTTACACATGCAATTGATACAAGTGCACCTGGGAATTGGTTAACCATGCATGCAAATAGCTAGTTATACATCTCACTAGCAATCTACACACTTGGCTGATATACACATGCAAGCACAAATATAACTGCAAGCAAAAACTGGTCATGCAGTTGTGTGTGCATTTGAGCTGTAGTTCTGAAAAATCACATTGTGTAGGTCTTTGCTGAACTGCTTACAATCTTCAAAGTCCCTTCCCCTATTCATTTTGCCACCCATCATGCATTAATAGTGTCAATTAGTTACAGCTAAAAGAATTGTTCTCATTTAGAAGCCATTGGCAGGTAGAAAAGTTTTTTCAGTAACAGATGTGTCTCAGGTCTTATGCAGAAGAAGACAAGTTGTTTTCCAGGAAGGATATGATAAGTGTGTGTTGCAATTTTTTCAAAGCAATGCGGTGAAGCACACAGGTAAGTAAATGAGCTCACTGCAGCTGAATTTCCTGCTGGCTACAAACAACAGTCAATCGCTCACCCCTTCTGTTTTTAATGCAACCTTTCCATATTTATTATTAAAATGTTTTTAAAACTTTACATATGCACAAACAGGGAAGCAAGATGAGAACAAGGTGAGAAAAAAGTTAAACACAAACCAGTTTCCATGTAGTAAATAATATAGTCTGACTAGTGCTTTAGACCCACTTTTTTGGCAGGGAGGGGCAGGGGCAGGTAACATGACAGGAGGAGCTGGGGACTAAGAAAGTGTAACTAGCTTTTTTGAAGGCGTTGGGGGAAGACATTTTTCTTTTTCATATAGTTCAAGATGTTTCTGTAGTGCTCGTCTTACCTGAAAGCCCTCTTATGTGTACACAAACTTTGAAATAACTATTGAGGTAATTTTTCATTTTCACAACTGTACTAATCATAAAAGGGATATTTAGAAAATGGGAGGACTAGCTGCAGTACTCTTTTGTCCCCCTCTATAGTGTCAGCCTTGCCCTTCCTGTCAATGTCACCATTTATCTGCTTTATAGGCTCCAAAGAAGCATCCCTAGTCAGGACAGTACTTGCTTACCTTTAAGTCAGTGGGATTGAAACACATGTTCAGAATTAAACATGTACTTAAGTGCTCACCTGAATATGTATGTACGTAAGTGCCTCGCTGAACAGGGGTGTTTCTGAGGACAATATATACATACCAGAAGATTTACCTGGTATTGCTCAGATCCTTAAAACTATTAATTTTTGTTTTTCTTCATTTGAATAATTGCCCTGGGATGGGGCCGGAGTTGAGGGATTCAGTATGCAGGCTACCCTGGGGAGAGGACTACCCCAGCCCTCTCTCACTACAGCAGCATGGGATCAGGTGGGAAGTGCCTCTCTATGCCTGCTGCTCCAGGGAAGAGGTGCATGTCCCCCAGCTGGGGTAGATCCAAGTTTGTCTGCTCCCCGAGCTTCCCAGCCAAAGTGAGGAATGCAGCAAACTGTGCACTTTCCCTCACTCCCTGAATATACTACTCACCTTCACATGAGGGAAGTGGGCACAGTCATCAACAAGTACATTGGGCAGTGGTTACCAAGGACAAAAGTGAAGTTTGAAATATACTTTCTACCAAAGGAAAGTAAATAGAAAGGGAGATATGCTACCTCTCCATATCATCCATAGTTCTTAGGGTGTGCCACCATTTTGTTGTGAAAGTGTTATTCTTACACAGCACCTATGTGAAATAATAGAAAGGATGTGTGGGATGGTCTACACTATGAATCAAAGTCAACCTAACTTACGCAACTCCAGATACGTGTGTATCATAGCTGGAGTTGATGTACTTAGGCTGAGTTACCTCAGGGTGTCCAGGGCAGAGGGTCAACAGGAGAGTTCTGTGGAGTACCAAAGTAGAGGAGAAAGAGATCAGCAGTTGATTTAGCAGGTCTTCACTAGATCCTCTAAGTGACCCGGGGATCTATTGCCACAGCCAGTCCCCCCATAAATATAAACAAGCCTTGTGTGAGCAGATTCTTACAAAGAAACTAGAAACAGAAAAACATCAAGAATGACATTTCTAACTTAGAGAGTCTCATCTCAAGACAAACATCCACACCAACTGACACCTTGCAAGACTTTTGTTCCACCAGACAAGAAACCTACTATACACACTTCTATTCCCTACAACAAAGAAAAGACAATACATTTTCCAAACTGCTCCACACCACAGGCTACAACAGCAACAACCTCAACCCACCGGATAATATTGTTAACCTCTCCAGCTACAAACTCAATCCAGCAGAAGAGTCTGTCTTGTCCCGGGGTCTCTCTTTCTGCCCCACGTCCCCCACAAACTGATACAATTTTGTGGTGACCTTGAAGCTTTTTTTTGCCACCTCCGCCTCTGAGAATATTTCCAAACCACCAATGAACACCAATCTGACCTACCAGATCCCCCCTATCAACATAAAAGGAAGAATAATTCTATATGGACTCCCCCTGACGGTCGGAATTACAATCTGGATTTCTATATACAAAGCTTCCGCAACAATGCACAGACTGACATTATTCGCAAACAACAACAAGCGACACACAATCTCAGCCACGCTGAACAACATGCTGTCCAGAGTCTCAAAAACAACCTGGTCATTATAATCAAACCAGCTGATAAAGGTGGTGCTGTGGTCATTATGAACAAGGCCGACTATAACCAAGAGGCAACCAGACAACTCTCCAACACCACATTTTACAAACCTCTCTCCTCTGATCCTACCTCGGAATACCAAAAGAAATTACTCTGTCTCCTTAAAAGCCTCCCTACAGCTACTCGGGAACAAATCCACACAGAAACACCTTCTGACCCCCGACCAGGATTTTTCTATCTGCTTCCCAAGATCCATAAACCTGGACACCCCGGACGCCCCATCATCTCTGGTATTGGCACACTCACTACTGGTCTATCCAGCTATGCAGACTCTCTCCTCAAACCCTACGCAACCAACACCCCCAGCTATCTCCGAGACACTACTGACTTCCTAAGGAAACTACAAAACATCGATTACCTCCCCAATAACACCATCCTTGCCACCATGGATGTAGAATCACTATACACCAACATCCCACATGAAGACGGATTACAAGCTATTAGAAACACTATCCCAGAGGACACCACTGCCAACCTGATAGCAGACCTATGTAACTTTGTTCTCACCCACAATTATTTCCAGTTTGAGAACAACTTATACCTCCAGATCAGTGGCACAGACATGGGTACACGCATGGCCCCACTGTATGCTAATATCTTTATGGCTGACCTAGAACAACGTTTCCTCAACTCCCGTCCCCTTTTACCTCTTCTCTACTTACGCTACATCGATGACATCTTTATGATCTGGACGCGTGGCCAAGAAACTGGAGACATTCCACAGAGATTTCAACAACCTACACCCCATCATCAACCTCAGCCTGGACCATTCCACATGGGAGATCCATTTCCTGGACACCACAGTACAAATCAACATTGGGAAATTAGACACCACCCTCTACAGAAAACCCACTGACTCATACAGTTACCTACATGCTTCCAGCTCCCATCCAGCACACACCATACGATCCATCATCTATAGCCACGCCCTTCGATACAACCGCATCTGCTCTAATCCCACTGACAGAGACCAGAAACTTCAGGATCTCTACCAAGCATTTATAAACCTCAACTACCCACCCGGAGAAATAAAAAAGCAAATTGAAAGAGCCAAACGAATACCTAGAAACCATCTACTTCAAGACAGACCCAAGAAAACCAACAATAGAACACCACTTGTCATCACCTACACCCCCCAACTTAAACCTGTCCAACACATTATCAATAAACTACAGCCTATCCTGGAACAGGATACCATACTCCAAGAGGCTCTGGGAGACAGACCCATAGTCTCCTATAGACAACCACCTAACCTCAAGATGATTCTTACCAACAACCACAGGACATACCACAGTAATACTAACCCTGTTATCTTCCCTTGCAACAAACCCTGTTGCCAGCTTTGTCCACATATTCATTCTGCTGATACCATTATTGGACCTAATCAAGTGAGTTATAAAATCAAGAACACATATTCCTGCGCATCCAGAAATATAATTTATGCTATCATGTGCCGAAAGTGTCCGTCTGCTATGTACATTGGACAAACATCTCAGACACTTCGCCAAAGGATTAATGCCCACAAAACAGATATCAGGCAAGATCACAAAGAAAAAACAGTTTCTTGCCATTTTAACCAGAAAGGACACTCTATCAATGACTTAACCACCTGCATTCTGCTACAAAGACCTTTTACATCTGCACTTGAAAGGGAATCCTCTGAACTGTCATTCATGTTAAAATTCGACACTCTTTGAGAAGGAATGAACAAACACTCAAACTATCTTACCCATTACCAAGATAGCTTCCCCAATTATCACCTCTAATACCATTAGCTCAGAGACATCCCACTCTCCCCACCTCTAATATCATCAATTCACAGACACTGACCTTCCTTCCTTTCCCCTCCCCGCATCCCCCTCCTGTTCTGAAATGTGATTTGTCCTTTTCATATGTGTTCATTTTTTTTTTAATTGTATCCTTTGGTATATATGGTTGTGACTATTTTCTTCCACTATTTGATCTGAGGAAGAGGGTCTGGCCCACGAAAGCTCAAACATCTAATAAACCATCTTGTTAGTCTTTAAAGTGCTACATTGTCCTGCATTTTGCTTCAGCTACCCCAGACTAACATGGATACATTTCTATCACTATGCTAAAATTCAACACTCTCCGCGGGGGCATGAACAAAGACTCCAGCTATCTTACCCATTACAAAGATAGCTTCCCTAATTATCACCTCTAACACTATTAACTCAGACATCTACCCTTCCCCACCTCTAATATCATTAACTCACAGGCATTCAACTTCCTTTCTCCCCTCCCCCCGCATCCCCCTTCTGTTCTGAAATGTGATTTGTCCTTTTCATATGTGTTCCCTTTTTTTTAATTGAATCCTTTGGTATATATGGCTGTGACTATTTTCTTCCACTATTTGATCTGAGGAAGTGGGTCTGGCCCACGAAAGCTCATCATCTAATAAACCATCTTGTTAGTCTTTAAAGTGCTACATACTCCTGTATTTTATTTTAGCTACACCAGACTAACACGGCTACATTTCTATCACTAGAAAGCGTAGAGTCTGCCATTATCTTCTCATGCAGTGATATCGCAGATATATCTGTTGCTTAGGGGCCTGAAGACACCTTCTCTCTCTCCTGTTGATCTAGATATAAAACTTTTCTTTATTCTTCTTGGCTCACCTTTCTGAGCCTTTCAGTTTCTACAAGAAAAAAAAAAAAACAGGAAAAAGTCTGCAGTGCAACTGACTGAATAGTTTTAATGACTTCATCTCCTAAGAAACTAAATCCAACTGCCCTCTACTGGCCAGTGAAGGGAGAAAATTGGAATGAGAACGTGGGTGGGGGAAAGGCAGTAAGAACAAGAGGGAAGTGAAATTAAGCAACAGTAGAAGGAAACTGTGTTAACAAACTGGGCGTGGCCCAAAAACTACTCAGATAGCAGGACTAACAACAAAGCCTGCCAACAAGTAATAATATAATGTACAGTACATGCTGAGTACTGTATTGCTTGTATGAACCCAATAACAATTCAGGATGTTGAAACAACTTCTGTCTGGGGAAAAATGGAATTAAAACTTGTTTTAAGTAATTATTTTTCCTGTATCCTTTATCATTTCCTGGAGACATTTAACACAGTAGCTTTGTGTTTTTGTTTTACTTTTTTCATTTTGGAAGAGAGAAAGAATTGTGATTGTGATTATTCAGTATCTAATGTCTGTATTTATTGCTAAGGAAAGAAGTTGTGCAACAACAGTCAGTCTGGAAAAAATGATATTGTGTGTGCTTTAGAGAACTTAATCCATGAGCCCGTAGAATCTGTGGGTTTGTGAGGATGAGAGTATGCAATGATGAAATCAGTTCATGGAAAATCTGTTTTAAAAAGATAGGCTTCTCTGGATAGTACAGTTTGCCCTAGCCCTATTAGGGCAGCAGATACCTATGTGAGGTTTTATTGCTGATGGAGTCATTGTGCTGATGGAAGTTTGTAACATGGCTTATTAAATTTGGGAGATCATATATAGCAGTGAAAGTAGCTTAAAATTTCTTATAGGTAGGCTATTTCTACACTCCCAGGTTATTTTGAAATAATAACTCCTGAAATAACTATTTTCAAATATGCTTATTCCTCTTTACGCACAGGAATGATTATTTTGAAATAACAAGCCCATTATTTTGAAATAAGTATCTTGGTAGTGTGGACACTCGCCTCATTATTTTGAAATAAGGGGAGTTATTTAGGGAGTTATTTAAAAATAAGTCCCTGGTGAGTACATGCCTGTACTATCCTATTACAACAGAGGTCCCTGCCAGCCCTTTAAATAGCTCCCTGCTGGTTTTTGCCACAGCTCAGCCAGTTCTTGCCAGAGCTGTCCACGAGGGCGCATCCGCTTACTTTCACCTCTGATCATATATAAGATGTATATAATATAGATTGGGGTGGGCAATCATTTTTGAAGGGAGGGCCACTTCACAAATTTCTGAAGTGGCCCCGGGCCTGGAAGGGGCAGGGCCTCAAGCGAAAGGGGCAGGGGCAGGAGATTTCCTGTGCTCCCCCACCCACAGAATGTGATTGGCCTGGGGGTGGAGAAGTATGTGAAGTCTTTACCTCTTGCCCCACCCTGCAAGGGGTGCGCAGTGCCTAGAGAGAACTGCCAGATGTTTTGAACCCCACCCGAGACCAGTCAGGGCCTGGGGATGTGGGCATGCATGAAGTCTCTTGCCACCTGCCCCCACCCCAGGGACACACGGTGCCAAGAAGGAAACACTAGCTGTTTTGAACAGCTGGATGTTCCCTCTGATCCCACGTGCCCCTGGCAGGGGGAAACTTCCTGCACTCCCCCATCCCCAGGTCCCAGCTGGCCTGAGGGTGGGAGAGCAGCAAGGTGGCTGAGAGCCACCAGCTTGGTGGGCCAGATCTGTCCCATGGGGGCTCTCTTGCCCACCCCGATATAGATAATATAAAATATGATCTCATATGATCTGTGATATAAAGTATAAGAACACAAACAATGTATAGAGCACAATACTCTGCAGAGTCTTTATAACCTCAGCAATAGTTAGAAACAAACTGAACTAATACTGTGGATTGGCTCCAGTAATCCACTGAGCAATAAGCCCTATGACCAAAAAGTGTAAAAAAACCCTCCCCAAAACTAGACAGAAGTGAAAATAATAATTACAAAAAATCTGGGAATTTTTTCTTAAGTGTTATAATAGATGGTGTTTTTTTCTTCTGCTTTGGTTTAAAGACCATGTCTAAGGCTTAAGGTATTTATAGGGAGACAGACACTGGGGAAGTTAGCAATGAAGCTGGAGAACTGGACTGTGACTTAAAATGATCATCTAATGACTAAGAATAAAGTTCAATTGCAGCATGAGGAAGTAACTCAGGAAAGTTGTAGACTTGCCTTTTTGGCGGGGTAGAAGATACTATGATCTGGAACAATCTTAATAATGTAGGGTGGTATTACAATTACTCACTTGAAAATAAGATTGTACATCTCTGTTGTCATCATCTCATCTTTCTGCTTTACCACGTGTCGTGCCTCAGCCTCCAAGGCACAGAACTGCATTTTGAATGCAGGTTTTGGATAATTACCCTGTTGGGATATTGGAGGAGCTTTACATAAGGCCTGATTCCAATCTCGCATACATCTGCTTTATGCAGCTGTAACACCATTAATGTCAATGTAACCAAGATCAGAATTCTAAATAACTTCAACTAACGTGTGCTTAAAAGAACAGCGACAAAAACTTGTGCAGAGTCAAAGATTCTTGAGTTGTGTTTTGGTTAGTACTAACATTTATTTATATAAAAGTAGCACCCTAAGGCCTGAATCAAGGAACATACAGCACCTATGCAAATATGTACTTAAGACGCCATTCTGGACTTAAACTGCCTAACATTTTGGATTGCCTATTGACAGAAGTATCTTCAGTTACACCCAAAAGAGACTGGCTCTTTCTGAATATAATGTTTGTTGCTAGCTATAGGCCCACCAACAGAAGGGTGGGGGGGAGGAGGGAAAGAGGGCAGTTACCCCAAGGCCCGGTAATTCAAAGGGTTCCTGGACTCCCAGCTGCTAGTGTTGCTGTAGCGGCAGCCAGGAGCCCTGGGCCTTTAAATTGCTGCTGGAGCGCTGAGCAGCATGCTACTGAGCCCTGGATGGCGCAGTCCAGATGATGCTGGGGAGGGTCATGATCCGGGCAGTGCTGAGGACTGGCTGCTCCAACCCCACCTCTGCCCCTTTTGCTGGAAACCCTGCCCTTTGCCCAAGGTCCCAGCAAGTCTGTTGGCTCCCTTGGCTATCTAGTTTCTCCCACTGTCCATTCATAAAAAGGATTTTGGTTTTAATATAAACACGTACAATAGCATCATTCTCAATATCAATGATGCTTTTATCAGCTCCATCTTTAATGATTTACTGCTGGGAGTAGTCAGCACATATGTCTCTGCTGTGGTTGGTTGGTGGTTGTCTATTTTTCCATCAGCATCTCACTTGAACTACACTGCCAGCCTTGCCTGAGCTAGGAGAGCTCACTTAGTGCTGAAATCATTTATTCAGAACACAACAATCCTAGACTTCAAATAATGTTCATTATTTGGCTCACACATAAGCTGCTCACAAACCCGGATATTAAACTGTAACCAACTCAAGATTAGTTTTAATATGGAAAGCTGAATTTTTATAAAATGCAAGAGGGGGGAAATTGAGATGAAAGAGTTATGTTAAGTAAACTGTGGCTAACGGGGTATTTGTATCCAGAACACCACTTTGAATCATAACTTGGTTTCCCACTGACTTTTAATGAGAGTTAGATGCTTAACTTCCTTAGGCACTCCTGAAAAATCCCACTCATTAATATTAGTTTATGTTCTTCTATTTCTTTCCCCAAACAAGTGACTATGATGTGTGTGATGGAAGGAGCAAAACAAACAACTGATTTTGTGGGGTTCAGAGAAGCATGAAGATCAGTGTAGGAGCTCTGATAATATAGGGCTAGACTCTGATCTTAGATACACCTATATATACCTGGTAAAATTCCAAAAGACCTATACTAAGTTAAAACTGCTGCTGGAATTACTGCAGTGTAATTAAGATCAAGATTGGGCACATAATGTATTTTTCCAAAACACGCCTGAATTCTGCTAATCTGGCAAAATGAGTTTGGGATTGGGTCCAGAATGGATACACTAGTTGTACATGACTGTTTGATTTTGGATATCACTGTGCTTGAATGCTCAATGTAAGGAACTTTAAAGGTGCCTGATTTTCAAAGGGTGGGTGCCCAAGACTCTGAAAACTGGATCCCTTTAAAGTTCTTCAAATTAGGCATCCCAAATCAGAGTCAGCTCAGAAAATCTTGGTAGAAGTGTTTACATAAAGAGGCATTGGTGAACAAAGAAGCTTAAGGAATATTGTATGCAAAACCTTAAAAACTATTTCTCTCCTAGAATAGACACATTTACAAGTAGTTCTGTCAGTGGTCAGTTACGATTTTAAGGGTGTTCACTGCCAAGCAGTAACTACCCTATGTAAATTGACTAGGGATGGCAAATGTTGGTGCTTACTGCGCTTATTAAGATTTTTCTTTTCTAAAGCTGGAAAAACAAGATTTGATGGAAATGGAACAAAGTATATTCACTTCTTCCACTGGTATAGCTGAACGAGTTTTGCCAAGCTAATACACCACCCATTGCTGGAGACATGAGGATCAACATTTAATTCAGGCTAAGGTAAAATGTTCTCTTTAAGCACGTGCTTTTGACAAGGTGCACATGTAAAGTGCATCTACATCCATTTTATATCACACCATTTTGAGTCAGTGTCTGTCATGTCAGTGAAAGACTGAAGACTTGAATTAATTGAGACTTTCCTTAACCCTTTCCATCCCACTCTGAGGCTACATCTACACTGCAGGGTTTTTGTGCAAGACGTCTTTTGTGGAAGAGTTCTTGTGCAAAAACTTCCTGCACAAAAGCGCATCCATACCTCAAAGCGCATCGCTTTTGCGATGCACTTTTGTGCAAGAGAGCGTCCACATTGCATAGATGCTCTTGTGCAAGAAGCACCTATGCTTTGTTGGATAGACTCTTTTTGCACAAAGCGTCCACACTTGCTTTTTTTGCTCAAGAGCTGTAGCGCAAAAAGGAGTAATTCCTTGTAGAAGGAGGTATACCTACTCAGCAAAAAGCCCTCTGTTCTGTCGTTTTACTGTCGATTTCCTTGCTCTTGACGTTTTGCACAAAAAGCTTGTAGTATAGACACAGCCTGAGTGACATTCTCCAGACAGGCTCAGCATCTCTTTCTCAGTCTCTTTTTGTTGCTCTCTTTAAAGCTATTTGCATTAGGAATGTTATACATTTAAAAGGAAGTGTGCAGTATCTAATGTGTTTGTTGTTAAAGGAGAGCCACGCTGGTAATGTAAACAATGAGGCAATGCTGGAAATCTGTGCTAAAAGGCATCAATTACTTGATGAGAACATTCAGCATCAAAAGCTCAGCTTCTCCTTTAAGAAAATGTTACCGTTTTGGAAATTCTGTGCCACCAGCTGACAACGACACTCCAGAATTCATCGCTCTAACCTCAAAGGCGCCAATATGTCCAGTGCATCCCTGTGTGTTGATACAGTCAATGTGATGCCACAGAGTAGTTCTGGAATGTCTTTTGCGCATCTAACAGAGACAGAGGAATATAGAGGGAGGGGTGATATATTTTGTATGCTCTCCTGTATTCCTGAGTCACGTTACATTTTAGCATTGATCATATTTAAATAAATATGACTGAGATAAAAGTTATTCCAACGTAAGAGCCTAAAATTAGGCTACTAAATCCATATTTAGGCACCTAAATTAAAGCGGCCTGATTTTCAGAATGAGAACCTGCCACTTCTTTTGACTCCAAGGAGGACTGCAGGTGGTGAGCTCTTTTGAAAAATCACCTCCCGCCCCTTTTTAAGGTGCCTAAATACAGATTTAGGAAGGCTTAAGGCCGGGTGTCACTTGAAAGTTTTACTGGTATAACTGTTTCAGTAAGGGATGTGGTTTTAAGTTTAAAAGCTTCTGTGTGCATGTCGTTATACCAGCATGAAAGTGACTTGTCTTGCTATCATTATTTCCTATTCCCCTACAAAAATAGCTTGCTAATACGAAACATATCTCTACTGATGTACAGTAACTACATCCACACTTGGGGACAATAATGGTACAGCTACAGTGGTATTACTTTCTCAGGTTTAGAGAAGTTCTAATTTTAGGCATCCAATGTTGAGCTATCCATATTGAGCTCAGTTTCAAATCAGTCTAGAACTACTCCTATTTCTTTACTCCATAACTGTAAGCCACCTCTGTGAAAGCAGCCATTGTACTGATATTTCACAGCAGGGGATTCAGTGTGATGATTTTAAAGCAGGATTTGGAGATTACAGGTACAATTAAATATAAAAGAAAGAAGGGACTTTCAAAATAATCACCAGGTTCTGCCGTTTCTGTAAAGTGCCAATGCACGAGCACTTGGTTATCTGTGTTTTGTTGTATCCTATCCCTGAGACTTAGATTTTATGCTAGGATGTCTGAGAACCTTGCATACCTTTGATATTCAGTTTCTTATGTTCTTTCTGAGCCTACACAATGCCAATTTAAATGGAAAATCCTTTAAAGTCAGGGATCTTGAATTTCTGTGTTTATTCAGTCTCTAGCATATTTAGGTCAATAAATAAATACATAAAAATAATGAGTACATTTCTTGTAAGACCTACATTACTCAATTAAATCACTTTACATCATTTTTATCTTAGGTATCTGCTCTAGGGATTTGGACTGGTTTGCCTAAATCAATTTTAAACCTAGTTTAGTTAAAGTGATGCAAGTATGTAGTGTAGATAAGGTCTTTGTTCTGTTGTTTTTGTGTGTGTAGTTAAATATGACTTAAGTATCCGTAGGGTCATCTTGTTAGCTGGTGTATCCTGAGGACATAAAGTTTGGCTAGCTGTATTTAATCAATCTATTCATATACTGAGGTATTTGCATGGTCCTTATTAGCATAGTGTCTGAGCATCTCTTATGTTAATAAATAATTTGGTATCACTTATTGAGTAGTGAAAGCAAATACCTCTCAGCTTATAATAATGCAATATTCAGAAAAAATTGAAGAATATACACAAGCCTATGCGCTCACAGGGAAGTTATAGCCCCCTATGGAAAGCCTGAGGGAAAAAGCTGTGGGAAAGGGAGTAATGTAGGGACAGAGACAGGTTGCAGGACTTTTGCACTAATAGGCAACAGCTGCTGCACTGTACTAATGATTATGATCTGCTGCATGCATGCCACACTCTCTCTCCTGCCATAAACATATCCAGGTGTAGGTTAAGGCCAGCAGTCATGCAAACTGCTGACCTGCTGCAAAATCCCAACAACTCCTCCAGACTGCTCTCAATGTCACTCTTCATGGTCTTGGAGAAAGCTCCTGCAATGTCCTTCATACCTGACCACTCCTGCTGCATGAGGTGCTACAGAACCAGGGCAGTTCTGGTTTGAAGTGGGCATTCCAGAGCCAAGGTGAGATGGGAGGATTTCACCTTCTGTAAGCAGACGTGTATGCTTCTAGCTGTATTCCACATAGTATTATGTAACTCCAGCAATGCAAACAGGCGTGTTTAAAAATTTGCTTATGAAACAGGTTTCATTTTACATGCAAATGTTCCTATCAGCAATTCCCCTCTTTTTCCTTATTAGCCCAAAGACAGATCACTAGCCAAAACTGCAGAGAGAGAGAGAGAGAGAGAGAGAGAGAGAGAGGGATTGATTGATTGATTCCTAGGCATTCAGTCTCTGAACACAGCACAGATGCTGATCTCACAGACGTGTAAATCTGGACAAACACAAGTGCAGACTATAAGTTTTTCTAGACCTGATAGTGGCATAACAAAGCAAACATGGCCCGGGGTGTCAATATTCAGAGAAGACCCCACAGACATTACAATCACTACTATCTCTTAGGGTATGTCTACACTACAAAGTTAATTCGAACTAACGGATGTTAGTTCGAATTAACTTTGATAGGCGCTACACAAGCGCTCCGCTAGTTCAAACTTAATTCGAACTAGCGGAGCGCTTAGTTCAAACTAGGTAATCCTCATTCCACAAGGATTAAGCCTAGTTCGAACTAGCTAGTTCGAATTAAGGGGTGTGTAGCCCCTTAATTTGAACTAGTGGGAGGCTAGCCCTCCCCAGCTTTCCCTGGTGGCCACTCTGGCCAACACCAGGGAAACTCTATTGCCCCTCTCCCGGCTCCGGACCCCTTAAAGGGGCACGGGCTGGCTACGGTGCCCGTGCCAAGTGCAAGACTGCCAGCACCCAGCCAGCAGACCCTGCACCTGGCACGGCTCGAGCCATCCACCCGATGCCCCCCAGCCCTCCCCCTCTTCCCGGGAACAGGCTGGTGGCTCCCGGGAGCTTGCCCGGGACCGCAAGAGGCGGGCACCCACCTGGTCTAGTGCGGACATCGTGGACCTCATCCCCGATCTCTGCACTAGGCACAGGAAAGCAGCCGTCTAGGGCAGGAGAGCTCCCAGCCTGGCCACCCAGGAGCAGGTGTGCATGAAAATCAAGGTGGTCCACTGAGACCCCTGGCCCTGAGCCCTGAGCTTACAATGGCCGTCCTGGGTCAGACCAAAGGTCCATCTAGCCCAGTAGCCTGTCTGCTGACAGCGGCCAACCCTAGGGACCCTGGAGGGGATGGACCGAAGACAGTAACCAAGCCATTTGTCTCGTGCCATCCCTCTCCAGCCTTCCACAATCTTTGGGCAGGGACACCACTCCCTCCCCCTGGCTAATACCACTCCATGGACCCAACCTCCATGACTTGATCTAACTTCTCTTTAAACTCTGTTCTTGTTCTAGCCTTCACAGCCTCCTGCAGCAAGGAGTTCCACAGGTTGACTCTTTGCTTTGTGAAGAACAACTTTCTGTTACTAGTTTGAAGCCTGCTACCCATTCCTTTCCTTTGGTGTCCTCTAGTCCTTCTGTTATGGGAACTAATGAAGAACTTTTCTGTATGCACCCTCTCCACCCCACTCCTGCTTATAGAGACCTCTATCATATCCCCCCTCCATCTCCTCTTTTCTAAGCTGAAAAGTCCCAGTCTCTTTAGCCTCTCTTCATATGGGACCTGTTCCAAACCCCTCATCATTGTAGTTGCCCTCCCCTCTCCCACCCTCTCTCTTCCCCTCTCCCACCTCCTTTTCCCAGTCTCTCCCAGTTTTGTTCAATAAAGAGAGATTCTATTTTTGAACATAATTGTCCTTTATTGTGTACATCAGGAAGTGGGGCTAGGGAGGGGTAAGTGGAAGGAGGTAAGGGAGGAATGGGGTACGAGCCCCCGATGGGGAGGACTGGGCTGGCTCTGCGGGCTTCTGGGGGTGGAACCTCTCCTGCAGCCCCCCAATTGCCCCCTCTCCCCAGATGGCAGCCTGCGGCAAGTGCAGCCGGTCTGATGGCCGAGTGCTGTGATGTGCCCAGTGTGGGTACTCCGGGCAATCCAAGCCAGGACTGCTTTGCAAGCGGGGCACCCCTGAGAACTGTCTGTCCGGGGTGGGGGTCGGGTCCCTTTAAGCACAGCCCTCGGCTAGCCTGAGACAGCAGCTCCACGCTCTAAGTCCTCATCTGATGCCCTGCCCGCACTGCTTCCGGCCATCCTTAACCCCGGTTCAGGGTCCACTCTGTGTGGACAAGCTAGTTCGAATTAGCAAAACGCTAATTCGAACTAGTTTTTTAGTCTGGATGCGTTAGTTCGAATTAGCTTAATTCGAATTAACTAATTCGAACTAAGTTAGTTCGAATTAGCGCTGTAGTGTAGACATACTCTTACATTCTTATGGTATAAATTGTTCTGTGGTCAAATGGACAAAGATGTCCAAGCAACACGGCATTATTGATGTGTCTAATGATTCAATTAAATATTCATAGGAGCCAAGAGCAAGGGTTTGGTCCCAGAGATACTTCCTGATGCTTAAAAGTGTCTCTAGCCTAAATAAGGTCATATCTTAAGTAAGGATGTTAAGGACTAGTCAGACGACTAGTCAATTTCCTCCCCTCCTCCCGCCTTGCTGACTCTATCACATAGAGGAAGCAAAGGAGGGGAGGATAGAGGGGGTACTTCAAAGTGGCAGCACTGCAGAGAGCCTGTACCTGGGATCCGTGTGGCACTGTCGCTTTGAAATGCCACCTTGGCATTTCAGAGCAGCACTGCAGGGAGCCCGGGGGCAGCTCCTTGAGGCACTGCCACTTTGAAACATCGAGGGGCTCTTGTACATTTTGAAGGAGAAACGTGGAAGTGCCTATCGACTAGTCGAGTAGTCAATGGAAATTCTATTGGCTACTTGACTAGTAAATTAATCATTAGTTAATCTTTAGCCTATTGGCAACAATGATTTCTAGGCAGCACAGGTATCGCTATTTTAATTCTTTCTGTTCAGTACGCATTTCTAAAAGGAAATTTCTGTGTACTATTGCTGTGTCCATTAGTGTTTCTTCAGCCACTGATGTTTCCCCACATAGTTCAGCAGAGTGTTAGGACAAGTTTGCCTCAGTTTCCCCTTTAGTTGCCCAATCTCCATTTAGACCCATGTCTGATAAATTCCTCACTATAACTGCAGCCAGATGTTTAATAGTCTCTCCTTTTTCTGGGCAGTAAGGAGTCTCTCAGGAAATCAGTAACCCTCATGAAGAGTCAATAGTGTCTTATCTTTTGGGGTTCACACCCTTTTGTTCTTCAGGCTAATGCTCCTGCTAGGATTACTAGAGGAACCTGGGTTCCAGTCCAGAGATCCCATGTTTCTCCCAATCCGTTACTGCTTCCTATCATGTGTCTCTTGTAGGCCATTTCCCAGAGTCACATTCTACAATCCTGTTCCTTTGCAGGTCCAGCTATCTGGGCAGTTTCCCACTTGTCCACTGATGGAGACCCCTGTTCTCAGTAGGTTCCCTCAGCCTCTTTGGTAGCCATCTCTCTCTTCAGCCCTGCAGTCTATAATACTGAACCAAAGAAGGGCTCATTCAAATAGCAACTGGATTGCAAGCAGAACTTGCAGTCCAGCTGACGTGGGGGGTGGGAAGTTGGAGGGAGGGCAAAGGAAAAAATTGCCTCAGGGCCTAGCAATACTAAGGAGTCCAGGGTGCCCAGCCATCTCTGTTTCTCTGCATGAGCTGGAGGGCGGGCGGAGGGAAGCGCTCACTGTATTCCCCATGGTGATGAGACCTGGCTGCCCTTGGTCCCCACCCCGACCAAGATCCTGCCCCTTCCAAGGAGCCACTCTCTCACCCCCCACAAGCCTGTCCTATAAAGTAGCCACCAGAGCTTTCCTTCTGGCATTCTCGGGGCATAAGTCCTCTATTTAAAACGGTCATGTGTTTAGATTGGATCTACTATCTCATGGATATGGAAAGCCTTATTCCACGTCACATAGGGATCACCCACGGTTAAATATTTAATTATGATTTCCTGTTTGTTCTTAGTCTTAAGTTTGGTTCCTGAAGACTGAATTAGAGGCCAGTTTGTCAGCTGGTGGAAACTCATGTGCTTCTGCTGAAGTCAGTCATATTAACTTGCATCAATTGAGCCCTAGTGGGGATTGAAAAAAAATGATAAAAATAAACTTCCTGTGAGAAAGTATAATATATTTTGTGAGAATTTTGCAAATTCATTCCTCTGTCCCCACTTGTTATGAAGAAAATATTAGGGTTAAAATTTCTTTAAAAATTCTCCGAGTACTTTTACTGGGGCTGGATCTATAATATTCAGATCTAGATCTGAACTTGTCAAAAGTTGGGGGTTTGTTCCTGTCACAGTTCTGCCTCCTGTCTTGCTTTACTAAAGGACACATGCCATCAGCAGACTGTAATAATCAGAAAGTGCTTTTCTCTCCTTTCAGGAAATTCTTCATGGTAAAAAAAAATCCTTAGATAAGAGTGGGTAATCTCAAATACATCTAGTGCTTCATTACCTGTGCACAGTATGTAAGGCAAGATAAAAGTTTGGACTCTGTTCTTTACTGGTTTAAACACAGATGGGTTAATGCTTCCTTTCAAGTAGCTTAGATTTTTTTAATGGTTTACTAGGCAACAAATTTAATAGGAAATGATTAAGTAAAACCAAGAAGTCTTGATAAGAGACTATTCTCCAAGGTTTGTCATTAGTATAGGTGGGTTTTTTTAAATAAATAAATGCACACTTTATACTAAAGGGGTTTACACACATCTTCAACGGTAGTAAGGGCTGGTGCACAATTTCCTGTTTTTGTGCTGTTAGAACTACAGAACTGCTCAAACTGCCAGTAAAGACCTAGGGTGTTTATCCAGAAGAGGTGGAGTCTGTTGTCATTCCAGGCTCTTCAGGGGTATTCTCAAGTGCGTATATGGAAGTTAGAGCAGTTCCACAAGTAACCCCTCCTCTCCCCCCCAAATATCCTGTGTAGATGTCGTTAGTACTTTCTGCTTATCACTTCACAGAGGAAATACTGCTTTTGTTGTTTTAAACAATGGATTTTGTTGTATGAGACAGCTGAAAGGAACTTGGGAACTTCTATAGGCACAAGAGGCAGCAGCCTACCCATAAAAACTGGTGCCTTTACTCAAATTGTAGTATGAAATTCATCTACATATGCTGGCTGTTGTTTTGTTACCCACTTGCAGAGCTAGAGTGGGATCTCAGATCTGAATCTGGCTTCTAATCTCTTAATGAAAAAGAGCCATTGCATACAATGGGTAAGATTCTGCTTTGATAGGATTTGGATCCGACTCACAGTAGGGTTGTTTTGATTAAGTGTAATGTAAGGTTACGTCTACACTAGCACTTTTGTCAGTAAAACTTCTGTCCATCAGGGACGTGGAAAAAAAATCCTTCCCCGACCAATACCCCCACAGACATGCCATTGTGGACAGCTCTATAGCTACTATTGCTTGTTGTAGGTGGTTTAATTATGCAGACAGGAGAGAGTTTTGCCATCTGCATGGAGCAGTAGCATGAGAGTGGCACAATTGCAGAGGTATAGCTGTAAAGTCCGTACTGTAGACTTAGTCTAAGTGAGACCAGAATCAGGCCCAAAAGGGCACTAATATGAAAAATATCCAGGATGGTGTAAATCTTTCAGTTGTGCCAGGCACAGTTTGAGGCTGCAAACGCTATGAGCAAGTCTGTATGCAGTTACTTCACTTAGGGGAAAAAAAGCTTAAAAAACAACCAATCTGATAAGAATGATATAGAAATAATATCTATGCCACTATGCTTTCATAATTAATCCACTTCATTCTGTTGCCTGAAGAGTTTTTTGTATCTTTTTGATTGTGTCCTGAACAACATGCATTTAAAAAAAATATAAGCATCTACAGAACTTTTTCTGGTTCTGTAGTCACAAATGAGTCTTTTTGACCCACAGGTAGGGAAAGCCAGTGTAATAAATGCAATCAATCACAGAGGGATCTTGAGAACCCATTGAAACTAAGTTCAGTTCCTAGCTGCAGATTTCCTGAGTGATCCTGGGCAGGTCACTTAGGGCCAGATTTGCAAAAAGCCTCAGTCTGAATTTTATTGTGCCTCAGTTTCCCTTCCATGAAATGGGGATGACAAATCCTTTCCCCCACCCTTTGCCTGTTTACCTTGAATGGGCCAAATCCCCAAAAGTATTGATTTCAATTAAAGTTAAGAGCCCTTTGTGGATCTGTGCCTAAACTATTTGGCAAGGAGCTCTTCTGTGTCTGAAAACAGTGCCTAGCACAACTGTTAATTTGAACCGTAGCACCAACAAGATCCAGTCATGGAAAAGGACCACGTACTATGTGCTGTACAAACACAGAGCAAAAATGATGCCCTCTGTCTCAAAGAACTTGTAGTCTAGGTATAAGATGAAAGACAACCAGTAGATGCAGCGGGTGACAGAATGGAGTCATGTTTTTGTACAGATCTCTAGACAAGAGTTAGTACAAAAATAAAACACTAAAATCAAATTCCATATTTTGACTGTCTTGAGAATTCAGCATATATTTCTGCATAAAATCCACATTGGCCTGTTTGACACTGGAAATTACTGGAAATTGTTTTACTCAAGCTGTGTATATACCTGGTACTGAGTCAGCTCAAGACAGTTCCACTCTTGAAAATATCAACTATTGGCCTTTTTTAGTTTAACAAAGTTGAGCCCCTGGCCAGTTTCCAAAAGAGAACAATTGAGCTCACGAGTATTTTCATAGGAGATAATTTGTTTGCAGGTTGAAAAACCTGAAGCATGAAACTTCACAAGAATCTAATTGTTTTTCTGCATTTCCACCACATAGCCTGGCTGAAAGAAAACTAATCCTGTAATGAGAAGAACACATGGCCATGGAGCGCAAAACAACTTAACTGTTGAATGAGCTCTTTTATGGAGGGCAGTTCATAAATCACTGTCAGTTGGAGGGAGGCATTTCTTACCCAAATGGCAGAGCTATTTATTTAAACTCATTTCCTAGGAAGCTTACTGATTCCTGAAACTGCATTTTTGTCTTTAAAATTTGATTTCTTTCAAAATATTACCTTACGATCACTAGATATTTTGTAATATTCTGATGTAATGTGGTGTGCTATTCAAAAGCTTAAATTTAAAGACAGAGTGGATTCAGTAAAGTTCTTCACATGATTTCTTGACAACTGCAGCTCAATGCAGTATTTTAGTCTGGGAACTAAGAAACATTAGCAAGCTTTCCCTTTGTCTTTGGCTGTGGCTTTGACAAAGCTCTGCTTCTCGACAAATCAGTTCTCCATCTTTACTTTATGTGAACACCTACCATCTAAAAAATACTGAAATTTAGTAACATGTCACTGGAATGAGGAAGCTCAATTAAATGGTGGATTAATCCCTTAAGACTTTTTTCCCCCTCTTAGAGCTGCATGTGGTGCTGCTTTATGAGAAAGCTGACTCTGCTTCTTCAAAGCTTGTAATCTTCCTGTTATCAGAGCTGAATCAAATGAAAGGGGTAGTTCCTGCGTAATGGGCCCTGCCAGTGCTAATCACTATTTCATCAGTATTAGCCACACAGTGGTATGAAGTCATTGACAATCACACTCGACTTTTTTGAACTGAAAAATTGTTTCAATATGACTTGTTTCAACATTTCCTTTAATCTGATTTTTTAAAAGGTTGAAATGGAAATAAAATGTTTAGATTTTGTTGAAACAAAATTGTCCAGAACTTTTTTTGCAGTTTTTGATTTGCCAAAAAAAAAATGTGTTTCCTGTTAAAAATGCCAAAAAACAAACAAACAAAAAAATCATTATTCTTACTGCTCCCTGGGTAGTCACTTCCCTGTTTCTGTGTAGAGGCAAATTTTGCTTGTAAGGAAAGTCAGGCTCTTACACAGACTCTTTAGTATTATAAAAGGTCAGGTTACGGGAGTAACACTTTTTTTTTTTTTTTTTGCAACTGAAATTAGTTGGTCTGGTACAACCTTTATTGTGGATGCAGCTTTGTTGGTATATAGATGCACCACGAGAATTATAAGGCTTATGGCTGGTTTTGTGCCACATTAAACTTTCCTGTATGAAGTGGAACAGTGGGAAAATAGGAAGTTAACTTAAATCTGACAGAGCTGTGTATAACAGGATTATTCATTAACTCATTGCAGTCAAAAGAATAACATAGGGTATACGTCTACACAGCAGGGCTAAAGTCAGATAAGCTATGCAACTTCAGCTACGTCAATTGCGTAGCTGAAGTAGAAATAGCTTAACTCAGCAGTTGGTGCTGCCTACACAGCAGGAAGCCGAAGGAAGAACACTTCCTTCAATTTCCCTTACTCCTTGTAAAATGAGAGTTACCATGATAGGAGTAAGAAGTCCTCCAACTTAACATTACTTTGAAATAAAGACTTGTAGTGTAGATGCACATTTTGTTATTTCAGAATAACAACAGTTATTCTGAAATAACGCTGTTGTGTAGACGTACCCTTGGGTGTAAAACCAGAGAGCTGTGGATTAGGCCTAAGATGTATACAGTGGTTTTCCTGATTTATATCATTGTATAGGACGTCAGATTAAAGGCCCATTGTGCTTTGGAAGAAGAATAGCAAGTGCTGTAATTATTAAAATACCAATGTAGCTTTCTGAGCACGTAACACCTGGTGCTAGTTTGGTCATCGATCACAAGACTATGGGTTTGCTGGGGCCTCTTGAAGCATTATTATCTATCTACAAAGATTCCTAATGAGAGAGACAAATCTCTTCACCTCCCCTTTCATAATACTCATCAGGAATGTAGTTCTGCAAATGCTACAGAATCCATCTGCTTACAGGGATGATATCTGGAAAGAACTGAAGTTTGAAATCTGATTAATCTAATCTTTCACTGAGGGAGGATGACAGATATTTATTCCACAGCCAAGAATAGTGTGTGGATATCCTGGCTTCCATATCAATGATCTAAGAATAGGGACAAACTGGGTCCCTTTTATAAGGATCTTCAGTTAAGGATCAAAGATGCAAATGAGTTATTTTTTGAAGGAAAAGTATTTGCTTGCATATATTGATTTAAGTATGATTTAATAATCTATAATTCAGATATTACTATGCTTTAAATGTCAATTCCACAGTTCCCTGTTTGAGTTAATAGAAGGGTTGAATAAACCACAGAAATCTGAAATTATTTGTAAAATTTATTAACCCTGATTATTCCAGGAGTTTGTAAAGCAGGAGGAATCCTGGTCAGTCTTAAAGTTGGTTTTTATTAGGATAAATTACAGATATGAATGGAGATGAGTAACTGACAAAACAACTAAGATTTTTTTTTCTAACTCTGAAAAACATTAACAACATAAGATTGTAGATAGAGCTTTTGAATTAGTAAGAGAGTGGAGATACTGGCGCCCCCTTGTGTTGTATTAATAGCTTAAGTATTTTTGTTATTCCACCTCACTAAGTCAAGGAAGAAATTGTACTTTAAATCATTTCAAGCCTTTGCATTTTAGCCTTTTAATTTTCATTAATAATGTGTAGACCAATCTGAAGCATAATCTTAAAAACACAGATTCTGTTGTATTGCAGACCTTGCTAATTACAGCATAATGACAAACTATGTAAGGTTGGTGGGTATTTACTTTTAAATATAACTTTTATCAAAATATGATTTTTTTCATGACTGCTTCAAAGCTTGGTAGCTGAGAATTCTTTGTTCACTGTTTTGCCACAAAAATGCATTGCTTTCGTCACATTCACTTACTCCACAAGTCATCTTTTTCACGGCCACTTTCTTACCTCACCTTTACATCCTCTCAGTGGTTTTCAAACAAGGGGTTGCAAACCAGTAGTAGGTCGTGAAATGTCAGGCACGGGGTCTCATTGCTGCAGTGTGATCGGATGACCAGTGGGGGTACTAAGGCAGCTGTCTGCCTGTCCTGGCACCGCAGACCATACTGCGCACCAGAAGCAGCCAGCAACAGGCCCGGCTCTTAGGTGAGGGGGGAGAGTGCACAGGGCTCCCTGCACTGCCCTGCCCTAAGCACTAGCTCTGCACTCCCATTGGCTAACAACCTGCTGCCAGCTGCTTCCAGGGTGCAGCATGGTCTGCAGTGCCAGGAGAGGCTGGAAGCCTGCCTTAGCACCCCACTGTACCGCTTAAGGTAAGCCCTAGCCCTGACCCCGCCCTCCCGCCAAGCCAGAGCCCGCTCCTACATTCTAAAACTCTTATCCTCAGCCCCATTCTGGAGTCCACACTCTAGTCAATTTACGTTGTTTCATAGGCATCAACAATTTTCTTCGACTAGGTCTTGAGAAAAAAAGTTTGAAAACCACTGCATCCTTTCACCCTCCCCAGACTTAAAAATCACCCGTATGACCTCTCTTTAATTATAATATTACACATTGCTTCTCAATGACCTTTACAGTTACTTACTAACATCTAATGAACAAATTCTGTAAATGATACATCTCAAATGTACACAAATGTTTACTTTAGTCTTCAGCATTGCCCTCTTTTGATGACAGCCATATAAAGGAAAATAATGAGACGTCTTTACTGCAAGGGAGCTCAAAGAGTGTGTCTGATTCTTCAGCAGCCAATGTATTCATTGGTTGGATTTTCCAGCAGGTAGAATAGACACTGGATCTGTTTGCACTTCAGCATCAGACATCCGTTTTGGCCCCTGAGGAAGAATATATAGAGAGACATAAAAATAGTTGAACAATACTGAGGAACAATTACATCTGTGGTTATGTTTTAGTTCTTTGCAAACAGACATTTTCATTGATGTTACCTTTTTTCTCTCCTCCGTTCTCCTTTAATCAGTTTTTAATACTATTGAGAGTAGGGATGTAAAATCGTTACTTTAATTGGTTAACTGGTTAATTATAGTTAACCGGATAATTAAGGGGTGGAAGGCAGGGCCAGAATGAACAGGTCCCTCCCACCCCCACTGCAGCCCGGCGGAAGCAGCCCCTACTTCAGAGGTGGGCAAAAGGGCCTCCGCGGGCCAAATCCAACCCACCAAGTGTGTTGATGTGTTCTGTGGAGGCCCTGCCACTCCCCTGCCCCCAAGCCAATTAGTGCCATACGCTCCTGGCAGGGTGGGAGGAGACTTCGTGTGCTCCCCCACCCCCAAGCCCTGATTGGCCTGGGGCTAGAAGGGGCAGTGCGCAAAGTCTCCTCCAACTGCCAGGGGCATGGGCGCCTTAGGGGAACCTGAAGGGGGGGGCAGAGACCTCATGCGCTCCCCCACCCCCAGGCCAATCGTGGTCTGCGGGTGGGAGAGCAGGGAAGTATCCTGGCCCTGCCCCTTATGCTTGAGGCCCCGCCCCTTTCAGTGCAGCCTGGAGCCACTTCAATAATTTCTGAAGTGCTGCCCCGACAAAAAATTATTGCCCAGCCCTGCCCTATCTGCATCACACCAGGGCTTGCCACAGACAGGGGCTGTTCAGGCTGGGCTGCAGCTCCCCTATCTACAGCGGATAACCAGTTAACCAGAACCAGTAAGCATCATCTGTTAACCATCCCTAATTGAGAGTAGGAGTCTGCACATTCACCACAATGGGAGTATAATGGTGCAAGCCACAACTATACCTAAACATGGCTGTTCATTCTCTTTGATTATTTCCCTGGGCAAGAATTACTGTTTTCAGAGAACTACACTCACTAATCATGCTGTATTACTGGGGTACTAGCAGGGGCAGATGACCGTTTTGCGGGGCCCTGGGCAGCATAATTCCGCAGGATCCCCCTTTGCCATGGCGCATGCGCAGTGATGCCATGCGCATGTGCAGCGGCGCCACGGCGCATGCACGGGGCTTTCTGAAGCGCAGGGCCCGGGGCGGCCGCCCCGTTCGCCCTGCCGTATATCTGCCCCTGGGTACTAGAATAGTGCTCAGTAAAATATCATTGTCCAAATTGGTTACTGAAGCCATACTATATATCATAATGATATTGCATTTTTAATGCCCTGTATACACTACAAATACAACTATTTTGGTAATAGTTCATGACACTCCTCTTTTCCAATTATAACAAGTATGGTTGAGTTGCATCATCTCTATTCACATCACAAATATGACTCTATCTTATATTAGGTGCAAATTTCCAAGTAATTAAAGCCATACTGTAAAGCCCATTTTAGGTGATTTGAGGTGCCCTGACCTACTTTTACTTGTCTTGAAACCAGCACAATAAATAGAAATATGCAAAAGCAGTTGAGTAATTCTGAAGGACAGACTTCTTAAAACAGTCTAAGTCGAAACCCCTGTCTAAACTACAGAGATAATCTGTTTTAAAACGTAGTTTAGCTGAACCAGATTTGAATCTGGGTAAAAGATTTCCTGCTTTAGATAAGTGTCACGTGTGTGTTGTACTTATGCAGCCATACCTACCATTCTGTCTAACTATGTGAATTTAGTGCATTATTAGAAAATTTGATCAGCTATCATTCACAACTTCAGTATTAGCTCTATTGACCAGAGAGGACATGTATACAGCATGGCACCAGTAATCCATAGGACATTGCTGAATACACTCTGGGACACACAGTTTTACAGAGAAATGGGAGAATGGGAGACTAGTCAAACAAATTTGGTTAGGGACTCCTATCAACTCTGCAAAGGCAGTGTGACAAACTGGGTAAAAGAAGACAGCGTGTCAATATAGGCTGACAAAAGGAGGAAACAGGTATGTTCTTAGGATTCATGGGACCTTACGCAGTACTATTAAACTGGTGTCTCTATGTTCAGTGACAGACTGGGGAGAGAGGATGACAGTTGTTTAAAGATGGGATTTTATAATCTTCAGCAACACACTAATTAAATATTTTTAAAGCAAATTTTAAATGAAGGTCCTGTTGACTAACACAGTAAATTCAGAAACATATATACCATCCTTCAAAGCCACCACTCCCACTCCCACTGCCACAATGGGTCAACGAGTGCACTGTTTTATCCTGTGCAATCTGTATTGACCATGGTGCAGGCAGGTGCAACTCAGCTGATTGTTAACTGAATTGCATCTGTTTAGACCAAAGTTGAACATGGGCCATTGTGTCTAGAATTAAATGGCTTCTACATGGTTATACCCCACAGACAGCACAAAACACTTTACTTTTTAAATGCAGCAACATTGGTAGCTGACCATATTTACAGATCAACAAAAGAAGCAAGTTTTTCCAATTTAAGCCAACTAAAAGAGTCTGGACATCATTTTAAAGATTTCCCAATGTTAGACAACAAGTTTGAAGCCTGTCAGCTGTAACTGTGTCTGTGCAATGGGTGGATGTATTACACTTAGGACATAAGAAACTTCTGTTTGCCCCATCTCCTAGAAACACGGCAGGCTGGAAGTGAACTCATTTTGACTCACTTTGCACATTTACCAAGCAGCATCATTTATTAATGTTCACCTTTAGTGCATCTTCTTTGCTGCACCAATTTTCAAAGTGGCTTGTTGAATAAAACTGGAAACTATAAAGGAGTCTTCTTAACTTGAATTTTCAAGGCTCTTATCTTTATAAAACAAAGTGTTGATACCTTTGTTTTAATAAGCAAATTTCAGTTCTGCCCTCAGATCCACGGGCTGGCATGGTTTCCCATGGTCTGAACTCAGCTCTCGGTTACTCCAGCCCCTTTGAGGTGCTAATTTGGAACTCATTTAATTTGGATTGTATCTGTTCTAAATTGGCGTCAGGAATGTGGTGACAGAGCAGTTCTCATTCAGAGTGAATTCAGAAAAAGCAATGCCTCAATATACATTATCATTTCTGATTCAGATAATTTCTGAGAGTGGTTTCAGACAAAGGGAATCTCCAGGGTTTCCATTTATTTTTAGTCATACTAGTTATGAAAATCAGACAATTAATCTCTACCTTTTGTAAGTGAACATTTTCCTGATTCACACCCTATTCTAAATTCCTTTCCATTTTATTATGCTGTGCATCCCTCTCTTGCTTATGTAACAGCCACAAAATTGTATTGTTCCTCTCAGTGAAGTTGAGGTAGTTAACCCTTGCTCTCTGACAGACCCACACCATTGGTACTGTAATTTTAATAGCATCATCAATTCTATTAGTAGTAGGAACAGATGTCTGATCTGGCCTTTCTAATCTAGTGCATACCTGCATATTCAATTTCCTTTACACTATGTCCGTTCCCAGAATAACCAATGGGTTCAGGGTAGTGTTTTAAACACGTGGCCAGAATTCAGGGGACAATCCAGTGGACTTTGTCCATGAAAATGCACAATGGAGAAAGGAGACACGTAAAGTCTAGATAATTTCCACTTCTTCTAAAAATATCTTCCAACTCTGTTTCATCAGTTCAGAGCTCAGCATTTTATCAGAGAAGCTATTACCAGATTTCTGGACTGATACTCTGAATGGAGGATACTGTGATTAGATTATTATGTATAGCCTAGTATTTTTAGATTAACTATTACAATTTGTGGTGTAGACTTTGACACTTATTTTGGTTTCCTCAGAACTATGGTTGTACTGGGAAATGTTGGTCTTTGGAAGAATTGGGTATTGAGTTCCTTAGATGTGGGTAACAATTTGAGTCACAAATATTTGAAGGAGTGGTAGTGTGCTATCAAATATTTCAATCTGAGGAACACTTCTATTTTAAATGCTGAATATTCTTCCTGACTGAAGAGGTAAAAATCCCCTGCACATCTCTGTTCAGAAAGAGCTAGTAATAACTTTAGGAGTGGGTTGTAGAGCTAGCTAATTGGCCAGATAAACTGTAGAGCTATAAATCTAAAATCTTTATTCTCTATGGGTGTGTCTAGACTACATGGCTCCGTTGATGGCTCCATTTATGCCTCATGAAAAAGGGCTTACAGGACCTGCCAACAAAGGGTTCTGGGGTTGGCAGATCCCCATCTAGACTGCCGCGCTTTGCCAACAAAAAGCTGATTGGCACAGTGCGGCAGCCATTTTGATGTAAATGAAGCAGCGATTATTTAAATCGTCGCTTCATTTACCTTTGCCGAGTAAACTCATCTACATGGCTCCGTTGACGGAGCCATGTAGTCTAGACACACCCTGTGTGTGTCTATTTTTAAAAAGAAGAATTATTCCGTTCATAAAAGAGGAAAGATCCCTGAGTACTTCAGAGCTCTGTTAATGAAAGAGAAAACAATGGACTACACAGACAAATTAGTATCAAGAACGAGGAATACAAATCATCAAAGAAAAATATTAGGGATGATCTCTCTTTCTATTCTCCCTCCACTTTACTTGCTTGTAGAAATATCCACCTCTCTCTTTCCCTGCACATAATTTCACCTCTCTCAATGCAAGTTTCCTCTGCTCTGCATCTGAGACATCCTCCTGCCTTATTGACTTTCGTATAAAAACATATTTTCTTGTTTCCCTCCTAATCTCTTTAGCAGTTATTCTAATGCTGTAGGTATTTAAGGCCTATGTCTACACTTACAAGCTCACAGTGGCACAGTTATATGGATACAGCTCAAGTTGCCATGTTATGCTAATGGAAGAGAACTCTGCCATCAACAGAATAAAAACAGCTCAGTGAGTGACAGTAGTTCTGTTGGCGGGAGAGCATCTCCCACCAACATAGTGCTGTGTATATGAGCACTTAGGCCAGCAACATTTATATCACACAGGGTGATTTTTTTCCCCACACTCATAAGTGACAAAAGCTTTGCTGACATAAGTGCTCATGCAGACCCAGTCTAACTTGTATGAAAGGTTTTTGGATGCAGTTTTCTAAATTACACAATACACATGTAAAAAACCCTATAACTATAGAAGTCCTTTATCACACAGGGTATGTCTACACTAGCCCCCTAGTTCGAACTAGGGTGGCTCATTTAGGGATTCGAACTTGCAAATGAAGCCTGGGATTTAAATATCCTGGGCTTCATTTGCATGTTCCTGGGCGGGCGCCAATTTAAAATCCCCTTAGTTCGAACTGACTGCCTGCGGCTACATGCGGCAGTCAGAAATTAATCCGAACTAAGTCCTTAGTTCGAATGAACTGTTACTCCTCCTGCAATGAGATGTATCTCCTTGACTTCAGTGAGAGCTGCAGACAGTGCTTAATTTGTAATGAGGTGCTGAGGTTCAAGCAATATTTTACTTTCATAACTGATGCGGCAAGCACAGTGGTGCTGGAGGTATGAACCACCAAACTTAGAGGTGCCAGGTCTCAAACCTGGTTACTTCAGCACAAATTAAGTACTGGCTGCAGATGAATGGAAGTGAATGGAAATTATTTGGCCTTAGCATCTCTGAACATCTGGGATAAAATCCTGGCCCCAATGATTTCAATGGCTAAAAGCCCCCTATTTTAGAAGGCTAGAATTTCACCAAAGGCCTTTGAATGACAAATATATTTTAAATAGAAAAAAATTGTTAGTGGCTTCATTATTACTAAGAGTTCATGCAGAAAAAGTGAAGTTTCTTACCTTCTTCTTCCCTGGCTAATACTGAACACAATATACATTTTTTTTGGTAATGCAAATGGCAATATAGGATAGATTACAATTCTGTGAAATGCATGTAAATCAAACACTCCTTATGAGGTTGAAAAACATCTGCCATAAAATGAATCATATGGTTCTGAACAACAGCTTAACTTGATAACCTAATGTTCCAAAGGGCTAGATTTCAAATCAGTGTCAATTTAAATTCTGTTCTACTTGCTTTTTCCTCTTTTGGGCAGTGATCATTGGGTCAATTTTAGCTTCTTTCCTAACCACCTTACAAGCAGAGCTGGGGAGGGGAGCGGGGGCAGGGAAGAGGAGGAAATGTTTTAAATAACCAGATTCATTACAGCTAAGATGTGTCCTCGTCATTTTGTGCTCCTCCCCGCACTAGGCACAGCAAAAGATGTGGCCAGGCATGCTGCTGGATTTGGCGGCAGCGGGGGGAGGGGGAGGAGAGAGAGAAAAAGGGGGCAACTTCCCCGGGCCCGGCAATACAAAAGGGCCTGGAGTTTCCAGCCACCACTGCTACTACTGTGGCAGCAGCTGGAGCCCTGGGCCCTTTATATCACTGCTGGAGAATCATGCCAAGTGCTCCTGGTAGGGTTGCTAGGTATCCGGTATTCACTCGGACAGTCTGCTATTTTCGGCTCCTGTCTGGTAAAAAAATTCAGAGAATACCGGGCACCTGAGATGTCTGGTATTTTCTGAATTTTTCCCCAGCCAGGAGACGAAAATGCCGGGCACCTGGCAACCCTACAAGCACTCAATGCCTGCCTCCCCCCCCCCCCGAACCCTCCACTTGGTCTCCAACCCCTATGCTTACCTGGTTCCCCAAGGCTGCAGGCACAAAATGGCTGCCGGCCAAAAGACCTAGGGGAAGCAATGCTCAACCCGTGCTCCTATCCCTGCACTCACTCTTAAAGGGGACATGCTGTTTTAATGCTATTTTATTTTATTTTATTTTATTTGGCAACTTTGGTCTCCCCCCCTTTTTTCCCTTCAACAGAATTTTTTCCCAGTGTTTTTTTTGGGGGGAGGGAAGTGTTCGGTATTTTTGTTTCAACCATCTGGCAACCCTAGCTCCAGGCAGCGCTGAGGAAGGCATGTCATTCTTCAGTCGCCATTGAGGGCTGCCTAGTCCCAGCCCCGCCCCAGCCACCTTGCTCAGGGGCCCAGCGAGGCTGTTGGCCTCGCTGGAAGTGGCTAGTCTTGGATGAGTTCCTGAAGTCAGGAGCGACCCCACAGCATGTTGTATTCAGCCTCTCTGTTGTGGTAAGAAGAGCGGAATAAGTTGCTTCCTGCCAATTGTTTTATAAAAAGCTACTAGAAAATGTGTGACTTTTTATGTTCCCAGCATTAGTTGTTTTTTAGAGAGAAGGCTTCTTCATGGAGGCAAGTGGCTACTCTGTGAATTAGCTTTCTCACTGCTCACCATGAGAGAGACCATGATGGACAGGTAATATCTTTATTAGACCAATTTGTGCTGAAAGAGCTACACAGAGCTCTTCTGCAGGCCTGGGAAATATAACCACAGTCTCCCAGCTAAATATAAGGCGGGACAGATTGTTAAGCATAAGGACTTAACACAATGAAGTGGGCAACAAACACCTCTACAGTCACACGACAAAGGGAGATTTAGTGGATTACAGATTATTGTAATCAGATGTAACATCAGAGTCTGATGTGATTTTTAATGTCTGGCAAGTTATGATTGTTAGCTCCCATGCTCATCTTTTGAAGGGGTTGTGCAGGTTTCCCTTGACAGGAAGATCTGAGAAGTCAGACAGGGAGAGTGATTGTTTTGTGACAACTGTTCACCCACAGAGTGTTTTTGTCTAACTTTTTTCTGTGACAGTTAATTTGACAGTTTAGTGACTGTCTGGTTTTACCCACATTATTGTTGTTTGGCTGACTTAATAAAAGATATTGCCTCACCCGCCTTGTCTCTCTCATATCCTAGACCAACACAACAACAACAACCTTGCTCACTAAGGTCTTACTAGTTGGGGGAGAGGAGGGAAGCAGAAGGAGCCTTTCAGCCTACAACATTTTTTCCAAAAATCTAAATTTCAGGGGCGTGAAATGCCACAAAATAAAGAGGGGAAGAAAAATCCACACACGTGTTCCCAAAATATTTTCTGCTCTATTGTTGATTGGCAGCTGCGTTCCCATTTCCCCTGCCTCCGCCTCCGGCTGAAAATATGCTCTGGTCCTTCAAGCAGCTCCATGTAAGTGGACCTCTGTGTCACCCCACTGAAGTTATAGCCTGCACCAGTGTAGGGATAGGCTCACAAGAGGCAGCTTGCCTGATCATCATTTAAAATGAGCTGAATCATGATTTAAAAGCAATAAAAAATTAACATACAAGGCCCTTAAAAAACCCTCCAAGTGACTGTCTCTTCTCTGTCTTCTTGAGGGGGCTGTCCTTTGCAGTGTCTCCTCCATTCTGGATTGACTCTGTGGCTGTGGTTTGCTGTTCTCTGGAGTCTTGCTGTTCTTTGGTTTCCTGTTTGCTTAGCTCTGCTGTAGATGTTTTGTCTTTTGAACTCCCCTTGCTCTTCTGGCCCACAGGTTCACTTTCCGTTGGGGAGACTGGCCTCTCTGTGGAGCCTGATGTCTAAAGCAGTTTCAAACAATGGTTATTTTTAGTGGAAAATATAAACATTTTGGCAGGAGGTTCATAAATATAGTAAAAATTAAAGGCCACCTGTGTGTGTGGGGGGGGGGGGGGGGGAGAGGACTCTCCAGTGTACAGAGTTTAAGCCTCATTCCTGTAGCCTTTATGTGGAAGAGGAGCCCCGATGGGATTGAGATCACTCATGTGAGTAAAGAGTGAGGATAGCCTTTATTTTTACATATTTCTGTGGCAAAGCTTTCGCAGGCAGCAGCATATGATGAAAGAAAAAACAAGATCATATAGCTATGGATAGAATTACATGCATGCACCCATAGCTGCAAAAATATAACCATCTCTGCATCCGAAGCTGCAAAATCACCATAGAAACTTGGAAGTGCCAGGGGAGGAGAGATAAAGGCAGGTAGCAGGACACATGAAGCAGAGGTAAAAATATCCCGTCTATAAAATTACAATACTCCACCAGGTGATTAACAAGCCATGATTTGGCCCTGGAAGTCCAATGCCATAGAAAATGCTGCGTGGAATTGCAAAAGGAGACACTGCATGAATTCCTTAAAAGACAAACAACATCACAGAGCAGACAAATACAGTAAAGATAAGAATTCAAAGTGAGAAAACACTGGATGTAGTCAAAGTTCACAAATCAAGTTTCAGATTTGAAGGACAAATAAAATAACATGATGGCTCTGTGAGGTTCTGTGCTTGTAGATTACTGGTTACATTTGTGCTAAAACATTTGCTTGCAAATGGGAATATCAAAACAACACTGACATTTATTCAGCTAAAAAGAAATATGGTAGGCGAGCCTAGAAATTAGATATGTTTAGGTTCTCTGCAAATTTGACTTGGGGAGCGTGGAGATGACCCCATGGTTTAATAAATTGCAGTGTTACCAATTTTTTTATTTCATTGTGAGTCTCATAGTAGTTGTTTTTCTTAAAGTTCCATCTCCTGGAATCATGTGATTACAGGAGAATAACAGCTTTTATGGCAACAAAGTGAGTTTTTAGCTATCATAGAGAAAGTTACAGAGCAACTTCAAACTATAAACTCTAAAGCATGGGTTCCCAACCTGGGGGGCATGAAGAAATTCCAGGAGGGGCGTGAGGTGTCTCAGCTCCCTATCTATCTCCCCCCCAAGTTTTGCTGCTATTTTTGTTTCTCGTCCCCCATCAGTTCCCTTCCCCTCCGAACAAGTTTTGCTGCTATTTTGTGGGGGGCATGAGGGTTTCTCAAATATCAAAAAGGGGGCGTGATGCTGAAAAGTTTGGGAACCACTGCTCTAAAGGCTCAGAAAGTCAGAAAGCAAATAAAAAAACCCCCAAGTCTATTAAAATACTCATAATTTTTAATCTCATCTCATTTTTTTTTTGGCGGAGGGGAGGGAGCTGATGTATGATTTTGGACTTCCTGGGTTTGGAAATACTGCAAATGGTCTATTTCATATAAAGCCCTTTTTCCTTTTCATCATAGATTCACAAGGTCCGAAGGGACCACAAGGGTCATCTAGTCTAACTCCTTGGCAAGATTCAGGATTTGTTGTGTCTAACCATCCAAAACAGATGGTTTTTCTTTTGAAAGCCTCCAGAGAAGGAGTTTCCACAACATCCCTAAGCAAACTGTTTCACTATCTTATGGTTCTTACAGGTGGGAATATGTTTTTCTGAGATTTACTCTAATGGTGTGTCTAAATTAGCACTTTGGTCGGTCAGGGACGTGGAAAAAATATGCCTCTGACCAACGTAAATTGACCAACAAAAGGGCTAGTATGGACATGACTATATTGGTGGGATATATGCTTTCTCACTGACATAGCTACTGCTACTCATTGAGAGTGATTCAGTTATGCCAGGCTTGGGCAAAATAAGGCCCGGGGGCTGGATCTGGCCCATTATGCCACTGGATCTGGCCTGTAAACCTGCAAACCACCCTGCCAGAAACCTCAGGCACACAGCTGCCACAGTTTAAAGTGCAGTCTGTGGGCTCTCTACTCTGTGTGGGGAAGGGGGAGGGCACTTTGTGTGATCTCCCCATCCCCCAGTCCAATCCTCAGCTCCGATTGGCTGGGAACACCCGGCCAATAAGCACTGAGAGAATGGTCTGGGGAATGGAGGCAGTGCAAATCTCTTACCACTCCCAGAGCTGAGATCCATGTGGAAGGAGCAGCCTGCAGTTTAAAGTGATCTGAGGCTGCAGCAGGCAGGGAGCCCAGCCTGTCTTGGGGGTGCTGCAGGGCTGCTGGCTGGGAAATACATAGGTAAGCACCTCCAAGTCAGAGCCTGCCTCTGGCATTCCAGCCCCCCCTGCGCCCCATCTCCCTCCTGTAGGTAACCATCCAAACCTTCTGCACCCTGCTGCCCCAGGCCACAATTCCCTTCTAGATCCTCTAACTCCTCCTACACTCCCCCCCAGGCCAAAATCCCTCTCCTGCACCCATACTCCCCTGCACCCCATTCCCCTGCCCCAGGTCACCACCCAAATCCTCTTCAGTCTGCACCTCCTTTTCCCCATCTCCCAGGTCACAATTCCCTCCCAGACTGCATCTTCTCCTATAGTCCCTCTCTCAGGCCAAAAACCTCTCCTGCATCCATATTCCCTCCCTTACCTTACACCCTAATCCCCTGACCCAGGTCACAACCCCTTCCTTCACCCAAATTCCCTCTCAGACCCCACACTGTCTCCTGCACCCCAGTCCCTACCCTGTGCATCCTTCTGCACCCAACCTCCATCCTAGACCTCACACCTCCTCCACAGAAAAGTGTAGCCCTTGACCACTTTCCAAAATCTTGGCATGGCCCCCCACCAAAAATTATTGCCCACCCCTGAGTTATGCTGATGGGAGATTTCTCTCCCACTGCCATAGAGAAACCACATGGGAGACCTTAGCGCAGCATAGCTTCAGTGGTATAGCTGTGCCGCTCTAAGATCTGTAGTGTAGAATAACGGCCTAAATCTGTGACTGTGCTGGAATTTGAACTCAGTGCCTCTTCTCCTGCCCTCTTTAGCAAGAGAGAACCTTTCTCCATCGTTTTTATGCAAGCCTTTCAAGTATTTACAGAGCACTATAATGTCCCCTCCTTAATCTCCTCCTTTCCAAATTAAACATGCCCACTTCGTTCAGCCTTTGCTTATATGGCTTGCATTGCATCCCTTTGATCACTTTTGTCACTCGCCTCTGGCTCTTTTCCAGTTTTCTCTACTACACCCTTTCAGTACATGTGCTGCTCACACCACAGTCTTGAAGGTCAGGGAACCTTTGATTATATGTCCTTGCTAATTCCTCTGCTCTTTAAGACTTAACAATTTAATTCTTTGATTAAGGCTATGTCTACATGACAGCCTATGTCAGCATAACATGTCACTCAAGGCTATAGAAACCTTTCCCTCTAAGCAATAAAAGTTACAGCTACATAAACCCTTATGTGAACAGGGATAAGTCGTGACACAGCTGCCGCTGCTTCCAGATTTTTTTCTTATGCTGATGGGAAAGCTCTCTCCTGTTAGCATAGGGTGTCTTCACCAGATGGGCTGCTGTGGTGTCTCTCTCTATATATTGCCTTATAATATTTTCTTTATTTTTAACTGTGAGCCCTTCCTTTTTCTTATGGGCAGGTACAAAATCTAGGCATTGCGGGCTTGTACATTAATTTCTCAGCCTTTATATGAAAAGAGCTGTAGCATTTTTTTTGACATTCCCTAATTCTACTGTAGCCCATACAATGACACATCAGGTTTGGAGCTAGATTGGGGTTTATAATGTTGTTTGAGCAACAGCACTGTCTACCATACTGAGGCCAGCTGTTAGCCATAGTTTCAAAGGAAAAGAAATATTCTTAAATCTAATTCAGAGCTATCCTGGAATTGCCAGATTTATCTACACAGACTCTATATGACCTGGTTAGTGGTATAATTGCTTCTGCTGTAGGAATTCTGCCTCCCTGAGTGATGGTAGATCCGTAAACAAGAATTTTTCTATTGACCCAGCTGTGCTGGGATTAGATCAGCATAATGACAGCAATCAGTGGTGTGGATTTTTTTTTTTTTTTTGCATACCTGAGCACCATGGCTATGTTGACCTGTGTTGTTAAGTGTAGATTAGGCCTAAATTCCAAGATGTAAGGACAGAGTCTAGCTCTGATTAACATCCTGTGAAACCAATGGGGCCATACAGGTTGTGAAGTTACAGCAGAGTTTGCCCTATCATGTTTATTCAGTTGAGTGGGTCCCTGATAGTTATTGTAGTTTTTCCAGCCAAGTCCAAACTAGCTTCAAGGGGACTGTTTTGATGCGTGCAGCAAGCAGATATTGGCCTTTGATGTTCAGACAAAACACTTGAAACAATATCGGTAATTTTGTTTTCAGACAAAGCAGAAAACAATCAGATAATCTCTTTGAGGCATTTCATATTAATCTTGAAAGGAATTAATCAGGAAATTGACAGATTTAATATTGATGGGAATGACATCAGGACATGCAAACTGAAATCCATGAATAATGAATCACATTAATGTTTCTCATTTTAAAGGCTGACCTGCAGCCGACAATCTACATTACAGGCAGTCCCCGGGTTACGTACAAGATAGGGACTGTAGGTTTGTTCTTAAGTTGAATTTGTATGCAAGTTGGAACTGGTACATATTGTAGGGGAAACTCTAGCCAAACATTTCTCCAGAGCTCAGTTTTATTCTCCCACACCTCACTTCCCTCAGTCCTTTCTTCTCAAGCTGAGAAAAGCCGCTCTGCGTCTCCCTGGTCTGCTGGGGGGAGGCCGGCGCTAGCTTCGCGTCTCCCTGGTCTGCTGGGGGGAAGCAGCTAGTGCGGGGTTGCCTCACCCTGTTTGTAAGTAGGGATCCGATGTAAGTCGGATCCATGTAACCCGGGGACTGCCTGTACTGGTTTTGGCGTTGATTTACTCCTATTGAAATGTGTAATAATTTATTTTAAAAAATTAACATCATAGTATTTTTCTTGTTGTGTTCTAATAGGGTTGAGCCAAAGATTTTGAAGTCAAAAGAAAGATTCCCACTGACTTCATTGGCTTATGGATTAGTCCCCTAATGCAGTACAAAATGTCAGTGATGCCAATAGAAATGGAATCAGAACTTTCCAGGAAAAGCTAGAAAGATAAATTAGTGTAACCATTTAAACCAGGTTAAAAAAAATAAAGTAAAAAATTGACTTATTCTTCTCTAATACTGCTGTTAGTGAAACTTAAGTTAGATGATATTATTGCACATGAGAGAAGAACCGGGCCCACTATATTCATGTTTTTTTCCCTAGAAACATAATGGCTGTGTCTACACTGACAAGTTATTCCGGAAAATCAGCCGCTTTTCCGGAAAAACTTGCCAGCTGTCTACACAGTCCGCTTGAATTTCCGGAAAAGCACTGACAATCTAATGTAAAATCATCAGTGCTTTTCTGGAAAAACTATGCTGCTCCCGTTTGGGCAAAAGTATTTTTCCGGAAAACTGTTCCGGAAAAGGGCCAGTGTAGACAGCACAGTAGTGTTTTCCGCAAAAAAGCCCCGATCGCGAAAATGACGATCGGGGCTTTTTTGCGGAAAAGTGCGTCTAGATTGGCCACGGACGCTTTTCTGGAAAAGGTGCTTTTCCGGAAAAGCGTCCTGCCAATCTAGACTTGCTTTTCCGAAAATGCTTTTAACGGAAAACTTTTCCATTAAAAGGATTTCCAGAAAATCATGCCAGTGTAGATGTAGCCAATAGGTAATTTTAGCAAATGACAATTTAAGAAAAAGAAAGAAAGAAAAAAGTAAAGAATATGAGCCCAGGATTGTAACCTTTAGTCATTTAAGAAACCTCATTGTAAATAAAGAATTGTAAGTTTAAAAGAGTAAAGGTCACATGATCAGACCCTGTATCTTCTGTGATCTCTATAAGACACTAATCAGCTAAGATTAACTTAAACTATCAGCGGATGTTACACAACAGAAAAGTATTTTCCTGATGCTAAAAATGAGAATGAAGAAAGAAGTTCTGACAGGTCAACTTGCATCACTGCTTTAATTTTGCTAGTAAGTTATAGAAAACCATAACATCCTGAACATGACCAGGTTCTTAGGTGTCAATTGATTTAGCTGGTGTCGGTTGATTTAGTTCTAGTGACTTAAATAGAGTTCTGCTGATCTAGTGACTTAAATAGAATATGATGGTCTGGCTCATATAAGGATTACAGCTTTTGAATGTCTACTAGAAAAGTCAGTAATTTTACAAAAAAATCTTGGATAATAAGGAACATAAAAGGACATAATCAGGCAGTTTTGGCCCACGTGTTTGAAGGAAAACTAAATAAAGGAATAAAAAACAGGACTATGTAGCACTTTAAAGACTAACAAGATGGTTTATTGGGTGATGAGCTTTTGTGGGCCAGACCCACGAAAGCTACATAGTCCTGTTTTTTGTTAAAGTGCTACATAGTCCTGTTTTTTGTTCCAGCTACACCAGACTAACACGGCTACATTTCTATCTCTAAGTAAAGAAATGTTTTCCTGATTTTTGTTAAATTTCAGTGAAAGTTTTTACTTTAAATTTAACTCTTTTTCCATAGGGTTTGTTACCAAATAATAATCTCTCCAATAGTGTATTTGAAAAACTAGGAAATAGCCAACTCAAAAAAGATCTGTCTAATTTCACTGTCCAAGCCAAGTAAAGTGCAAAAAGGTAAACAAATAGCATAAAGGATGTAAAGGAAAATAGATTATGAGAATTGGCTCATTTAGCTAATTATTTTATTATGAAAATGGAAAACATTTTAAAAGTAAGATTTTTAATCTGGCAGTAACCTTTTAAATTCATCTTTATTAGGCAACAATAACTTGAAGAGGTTCGATGGACATGATGCAGTATTTTTACAATCAGTGATTTTTGTATTAAAAAAACAATCAAACACACAAGTGGAAAATAAGATACAGTGAAACCCATCACCAAGAGATGAATAAATCCAAACACTTACTTGGTGACTGGGGTCTGGCCCATTTATCTCTTCTGAACTGGTGGCCCCGCCATCATTTTTAACTGACTAAAATAACAAAGGAATATAGGTCTTCCCAGCAGACTCTTGCTTTTTAAGCACAGTTTCAATATTAATTCAAAAGTCAAACAAAACCACGGATTAATTTGAGTACATTGGCAAAACAAAACCATCACTTCTCAAACTGTCTGCAAACAGTATTGAAATGCTTCCCATCCCATGTCTCTATCTCCAAAGCTAATTTTTGCATATGTATTTCAATGCAGCACTATTGTCTTTTGGAAGGCAATTTTCCTGTTGAGGGCTGCACACTATGAACAGCCTCTCACAGGCTTGATGATTGTGCAGTATGATAAGTGGGATAGATGATGCTATCATTCCTTCCATCAGAGTTAACTAGGGTCACGTTTCTAGCTTACAGCTCTGAGACAACTAACTCTTATAGGACAATCCTCTTTTGAGGTTGTGGTTATATGTTATTTCTACATATGTGCTTGACTCTGTAGTTGACAATTAAAAACTACTGAGATGTGTAGATTTTCACCACTGCTCTACATTTCCATACAACTTATTTGTTCTACTTTATGCCTTAACTCTCAAAGGACCACATGCACAGAGGTTAGGGGTTTGGAACGGGTCCCATATGAGAAGAGGTTAAAGCGACTGGGACTTTTCAGTTTAGAAAAGAGGAGACTGAGGGGGGATATGATCGAGGTATATAAAATCATGAGTGGTGTGGAGAGGGCCAATAAATAAAAGTTATTTATTAGTTCCCTAAATAGAAGAACTAGAGGACACCAAATGAAATTAATGGGTAGCAGGTTTAAAACTAATAAAAGAAAGTTCTTCTTCACACAGTGTGTAGTCAACCTGTGGAACTCCTTGCCAGAGGAGGCTGTGAAGGCTAGGACTGTAATAGAGTTTAAAGAGAAGCTAGATAATTTCATGGAGGTTAGGTCCATAAAAGGCTATTAGCCAGGGGATAAAATGGTGTCCTTGGCCTCTGTTTGTCAGAGGCTAGAGAGGGATGGCAGGAGACAAATCGCTTGATCATTGTCTTTGGTCCACCCTCTCTGGGGCACCTGGTGCTGGCCTCTGTCGGTAGAGAGGATACTGGGCTAGATGGACCTTTGGTCTGACCCAGTATGGCCGTTCTTATGTTCTTAGGTAGCCACCTTTCCTGGCATCAGATCTTTTTGGTCAGAATAAGCAAAGTAGATTTTCAGGCTGTTGCACAAGCAGCTTGTTCAAAGTAAACTCTGTCTCTGAGGATGCATCTACACTGCATTGTAGGTCGAAATAAACTACATAATTTGAGCTATGCAAATTGTATCTTATTTTGATGTTATTTCAAAATAGCTTATTTTGAAATTTGGCACTGTCTACACAGCACTTATTTCAAAATAAATCGCTGTTCCGAAACATCCCTTCTCCTCGTGGAGTGAGGTTTACAGGGACATTGGAATAGTGGCCCGTTATGTTTTGAAATAACGGGCGCACTCAAAAGATGTGGAATAACTATTCTGGGATACCTTTAGTATCCTGAAATAGTGCTGCAGTAATAGACATGGCCTAAAAGACCTTTTAAAAGAATATCTAATGTACCCATATTTTGAATATGATATATAATCAGTTTTATGGCTGGGTATGGTAAAAGGATTCATTTCAATTTGGGTTACATGTTAGGTTAACATTAATAATTTAAAAATGACTAGAACAATATACAAATATTTCAGAGTTTAAGAATGGGTTCCGTTTATGGCAGGTCAACAGAATATATAATATGGTCTTCTGTTGCACATTGTTTAACCATGGAGTATTAAACCCCAAAGTTCCCGAGTTTGAATGTCATTTTTCATTGCCTAAGTACAATGAAAACAATGAAAGGATGTGACTTTTGCTCTAAAGATAGACCAAGCGGATTTGTGGTTTTCTGCAGCTTGTAGATTTATCACTTGCAACACAACATTATCAGCTCAATCCTGAGTACAATCTCTTAGCAAAGATTTGGTTTTGGTGTATGATTATTTCTTTTCACTCTAGATGTTGAAAATTAATACTAAATAGGAGTTTGTTCAAAAGCTAAAATTTTAAGTGGTTACTATAAGCAATCGCATTTGGGGAAAGCATTATTCCCTTCGGAACATGTTTTGGCTTGATTGATCAATTACTTAGTTATATACCTACACTCATTCTCTTAGGAACTTGTTTTGGTTTGGTTGGACAATTACTTAGTTATATGCATGATAGTTGCAATCTGTAGGAAAGATTGAAGAAATGGGGCTGAAGAAACACTGCACGGTCTTTGTTTCATTACAGGCTAGTACCCTAGTCTATGGTGTTTGATGACTATAAAGCAATAAGATCAAGTTTGCATTTCTATTTCAGTGACTCTTATTCATGTATGTTTAAAGTGAATTTTATAAACAAGTACATTTACCACAATACTGCCTTTTATACATAGGAAAGAACAATAGCAAACCTTCAGTAATCTCTCATATTTTAAACAGTTAATTATCATCAGTGGAGCATAATTAACTATGGCCTAAATCTTTCAGTCTTTAAACAAGGGGAAATCCTGTTTGTTTCAATGGAAGTTTTACCTGAAGACTATATGGTTTCACCCTAAAGAACTGTTTCCATTTAAGAAAGGAGGGTCAACATGACAAGACAGACGATGACAGGGTGGGGACAGGTAATAGTCTTGATAAATACAAGCTATGCTTTTTTGAGAATTTGGTCAGTGTAAAATACCTTTATCTATACTAAGAGGAAGCTGTTACTAAGGACTTGTCCACACTGGGAAATTGACTGGCTTAGCTATTCTGGAATAATTTCCTACAGGAACACTCCATTATGAAACAGAAAGTGACTTTGTTCCAGAATAATTGCTCTGTTTCTGAAGCAGAATAAAATCACTTTTTATTTCAGGACAATGTCCACGGGTGGGAATTATTTCAGAATACCTAAATTATAGTAGAATAACTGCAGCTAAATAGTTGTTCTAGAAGAATTATGCCAATCAGTTTTCCCGATATAAACAAGAGTTCATTTCCAGTTTTCCCATTGACCTCAGATTTATGACTTTCACTCATTGTGGTCAGAGAACAAAGAAAACTTTCATACTGTTCAAAAAATTCCTCATAATACCCACAAATCTTTATGACATGTGACACATACTTGTTTTGATCAAGTAAGCATTAGTGGCAGGACTGGATTTTGCATCCATGCTTGATTACAGTTGCTGACATTCCTTTATGTTTAATATTGTTATACAGGATTGGACTGAGTCAGTACTCGGTGGAGCATTCTACCAGCCCTTCTCTGATAGCACCAGTAGGTGTTGTAATATTTATTCTACATAACAAGATTCTAGGATTGTCTCTTGGTGAGTCACTCTGATGCTTAAAATCTATGAGTAAGTGTGGCGTGATGGAAGTAGCATGACTGAGAGATCTTTTTGTTCAGGAGATCCCTGGGTTGAATCATAACTGGGTTTCGCAGTCTGTTACTGTCCAGTGTTCAAGTCTCAGACATCTGTACTTCACAAAGTACCATTATGTTGTGTATGCCTATGGCCACTATCAGGACAGGACAGGAACACCTGGGCCTATGACCACCACAAGGACAGGACAGTAAGCGGTGGGTAGTACCGGCTCCAGTGGCCAGCCTCATCTCCTCCACCCATGGGCTGTGCCATCCTGCAAGTCACTGTCTGTCTCCATCTGGCTGGTCCACTTCTAGCCTACAGCTCATACTACTCCTCCCTGCCTGGTGCCTCCTGCCTTTTCCCCTGCCAGTCTCCTGACTTCTGCAACCCTGGGCCTGCTCCCCCCCAACTCTGTCCTGCCCCCATGACCCTGAGCGCAACCCCCCTGCAGAGTTGCCATGGGGTGCAAGTGCTCTGGCTGTGTTGCGCACCAAGAATTATAAGGATGGTCTTGCCTCTTGGATTCACATCTACACAACCAGCCACACAGCAACACAATATCCCTAAACACATGCAGCCCTTCATGGCAACACATGATGCTCATCCACAATTCTCACAAGTTCACACAATTCTCTTAGCACAATATAAAACAGTCAGCATGCACAATATAACACAATCTGCATGCACAATCTCCCCAAACATCACGGTGAAACTTAGAATGTCTGCAAGTCACTACGAAGCAATGGAATCAGCAACAAGCTAGGAGCTCTTTTTGTTCAGAATATTACCAAGTTCAATCATCACTGCAGTCTCTTACTGTCCAGTTTTCAATTTGCTAGCTATTTTCAGCTTTTTTTTTTTACATATGAAGTTATGAATCATGTGACAGTCTTTTATTAACCCTCTCTACATGTATTTCTAGCCTTTAGAATTGCAAGTAATTCCTTCCCAACAGAATGAATAGAGTGCTGCCTGACTGAGTTTGTAAATGGCTTGTAAAAAAAGCTTTGTGAGATGTGAGCTGCCTCTTGCAGAATACGCACAGTTAACTCTGAAGTCTAATGATGAAATTCTAAATGTCAAGAATGTTAGCCATATTGACACTCATCATTTTTGCAGAAAAGCCCAATTACTATTGATTGAGACAGTTTCCCCTTCGGTTATAGTGCTCCAGTCCCAAGGAATCCATTCCTTGTGAGTGAGGATGATGGTCTTAGCACTGCTTGAGTAGAATAGCACCTCTTTCCCCTCACTCTGGCCTCTGACTGTTTTGAGGACTCCCCTCAATCAAGATGAGTTAAGGGAGACTGGATCCCTTGGAATTGGAATCATGCTTGAAGGGGAGCCTGTCTCAGTCAAAGCAGAACAGCAAGTGGCACAGAGGTGTTGGCTGTTCTACCTATATTCTCCAGTATTAAAGAATAATCAGGAACTCAGGAACAAAGAAAGACAAGACATAGTTCAGAACAGGATCCTGACAGGAAGAGTTTAATCTAGGAGGACAATGAACAGCCTACCCATGTAGTCCAAAATGTTTTGTTCTGCTCAAGCCTTGGTAAACCTTGATCGACTTCTGCCTTCACTATGGCAGTATACACTAAAGGGCAATGTCAACATAAGGTACGCAATTCTACCTAATGTAGCTAGAGAGGATGTCCCTTAGATTTAATTGCTGCGGGGTCTCCACTGCAGGGGGTCGATGGGAGAAACTCGCCCATCAACTGCCTTTATGTTTCTCGTACTGGTGATTGGTAGTTGATTTAGCAGGTCTTTACTAGACTTGCTATATCGACCCTTCTGGGGATCGATGGCCACAGTGTCAATCTCCTGGTATGTATAGACCTTCCCTATATGGTGAGGTCTTACACTGAGGGAATGTAAGAATATTTCCAGTGTCTAATAGCCTGTGAGCCATGGATGACAGAAAATGTGGTCCAGAGCATTTCTCAATAGGCACACAGGCAATAATAACTTGTTTAATTTCCTCTGTGGAAATGGTGACTTCTAATCAACGAGTCATGAAAAAATAGGGACCTCCTTCCTTCACTGATAATCAAAGGTATCTATATAAATCTTCATCAAATAGCCTAAAGCTCTAACTTATCTCTTGTGTGTTCCACTAAGGAGAGCAGCACATATCTTGTTAGAGATATTTCCCTATTTCATAAATAGGAAACCAAAGCATAGAGAGGTTAAATGATTTGTCTAGAGTCACACAGGAAATCTGTGGCAGAGTCTGAAATGAACCTAGAGAAGGGGTAGGGGTAGCTCAGTGGTTTGAGCATTGGCCTGCTAAACCCAAGCTTGTGAGCTCAATCCTTGGGAGGGATCTAGAGGAAATCTGTCAGGGATGGTATAGTCCTGCTGTGAGGGTAGGGGACTGGACTCAATGACCTTTCAAGGTCCCTTCCAGCTCTATGAGATGGTATATCTCCTTTTATATATATATATTCATTCTGAATCCTAGCCCAGAGCCTTAAATTGAAAACCATCCTTCTCTTAAACTTCAAAATTGATATCTCTTTATTGTTATTTTGTCTAATTGTGGGTATTCCCATTATCCATGTCAACATATGATCTGGTTTTGAATCGTGCTGAACACTGAGCCCTGATATCATGTAGCAGAGCGTTCTACTGGTAAATTATTCACATTTCTATATTTATTATTAAATGAATGAATAATAATTCTTAATTTTGCTACTTTTCATTTTTATTTAATATCCCCTTATTAATGCACCTCAGGAAATAGAGAGGAGTGATCTCTTTACTTTCCTGAGTCATCAAGTTAACATGAAGATATAAAATGAGACAAAAAACTCTTATATTTGTAGCCACTGGGAAAGTGATAGCTTTGGATCCCATTCCACAAGAAAAGGGGGAAACCCAGAAACCCAGATAAGCAATTTAAAATTAAGGCAGTTAGTTACTACTTCAGCAATTGTTACTACTTCAGCAATTGTAATGATACACCTACTGCCTAATGGTATATAACAACAGCTAAGCTAGAGAGAAACCACCACCTCACCAATGAAGTCGTGGTTTGTCCATGAAGCTCTGCAACATTCCATTCCAGGTACAAACTCCCCTCATAATAATCATTTAAATACCAGATTTCTTGAATAAATATTTGTGAAGATACAATCTTTTAGAGATTTATAGACTGTTGCAAGAATTTGAGCATTTTCTAAGGCAATGTCAGATGAGTGGTGGCCTGTATCCAGTCATGTGGCATACCTTGAACAGCTGAGTGTGTTTCTTTTTGTCATTTTTTTACAGCTGTAGTAGCTTCCTTGTCCTGGTGTCACATGTTACGATTCTTGAGGTGTTGAATCAGGAAGCATATTTGGGCACAGATTTGAGTTTTCTCTTATTTTGTAATAGTGATTGTGTAAAACAGATCTAATCACGTAAGTCATTGCATTAGCTTTGGTACTTTAGGTAGCAGGGGCTAATGATTAAACTCATTGCCCACATGTAGGAGACATATAGGCAGGGACAAACATTTGAGAGGCACAATCCAAGCACTGTGGGCCTGATTGTTCAGTCAGACACCTGCAGTGTGCCTCCAAGAGAGATGTACAGATGAAACTGAATAGCCTTTGAGTAGTAATTACAGCTACTAGCAAAAGTCTCCATAGTACCCAGCTGTTCTGTGCAGAGATTCTCCACATACATCTCTATAATACCAACCACAACTGCAGCACAGAAGCTTGTCTCTCCATGTCACCCCCTGCAGTGGCCAATCATGCAAAGGAACAGGATGAGGTGGAGAGACATGATGCTGTAATGACGCAACTATAGACAACAGCTGGGGAATTCTAAACACTTCAGCATGTAATTATTAGTTGAAACATGTTAGGAATGTTTTATTATTCATCATTTGTTACCCTCCTGCTTTTAAAATCTTTAATTTAATTAGAGAGCAGAAATAACACCATGCAACTTAGACCAATCACACAGCAAATAATATGCCTACTCAATAGCATGTATTCTAGGCAGCCAGATGGATATTATCCAGTAAACTGAAAATCATTCAGTAAAACTATTTGGCACATACTTCAAGAGCAACTAATATAGCCAAAAGGAAATCAGGGTCTGTTTGGGAATGATTGGATATACCAAAATGGGCTGAATCAAGAATAAACTGTACAAAATGCTGTAGGTTCAGTTATATAATGAGTACAGTTCTGTTTCCAACATGGAGGGAATATCTGTCTTTTAGGAAGGAAACAAGGAAGTTTCTTGTGTTTATTCCTTAACAATAAAGATAAAATGTCAGCTTCCACTTTTAAAGAAGCAGAAAACAGCGAAGCTAAGCTGAGGCTAACTCCTTGCTCTGATTAGAGCTGTGTTACATCTAGTACTTTTTAACAATCTTGTATGTTTTGTCATGGTGACTTTAGATACCGTGGAATAGAGCTTTATATTTAAACAGTGCTACTTTCTTTTATTCTTCAGTAGTGGCGGGGGAGTGTTTTAAAGTCATGATGATCTCAGAATTGAAGTCCGATGCACGTGGTTGCTGACTCATAGGGCCTGCTTTTCTAACAAGTTAGCTATGCTTTCATTTACAAGCTTATATGATCAATTAGGTGACAATTTTTATGTGCAATTACCAAAGTCCAGATGCAAACAAAAAATTGGGGCTGGGATTTTTTTTAAAAAAGCCGCAGTGAGTTAAAAACAACGAATGGTCTGATAGCACTTTATAGACTAACAAAACATGTAAATGGTATCATGAGCTTTCGTGGGCACAGCCCACTTCTTCAGATGATCGGAGTTATGAGTAGGGGATATGAAAACTCAAAATAAATAGGAGAAGGGAAAGGGGAGGGGGGAAGAGAATGATGCTCTGTCTCCCACACCCTTTCCTGTTTTTTCTTTAAGTGTCTGGAGAATGGGTGCTAAACCTAAGCAGATAAAGATCTAAGTCAATAGATAGATTGCTAAAACAGGAAGGATACCACTCAGAAAGTTGTTGCACCTTCAGTTCCCACCAATTTAAATTTAAGTTGAGTCCATTAGCATGTGAATTGAATTTGTGTATGTAATGTAATTCCAGGCTTTCCCTGTGAATACGGCTTGAGGAGCTGGCCTATGACAAGCCCGCCACCTGTCAGATTATGGTTAGGCAAGCCGTTTTTGGATTGCAGGGCTCACTGAATATGACTGTGGCAGAAAAGAAGCAGAAAGTTAGCAGAAAAGCATTTTTAGGTTGGCCTTAGAAAGAACCTGAGAGTGCTCACTGAAAAAATGCTTTGAAGTGCAAGCCTACTGTGTTCAGAGAAACAGGACTTTATGTGCATTCTTTGCACCTAAACAAGATTGTGCTCAAGAAATACCTGACCCCATCATCAATTTCTCCTTCTAATGGAAACAACTCTGGCCAAAAGGGACAACAATATGAAAACTTGTTCTCTTCACTGTCCCTCATCTCCCCTCCTCTCAATTTGTTGGTCTCATGTCACAATCAAAAGGGTGCGTTTTTGGAGCTAGGGCTGTTTTTATTTTTATTGCGTGTTGGCCCAGCTCCTAGCATGATGGGGGCTCTGATCCTGTATTGGTACCCATAGGCGCTACTACAAACAATTCTCCACAATCTTCAGATCTGCTTTAACTTTTACCTGGCTGCCCCAAGCAGCCATTCTGGATGCTAGAGGTTCCAGCGATATAGAGATGCACACACCAGTGTCTTTTTTCCAGGAATGTCCACTGCACACAGGTCTGGGACCAGGAGATTGGGAAGAATTGTTCTGTCAGCACTGTACCCTCTGGATATCCTTTACAAATCCTAAGGGAATTGATTGAATCGGCTTTCTAGTTCAGCTTTCAGCAACTAGAGCAGACTGAAGAATCCACATATGTGTCAAAAAACATTTGTGAATTCACCTGTGGCAATGGTATTTTCAAATTAGATGTGCAGTGGTACAGCCAAACAAACACCTAACTTGCTAGAAAAATGTAGGCTGCTCTAGATAATGACTTGGATTCCAAAAACTGTACATCTACCTAATTTCTGCATAATTGTGCATGCACATATTTGCAAACATCCAGTCTGACTGTTTGGGCCGTTATATGGTATTAGATAAAAGCTTAGTTCTGTGAAATTATGACTCCATATTAGGTAATTATCTAAACAATAAAAAAGCACCTGAACAACCATGCCAAAATGAATAAAATGCTATTAAAAGTTGACCTGATATTGTTTTAATCAGAGAAGCTGGTTAGGTCTATATTAGAACTGTTTTTCATTTCTGCTTCCTTAGAATCATTTGAGGAACTGACTTCAACTGCAGTAAATGAGTGTACAATTGCCATTTAGATTACTACACTGTCATTTGCATGTGCATTCACCGAGAGTGGTTCATGTTCAGAGAAACAATAAGGTACATGACATTATTACTTTGATCACTTCCTTATATGTTGTTTGTTCCCATTTCCAGCCCACTTTGTCAACAGATGAGGAGTACATTTTGATTTTGTCTTTTTAGATTGTAAGTTCCTTGGAGTAAAGGGTTGTGTCTAGATATCCCACGTGGGCTGACAATGGGATGTAATCCTGAGACCTTCAGCATGTTAGGCATAACCCTCTATGTCTTGACCTAAAAAATTAGCTCCATGGTTCAAAGCCTACTGAGATTAATTTAAAAAAACCAAACACATTGACTTCAGTGGGCCTTGGATCAGGCTCTCCCTCAGTAAGGAACTGTAGCAGACCCATAAAAATGTGTGGAGCAGCCACGAGAGGGAGCAATTCAACACAAAATAAGCTATGGGTGACACTTTTACAGCGCCTAGCACATTTTGGATGCCACAGAAATATAAATAATGATATTTTATGTGCAGTAATAGTAATTTCATATGCAAAATAGGCACACACGTTTTCATAGCATTACAAGAGCATTTACACGCCTCTGGTCAATTATGTAGATTGCCCCCATTATTTAGATATATAGTTTTCATTGCTATATCTAAATAGAATTGTGATCTCATTACGACTATTGATTAAAAAGTTGCTATCCACAAGTTGTGAGCAAGTCACCCTCAGATCCTTTTGTTCAAAGACCCTGCTTACCAGTTTAAAAAACTTCCTCAGGTTTGTTTTGGGGTTTTTATTTTCTTCTCTTCTAGGTTTCACTTCTGCAGCTTCTGCAACTTCTGGGCTTTTAGTCTCATCTTTATCAGGAGCCACTGCTTCTAAAGATGCTTCCACTTTCTCATTGTTTACAACCTCTGTATCTTCTGGTGCAGTCTAGGGTTATTTTTGACAAATATTAAGAAGGCAGAAAATCATTCATCTGTCATATTCTCTACAGCAGTAAGGTTTTTAAATGCTGCTATGATTTAACCATGATGTCCTCCTGAATTAGAAAATGCAGTAATCCCATACAGAAAAAAATGAACATCATGGTCCATGATTGCATTATATGCTTTAGGGCCCCCAGTCAGGAAGGCACTGAAGCATGTGCTTAAATCCATTCCTGTTCAATAAAATACTTACATCAGTGGGATTTAAGCACAAGCTTTGTCAGACATTTGTTTGAGAAGTTTTCTGGAAAAAAAAAGTGCTTTCTTGAATTGCGGCCTTAGTTCCTAAGTACAATCATTCACCTTTACTATAAATTTAAAACAAAATATAATCAACAAAAAGAATGTGGATAGTTACAGTGGCATAAAGCGGGAGCAATTTTACTGAAGTCAGTTACACCTGTACAAAATGGACACGAGTGAGAGGAGGATCAGGCCCAGGGGCTTGTAAACAGAAATTGGAATGAGGTTAAATAACTTATGAAAAAAAACCAGTGGGTCTAATTCTTCACTAGCTTTCACATTAATTAGTGATGCACAGGAGTGCAAAGGAAATGTGTGGTGGATGAAAGATATCAGACTCAGAATTCTACACTCAGTCATATCTGTAGTACACTCCCCCCCCCCCCCCCGACACTTTGCACAAGTGTTAATAATCACAAGTGACATAAGGCAATGGAGAATCAGAACCATTGTTTTACCATAGTGCTGATCCTATAAGGTCTAGAACACCTCCAGAGTGTACTCAATTGGCAAGAGGCACTTTGCATTTAGTAGAATTGGGGTCACAATGAACCCTTAAAGATTAATGAAAAATTGTGTCTATTATTATTCTTCACTTTAATGCTTCATCCCACAGCCTACTCAGAGTTACTTCTGAGAGCTTAGTATGTTCAAGTGAACAGTGAAAACTGCTTAATTCAGAGTATAACCAGGGGGAACATAGGTGCTTCATTGATGTACGGATGCTTCAGATCCTTCCTGGGGCTAAATGTGCATTCCCCGGGCTGACCTCTCTTACAACTGCTTACGGACATAGGTGCTGGAACTGTCTCACACCCCCTGCCTTGAACTAGTTTCCATTATACAGACTTTACAGATTGGTTCAATGAGTCTCAGCATCCTCACTATAAAAAATTGTTCCAGCATCCCTGCCCAGATAGACAATAAAAAAGGCCCCTCCTGTGCAATAAAGAAAAGTTAATTAATTTGGCACTCACAGTCACCATATAGAGAAGCATCTTCTTCTCTGTCTTAGAGACTGAGGGTACGTCTACACTACAGCGCTAATTCGAACTAACTTAGTTCGAATTAGTTAATTCGAACTAAGCTAATTCGAACTAACGCGTCTAGAACTAAAAACTAGTTCTAATTAGCGTTTTGCTAATTCGAACTAGGATGTCCACATTGAGTGGACCCTGAACAGGGCTTAAGGATGGCCGAAAGCAGTGCCGGCAGGGCATCAGAGGAGAACTTAGAGTGTGGAGATGCTGTCTCAGGCTAGCCGAGGGCTGCGCTTAAAGGGACCCGACCCCCACCCCGGACAGACAGTTCTCAGGGGTGCCCCGCTTGAAAACCAGTCCTGGCTTGGAGTGCCCGGAGTGCCCACACTGGGCACATCACAGCACTCGGCCATCAGCCCGGCTGCACTTGCCACAGGCTGCCATCTGGGGAGAGGGGGCAATTGGGGGGCTGCAAGAGAGCTTCCACCCCCAGAAGCCCGCAGAGCCAGCCCAGTCCTCCCCATCGGGGGCTCGTGCCCCATTCCTCCCACACCTCCTTCCACTTATCCCTCCCTAGCCCCCCTTCCTGATGTACAAAATAAAGATAACGTTTCTTCCAACATTGACTCTGTTTTTATTGAACAAAACTGGGGGAGACTGGGAAAAGGAGGTGGGAGAGGGGAAGAGAAAGGCTGGGAGAGGGGAGGGCAACTAACATGATCAGGGGTTGGGAACAGGTCCCAGATGCAGAGAGGCTACAGAGACTGGGACTGTTCAGCTTAGACAAGAGGAGACGGAGGGGGGACAGGATAGAGGTCTCTAAAAGCAGGAGTGGGGTGGAGAGGGTGCATTCAGAAAAGTTCTTCATGAGTTCCCATAAAGAAGGACTAGAGGACACCAAAGGAAAGGAATGGGTAGCAGGCTTCAAACTAGTAAGAGAAAGTTGTTGTTCTTCACAAAGCAAATAGTCAACCTGTGGAACTCCTTGCTGCAGGAGGCTGTGAAGGCTACAACTAGAACAGAGTTTAAAGGGAAGTGAGATTAAGTCATGGAGGTTGGGTCCATGGAGTAGTCTTAGCCAGGGGGTAGGAGTGGTGTCCCTGCCCAAAGTTTGTGGAAGGCTGGAGAGGGATGGCACGAGACAAATGGCTTGGTCACTGTCTCCGGTCCATCCCCTCCAGAGTCCCTAGGGTTGGCCGCTGTCAGCAGACAGGCTACTGGGCTAGATGGACCTTTGGTCTGACCCAGGACGGCCATTGTAAGCTCAGGGCTCAGGGTCGGGGGTCTCAGTGGACCCCCTTGATTTTCATGCACTCCTGCTCCTGGGTGGCCAGGCTGGCAGCTCTCCTGCCCTAGATGGCCACTTTCCTGTGCCTAGTGCGGAGATCGGGGACGAGGTCCATGATGTCCGCACTAGACCAGGAAGGTGCCCACCTCTTGCGGTCCCGGGCAAGCTCCCGGGAGCCGCCAGCCTGGTCCCGAGAAGAGGAGGTGGGCTGGGGGACATCGGGTGGGTGGCTCTGTGCCGTGCCAGGTGCAGGGTCTGCTGGCTTGGTGCTGGCAGGCTTGCACCTGGCACAGGCACCGTAGCCAGCCTGTGCCCCTTTAAGGGGTCCGGGGCCGGGAGGGGGGCATAGAGTTGCCCTGGTGTTGGCCAGAGTGGCCACCAGGGAAAGCTGGGGAGGGCTAGCCTCCCACTAGTTCGAATTAAGGGGCTACACACCCCTTAATTCCAACTAGTAAGTTCGAACTAGGCTTATTCCTCGTAAAATGAGGTTTTCCTAGTTCGAACTAAGCGCTCCGCTAGTTCGATTTAAATTCGAACTAGCGGAGTGCTAGTGTAGCGCCTATGAATGTTAGTTCGAACTAACGTCCGTTAGTTCGAACTAACATTGTAGTGTAGACATACCCTAAGCTATTAGCATGGAAATAACTCAAATAATTTGACCTGAACTCCAGTGCAAGCCTTTGTAACATTTTACAGCCAGTTGCAAACGATACTTAATGTTATAAAAGCATCTTACATTACGTTCAGCACCTTAAACACCGAACTAAAATGACAGTAGTTTCACTAGACATTGACACTTAAACATGACCTGCTGTTCTACATTGCCAACAACGTGAATATAATTAAAAATAATGTACAAACCACATGCTGTAAAGGTGTCACATCAGTTTATAGACAGGCAACATATATGTACACTGCATAGAGTTACTTTTAATGTGCATGCCTGTATGATGACCTCTTCTTGGCTGATACACGGCAGATTGAATTGGGGAACCTAAAAAGCACGAGCTGCGACAGTTTGATTTGAAGAACCATGACTCTCTTGCTATATAGGCTGTAACACCTGCTTTCATTTGAATTTTTGAAAATGGGGTTGGCAAAGTGCATGAATTGGCAGTGATAATCCTGATTGTCTGGATGAAATTCAGCCTTTTGTGGGTGAAATGCATGGAGACTGGTGGTGTGTGTTGGGATGTATGTGTGCTTGTGTGTAGAGTTAGAAGGGAAGATATCTGTCTCCCTGACCCCCAGTCTCAAAAACTCCACAGCGCAGTCCCCGTTCTCCATGACTATATGACTACTACTTCAGCTGATGAAAGACAAGTGGCTACAGGGTCTCTGCACCACGCATGTGAGTGTAAAGGGCCCACAGGATTTCTTGTTCATCCCCACTTCCAACGTCACCCTTTTGTATTTTGTTTTGGTCATTTGGATCCACTAAGAGCGCACCTGCAGCTTTGCTACCAGCCCCCAATGGCATAGTCCCATTGACCCAGGGCCAGGCATATTCACAATCTGGTTACTGGTTCTCTAGAGAAGGTAATTTGAATCAGCCCTATATCTGCCGATAAGTTCTCCCACCACCCCAGCTCCACTGGTCCACAGAGCACACTCAAGGGGCAGAACCAAAACTATTCTAATCCTGTCCCTGACCTACCCTGATTCCTCCCCTCTCCTCAGCCTGTATGGAAGTGGGAGTAGCAGCCTGGTGCAAGTTGACTCTCTCTACCCCATGCTGCCATTGGTAATGTGGTATTGACCTCCTTACTCCCCTGGTCCAGCACATAGCTAGGTTGAAGCTCTCTAGTCCAGCACTCTCTGCTCCGGCAATACCCAGGGTCTGGCATGATTTTCCTTATCCGGATGTCCGCTTATCATGAGTGTGGCCAAGTTTCCCGGGGTCCCATAAAGTTTGTTTACAGACACCAGTCCTGGCTCTCAGTGATCTGTGCTGTTGTTTAGCTCTAATATACCCCTTAATGACTTCTAAGAGCTCAGCAAGCAGTGGAAATGTTGGTAATGCCTCTAGACAATATTGACCTCCCATGATTCAGCAAATTCTCTGGTTCAGAACTGGTCATGTCCTGAGGGTGCCGGACTAGACGAGTTCAACCTGTATCTATGGGCCCAGTTCTGACGTCTTGATTCACATTGTCTAGCACCCAAGTAACCCCACTGATTGCAATGAAACCACTAACAGTACCCTTCAGTGTAAGAATGGCATGATCAGACCATTTACTAGTTCAGACAAAGTAGCATGACATTTCCTAAGATGCATTGAAAGAGATAGTGATATATTACTAAACATGGGTTTGTCTGATCTATTCTTTTCCTGTTTTTTTTTCTGTTTCATAGGCATGAATAGTATTTTGATGAGAATCAATCTTAGATATTCAGAATCATAACTTTTTCCAGTATTACAGTTAGTTTTAATCACAATGTTCCTCTTATAGCAATTACTGCATGCACCTAAAATATGTTTTAAAATTACTCTGTGAACAGGATTAAAACGTTAATGAAACAGTAAATCTATAGTAATTTTAATGTGTATTTCTATTTGACCTGCCTTATAATATATACAAACAATTCACTAGTAGGAAATGGCTCATTGCATGAACTGGAAAAGTGGCTTGGTAAGGCAGTGACTTAGCTTCCAGGAGTTCATTTTTCAAAGATTAGCATTTGGGATTGTATTACAGCTACTGCTGTTACAGCTGCAGCACAAAAGAGTTTTATCTAAAGGGCTTTCAGTGAAGGGGGGTTAGTTCCTCCAGTCAAATGACAGCAAATGCATCCTGGGAGGAAATGCCAAGTACCGGAGGGAAGAAAGGAAGAAAGATGTGCTGCCTTTTAGAAAATATTAAGAGAGAATCAGCCATTCAGAGGAATGAATTTGCTGAATATTCCATGCTTCCCAATTTATTGATTGGTCACTGAACTGTACAAATTAAGAGTTGGAAATTAAGTGTCAAAAAGCTTTAGGAGAATTAAATAAAACTTCCAATGAAAAAATAATATCAAACTTATTTTATAAATGCGGCTACAGAGCCAGATTTTTCAAAAATAGACATACAAAATACATATCTAATTTGCCATGATGACAGTGCTACATATGAAATCTCTCATTTTACCTGGGCAATGTTGCTAATATACAATTTAATTAGGCATTCCACAGTGTTCCTGAAGAAATTATATTGTATGCAGTTGTTAGCCTGATATTAGGCATGGTATTTTTTTAATAATTCAGTTATAATTATGTATACAATTGCATGTGTATGTATACATACACTAGAATCCCCTTTTCAGTTTTTATAGTATTGCTGTTAACTTGGTCCAGAATAGTTTCTTTGGGTAGGCCCCACCAATGGTGGGGTAGGAGGTAAGGGGAAGCAGCATAGGAGGCATTTGTCCCAGGGCCTGACGTTTCAGAGGGACCCAGAGTTCCCAGCCACCATCACTGCCCCTGGCTCTTTTGAATTGCAAGCAAACTGTCACTGTGAGGCTGTGTCTAGACTACATGCCTCTGTCGTCAGAGGCATGTAGATTAGACACATAGGCAAAGTCAAATGAAGCCGCGATTTAAATGATCGTGGCTTCATTTAAATTTACATGGCTGCCGCGCTGAGCCGACAAACAGCTGATCAGCTGTTTGTCCGCTCAGCGCGCTAGTCTGGACGCTCCCCTGCCGACATCAAAGCCCTTCGTCGGCAGCCCCGTTATTCCTCGTGGGATGAGGTTTACCGGGGCTGCCGACAAAGGCCTTTGATGTCAGCAGGGGAGCGTCCAGGCTAGCGCGCTGAGCGGACAAACAGCTGATCGGCTGTTTGTCGGCTCAGCGCGGCAGCCATGTAAATTTAAATGAAGCCACGATCATTTAAATCGCGGCTTCATTTGACTTTGCCAAAACAACAAATCTACATGGCTCCGTCGACGGAGCCATGTAGTTTAGACGTACCCTGAGGGGTTGGGGAGAGGGACCCAATGCTGTGGTCCAGATGGCGCTAAGGGCTGCCTATCCTCAGTCCTGCTCCTTCCACCTGAGGCTCTGCCCCTTCCAGGAACATGGAGCTGGCATCCCCACACCTTGCCCATGGGCCCTTGGTGGCTGTCAGCCCCACTCTCTTTGGGTAAAACTTTGTGTACAGTTATCACATCATGGTTTCTTTATACTTACAAACATACATCAAATCTAAATGTTTTTAAATGCTAGGTAGGTGCTGGCTTTGGAACTCAGAGCAGATCTGTGAATAATTCTTTCAAATATAGACATGATTATATCATTGCCTCTTACTACCACATTATACTTTGTGTTACATATGTGTTGATCCACTATTCTCAATCAGAACTTTATGTGCACTTTGTATGTTGTACATTAGTGTGCCTAATTTGCCCAACCCACTACTGCAATTCTCAATGTTTCTGTGCTAACTGATCACGGGTGAAATTCTGACCCTACTGAAATCACTAAGGGTGCATCTAGACTGGCAAGATTTTGCGCAAAAACAGCTGCTTTTGCTCAAAAACTTGCCAGCTGTCTACACTGGCTGCTTGAATTTGCGCAAGAGCACTGACTTTGTAATGTACAAAATCAGTGCTTCTTGCACAAATACTTTCACGCTCCCGCTCGGGAAGAAGCCCTCTTGCACAAGAATACTTGCTCAAGAGCCCTCTTGCGCAAGAATACTTGCTCAAAAGGACCAGTGTAGATAGGGAAGAATTGTTTTGCACAAAAAAGCCCTGATGGCTAAAATGGCGATCAGGGCTTTCTTGCGCAAAATCGCACCTAGACTGGCCATGGATGCTTTTGCTCAAAAGCACTTTTTGCGCAAAAGCATCCATGCCAATCTAGACGCGCTTTTGCAGAAATGCTTTTTCTGTTAAAAGTAGTTCTGCAAAATCATGCCCGTCTAGATGCAGCCTATGGGTATGTCTAGACTACATTGTTTTTTTTTTCGGAAAAACTGCCCCTTTTTGAAAAAAACTTCATCTGCGTCCACACTGCAATCTCATTCTTTCGAAATTAAATTGAAAGAACGCATGGGTTATTTTCGACATTGGTAAACCTCGAATTCTGAGGAAGAACGCCTTTTTCAAAAGAGTTCCTTCGAAAAAAGGCGTGTGTGGACACAGAACACAGACATTTTTCGAAAGAAGAGGCAATTGAAAAAAGCACGTGTACACTGGTGGCCACTCTGTGAATAGCAATCAAGACTTTCTTTCGAGAGAGTGTCCCTGCAGTCTGGATGCTCTCTTTCAAAAAAGCAGATTGCTTTTTCAATCGGGTTTTGAGGTGTGGATGCTCTCTTTCAAAGAGCTCTTTCGAAAAACCTTCTTTCGAAAGAAGCTCACAGGCTAGACATTTCCTAAGAGTCTTTTTATTGCCTTCCAACACATCAGGGTTCCACTCCTTGTACCTAACCAATCGCTGATAGATGAAATCCCTATAACCATTTGGAGTGTTGTTACTAGATGTGAGAGTACATATTTGATATACAGTTACATGTTGTATTATTCCTACTTTCTAAAACACCTCAGCCTACATTACTGCTCTCTCTCTTTCTCCGTCACTCACTCATACACATACACACAGAGGCCCACTGATGGGGAAGGAGGGCCAAAGGGACATTGGTCCTAAGGCCTGATGATTCATATAGATCTGGGCCCCCCGGCTGCTGTTGCTACTACTGTGGCATCATCGGCAGCTGGAGCCCCAGGCCCTTTAAATCACCATCAGAGCACCACTCTGCATGGCTCTGAAGGCTGGCTGCCCTGCCCCTTCCACCTGAGGCCCTGCCCTTTCCAGGGGTGTGGAGCTGTTCCCCTTCCCACCTTGCCCAGAGGGACCGCAGATGCTATTGGCCCCCCTGAACATGCATGTGCACACATGGTATGTATATGATATGGAGTTCTGTACTGGCATAGCCTGCCAGCATAACTCTCTGTAATGGAGTCACAGAACAGGTTTTTTTTGTTGGTGTAGGATTATCACCTTGCTGAATGATGTTAGCTACATTAACAGAAGTCTCTTGTGTCAACATAACTGTGCCTATGCTGTGGGTTACGTTCACATAGCTCCATCGGTCAGAGGCTATGCTGATATAACTTTACATGCTTCCTCTCTCTTTTTCCTATAGTATTGCCTACTGTAGATATGCTGCTGTAGCTTCTACAGTACATGCCTGACCTATTCTTTCAGCTTGAGGAATCAGACATGAAAATGACTGCCTTCCTCCTGTCAAGACCCATTTTGTGTGTTATTTGTCCAAAAATGCATTTGTGAGTTACAAAAGCTCTGTAAGGTTCAGGCCTTTCATATTCTTTTGGCTCCTATTATGCTTTACATCTTATAATGATGATTTAATTTTCAGATCTTATTTTAAAATACTTCATTCCAGAAATTCAAAATCCTTCAAATGGTGCTTTGTAAATAAATGCTGAAAGAGCACAGTAGAGCAGCTGAACAAGCATCAAAATTCACTCCATTGTTGCCATAACATCTCAAAGGAAATGCCACTCCTATAACTATAAAGATGGTTTCCCAACTGCTGCTGTGATTCTGTTAACTTCCAGTTTTATTTCAGCATCTTGGTTGACACACTGATGCTTTGCTATAGTTTTTTTCTGGATAAGATGTTTCAATGAAATGCCAAAGCTTTTAAACTTATACTGTTACATACCTATCGATATATTTTAGAAATGTGCATCTTTCTGTCTTCCTGTCCGTCAGTCCATGAGTCTGTTTGTTCAAGAACTCCTCCTAAATGGCAAGAGCTAGGACCACTACATTTGGTATGCAGTTTCCTCTTGTCATAACTTCAAGGTCTGGGTTTGGTTGTTGTGATGGGGCCCCGCAACCCCGCACTAAAGCCCCCGCGGCAAGTGCCCTATTCAGGCGGCGGGGAGGCGCGCACCAGCATTGTGCTGGGTATACATATGCCACGGACCAGCTGGCAGCCTCAGGTGCGGTGGCAGCGGCATGAATGCTGCGGGAGGGGTGGAGCTAGCCAATGACGTCAGCATGACGTCCCCCTCCGGCGCCGGACACAGCAAGAATTTTAAACGCCGCCTCTGAGCTGTGTGGGGAAGGGGGGATGCGGCAGGAAGACAAATGCCAGAGATTGGAGCCTTCGACCCCGGAGGACGGGCGAGGGCACGAACACGCGGCTGCGGAAGGCAGGACATTGCAGACACCCGTGGAGCAATGGGGTCCAGAAGGCCTTCTGGAGCGACGAGCGGAGGGCCCACGAAGGGCCGGGTAAGCCAGCAGCAGGGGAGGGGAGCCGGAATGGAGAGGAAATAGCCCAGGGCGGGGTCATATAAGAACCCCGCAGATTGGCAGGTTTTGGCCGGATGCCCATGTCAGCCGGACCTGGACCAAAACCAGGTCTGTGTCCTTTAGGGCCCTGGGCTGGGGCCCGGGAGTGAGGGTGGGCCCTGACCCCCCTCTCTACTCCGTTCTGCTCCCAGAGTAGCTAAGAAGGAAATGCCTGAGGGTATGTCTACACTACAAAGTTAGTTCGAACTAACGGACGTTAGTTCGAACTAACTTTCATAGGCGCTACACTAGCGCTCCGTTAGTTCGAATTTAATTCGAACTAACGGAGCGCTTAGTTCGAACTAGGTAATCCTCATTCCACGAGGATTAAGCCTAGCTCGAACTAGCTAGTTCGAATTAAGGGGTGTGTAGTCCCTTAATTCAAACTAGTGGGAGGCTAGCCCTCCCCAGGTTTCCCTGGTGGCCACTCTGGCCAACACCAGGGAAACTCATCTGCCCCCCTCCCGGCCCCGGACCCCTTAAAGGGGCACGGGCTGGCTACGGTGCCCGTGCCAGGTGCAAGCCTGCCAGCACCCAGCCAGCAGACCCTGCACCTGGCACGGATCGAGCCACCCACCCGATGCCCCCCAGCCCCCCCCATCTTCCCGGGACCAGGCTGGGCTAGTGCAGACCTCATGGACCTCGTCAGGATAGCTGCCAGCCTGGCCACCCAGGAGCAGGTGTGCAAGAGAATCAAGGGGGTCCACTGAGACCCCCGACCCTGAGCCCTGAGCTTACAATGGCCGTCCTGGGTCAGACCAAAGGTCCATCTAGCCCAGTAGCCTGTCTGCCGACAGCGGCCAACCCTAGGGACCCTGGAGGGGATGGACCGAAGACAATGACCAAGCCATTTGTCTCGTACCATCCATCTCCAGCCTTCCACAAACCTTGGGCAGGGACACCATTCCTACCCCCTGGCTAATAGCACTCCATGGACCCAACCTCCATGAATTTATCTAACTTCTCTTTAAACTCTGTTATAGTTGTAGCCTTCACAGCCTCCTGTGGCAAGGAGTTCCACAGGTTGACTCTTTGCTTTGTGAAGAACAACTTTCTGTTACTAGTTTGAAGCCTGCTACCCATTAATTTCATTTGGTGTCCTCTAGTCCTTCTATTATGGGAACTAATGAAGAACTTTTCTGTATGCACCGTCTCCACCCCACTCCTGCTTTTAGAGACCTCTATCCTTTCCCCCCACTGTCTCCTCTTTTCTAAGCTGAAAAGTCCCAGTCTCTTTAGCCTCTCTTCATATGGGACCTGTTCCAAACCCCTGATCATTTTAGTTGCCCTTTTCGGAACCCTTTCCAAGGCCAAAATATCTTTTCTGGGGTGAGGAGATCACATCTGTACACAGTACTGAAGATGTGGGCATACCATAGTTTTATACTTCCCCTCCTCCTTCTTCCCCGGCTTCCCCCTTCCAGCTCCCTCCTCCTAGGTTTCCCCCTCCCCTATCCTACCCTCTCTCTTCCCCTCTCCAACTCCTTTCCCCAGTCTCCCCAGAGGTTAATTTCCCCCCCCCCCCACTCCCAGTTTTGTTAAATAAAGAGAGTTTCTATTTTTGAACACACGTGTCCTTTATTTTTTACATCAGGAAGGGGGGCTAGGGAGGGGTAAGTGGAAGGAATGAGGTATGAGCCCCCAATGCGGAGGACTGGGGTGGCTCTGCGGGCTCCTCGGGGTGGAAACTCTCCTGCAGCCCCCCGATTGACCCCCCCCGGATGGCAGCCTGCGGCAAGTGCAGCCGGGCTGATGGCCGAGTGCTCTGATGTGCCGAGTGCGTGCACTCAGGGCACTCCAAGACAGGACTGCTTTGCTGTCCCTCATCGAAGTAGACAAACAAGCGGGGAACCCTGAGAACTGTCTGTCCAGGGTGGGGGTTGGGTCCCTTTAAGCACAGCCCTCGGCTAGCCTGAGACAGCAGCTCCACACTCTAAGTACTAACCTGATGCCCTGCCGGCACTGCTTCCGGCCAGCCTTAACTTTGGTTCAGGGTTCACTCAATGTGGATATTCTAGTTCAAATTAGTAAAATGCTAATTCGAACTAGTTTTTAGGTCTAGATGCACTAGTTGGAATTAGCTTAGTTCGAATTAACTAATTCGAATTAAGTTAGTTCAAATTAGTGCTGTAGTGTAGACATACCCTAACAGATTTATTTGGGCATAAGCTTTTGTTGGTAAAAAGCCACTTCCCATGCATTTGACAAAGTATTTTTACCTACAAAAGCTTATGCCTAAATAAATCTGTTAATCTTTAAGGTGGTACAGAACTCATTGTTTTGTACTGATATAAATAGAGGTAGTTTTGGAGACACATTTTGAGAGCTGATCTTCTGTGTCTGTGAACTGAACACCCTGCAAGAAACCACTTCCTATATGAATTGCTGATATACTAACTCTTCTCTGCACTCTGATTGATCCTTAGGCCTTGTCTCCATTTACAGGGAGATCAACATGGCAGAGTTCAATCTCCTAGGGGTTCATTTTGTGGGTCTAGTAAGGACCCACTAAATTGACCACTAATCGCGCTCCTATTGACTCCAGTACTTCACTGAGTCAGAGGGAGTAAGGGAAGTCAGCTGGAGAGTTTCTTTCATCAACCCCCTCCTCCCCGCAATTCAAACTAAGGTACGTTAACTACAGGTGCGTTATTCACATGACTAGAGTTTGTACCTTAATTTGACTTTGCCCCTTAGTGTAGTCTTAAAGAGTCCTGCAATGCATGGATATCTACTTTAAATGCCTGGATATCTGCACCTGCGGATATGGATACAGATATTCATGGCTCATTTTTGTGGCTATGGATGCAGATACAGATACAAATTTTGTAGCCATTCAGGACTCTATAGACCTGGCCTTAGACAGTACATGGGCTGTTTGATTATTTTGTCTCTGGAATATTTTTAACATCAAATAGCAATAGTCAAGCAATAGGCTAAACTTTAAGTTTATACCATTGACATCGTTAGGCTGGCAAAACCACCAGCATAGATGCAGCTATTCCAACAGAAGAGTGTTTTTGTTGGCTTAGCTAATGTTACTTGAGTAGGTGGTGTAGCTGTGTGAGATCTTCTGATAACTTACACTGCATCTCCACCAGGGGGCTATGCCAGCATAGTGATTCAAGCCAAGACTGTGAAGTATAGATAAGCTCTCCATCGTCACTAAGATGGTTTTAAATGTTTTTTACTTGGTATGTTTCAGGCCCTGGAACATTGTGAAGGGTCCTGAAAGGTTTATTTGAATGAGAATGGTGGTTGAAACCCCACGTACGTCGCCCTTTCAAAGTGTACTTTTCAAAGCCATTGAAAATGCTAGCATGATAATGGCTTGCTAAAGAGATATTACCTTTAACTAGGTAATTGATGTACAGTGTTGACTAGAATTAGAAGTCAGAGTCTGTGAAGAAAATAGTGAATTCCCTGTGACCTGAAGTTTTAAAATCACAATTTGAGGATTTTATAGGTTGGACCTCCCTGATCCAGCACCCTTGGTTCTTGATCAGTATTGAATAAGGGAATTTGCTGGACCAGGGGAGGTCCCCAGCCTGCTGCCAGCTCTGCTTCTGGCCCTACGTGCTCACCCTGCCACTGGCCCCAGCAGGACTGCCTGCTGCTGGCCCTGGATCCTCTGCAGGGCTGCCATACAGCCCCGGACCTCCTGACACCTGCTGCATAGCCCTGGTCCCAATCTTAGCTCCCCTGCTGGGCTACAGCTACCCCTGCTGGGCTCCCAGCTGCTAGTCCTCCTGTTGCCTGACTCCTGGCCACCGGAGCTTTCTGGCCCTGGAACATCTATAGTCCAGCAGGACAGATCAGCGAGTCCCAATTTAGGGAGGTGCAACCTGTAATAACTCTACCAGAGGTTAGAGGCCTGTTACAGGAGTGGATGGGTAAGGGTCTGTGACCTGGGATATGCAGGAGGTCAGACTAGATGATCATGACAATCTCTTCTGACCTTCAAGTCTATATAGAAGAAGGTTGGATTCACACAGAGTCAGAACTTGGTATGCAAACCTAGCATTATACAAAGGGAAACTTTAGAGAAAGAGACACCACAAAATTCTCATAAGGTGGGAGAAGACAAGTTGTCTTACATTTTGCAGATTCCTGGAATCTGACCGCACATAACAGATAGCATATAACTCCTCTTACTTTTAGGGTGTGTCTAGACTACCTAGTTTTGTCAACAAAAGTGGACTTTTGTCGACAAAACTATACCAGCGTCTACACCACCGCTGAGTTCTGTCGACATGATGTCGACAGAACTCAGCAGTTTTGTCGACGCTGGTAAACCTCATTTTACGAGGCATAACACCTTCTGTCGACAGAACTCTGTCGACAGAAGGTGTTATTGCCTGTAACACTGCGTCCAGACTACGGAGTTCTGTCGACAAAGCAGCTTGCTTTGTCGACAGAACTCAATGTGTCTGGACGCTCTTTGTCGACGGAAGTTTTGTCGACAGTATCTGTCGACAAAACTTCCATCTACAAAACGCGGTAGTCTAGACGTACCCTTAGAGAATACTGCATACAGACTTCCAAAGGCAAAACAAGCCCTCCAAATCACAAAGATATTTTTAACATACTTTTAACTCTCTACTTTTGATAGCAGGGCAAACAAATTTTTCCATTTACCATCTTGAGAGATGTTCTTGACAGCAGCTGAAGTTTAATGGGACAACCCTGACAAAGATGAATAGTCAATAAACTTTGAATGATTTTATGTTCACTTTAATTCTCCTCTAGGGTATTGGCCTGTCTTTCTCTTTACTCAGCAAAGTAATAATACAAATTAAAATGACATCATGTTCTGTGATTAGTTTTATAAGGAGGAATCTACAATTTGTGCACTAATACATTACAGGGAGAACAATTATATCTTCTTTATTTGTCCTGAATACACAGTGCTATTCCTATTGCCATCAATTACATTGACTGAGCTGTCTGGATTCATAAGTTGAAATGCTACTGTCAGTTACACTCAGGTAAATTGTAATTAATTCCACAAAATTCAAGAGTTAATCCTGATTTGCACCAATGTGAAGGATCTTAAATTCCTTAAAAAGAGAGAAAACAGACTCTGCAGAGAGCAAGCCCAGACCTTCAAATGATATTCATTTTTCTTCTCTATGGCACCCATCTTTCAGGCATTGGTTGCTCTGCAAATTCCATGCTAATGACTCAGTGCTCAAGGTTGCTGTTTGGTAAGTGTTTATCTGGGTTTCTGGCTATTCTGTCAATAGATAAGTCCTCCCCTTTTGGTAACAGGGGCAGGTCTTTTACAGAAACATATATAACATCAAAACGGTAACAGCTTCAAATTGTGATCCCCCCTTACAATGTTTATTCGTTATTTGAGACTATACACCAACCTATTCTCTTGGAACCTTTTTAGTCTGCAGCTTATTTGTAATTATTCTATATTCTAAATGGTCATGAAGTGAATTGCTAAGCCTAGATACATATAAGTCCTGGATTCAGGTTTCCAGTGTAAATACTTGTGATTGCAAATGCAAAATTTTGCTTTTCCATTAATATCCATCATTGGCTTAAAAAATAAAAAGCTATAATGGCAAACATTCCCGTCATTTGTGAGAATATTCCTGGAAAGTATTCACAAATGGGGCCAAACACAGCAGATGTGAATTAATTTGGAAAGTTAAACAAGCATTCACGGGTATTATTTTGCACTGTTTACCAAGCTCTAATTAAAGCGTTAGCACTACAGTCTGTTAACAGTCAGTTCATTAGTTATACAGTATTTTGAAGTCCAAGCTCCTTCTAGAGATAAGCATTTTAAATTCCAGGGAGTCTTGCTGGAAGGGGAGAAGTAACTGGATCTGTTTGTTAGTTCAGAAGAAGCATTACACATCGGTCTGAATTACATACATTTATTTTGAGTTGCTGCTAGCTTCTGCTGTCCAACAACTAAGGGAAGAGGTCAGGTATGCAAAAAGAATTGATAAAGTAAAAATCAAACCCAACAAGCAATATCTCCAAAGCAACCTGAGTTTCAGGCTAATCTGTGAGGGGGAAATCATTTTGAGTATTTATGTAATTCTTTAACCTCAACTAATTAGGTCACCAAGATCCCTGGCTAAAGGAAATATAATATCCTCCTCTATCAAGAAAACCTAAGAAAACGATTTTTTTTTTGCTGGTAAAGGATAATCATTCAAATCAAACAGGTAGTTTTAGTTTTTTGAAACAACTGAATATAAAGGGCTAAATTCTGTTCTTTGCTAGACCCATTTGTATTTGTCGTAACTCCACTGGTCAAGTCAATGGAATTTGCACTAATGCAAGGTTTGGATTTGACTGACAGTATCCATTTCTCAGAGAGAAGAGTAAGATCTTCAAAAAACATGGGCCTAATTAGCCTCTGATTTACATCCCCACATGCAAGATAAACATCAGTGATTGTAGAATAGTGAATGTGGAAGAAGAACTGGGTCCAAAGATTATTTTAAATTAATGGAATATAGCAACAGAAACTCAGATGGTATAATTTGGTATAGGTCCACTGAAATTGACGAACAGTTAATTCATACCAGCTGTGGACCTGGCTCATATTTTTAATTAGCCTAATTTTGACTGTGCCTGTCACATATGAAATAAGATATATAATTATTCCATGACAATCAACCTTCCTTTGACAATAACTAATTCATTAATGCAGACAAGAGATACATATTCATGTACTTTTAAATCAGCTGCATTACAATGAGAGAGAATGAGAGAACATGAATGAACATGAACTCCCTAAAGGGAGTTGAAGACTGGTGCAATGCATTATTTCAATCAAAGCCAAACTAGGAATTTTATTATGAAGTAATTACAATATGTCTTGTTTCCTACTGAGAAAATAAAACATTTAAAAACAACACCTGTTCAGCTAACAATGCAAATATTTTACAACATCTCTGAGAGAAATCAAAGAGATTTCTAAAACTGGATTGGATTAATAAGAAACAAGATGGCGCTTTCTTTCAAAATTCAAAACCATTTCTTTTCTCTGCTTTGTAAAAGTTTGGGCAATTTCCCCAATTTCTGTTATTTTTCGTTGGCCTTTATTTGGCTACAGTTAGCTCATGATACTTCTATCCCATGTAGGAGCAGGAAAGACCACAAATCTCACAACCAATCTCATTCTCAGAAGACTTCCTGCCAAAGTTTGCAGAATCAGGAAGTCTGGATATTTAAAAATTAGGCAAAGATGAGCCCAAGAAGCAAAATTTGGGTCCAGATTTCAAAGATGTCAAAAGTTCAGAGGTGTTAAGATTTAGGTGTTTAGTGAAGGCCCATATATGCTCAAAAAGTTTTGAGTATTACCCATATTTGCTACAGCCTGTGTAAGGTGTGCACAGAGATATGGAGAGCTCTCCACAGACCCTGTCCACTACTGGGGCAAATTTTCGTCCTGATTGCCTTTAACAATATGGTAAGGAAGATAAGAAACCCAAGGCTGGAGGGGGAATGGAGCCAGAGAACCTGTGGGATTTTTGTCATGCAGTAATAGTGTTTATTTTCATTCCAAATTTTGAGGGCCATAAGGAACAGTTGGTAGGAAGATCAAACTTTTTTTGTGGGTTTAAGGAGAGTCACACATGCTAGGAAGGACCTTGAGATGCTCTCATACCCCTTCAGATGACCGGGGTTAAAACAAACAAACAAACAAACAAATGAAGGAGTTGCCTATGACTAACATATTTGAGGGGGGTTGTGGTCTGTGAGGGCAGTTGATATTCAAAGTGGATGGAACTCACCACAGTGCAGAACAGAGACATACCCTCACATTCACCTAACTTGTTTAAAAATGTGATTCGACTTACCTTCTTCTTTGTTTTGGTTTCTTCATCAGGAATGCATTTATATTAGCCCTCAAAACTGGGGAGGTGTGGAGTGGAGGAAACAATTCTGAAATCTATACATACCTTTTTTCTGAAGAGTTTGCTCAATGGTGTGGGAGTAGGAGCAGATTTCTCTTTAGCCATATCTTTCGGGGCTTCAGTAGTTGCTGCTGCTGCCTGCTGCTGAGCTGCAGATTCAGGGGGTTTTACATTCTGCTTTGTCATCTGTGATTCTTGAGAGGGAGGGGCATGTTTTTCTGATTTTATACTGACGGAGGTGACAGGCTGTTGTTCAACAACCTAAAAACAGACACCGCATCATTAAAACATTGTAAAGGAAAAAGGACACAAAACACATCCAAGCATCCCAAGAAACAACCATAGCACAACTTGTACAGCATCACTCATACAAATTGCACTGCCACCCACTTCAGAGGTAACTGTAGTGAACTCCTAGCAAGGAAAATGTAAATGAAGTGGAAATCTCTCCATTGCAAAGGTTGTTTATTGTTACTTTCATACACTGTGTGAGAATGGATGCGGCAGTTATATTAGTTACACAATGATGGAACCATATATGGGTGGTTATAAGTAATCCTACTCACTTTGGCATCAGTTGTCCGTTGGGCCTCTTTTGTGGACTAAAGGGAAACAAAGCACAAAGACAAGTTTGTTTTGAACAATGCCATTTGCCCACAAATATACACTTTAGGAATTGGTTATTTCTCTAATCATGTTATTTTCAGTAAATATTTGTGTGTGTAAAAGTCCAGATTCTTGCTGCCATGTAATTGGCCTGCCCTGCCTCTACCAACCTCTTTAAAGAAACAAGACAGCTCTAGTCTGAGCAGTTTCAGCAATGAGCCTTCTGCTTGACTTGGAGGAATTGTCCTTTAATAGAGAATAACTAATGCCACATCACCTAAGTCCTGAACCTCACTGGAGTAGAGCTAGCTACTAATGGTGTTGGGCTTTCATTCTTTGTGGAAATCATCAAACTCAGATCATCCATTATTTGGTGCATTCCATGTTCTTCTCCCATCTGCCTATTTTTATCCTTTATTTGGAGTTTGACGTCAAGTTGTTTTGTGTCCAATTCTTGTGCATTTATTTTCACACACTTGTACTTTAAAGAAAAAAAACCCTTCCAACTAATTTCGTAGCATAAGGCGTAACAAATTTTTAAAAAGAGACATAATTTTTCAGTGGTACACATTTGTGTGTGTTCCTGCATGTTCATATATACAAAACAACTCTCAATGCTTGTGTACAAACCCTGGCTTATGTTTGTATATGGGAACTGTTTGCAAAACGGTGTCTTTGAAAATCTGGGTCTTAATGCCTGGGATAAGAAATGTTGACGGTTAAATGATATAATGTAATCTATGTTTTGTAGCAAAACGCAGATAAGATATTGTGAACAGAGCTACAAAATTTCTTAATCAGGCTTTTTAATATAGTGGATCTGATTGTACTAGGTGTGGTTGAGGTAGAGAATTGTCTTGGATGTATTCTGAGCTATGTAGGGCGATGTAATGTTTGTTTTTAATTTCTGTTTTGAGGCCTGGTTAATATGTAAGCCATGCCCACTACAAATTACTTTTTAAGTAGATTTTTATTGTTATGATTGTTTGAACATCAGATCTTATTGTAGAGTTTTGAAAAGTACTATATACTCTAATTCAATAGTGAAGATAAAAGTTCTGTATTCTTGAAACATTTAGGGAGTAACATTTACCAAGCTCAGAAGGCCTGCACACACCCTCTAAATAGGGTTGCCAACTTTCTAATTGCACAGAAGTATACACTCCTCCCCTGCCCCTTCTTTGAGCGCCTGCCTCCATTCACTCCATCCTCCCCTTCTGTCACTTGCTCACCCTTTCCTTCACTCACTTACTCATTTTTACAAGTCTGGGGTAAGAGGTTTGGGGTGCAGGAGAGGGCTGAGGGCTCTGACTGAGGGTGTGGTTTCTGAGGTAGGGTTAGAATTTAAGGAGGGATTCATGGTGTGTGAGGGGGCTCCAGGCCGGGGCAAGGGGATAGTGTACTGGTGGTGATGAGGGCTCCATCTGGGGCTTTGGGGTGGGGCAAGGTATGAGGGGTTTAGGGTGCTGGGGGGGAGAGAGCTGGGCTGCGGCTGAAGGGTTCAGAGTGTGGGAGTGGGCTCTGGCTTGGGGCAGTGGAGTGCAGGAGGGGGCTCTTGATTGAGGCAGAGGAGTTGTGGGGTGTAGTTTCTGGGCAGCACTCACCTTGGATGGCTGCCTGGGAGCAGCAAATATGTTTCTTGGCCTCTAGGTCTGGGATCAGTCAGGGGGCTCCATGTGCTACCTCTGCCTGCAGGGACCAGCACCGTAGCTCGGAGTAGCACCTGTCGGTGCAGGGCAGTGCACAGAGCCTCTCTGATCGCCCCTCTGCCTAGGAGCCAAAGGACACATCACCTCTTCCAGGGAGCTGTGCAGAGCCAGGGAGGGAGCCTGCCTGCCCTGCCAACTGCACTTTAACTGCGTGGTGAGTGGTATTGACTGGAGCCACCGGGGTTCCTTTCAGCCAGGTATTCAGACCAAAATCCAGACACCTGGCAGCCCTGCTTCTAAAGCACCTGCACTAAGGCTATGCAGGCAGAGAGGGAGATGGTCACCCAGAGGGGCATCTCTGCACTCTGAAGACCATGGAGTGGGCATGGAACAGGGAAGAGTCTACGAAAGCCGCACCTATGTGAAGCCAGGGACTACGAATTTCCATGAACAGAACAGCAGCTAATTTCCAGGCTATAAACTAGTGGTATGGCTCCAGAGGAGTGGCAGTGAAGGTTGGAAGTTGATCCCATTGCCCCTCCTCCTCCTCCCTGTAGAGTTTCCCTATAAAGCCTGTTAACTCAGAACCAATTAATAATTTTATGTAAAAGATTTGGGAAATTGGTCATATCAAAATTGGGATCATTGGGTTTACTGAGGCACTGGTAGCCTTGCAGCACAACATTTATGCCACCAGATCCAAACGTCACTGAACTAATTTTCAGAAAATAATCTAAACCCCAGTTATCATGATCCTTGAGTTGCTCATTCCAAATTATAGTGCAGTTTATATTAGGAAATGAGCAGCTGAATTCTATAAAAGGAAGAGAAGCAATAAGTTAGAATACAGGGCAAATGCTCTTCCTGCTTCTCTAGTTCTAGGCTTTTTGCCATGCTGTAGGGAGATTTCATGGAAGACCAGGTGGAAGTGTTCTGCTGGAGACATGAACTTTCCCTTTTGTGGTTAGCACCAATGTTCCACAGTAATTTACAGAACTTCAGGGTGAATGCCAGAAACTGACTTCAGCAATAACACCTGAAAGTTAATTAATTAACTCTCTGCTTTCCATATAGAATCTCATTAATCAATAACGTTATGTTTAAAAACTGGATCTGAACATAAAGCAACATACACTCAGGATCTAAAGTGCATGATGCACAGGGATCCAGCTGGGAGAATTCCATCAAATCTGACAAAAATCTCACAGCCTCAGACTTAATATGTCAGTTATTACATCCTATGTTACTGCTCACGAGCCCTATTTGAAACTTGTTTTTTTTATCATGCTTATTTTGACTAGAAGTTAGTATTTTCTATAAAAGACAACACTGAAAAACAATGGATTTAAAAAAAAACTCAAAATAATTGCTGTTCTCCTTCACTATGGTGGACACTCCAGGATGATGACAGTCAAACACAAAAAACTCTTAAGGGTAGCTAAGGGTTCTCAAAATGAAGTGTTCACAGTTTAAGTTTAGTAAAATAATTAACCATCATTTTGAGTAGATTAGCTTTTTTACCTACAGTAATTATTCAGAAGATGTGGCATGCTTAAGTTACAAACCTTGTCACGTCACAGCACCAGAAATTAAAACATGAGGAATTTCATTGTTCAATTATTAAAGTCACTAATTTAAGATTTTGAAGCAAACCAACACAAAGGACTGACATTCCTTTGTTGGCACAAAAGATAGTGTCTTGAATTGAGTCCTCTGCTACAACTACTGGGATAGTGTCTTAGCTTACTTTGAACTTTCCACCTGCCTTTTCTTTGGAGAGTGTCACACTCTGTAGTCATAATATTACTTACACTTGTTTTATAGTGTGGTAAGTTCATATATATTTTAAAACAAAACAACTACATACTTCAAAAAACACAAGAAAAAAAATCTCCATAGAAAGAGGCATGAGATTCATCTTACAAAGTATGCATTTTGAATAGCTTTAAAAAACATATTAATTAGTCACATTTGACATAGGGTACGTCTAGACTACAGAGTTTTGTCGACAGAAGTTTTGTCGACAGATACTGTCGACAAAGCTTCTGTCGACAAAGATCGTCTACACTACATTCAGTTCTGTCGACAAAGCAAGCTGCTTTGTCGACATGGCAGTGTAGACGCAAGGACAGTTTACATGCAATAACATGCAATAACACCTTCTGTCGACAGAACTCTGTCGACAGAAGGCGTTATGCCTCGTAAAATGAGGTTTACCAGCGTCGACAAAACTGCTGAGTTCTGTCGACGTTATGTCGACAGAACTCAGCGGTAGTGTAGACGCAGGTATAGTTTTGTCGACAAAAGTCCACTTTTGTCGACAAAACTCTGTAGTCTAGACACACCCATAGAGATGTAAAGGTTAACAGGGTAACCAGTTACCTGGTAAGCATCACCTTACTGGGTAACTTGTTTACCGGTGCCCCGGTCAGGAGGCTGCACTATCCCAGCCAGGCCTATCACGCCGCACCATGGGGCGGTGGGGGAGGGACTCTCCAGCCCGGCCAGTTTGGAGCAGCTCTCTGCCCGCAGTGTACTGAGGTGGGCCCTGCCTGGCCAGAGCAGCCCTCTGCCCACAGGATCCCAGTTAACTAGTTAAGCCATAATGTTTAACTGGTTAACTTTTTCAATGGGACTTTATATCCCTAGATTGACACTAGTGGAGTGACTCTAATGGGTAGAGTGTGACCCACTAACTTAATAAAAGCATATTTGTTAAAATAGATTAGCTGTCATGTTTTCAAAATGAGACCCAATATTTTCAACTGCTGCAAAAAGACTGTCATCCCTTCCAGGAAATGAGACTGAACATTTCCAATCTAGAAAAAAAGTGAAGGAACGTGAAACTTTTAGTGAACAGAGAATAAAATGTTCTTTTTAGATTTAAAGAGGTTTTTCCGCACAACCAACCCCAATTATAAAAGCCCCCTACTTTCAAAAAATTCTAAGTGTGTGTTTGAATGGAGTTTACGCATGCAATTAATATTATTTTCCTCCCTCAACTAAAAGGCCTCTGACGCTACATTCTTTGGGATATATTGGGACTGTTCTTTGCCTCCCAATCACAGTGCATCTCACCATCAATCTTGATTGTCCTTATTAGACAGAAATATTGATTAAGATCTAACACACTGATTTCTGGAGCTATTTCTGTGAACACTTCTTTTTTTTTAACCTACATAAAAAATTTCATGGAAAGTGTCTGCTTTCCTCAAGTTTTCACTGCAGAAAAATAAATCAGATTTTCACTCAAAAACAAAATTCAGTTTTCAGCCAAAAATGTTTCAGTTTTACAATGAAAAGTCAAATATTTGTATGTGAAAATACTTCATTTTCCAACCATCTCTATTCAATGCATGTTTGGTGCTGGTTCAATTAAGCAAGATACTTATGTACATGCCTAACTTTAAGCATGCGAATCATCCAATTAAGTCAATGGGAATCTTTTCATTGTCTTCAGTGCAAGTTGGATTGGGCCCTTAGAGCTAGCATTCCATTGAAGGAGACCTTTTTTCGTAATTCATTGTTTGTCAGTGCTAATCTTCTATGTATTCTGGTTATGGCCATTGTAAGTTTAGTTAGTCTGAATGATTTAGGACAATAATCAAATAACATAGATTTTTAGAGGATTAGAGGGATTCTTTCAGAATCCTGAATTCACAGATGGTATATGAGGGATTTTTGCTTTGTTTTGTTACAAAACATTTTTTTCTCTATAGGTTTTAGTTAAATGTTCATTTCATTATTTTTCAAATTATTTACGGGTTGGCCAGATTCCCATCTCAGTCACACCACATTAAATGCAATTATTTTAATACTTCATGCTGTGACAAGGACCATCTGTTACTGCTCAGGGTTCCATTTTTGCTAGAATAATATACAGACCTTATGCCTAAAGATTTTGCTAAATGTTTTGTGTCCTAACATGGGACTCTCTGGCTTCTTTTTCTTGGCTCCTTTAGCTTGGAATTCTGGTGCTGTCTTCTGAGCAGGATGCTCACCATGGCTCTTTTCCACTTTAGATTCCTTTTGTGCAACAGCAATCATAGCTTATTACATACTCCATTTCCTTTAATGCATTATTAATTATACATAATGAAGTGATAATTAATACATAATAAAAACACTTATATGTGGTATACTAAAGCCAAACATTTCATTTCATCTTGGACAACACGTCAAACAATGTTATATTTTTTTTTTGTATAATAGGTGTATATTATTCAGTTCCAATGGACTTTGTTTTAGGTGCAGACTACTCTTTCATCAACCTCTTAGAAAAATTATGTGAACATAAATGTATGAAAGCACAATGGTGTTCAATGCAGGGCATTATACATGCAACTTAACATTATAAAGCCAGACGGGATCACTGAGATAATCTAATTTTAGGTGGAATAGTAGAATCACACTATGTTTGTTTTCATTTGCTACTGGAAAATGTCTTGGGCTTAATTCTGATCTATTACCCCACTTTAACTCCACTTACTGCATACATGGTATTCCTGATTTATATTTACATGAATGAATTTTTTAAAAAAATCAGGCCTAATCCATTCAAAAGTATGACTATACCAGATTAAACTAATCAAATCCAAAATGAAAACTGCTAACTGGGTATTGAAAGCTTTGACCAATCAGAGTTGATTGAATTACAGAAACCAGCAGATCCAAGTCCTAAAGCAATACATAGTGTTTGATCTACAGTGCCCTCAAGAAAATTAAAGGCACATTGTTCACTGGATCAAGCAGGATAATAAGAAATAATTTGCAGGAAACTGAAGCCGACATAGAAATTAGAAGTCAGCCTGACACTTAGATCTTCCCTGGACATGTAGTTGTTCATAACTCTATTGCAGCCTCTCTCTGGATCTTTGAGTTAGTTATTAAGATTAACAAATGGTCAGTTCTTCTTTACCCTCTTGTGTTTGCAGTGCTGTTGATATTCCCCTTGCTCTACTAACTGGTAGAACATAGTGGGACAAGCTTCAGGGGGTAGCTGAGTGAGTCTGTACAGGATAAATTTTAAAAAAACAACAAATAGTCTGGTAGCACTTTAAAGACTAACAAAACATGTAGATGGTATCATGAGCTTTCGTGGGCACAGCCCACTTTTTCAGATGACAAGTTCAGGAGCTCTATGAAGGGTTGAATAGATATGCAGTTGAGGGCAAATTTGTTCCAGTCAAGAGAATAACTTTAGCCAATAATAATTTATAAAGAACCAGCTAATCCTATGACAAATAGTCTGGTAGCACTTTAAAGACTAACAAAACATGTAGATGGTATCATGAGCTTTCCTGGGCACAGCCCACTTCTTCAGATGACAAGTTCAGGAGTTCTATGAAGGGTTTTATGAACTTTAGCCAATAATAACTTATAAAGAACCAGCTAATCCTATGACAGTGTGATTCAGCTCAGGATGAGTACAGACTTATTGTACTGTGAAAATTCTGCCTTTGTTTAGAAGGCTGAAATTCCAATGACATCAATAAGGTTGCACCCATGATCAGAGAGCATGTTAACAGCATGTTGGTGTGTTTTAAGAAGCTAAATTCAACTCTGATTTGTTCTTTGCCAGGGTGAAGGTGAGGATTTTCCTTATGTTCTTTGGATAGATCTAAGGGTATGTTTTCACTGCTGAGTTAACCCAGGTCAACAGCCACATTGCAAAGGCCTCTCCAAACTACTGTGTCGTCATTGGTGCTGTGTACAGCTGTGTGTCACTGAGGGTACGTCTAGCCTGCAAGCTTCTTTCAAAAGAAGCTTTTTCAAAAGAACTCTTTCGAAAAGGCTTCTTTCGAAAAAAAGCATTCACACCTCAAAACCAGATCGAAAAAGTGATGGACACATGGATGCTCTCAAAAGAAAGCTCTGATTGCTATCCAGGGCACCTGTGCTATTTTTGGTTGCCTCTACTTTTGAAAAATGTCCCTGTTCTGTGTCCCCACACACCTTTTTTCGAAAGATCTCTTTCGAAAAGGCGTTCTTCCTCGTAATTTGAGGTTTACCAATGTCGAAAAAAACCCTGTGTTCTTTCAATTTAATTTCGAAAGCACGCGATTGCTGTGTGGATGCAGGTGACTTTTTTGGAAAAAAGGGCAATTTTTTTCAAAAAAACCAATGTAGTCTAGACATATCCTCTATGGGGCATATCCTATTATTCTTGTGCTGCAGGAAAACGAGTTGCTTTACAATTCCTTCCCAGTGAATTGTGGGAGAATATTTGTCCTGAAAGAAATTGTGGGAAGACTGAGGGCTGTCGGAACTCAAATGAATCCTCACTGCAAAGTGGGTGGGCTACCAGTCTGAGATGAAGTAGAACCCGGTCTCTAAACCCTAGCAGGGGTGCTGATAGCCCCTATGGGCCCCTGTGCAAGGTGTGTGTGTGTGGGGGGAGGCGGGGGCTGGCTTCAGGCTCCCAGAAGAAGTGGGCCTTGGGCAAAAGGGGCAGGGCTCGGGCAGCCAGGGGCCAGGGCACACCACATAGAGCACACCAAGCCAGCCCCCACCTAGAGTGTGGTGTGCCTTCTTAGTGCTGCCCGGAGCATTTGGCACATCATTCTGGCAACAATTTAAAGGTCCCAGAGCTCTGGCCATTGTCACTTCTACTCTCCTCCTTTACCCCTCCACCAATTAGTCTCCTTTGCCTTCTTTACCTCTCCACCCATCAGCAGGCTGACCCACTGCACCAACTGTGCCAGCTAGCTTGAATTGAGAGCACCACCTAAATTGGGTGAGGACAGTCAGGAGCAGAGAGTTAAGGGCAGCAGGCAAATAAGCATATGGGCTGTCTCTGCAATGAAGACACATATATAGAAAGAACTTATTCTGCAGACAAAGTGGTTGCACTCTAAAAACCGTTCCCTGTTGTATTCATGAAGAACAGCCTGCTCCTGTTCTCTGAAGCTAGCTGTAAAATTCCCATTGATTTCACTAAGCGGAAGACCAAGCCCTAACTGGAATTAGGGGCAAATTTTAGTACTCTCATTTTCTGACAGGATTTTTATTATGGTGAAAGTGGAAAAAATCCTGTCCTAAGCAAAAACATTGATTACAAACTCACCCCCATCACTTCGCCATGCATCTGACGAAGTGGGTCTTTGCCACATAAGCTTATGCGCCAGTAAATCTGTTAGTCTATATAAAGGTGCCACAGAACTCCTCGTCGCTTTTGCAGATTCAGACTAACACAGTTACCCCTCTCATATTTGTCACCCCTATCAGAAATTCATCATTTGTTCCTCACTCTTCCCCTACCAAACTGATTTTAAAATAGGGTTTAGGGGAGCAGGAGTAAAATTTAGTATAATACAAAACAAATGCACAACATGATACCTTCTTTTTATTTTATTTTTATTGAATGGAAATAAATCTCACCAGGAGTGGGGATTTATTTTTCTTGACAATCCAAATGCTTACTCATGGTGTTAATTCTAGAAAACAATGATTGGAAGTAAAAATGTGTTCTTTATAGAAAGCACTCCCCAGCGAGCTCTGTATATTGTGTACAAAGACTGATTGGCATATCCTGCTGGAGGCACCCGGACATGTTTACTTTTACAGGTGTGTTAGCAAACCAATCCCAAACAGTGTATTTGTTTCCTGACTACATTGTGCCTACAACTATAGTCAAGTGTTATAGAAATATCAGGCTGGTTTTCACAAAGCCAGATATGCAACTGTATATAGACTGGGATTTTCAAAGGCTCTTGAGATAGCTAGATAGACAAATCTCATTGATATTGAATTGGATTTGGTTGCCTTACTCGTATTGGTTCCTTTAAAAACTTTATCCTTGATAGTTAGGGGCAGTTGACAGAGTTGTGTGGATAAGTTAGTAAATTGTGTGCATGACCCTATTATATGTCCAACCTGTCAAAATGTGGCTAGTTATTAGAATGAAAGGGGCATAAAGAATATTAGGAAACTGGTGTAAAAGAACTACCTACATTAACAGTTATTTTTATTACCAAATATACATTGGGTTTAGACCTCAGGTCCAGCAAGAGCAGAATGTGTTGACATCTTCCTATGTACCTTTTCCACGGCTAGCCACACCCTGCACAGAATAGCTACAGTTCTGTTGTGTTAAGGGACTTCTGTGGCCCTCTATACAAACAGGTGAAAATATCTCCTGTATGCAAAGACTCAAGAAAAATATCTATCTTCACATTTAAATAATAGAAAGTGAAACCTGGAAGTTTTGCACAGCTATATAAGCAAAATCATAAAGAAATTGTGACGCTCCAATAGTAAATGAAAAATTTGCAATTAAATTCAGTGGGGCCAGATTTTCATCCAGAAACCGCAAACTCATCTAGTTTGAGAATCTAAATAGCGTCCAATATAATAATATTACTATTTCAGATTCAAACCTCTGCCATGGAAAGTGAATTGAGTAGTATATTCAGTACAATATTTGAAACTGAATGGGAAAAATAGACTGGTCTATGATCATCTTTCTTCTTTTGTATTTTGTTTCTGAAAGGTTACTGTTTCACTACAACAAGCAGTAATCTCATGTACAGTTGAAGGGAAGGCACAGGAGAAGAAAGGATAGCATTGAAGCCAATCTGAGCACAATGTAATGGCAACGACAGAGAGAAAAACATCAAGCAAACTGCCTACCTTGTCCTCAGAGTCACTTTTGGCTTCTGATTTGCTTGGTGAAACCTTAAATATTTGAGAAAACAAAATAGGGTAATTGTGGATGAAATATATGTCTAAATTTAGCTTCTTTCAAAAGGAAAGATCTGGAATTTCATCAGTTAGTTAGAAACTAGCAGGCTTATCTATGGCAATAAGGGAAAGAATACACATTCAACCTACAAATATCAAACAATATTTTGCTTTCTAAATGGGGGAAGACTTATTCCATATTAATATGAGATGCGTTCATTTCCTGAATATAATTTTGAGACAGCATCTAGTTAGTAAGACAAAAAATTCAAGATCAAAATACATTAGACAAACATGCAGCTTCTATTATCAATACAAGATGAACCCACTCATGAATTCTAATCCTCCTGGATTATAACCTATGACATTTGCTTTTCTTTTGCATTGCTAATTTAGTATTTTCATTACTCATCTTCCACTCTCATTAACAACTATTGTTTTTCCAAGTACTTAATGGTTTTCCTGTCTCTTCCTTGACTTACATTTGTGCTGCCAGTAACTAATCATTGTTTTGTTGGTATATTTAGACATTTTCAAAGCATGTTTTAACTCACGGAAAATATTTTTAACAGAACTTGGGTTCTAAAATAGTCTATAAATAGACAAAGCTTTCCGAATCAATATAATTAAATCTCACAGTGGTAGCTGTGCTAGTCTATCTGCAAAAACGAGTGCAGTGGCACTAACAGTCTTATTTGGGCACAAATTTTCGTGGGTAAAAAACTTCATCAGATGCATCCGATGAAATGTTTTTTACCCATGAAAGCTTAAGCCCTAATTAGTCTTTAAGGTGCCACAGTCTCTCTCTACCTATCAATCTAAGCATTTAGGCATCAATTCAGTTTTATAACATTAATTTTTGGTACCTGAGATGATGAGAATATTAGATATTCATAGATGCATATAGATTGGAATTTCATAAGTCTTTGTTTTTAGGTGTATTCTATGAAGAAAAACTGTAAGCAAACACTTACCAATGTTCTAAAGAAACTCATGACAGAATTATTGTAGTCTTCTGAGCCAAAAATGTTGGTGTTCTCTTGTTTTACTACTGCCTCGTCAGGATTGACACTCGCAGAGCCTGGCTGTGCAGCTTTTTGGTTGCAGTCATCTATATCCTAAAAAGACAACACAGTTTCTTCAGCCCCAACTTGCTTAACCTCCAGAGGAATGTAAAAGTAACACTTGTGATTTGCATCCTGTTGCTCTCAGAGTCACAACCCCAATTCCAGCCATACTTCTCCAGCCCACATAGTCAGAACAATCATGCATTTATACAAATCTTTTGCCCCTCTCTTCTAATGTGGTAAGCATTTGCAGTTGGCAGAGGAACACTGTTCTGAGCTACAGAGTATAACACAGACAGCAAGTAAAGTTGCATACAGCATCTAAAACAATCCCCCTTTTCTCTTCATATGGCTTTAGCACTTGTGAATGGTAACAAATGGCTGAGATTTTGGCCTTTGAAGCCTCCGTGTCTGATGACAACATACAAAGAAAGCTTCTGCTCCTCAATATACTGCAATTTCCAGAAATATTTTTTATCGGAAAATCAAAACCCGTATTAAAAAAAGAATCTCATACCACCATCAAACATCAACAATAACTCTAGCTTTTTAGGTCACGCAGAGCTGTATCTCATGTATGCAGGGCCAGATTTTCCAAACAACACAATCAGGCAGTCCTTCCATTATGAATATGTTTTCAAAGGCACTCACTTCCCATGTAAGCAATGAATAAGGACCAGATTGTCAGACATGCTCAGTAGCTGCCACAAGGACATTTACAACCTGATTTTCAAGAGCGCAATATCCACCATGCTGAGCTTTTTGAAACATCTTAGAAAATGTGGTCCTTAGGTTGTCTTCATCATTTATGACATTGGCACCACTGATGGCTGAGAAATTATCTAACATGCAGGGCAAAACATACTCATTCCCCTTTCCAAATATGTTTCTACATGAATACCTAGAAGAAATAACAAGAAGTGTGAGTCCTCACATGTAGGGTTGTCAGATGGTTTCAACAAAAATACCGGACTGATTTGACATTACATTACAATCTACATTACATCTTGTTTAGAAAATACTGGACATTTATATTTTCCCGAACAGAAAGCTCAAATACTGGACTGTCTGGTTCAAAACCAGACCCCTGGCAACCCTACATCTGAAGGGCTTGATTTTGCAATGTCCTAAGTGCCTCAGGCACTGACCATCCCTATCTTCACTGAAATCTCTGGATACTGGGTCACTGAACACCTTACAGGATTGGGCCCTGGGCTTTAGGGACTCGGCTAAGTTTACACTTACACTTTACAGTGCTGTCGCTTTCTGGCTCAGGGGTTTGAAAAAACACCCCCTCCCCCAGAGCAGCAAGATACAGCACTGTAAAGCACCAGTGCGAAGCAGGATCGCTGTTGGCTACTCCCCTCGCAGAAGTGGTTTACACAGAGGGTTAGGAGAGCTCCCTCCCGGCACTCGTGCTGTGGCCACACTTTCAGTTTAAAGTGCTGCTGCGGCTACGTTTTAAACTGTTAAGTGTAGACAAAGCCTGCAGGTTATTCCCTTTTCAAATAGTCATTTATATGTAAAACACCATAAACTGACATTGAATGTACTTGTTTTCATATGTAAAATGCCATACAAAATTACAATGCAGAAGATTTCATTGTAACTAACAAGCAACAGCATGATTAGCGAAGTGCAAGCAGACCAGTTAGGCCATGTCTACACTAAGGCTACGTCTAGACTACATGGCTTCGTCGACGGAGACATGTAAGATAGTTTATTCAGCACAGTCAAAGAAGCGGGAACTTAAATAATCCCCGCTGCATTAAAATAAAAACGGCCACTGCGCTGTGCTAACGATCAGCTGATCCGGCACAGCACGGCAGTCTAGATGCGGCGCGGTCAACAAGGGAAGCCTTTGTCGACTGCTCCGGTATGCCATATGAAATTTACTAAGTTTGGCATCTGGGCACCTGATTTTACAAATTCTAAGTTTTGTGTCCTCCCTATGGGGAAGAATTGAATATAGTCTGAGGCAGGCTCCGTTAATGTGGATGCCGCTACCTCAGACTTAGAGCTCCAGAAAGCTCTCTGGGGAGCTGCAGGAGGCTTTCTGGAGGTCAATTAGTTGAATTAGAGGCACCGGAGTGTCCACCCTAACGTTATTTCAGGCTTAGAAGTTCAGGAATAGCATTATTCCTCATGAAAACAGGACTACAGAGTCCGAATTCTGTGGCTCCTTATTCTGGAATAATGGGCTTGGTAGTGTGGACACATCACTTACAAATGTGACCGTGCAGGGGAGGTTATTTCAGACTAAGGTCCTAGTGTAGATAAGTCCTTGGAGATTCCTGCTCTTAACAGATAACTTCATAACTGTTAGCACTATAGAGGGCAGTAGCTCATTTTATCACAATTATAAGGCATTTTACACATGAAAATGAGTGAGTTGATTAATATTGAAGTTTTCTCCATGAACCCACTTTTCTCGGGAAAAACAAATTTGGACATGTCAACATATCCTGTGAGAAAGCAATTCCATTTTTTAATCCGCTCCGGTGGTTCAAAACATGGTTGTTTTCAGACTTTGGGTTTCTTGTTGTTCTAAGGTCTTGCTTGATGCTGACAGAGAGCAGAGATGAGATTTAAATCGGATGTTTGAGCCTGCACAAATTCCAATTGAAGTCAATGGCAGGATTACTGTCAACTCCAATGGATACTGGATCAAGTCTTTTCTGAGATACACACTCTGCTTTTCTGCACAGGGAATGGCACAACAAGGGGACCATGGTGCTGAGCCGTTACCCATACTTAGGGAATGAGATGCTATGGGGCCACTCATTTGGAAACTGGTATTTCTGCTGAGAGCAAGCATACAGCTCAAGCTGCATTATATCCGCCCAGAATGAGTAGTCTCTTCACCAAACTGAATTTCTTCCTGCTCCTCCTTTTTCATGGCAGACAGCACACCCCGATTGCTTTAAGTGACTCCAGACTGTCATGCTGAAAAAATGTCAACACATGCAAGATCTCTTTATAGATCAGATAATCTTTATGGAGCCTGGAGCCTTTCAAGCTTCTGCGTTGTTTCCTTTTAAGTGGGGTTGTGAGGTTTTCTTTAATGTTTGCTTACATCTCAGAAACAAGGCTTCAGTATTAAACAAAGTTTCTAATGTTTGCTAACTCTATTGCAAAACATTTTTAATATTTTGGAAGCATCAGACTTATTATTTGTGGTCATCCAGATATTTTTTTTGCAAACGACTCCCTTTTCATAAATTTTGAACATTCAAAATTTTTCAGCCAGCTCCAATTATAATCTACTAAACCATGGCAAGAGAACATATTTCATGCAGGAATGCTGTATGCAGAATCTTACTGTAACTGTGACGGGGACACGGGATCCGAAAGCAGGAGTCCCACTCCCCGCACAAAAGCCAGGCTGAGCCCCCGTGCCGCGAAAAGCAAGCGGCTCTGATGAGCTTGCTCAGCAGCCGCAGGAGACGCATGCACAGCACGTCCCTGCCTGGACTCTCCAGGCGGGGGTGAGGAGCGCATGCGCCGGTGTCATGAGCATGAGCGTCTCAGCTGGGCTTGCCTAAGAACTGCTGAAAGCGCATGCACTGTGCGTTCCGGCTCCGACACTCTGGGCGGGGGCAAGGAGTGCATGCGCTGGCATCCTGAAGACAGGGCGCCAGGTTTAAAGGAGGGATGGACCCCAGCAGGAGGAGGATTGACGGAGCTGAGGATGGGGCAACAGCCGGGACTGGAGCAGGAGTCAGAATCGGAGCAGGGGTCACAGAGAGGGAAGGAAGCAGCCCAGGACAGGGCAGGAAGTTGCCCGCGGACCAGTAAGTTTCGTATCGGACTCCCCCACTGACCGAACAGGTATCGTCAGAACCTGTTCTTAGGGTCCTGGGCTGAGATCTGGAGAAAGGGCAGGCCCAGGTCTCCCTTCCCTCTCAGCAACCCGGCCCTTTTTGGGATCTGACAACTAGGACCTGAATCCTTGCCGAGGCTTGAACTATAAACTTAACCGCGAACTAGGGCGGACGATAGCGTACTATAACACGAACCCATTCCTGTATTCTGATTCAGTGCTGCTTGAATGTGCTGTTGACTTGGGGCCTAAAATCTTATCATTTATTAGTTTCTTGCCCGCTATTGCACACCCACCAGAGGTGCAGATATAACAATAACTACAAGAAAAAAGAAACCAACAGAAAGAAGAATATTTCTGTATCCCTTTAGTGAGGTGTATTCCCAGATGAGCTAAATAAATGAACATTCAAATTCATGTTTAAGTGCACCAGGGACACACTGTCCTTTTCATTCTCCTAACAAAGTTGACCTGCCGTCCAAACCACACATCTTGAGAACTTACGTTAGCGTCTAGGTAACTGTAATGAGGAGTGCGGGACATTACACACAAATGCATTTGAACTTCTATTGATTAATTTACTTATGGTTAGAGTTGCCTGCCCCAGGGTGAGGGCTTGCTCCCTTCTGTCGTCCAATCCTGCTTGATAGGCTAATCCAGAGGGCATTGGGGGCCCATTTCCTCCTTGCCACTCCCTTGGGTAGTGAGCACCCTACCTCCCCAGTGAGTAGAGAGGAAGGGGGGTTTTTGCACCCAGAGAGCACAGGGACTGAATTCTGCCTGGTCTCTAGATGTACTACACAAGTTGGGGCATAAGGAGGGCATGGAAAGCAGTTTCCTTGGGTCCTTGTACTTCCACTGCTCCTGGAGCAGGCTCTTCTTATTTTCTCAGGGGTTTAGTATGACGGCTACTATGCAGAGCTGTGCTTGAGTCCTAAGGAAAAGCACCACTCTGTAGTGACTCTAGGGTTGCCAGAGGGTTCACAAAAATACCAGACACACTTGACATTACATCACAATCTACATTACATCTTATTTAGAAAATACCCGACATTTATATTTTCTCAATTTGTTTCCCGAACAGAAAGCTCGAATACTGGACTGTCCGGTTCAAAATCAGACACATGGCGACTCTGTACTCCTGCTAGCATCCTTTGGACTGTGCAGAGGTCCAGGCTCTCCCCATCCCTCTACTCCGCATGGTGGAAAGAATAGAGTGCCTGCAGCGCTGACCATAGGAAGGCAGGGCCAGGACACAGTGAACAAGTGCCCAGGCTTTGCCCTTGGCTGGCTGTGAGTGTAGACCCATCAGCTGCCTCCTCCCTTCCAGGCCATGCCTTGGCCTTCCCTGCCATGCTGAAGTGCCAAAATACCAGCAGGGGCTTCCCTTTGGGGAAGGATGCAGGTAAATGATCCCTGGCTGCCAAGCTGCCTCACACTGGTGCCCCCTCCCTCTTTTTTTGCATCCTGGCCACTTCATTGTGCTCCCCCCTTCATTGAGTCATGTCAGAAATACCAAAAGCCATTCTGGAACATTCTAGCACCGATCAAGTGCTGATACAGGGGCTAACTACACCCCTTGCACAACACTGAGAGGGACAAGATGAGAAAGGGACACTAGTGCAAATCCAGTCACCAGAAATCTCTGAGTAGGGGGGTAGGCTCTAGGCTTAGGAGATAAGGGTTTGTTTCTCTGCTGTGCTGTAGCCTTCCTGTATAATCCTGATCAATCACACAAGCGCAGAAATACAAAGGTATTTAGGCACCTAAAGATGCAGATAGGTGTCTAGCTCTTGATCCAGTAGCACCTATGAAGTTTAGGCACCTAACTCCCATTGGAAATCATTGGGAGTTAGGCATTTATGTGCATCTTTGGCCCTGAATCTCCTGAATATAATTCCTCATCTATAAATTGGGGATGACATTAATACAAAATTTCTCCAACCCTTTGTGTTGTCTATTTGACTATGAGCTCTTCAGAGCAGTAGCTGGCTGTTCATGCATAGACACAAACAGACACACACGCACAGGCACTCAGTAATTACAGTGCCCAGTACAAGTGGCTCCTGGTCTTGGACTAAGCATTATCTGAACAAAAATAACAGCTACAATATTCTGTGCTTATGGTTGCTTACAATATGTTTTCTTGAAAGTGTGGTATGAATTTACCAGAGGCAGGGAAAACTCTGACACAAGAAGTAGTAATAGCCTTTAGGAGATAATGTGCTCACTTTCTTTGGGGGACAAAACTGAAAAAAAAAGTTGCCAATGTATCTTCGGTACGTGGAATCTTTGAAATACCTCAAGAGAAAGGGCTAGCTGGAGTTATAAAGACACACAGGAGGTTTCTATGTCAACCTGCCATTGGGCATTTTTAGCACTCTCCATTTTTTCAAAGAAATATTCCCTTGGGTCATGTTTCTGAATTTTTCTTCCTTGCTACCATAGAATTTTAAAAGAACTATTTATATATGATTTACAAATGAACATGTATTTGTATGGGCAAGTGGTGGGCTGTGGGAGCAGGGGTGTGGAATTCTGAGCATGTAAAACCATGAATGCAATTTAAAGACTTTAATAGAGGGCTTCTTTGCCACTGCAAAGTGTGCGCAGAGTGTGGTTTGGTCTTAGACCTGTCAGGAGTTAAGTACACTGATTTCATTAGCAACAACAGGATTTTACCTGTTTAAATCCCCACCCAACATTTTGCAAATACACCACAAAAAGAAATGCATCACAATGGCTCAAAACGTTTTAACAGACTATTTAGAACTTTCTTGCTAGGACCTGACACAATAGTTGGTACAACTGCCAATTACAGGCCAAAGCTTTCCAAGAACAGCATGTCCCATGCAAAACACAGCAGTTCTGTGCCAGTTTCACCAGGGCCGGTCCACAAAACTTTGGCACCTGAGGTGGGGAGCTCAAATGACGCCCCCATGCCTCCTCATTTGGGCCAAAACTTTGAAAGGTCTTAATTCTGCCTTCTTCCTGTTCTACTCCTCTCATGGTACTGCTCTGCTACCTACATATGCACCAGCAGCAGACACAATTTTCTACACTCTGGGTCCTAGAGGTGCCCCCCCCCCCCCCACAGTCTGGCACCTGAGGCGGCTGCCTCAGTTCACCTCATGGTAGGGCCAGCTCTGAATTTCACTGATCAGTCTTCAAAGGATGCCATATATAGTGGTACTGGCCACATGATAAAAGCTCTGCTTCAGATGTGAAAAGGACAGTGAAAGTGTGAGGCACCAGACCAAAAACAAAACACCACAGAATGCAGAGTATACATTGCCAAGCAAAACTAGGGTTTGAAAGTGGTGACATCTTCAAAAGCACTTCTGTGGCAATTATTTAGTATCTTTAACTTGAGTTTCTTTCTCTCTGTCTTACACACACAGACACAAATAGAAACGAAAGAGAGAGACACACAAACAAAACACACAGTACTAACTAGTGACTATATTTGGTCTGGTCAGATAGGAATAGGTATTATACATTTATACAGCCATTCCAAAGCATCTCTTGGCTGACCTGAAACACACTCTCGGAAGAGCCAAACAATACAGTAAGCACGTCTATACTTACCAGAAGATTGACACGCCAGAGGTCAATCTTCTAGCATTCAATATAGAGGGTCTAGTATAGACCCATAAATCAAATGCTGAGAGCGGCCCCCGGCAGCAGCTGGTACTCCTGTGCGGAGTAAGGGAAGCTGATGGAAGCATTTGTTCTTGTTGGCTTGCCACTGTGTAGATACTGCCACGGCTTGGCTTAAAACAAGCCAATTCCAGTTATTCTTTTTGCATAGCTGGACTTGCATACCTTAAGCTGACTTTCCTGGTTTAGTATATACCAGGCCAGCATGTAGAGACGTGAAAGATATACAGAGCCTGAGATACCATGCTATCCAGAGCCAACTCAAAATCCCACATGGCACAATGCACAACTAACTCCTCTATCCCTCTTTCTTTCCCCACCAATAGACACACACACATAGTCAAACTCATATTTTCATACATTGGCAACCAAGTTGCATCACCAAAATGGGTGCACATAGGAACAAACAATGAAAATGCACTCATAACATATAACTTTTCCTACAGAAAGTGGGCAGTTTCATACAGTTACCTGTGAACTATAATTGCATATTTTGTACAAAGAGCTCCCTAAGCTATTAGTCCCCATCAGCATTCAAGTTACAAACTCAGATGCAAATCTGGGTCTTGATTTGGGCTTTAATTGTGGCCCATCGCTACCTTGAACAGGAATTTTGTTGGAGTAAGGAATGCAGCACCAGGCCCTTACTGTGTATGTCAGCAGGAGACGATAAATATGGAACCTCACAATATCACATTCTAGCGCCATATTTAAATACCCTCTGGAAATAACATAGGAGGAAAGTCAACATTAGGAGCTAAATGTTCCTGGGTAAATGTTCCTGGGTAAATGCGTTTTGGTAAAGAGCCAAGCTTCTGAGTAATTAAGGGCTTATACTATAGTCTAAGTTCAGTCATTAGAAAAATGTATCAAAAGAATGCATTGCTGCCAACACTTGTTTGTATGAATCCTGGCTCAGTGAAACATTTCAGGCAAATAATTTATCTTTTCTTTGGCTTAAATAGTAAATTCTTCATCAATTCATGAATTCTACTCTTGTTTTAATTATGCTGTTATGTGAATGTAGTCTTGTAGGCCACAAAAATAAAGAACAGTTTGTCAAAGACTGAAGGCTTGTGCATTTCCTAAGCTAAAATGGTGGCGTGTGTCCTTCACTTACCAGCACTGTTACTGGCCATTTGTGGGGGCTCACTCTCAGTGATGCTTTGACTTGAATGGGCTCTTATAGCAGCTACAAGTCATGATTCACCAAAAAGGGTAACATGCCAACAGCAATAACACGAGTTTCTTTTTAATTGTGTAATATTGTGCAGACACAAACAAGTTTAATTAGCCATTCGGAAGTTTTTTGGTGTAATTTTAAATCTTAGGTCTTTTGCCATCATACGTGAAAAATAATCAGTTTTATGGGGGTCAAGCCCATCAGCAGGTAGGATTGAACTAGGGACCTTAGAGGCTAAAGCCACACGCCTCTCCTGCATGAGCTAAAAGCTAAATGCTCTTAGCTAAGGTGGGAGAACTCCCTTTCTCACTTGTCATTTCTCAGTGTTTCTGGGTTACACAGGGAACATAATTTGTGTATACTTCAAGACAGAGACCAAGCCTTAGTTTAATAATGTGGAATTTAAGCAAAGCTCAGCAGCGCAAGACTAATTATACATTTTACTGCATTTTTACCATAGCTTATCATTTTTGACATCATAAAAGATCCAGGTCTCCTATTCCATCCTCTCCCCACCCCCTACTGTTTTGTTCTGTTCCTCAAATACACAAAGAAATGCTAGGAAATTTGAGGCTAAGACCGAAGTTCCATTTTCACACTGAGTACCAATTGAGGCCCGTGTCCTACAAACACCTGTGTGCATTTGGGACCACTCACATGCTTAAACTTAAAAGTATTTACAGAACCAGGGACTTAGTCCACAAGCAGTTCCACTGAATTCCAAAGGGATTCTTTTTTTAAAAAAAAAAACTAGGGGCCCAGTCCTGCAAACACTTCTGCATGTGCTTAACTAGACTGCTCTGAGTAGTCCCATTGATTTCACATGCATAGTCAAAAGTAGAATTCAATAGGAATGAGAGTAGCAGATGTCCAAGTATCTGAGCTAAAGCTGTGTGAATAGCAGAAGCATTTTAACATGTCATTGTCTGAGTTGGGAAAGTTTCTTTTGATTTGAATGTGTTTGTGGTACATTGACGGGCACTTTCTACAAACAGTCGCATGCTTGAGGTTTACAGATGTCGGAATTTGTTGACAACAAGCAAATGTTTAACTTAGATTCATAGTGAAAAGCTATTTTGGATTATGTATTGCAGTGAATAATGTGTGCCTCACGTTTCATTACTCCTATCAACCCACACACAGCATGAACTGTACACTGCACATTATATAATCAATATGCAATTTGAAATTTGTGCTTTGTGCTTGCTTACGTCTTAATGGAGAAAAAAAAAGAAAAAAAGAGAAGCATAGAGCAACAAGTGTTTCCCAGTGAGCGAGGGGTGTGATTTTATATGCCAGCAATATTATTTTGCTGAGATAGCTTATTTAGTTTGGGGGGCAGGCACTAAAGTAGAGCACTAAAAACATTCTTTTTCTGGTATAAGTTGGGTCTCCACTCAGGGTATGTCCACTAGGGATGTTAAATTCCATTTAATCAACTAATCAGCTAGTTGATAGATTTTTCATTAACTAGTCGATTAATTGATAAGCGGGGGAGGTGTAGTGGGATTATCTCCCCACCCCAGGAACTAACTAACCCCACTGTAACTCTGCCTTTTAAATATATTAAGAGTCTGCTGGCTCTTAATACATTTAAAAGGCTGAAGTACAGCAGGGGGAACCCAGTGCAAGCTGGGACAGCTGATTCCTGGGTCACGCCGGGTCTCCCGCACTGTGCACCAGCCTTTTAAATGTATTAAGGCTGAAGTACAGTGGGGACCTGACACAAACCAGGCCAGCTGATTCCCTGCCCGCATCAGGTCCCTCTGCTGTGCACCAGCCTTAAATGTAAAAAGCTTGGAGCACAGCAGGGGACCCAGTGCGGGAATCAGTTGTCCTGGCTCGCACCAGGATCCCCCCCCCCTCCCCCCCACTGCACTTCTGACTTTTAAATATATTAAGAGCTGGCATGTCCCTGCCTCCTCTGCCCCCTGTGCAGATGATGTTCCTCTCCTTGCTGCATCTGATAGAGGCAACAAGGGGGAGAAGTAAATAGTCCACTAGTCACTTACATCCCTACACAGCAGCATTATATTAGAATAACTAATGTTATTCTGAAATAACAAAGAGCGTGTCTACACTGCAAGCCATTGTTTCAAAATAATGGCGAGCTGGAGCCCTTCTTTCTCTGACTCCTCTAACTCTCCTTTCACAAGGAGTAAGGGAAGTCGAAGGAAGAGTGTTCTTCCTTCAAACTTCCTACTGTGTAGGTAGCACCAAAAGCTGAATTAAGCTATTTTGACTTAAGCTACGCAATTGACGTAGCTCAAGTTGCATAGCTTAATTTGACTTTTGCCCTGCTGTGTAGATGGGCCCTCAAAGATTTTGCCATTCCTAGTAAAGTGAAATGGCATAGGGCAAGTCAAAAGAGCAGGACAAACAAACTATGAATTGTTAATTTTATATTTAACTGTAAAGGTAATCATTTTAATCAGATATAGGCCAAGACTTAATCGTGAAGGAATTTGTAAATACATTTGAATACTGGGAGGATATCAGTCTTTCCCTGGATAATTTTCAAACTGAAAGAAAAGGCAATATATACTGAATACACTATTGATTGTGGATTATTCACTCATCTCTTCTTTAAACAGTGGGTTTTTTAGATTCCATGAATCCATGTCAGAACACATATACACAAGTGGGCATATGCACTCTAACCCATCTGTTATAAATGAGCTGTCTGGGATACTCAGTGATGTGCACCATTTTTGAAGAACAGGCACCAAACCACATTTGTTATCTATAAACTTCTATCGTACTCTTATCTTAAAACAAACTGGCAAACTTTTTTTTAAAATGAGAAATAGCTTTAGTGTGGAGCTGAGATCATCAAGTTTGAGGTTAGAGCTGAGATACCAAACTTCTGCAGGGAGGGGAAATGAATTTCAGAGTGGAAAAAGAGAGACTTATTTTAGAAACAATACAGTAATAATATATTCAGAAGGCAAAACAGATCTCCTTCAGAGATATGGCCAATGCTGCTTGAGGTAACAATATTAAAGAAGTTATCCTAAGTCCATCAAGATACTAATTTCTCTAAAAAAATCCCTTTTCCTCCATAGATTCTGATAAACATATCCAATATTTATAATTTTTCCCCAGAGGTCATCAAAATATTTGAGTTAGATCCAAAGCTGATGTAAATTGGCCATTGAAGCTAATAGTAGAGTTACACCATTTTACAGCTGCTGAGGGTCTGGTGCTTTGACCAACATAATTATGCTTAAAGTACCATGATATGCAAAATCAATCTCTAGTAATTTGGGTGATATAAAAATTTACAAATGAAACCTGAACTCATCCCTTGGAAAAAGTTTGGCTAGCTATTCAGCTATTGTAAAGAAGCATGACTGTGTTGAAGTCAATAAAGCTATATTGAGTTGTCCCATTAAGTTTAAGAACCTACTAATAATAATTTAAAGCCAGAAAGAACTCAGATCACATTAAAATAGAAGTAGTAGAATGTAGGAGGAAAAGTGCTGACAGCCCTTCATCATAAATAAAAATAAATAAATAAACTGAAGTAAAATAAACAATAAACCATTTACATTCTCCTTGCTTCTACCCACTTTTCCACAGGAAAAGTAAAAAAATAGCATCACATTTGTGACAAGTCTAAAGCAGCACAATAGTAGCATCAGAACAATTGTTATAGATTGCTTATCTCAAATGCTGAGATCTTTCCTCAAGTCACACAAGAGAGTCAAGGTCTATTTCCAGCTCTGCTATTGATTAGCATATGACCTTAGGCAAGTCAGTTAACTTCTTAATGTTTCATTTTCCGTGTTTCTAAAATGTATTCCTAACCATTCTAAAGAATTATCATTCCTTGGATGAAGGGCACTAGACATACAAAGTACAAAGAGTTGTTATTGTATTCTAGTCTTCATTAAGAGTTGTGAACTAGCATGTACAACATGCAATCAGTAGCTATTGCATAAGAAAGAGTGTTAGTATTTTATAAGTTTCTTGTGAAATATGCGTAAAGAATTTCCTAAAACCATCCAATACCAAAGTTCCTAAAGCATGAAAGTTACTTCTGCTTCCAAGTACTTTTTTTTACATTTGCAACCAGCTGCCATTCATCATCTAGCTCTAGATTAAAGGAGCATGAATATAGCTATCTTTCCTAAGTCTTTGTAAAAATACAAATAAATTTAAGCTGTAGGTTGGACGCTAACAATTTGGTCATAACAGAAGCCACAGCTTTTTTTAGTCTTCCAGAGATTGATAGATATCCCTGATAAGTGTGGGGTCACACTACAGAGCAAGAGTATTTGCTGTCTTATTCACACAACCATCTGAACATGACTTTGCCCTGCACCATTAACATTCCTAAGAGATTTAATTAAGGAAGACATTGATATTCCCATTCAAACACTTGCCTTTCCCTGTGAGACACTGTTAGGTGTGCTCTGTAATCCAGCAGACACTTCAGCTGTGAGGCCTGCGTCAGGGATTTCTTCAGTCTGGCTTTCCTCTTGGGTTTCAACTGGTGTCTTACTTTTTTCTTTCTCCTTTCCCTTTTCCAATTTGAAGAGTCTGTCAAAGAAGGTTACTTGTTTTGAATTTGATGGGGCTGCTTCCTCTGTCTCAGGTGGTGATAAGGCTATTAGTTCAGTTTCACTAAGTTCTGCAGCAGAAGGAGCCTGGTTTAGGTTTTTATCTGATCCTTCCTCCAGCACAGATGTTGCAGGACTCTCTCTTTTCTCACTTGATGCTTTGTTTGCTTCAGGCATCACTGAACTGACCTCAAGCTTAGCTGGTCCAACTGATGAATCTCTAACTTGCTCTTCAGTACGCCCTGGTACAGGCCGTGAAAAAGTAAAGCTAAAACGAGATTTTGCAGCTGGTGTTGGATTCTTGGCGTCATTCCCAAAATTCTTTCCGTTTGCATCAGAAGTGGAGCTTATCTCCATTGTCTTCTGGGAAGAAATGGTCACATTATTCTGTTCCACACTTGTCCTTGCATCCACTGCAAACAGAAACATAAAACAGCAATTATCCAACTAAGCAGGGAAGTTATCTTATCAATCATGGTGGTGCAGAGCTTTAATACACTCGTTCTAAAATGCAATGCCTGTTTGAAGACAATAAAGACTGCAATGTGTTAAGTAAATATGGTGATCTCTGTTACAAAATGTGAGCTTCTGCTTAGCTTTGAGGCCTGATGTGAGTTTCCAGTGTTCTCTGTTCTCACCGAAGTCAGTGGGAGTTTTGGGGCTCAGCATCGGCCCTGGATCAGACCCATTATTTCTTTTCTCAGAATTATATCCTAGCTAGAAAAAGACTAACAAAAGGAGGAAGTATTTCCATCTCTGTTTTACAGATGGGAAACTGAGGCGCAGTGAGATGAAAGAGGAAGCATGGCCCAGTGATTAGGCACTAGCCTAGAACTTGGAAGACCCAGCTTCAATGCCTTATTCTACAACAGACTTTGCATGTGATCCCTGAGCAAGTCACTTAATTCACTGTGCCTCATTTCATCTGTAAAATGGGAATAATTGCAGTGCCCTGCCTCTCAGGAATGTGTGAAGATGGATAAATTACAGATTCTTAGGAGCCAAGATTTCTGTGACTCGGGAGTACTATCTAAGATAAATAAACATTTGACACCTCTGTAACACTGCCACCAATCAGATTTGAATCTAGGAACTCTGGAGCTTAGTGCAGGAGCCTCTACAGCTTGAGCTATAAAGCTACCTGGCTCTTAGCCCATGCTGTAGAGGTCTCTTGATCTTATCTGTTGCTGTGATTTAAGTGCCACTGCGTGGGATAGAAAACCACACTAGGGCTACATCTATACTGTCAGTTTTTTGCAGAAGATGAAATGCAAATGAAGCACTCATTTGCAAATCTCGGGCTCTCATTTGCATAGTCTCTTCTGATCCTTTTTGTGGAAGAGGTTTTTGCACAAAAAAACACAGATTTGACAGGGCCATTTTTCGGAAAAAGAAAACCTTTTGTGCAAGATCCCTTATTCCTCAAAAAATGAGGTTTACAGGATCTTGTGCAAAAGGGTTTTTTCCCAAAAAATGGCCACGTCTACGCTGTGGTTTTTTGAGCAAAAACCTCTTCTGCAAAAGGATCAGAAGAGACATTGCAAATGAGAGCCCCAAATTTGCAAATCTCGCACTCTGATTTGCATAGTCTCTTCTGATCCTTTTAGCAGAAGAGGTTTTTATGCAAAAAAACAGAGTGTAGGCAGGGCCATTTTTTTTTTAAAAAAAAAAACCAACATTTTCTTCTTCCACAAAAAACTGACAGTGTAGACGTTGCCTAGGTGTGGGTTACACCGCCACGTACTAAAAAAGCTCTGCAAAAATGGTGGCCTTTTATTTGCCCTTATAGAAAAGATTTACTTACTGTCCACAGTAAGGTAAAATATAACTAATTTAATGTATCAAACAACCATCACAACAATATTTAAGCATGATTTAGATCTCCTTATGTTAGAACTACACAAAAGAGGTGATAAGTCAACAAAAATTCAAGGGAAAATTGTTGCCATCTCATTATAGTCAGTTGAACATCATGCTTCATTTTGTCATCTAATATTTACACAGTGGAAGCGCCCCAAGATCCTAGTTAGAAAAGGATCCAGTTGTGCTATGCACTATGCAAACATGTCCATTATTTTCTGTAAAACATGCTAAAATGACATTTTAACATAGAAACAACTGAAAGTCTAATTTCAGACGATATTTTAAAATTTTTCACTTAAAATGAGCCCTTTTTTTGCTTTGAAATTGGCTCATTCTTGGGGAAAGCACCCCACCTTTTTTTAACCAGAACCACATGTTGTTATCTAGTTGGTAATGAGCTGTGAAAAAAATCTTCATATTTCATCTTGTTTAGAGTTTTTCCTACACTTCAGATGAAATGCTTGAGAGGCATCAATACAGGCAGTCCCCGAGTTACGCGGATCCGACTTATGTCGGATCCGCAGTTACGAACGGGGCCCTCCCTCTCCCTCTCCCTGGTCTCCAGCAGACTAGGGAGAGGAAGCAAAGCGGCGGAACACGCGGGCAGCGGATAGCCCAGACGCGTCTGGGCTGTCCGCTGCCCGCGTGCTCCGTGGCTTTGCTCTGCTTTGCTCCCCGTCCCCCTGGTCTGTAGACCAGGGGGACGGGGAGCAAAGCAGAGCAAAGCCCCGGAGCCTGGGGTTCTTAAGTTGAATCTGTATGTAAGTCAGAACTGGCGTCCAGATTCAGCCGCTGTTGAAACTGATCAGTTTCAGCAGCGGCTTAATCTGGACACCAGTTCCGACTTACATACAGATTCAACTTAAGAACAAACCTACAGTCCCTATCTTGTACATAACCCGGGGACTGCCTGTACTAGCAGGCATCTTTAAGCAGCAGCATAAAGAAGTAGCTCACATTCAGCGACATGGCTCAGATGAAGGCTTTGTTCAACAGATGACAGTTTGAAATCACAGCCATTCTGCCTAGAATATTTTGTTTTGATTCTTTCTCATTGCCTGAGAACAGTAGGACATCATCATAATCCTTGAAGATCAAAGGATGGCTATGCTGGAATTTTTCTTGATCATGCTCAAGGGAAACCCTGCCTACAGGAACATGCACAATGTAGCTAAGTTGACTTTATTATTTATATTGTGGTAGTGGTTAGGAGCTCAGTCATGCATGGAAATTTCATTGTGCTAGGTGAGGTACAAACAGAGAACAAAGACAGGTTACCCCATCCACACACAACAAGTAAATCAAATTTACATTCCCTTCATAAAGTTAACTCTGCGTGAGTAATTTAGACTCCCGACACTGATGTCGCCATTCCTGCATGCCTATCAAGTAGTAGCACGTGGGAAACATCTATAAACTGGAGTGACAAGAGAAAGACCGAGCTAGACCAAGATTATCAATCAGCTGATATGCCAAAGTGAATATAAATGGTATTTGTTGACAGGCTTCAGCAGGAAAGGAAACAGCCGATGAAAAGGGAAGGCTGTGACATTGAAATTCACCACCAAGGCCAGATTCTTACCAGATGCCAAAAGGACTGATTCATTTAGTTTCTCTACTTTTACCACATTCATTCCTGCATTTCCCACCTCCCTCCTACTGTGTGTTTTGTTTCAATATCTTGTGTTTTTTAGTTTGTCAATAATCAGATTTCCCTTTTCCAGGTCTGCACTTCAAAGGGCATAAATTGTGGCAGACTTTATGTTCTTGTTACTTCTTATGTAGAAAGTAACTTTTTCTGGAAACAATTTTGTTAGCTTTTAATAAAACAATATTATCTAATTGCTTCTTCAATATTCAGTGTGTATCTGTTTGAGTATCCGTGCATGCAAAAAGAGGTTTGCATGCATTATTAAATAGCTGATCCAGTAAGGTCCACTAGCTATTGATAGCTCTCTCTAAGCACACACAGCTAGATTCTTAAAGGTATTTAGAAACCTAAAGACGCAGATAGGCACCTACTAAGATTTTTAAAAGTTCGTAGTGTAGTTCCTGAACTTCCTCAGGAGTTTTGCCTGAGAAGAGACTGCAGAATCTGGCCTTTAATTTAGAGAAAGAAAACGTGAGACAGAATTTCAGGGCCTCAGATAGGGATGTGAAAGACAATCCAGAAAAAAACAAAAAAGAACAAAAAATTGACTATACATTTTCTTTCTTTAAATGAATAGCAAGGACAAGAAAATAAATAAAGAAGCCTATATCATAAAAGATTCTATGTTCCCATTATGTATCTTAGACATGCACTTTTTCAAAAAATTATACACTAGTACAAAAATAGAAAGATAATTGTGTTTAATTCTCAATTTCAAAACACAGCTTATGAAGCTAAGAAATAACTTATGTCACTAATTACCATGGAAGGAATGATAGGTCTGGAAAGTATCATGCACTTTGTATTAAATTTAGTGTCAGGAAAGTTCTGTTTATTTACCAGGCAAAAGTAGGTCAAAAGGAAAGCAGTTGCACTGGGTGAAGTTGAAGTGTTCATGTCATGAATGGAAGGTTGAGAATAGCACCATATACCAGGTTTATAGCCATTAAATCAACATTAAAAGTCTAGTTTAAATCCATAAATACGAAGATAATCAACTGAATTTTCATCTTCGAGTGATTGCTCATGTGCATTCCAATATAGGTGTGTGCAGCATGCACACATCGTCAGAAGTTTTTTCCCTCAGCAGTACCCTTAGGGCCAGCAGGGAGCCCCCTGGAGTGGCGCCGGTATATCAGTGCATATATACCCCTGCTGGTCCCCTCCTCACTCAGTTCCTTCTTACCACCGTGATGGTCATTGGAACAACCCTCAGCTCCTCCTCGAGTTGTTTCCCTTGCTAATTCTTCTACCCTGTTATCAGCATGCTTCAGTTAAGAACCTGTGAATTCGTTCTAAAGATTCTCCTTTGTGTTCACCCTTTCCACCCCACCGCGAAGCTCCCTGCACCCGCAGCAGGGCATGCCTGGCCCTCAAGCCTTCAAGGCCTGTAAGAAGTGCAGCAAGTCTATTCCCTGTAGCAACCCATACTCCTCGGCTGTGTCTAGACTGGCAAGTTTTCTGCAAAAGCACTTTTCCGTTAAAAGCATTTGCGGAAAATCATGCCAGTCTAGATGTAGCCCTCCTGTCTGAAGTGCCAAAGAGTGTTGCATATAACCTCTGCGTGCAAGATCTGCAAGGCATTTTAACCCAGGACCAAGCGAGAGCGCAAATCTCAACTTCAGACGCTCCTAATGGAGGCAGCTCTCCAGCCGGCACCAGCCTTGGCACTAGCCTCGGCACCAGGCCCTGGCAGTGCACCGGCCTTGGTGTGGGACACCTCAATGCACCACTCTTCCCCGGCACCGCACAAGGCCTGGCACCGCTCACACTTGCCGGCACAGCCTAGGAAGAGGTGGCTTGATAGGGGTCGGTCCATGCCCAGGCATGCACCCTCCGTGCGCTCCTCAGTGGGGCATGTGGTGCCAGTCAGCCCACAACCTGGACCCTCAAGGTCATGTGACTATCCTGCCCGTCGACGGGATGCCAGCCTGCCGGACGACTTCCCAGACCCGTCCTCCCCGGTGGCTTTGGAGGTGGCGAGGGTACTCATCGAATCGTTTTCCTCCTCTCCTCCCATCTCGCCACCTCCCAGACGGCACAGGGATGCCTGGCACTGCTCTCCTTCTAGAGCATCACGAGAGCCAACGCACGAGGCACGGAGCCATGGGTTGCAGGCGGCACCGCCCTCAGTACTGGGCGTGGAGATGCCGCTGCAACTAGCACCGGCACCAGCACCAGATGCAGCCTGCGCTCCTCGCTCAATGCCCTTGCCGACCCTCAGCACTGCGGCACCTGCTCCGCCCCAGGACCAAGCCATGGATATGCCTCCACCCTCGCCTCTACCTCTGCCTCGACACCATGGCAAACCCAAAGCCATGTCGTGACATGCTGCAGCACATTCAGTGTCGGCACCGCTATGGTCTGCGTCGGACTACTCCTCCAACTCCGACACAGAATTGGCATGGTCATCAAGAGGCTCTAGGTCCCACTTGCGGCACCAGTCCTGCTCACAGCACTGTTCCTGATACTGGCATCATTCCCGGCACTGTTCCCCTCCACACCACCTTCAACAACAGTGGGGACAGCCGATCCTGGTGCCGATGCTACAGCAGACTTGACCTCCTCAGCCATCTGGGCAGTGGCCTTTTTGGACTCTGTGGGCCTACCATCAGAGCCAGGGCTCTGCTCCTCCTCAACTGGCTTCCACTATTTCAGGGCCATGGGCTCCCCCATAGGTGACCCTGTTGGTCCGATCCCCCCCTCGACGCATTCCTTGCCTCTGGGCCAGTCGTCTCCGAAGCCAGGGGGGAGTACGGCTCCTCTAAGCCAATCCCCTACCGCTCCCTCTGTGACCACCTCAGAGGGCCCTGAGCACAGGGATGCCCCCGTGGAGGATATCACAAAGGGGTCATCGTCCTCTTCCCCGGATGAAGAGCTGGCCGATGAAGCACCCCCCATGCCGTCAATGGATGCCAGGGCCCACCAAGATCTCCTCTGCTGTCTGGCTCAGAGCCTAGGCGTTCAGGTGGATAAGGTCGCTGAGGACTCGGATCCAACCGTCAACATCTTGCACGCTGAAACCCCCTCAGCTACCCTCTGGCAGATGCCAGATTCCATCCCACCCATGGATAAGCTTGCTGAGCGGAGGTATTTTGTCCCCCCGGAGGGTACTGAGCACCTCTTCTCGCAGCCTCCCCTGGTTCCCTGATCATTCAAGCAGTCAATCAGAGGGAGAGGCAGGGGCAACCAGCGGTTACCCCTAAAAACAGAGACGCCAAGAAGGTGGATTTACTGGGCAGGAAGATCTGTGACTCTGGGGGCATCCAGTACCGGATTGCTAACCAACAGGTCCTCCTCTCCAGGTATGGCTATAACACCTGGGTGTAGATGGCCAAATTCGTGAAATTGCTCCCTGAGACTCGCAGGCAGAATATAAGGCCCTGCAAGAAGAGGGACGGGCAATCTCCTGAGTGGTGTTGCAAGCAGCACTTGATGTGGCCGACGCAGCTTTATGGGTCATGGCTACGGGAGTGGTACTACGCCGTAGTTCCTGGCTCCAGGGCTCAGGGGTGCTGCCTGAGGTCCAAAATACACTCCAGGACCTCCCCTTTGAGGGCACCTCATTCTTCTTGGAGCAAACTGACCAGCGGCTCCATGGCCTGAAGGACACAAGGGCTACATTAAAATCTTTGAGCCTACACACTCTGGCCATGCAGAGGTGTTCCTATGCCAACAGAAATGCTCCTAGAATGCCCCCACAGGGCCCACGCCCTGACTTCACATGCCGTCAGGGCAGGGGCAATAATGGCAGGAACAATCGCCGACACTCCTGCCCAGCCTCGGATTCTACCAGGGACCTCCTAGCAAGCCCCCCCAGCCCCCACCAGGGGTTTTGACGGGACCCCTGAGGGCCTTGTACCAGTCCCCCCATTTCCCTTCTGGGATCGTTTATCCCGCTTCCTCCAGGCCTGTAGGTTGGTTACATCAGGCCACTGAGTCCTGGAAATAGCATAGCCCAATTCCATTATCGCCTTCCTGTCGCCCCCACCTTCCCAGCCCCCCACCCCTTCTGTTTTCAGGGACCCCCTCATGAGCCTCTATTACAGGAGGAAATAAATCACCTCCTTGAGCTGGGGGTGGTGGAAGGCATTCCTCCTGAGCATTGGAACAGGGATTTTTACTCCCGCTACTTCCTGGTTCCAAAGGCGAAAGGGGGCCTCCGTCCTATCCTAGACCTCAGAGCCCTAAATCTCTTCATCGCCTAGAAGTTCAAAATGGTGACACTAGCATTTATTATCTCCTCCCTAGCACTCGGAGACTGATACGCTGCCCTCGATCTAAAGGACGCTTATTTTCACATTTCGATTGCCCCCTCTCACTGCAGGTTTCTGTGTTTTATTGTGGGTTGGGACCATCACCAATTTACGGCCCTCACATTTGGCATTTCTACAGCCCCCCAGGTCTTTACCAAATGCATGACGGTAGTGCTCGCCAGCCTCAGGAAAAGAGGTGTCCAAGTGTTCCCTTATTTGGACGATTGGCTCCTCAGAGGGGAGTCTGATACCCAGGTGAGAAACCATATCACCATAGTATGTGAGCTTTTTCTAGAACTCGATCTCCTCCTAAACCTGGACAAATCTACCCAAGCTCCCACCCAGACTATAGAATTCGTGAGTGCCACCTTGGACTCCTGATCCCAGAGAGCCTCCCTGCCCAGCTTCCACTGCCTCATGCTGCAATCAGAGGTTGCGTTGCTTCAGAGCTTCCCCATGACCATCACCCGGATTTGCATGTGCCTGTTAGGCCTGATGGCTGCCTGCTCTTATGTAGTGCTACATGCCAGGCAGTGCATGCGCCCGCTGCAGATGTGGCTCTCACAGGTCCAGAAGCCGACCGTCCACTCCTGGGACAGGGTGTTGACCATCCCCGTGAACGTTCTCCTCGCACTGCAGTGGTGGACCTGCCAAGAGGTCTGCTCAGGAGTCCCGTTCTCCCGACCAGCCCTGTCACTCCGGCTCGTAATAGATGTATCGGACACGGGATGGGGGGGCTTACCTCGGGGAGCTGCACACTCAAAGTACGTGGTCCTCCCGTGAAACCTCCCTTCATATCAATGTCAGGGAACTCAGAGCAGTCCGGCTCGCTTGTGCGGCTTTTCTTCCACAACTGAGGGGTAAGTCGGTTCTCATCCTGTCGGACAATATGATTGCCGTAGCGTATATAAACAAGCAGGGCAGGGCCTGATCCTCCTGCCTGTGCTCCGAGGCGGTCCATCTCTGGGGGTATGTCTACACTACCACCCTAGTTCGAACTAGGGTGGTTAATGTAGTCATACGAACTTGCAAATGAAGCCCGGGATTTGAATTTCCAGGGCTTCATTTGCATGTTGCCAGGCGCTGCCATTTTTAAATGTCCGCTAGTGCGGACTCCGTGCCCGCAGCTACACGCGGCACGAACTACATAGTTCAGAATAGGAAGCCTAATCCGAACTATCTGTACATCTCATTCCATTTGCAAGTTCATATGACTACATTAACCACCCTAGTTCGAACTAGGGTGGTAGTGTAGACATACCATGAGAGCTCTGTATTGGGGCAGATATCCACCCAATGGCCTCGTAACTCCCGGGCTCCCAGAACATCCTGGCGGACAGACTGAGCAGGTCTTTTGCGAGACACGAGAGGTCTCTGCTCTGGGACATAGCCCAATCCATTTTCCACGCTTGGGGTTTCCCCACCTGGACCTGTTCACCACGGCTCGGAATGCCAAATGTCACCATTACTGCTCTTTCATGGGGCAGGGTCGGGGTTCCCTAGGGGATGCTCTTCTCCTATGCTGGCCACAGGGCCTTCTTTACGCCTTCCCACCATTCCCTCTCATCCACAGGGTCCTGTTGAAAGTGTGGGAGTTCAGGGCACTACTAATCCTGATCGCCCCAGCGTGGCCCCAGCAGCACTGGTACTCAACACTCCTCAGTCTTTTGTGCGAAAGACCCATAGCCCTCCCACTAGTCCCAGACCTCATATCCCAGGAGTTGGGCAGGCTGCACCACCCGGACCTGCAGCCTCTCCACTTGACAGCCTGAAAGCTCCATGGCTTATGGCTCAGGAGCTCCAGTGCTCTCAATGAGTCCAGGAAGTCCTGCTGAGTAGCAGGAAATCCTCTACTAGATCCACATATCTTGCTAAATGGAAGTGGTTCTGCTCCTGGGCGTCCCACCAGGGAATGCACCCAAGATGGACACCAGTACCCAGGGTCCTGGACTACATGCTAGACCTTAGGCTCCAGCATCTCTCTTCCTCCTCCATTAAGGTCCACCTGGAGGCCATCTCGGCCTTCCACCCAGGGGAGGGGGGCAAAACATTGTTCGCCAACCCGATGGTTAATCGATTTTTGAAAGGCTTGGATAGGCTCTACCCGCATATCCGACAATCTGTTCCCCAATGGGACCTAAACTTGGTCCTCTCCAAGCTTATGGGGCCCCCGTTTGAGCCGATGGCCACGTGCACACTCCTTCACATATCATACAAGATCTCCCTCCTAGTGGCAGTCACGTCCGTGACGCGGGTATCTGAACTTAGGGCACTCACACGTGATCCCCTTTACACAGTATTTTTTAAAGACAAGGTTAGACTCCGCCCCCATCCGGCTTTTCTGCCTAAGGTGATCTCTTCTTTTCACACTTCTCAAGATATCTTTCTGCCAGTTTTCTACCCAAAACCACATGCATCTGGAAAGGAACAGGTCCTACACACATTAGATGTCCGAAGGGCGTTAACCTTTTATTTGGACAGGACCAAACTGTTCCATAAATCACCACAGCTTTTTGTAACTATCGCGGAATGTATGAAGGGCCAACCCATATCCACCTAGAGGATCACCTTATGGATAACCGCCTGTATCAGGGAGTGCTACTCCCTAGCGGACATCCCAGCTCCATCTCTTCGGGTGCACTCTGCGAGGGCGATGGCGATGGCCACCGCTTTTGCAGCGCAGGTCCCCATCCCCGACATCTGCAGGGCTGCCACGTGGTCTTTGGTCCACACATTTGCCAATCACTATGCCCTGCCCCAGTAGGCCAGGGAGGATGCCACCGTGGGTAGGGCGGTTCTTAGCTCAGGTGTAGTTTCTTTCCCCACCCTCCGCTTAGTTAGATTCTGCTTTGGAGTCACCTATATAGGAATGCACATGAGCAATCATTCGAAGAAGAAAGAACAGTTACTTACCTCGTAACTGTGATTCTTCGAGATGTGTTGCTCATGTCCATTCCAAATCCCCACCCTTTGCTGAGAACATACTGGTAAGAAGGAACAGAGTGGGGAAGGGGCCAGCAGGGATATATATGCACTGATATACCGGCACCACTCCAGGGGGCTCCTGCTGTCCCTAAGGGTACTGCTGAGGGAAAAAACTTCCGACGACGCGTGCAGACTGCGTGCACACACCTATATTGGAATGGACATGAGCAACACATCTTGAAGAATCACAGCTACGAGGTAAGTAACCAGTCTTTCTATTCTTTAACAGCCTCCAATCATTTGGGTCATCCGGGACTAGACTATTAGATGATCACAAATTAGTTTTATTTGACAAGTGATGATGAATTTATAGTACAAGTTGAACCCCTCTAGTCCAGCATCTGTGGGACCTTACTGGTGCTGAACCAGAGAATTTGCCAAATCATGGGAGGTCAATATTGTCTAGCAGCATTACCAACATTTCCACAGCATACTGGGCTCTTAGAAGACATTTAGGGATACATTAGAGCTAAATAACAGCACTGAATGCTGATTGCCAGGACTGATGTATGTAAACAAACTTTATGGGACCACGGAAAACCTGGCCACACCAAGTGGACATCTGGCAAACTATAATCATGCCAGACCATGGATGTTACCAGACCAGAGATGCCAGACTAGAGAGGTTGAACCTGTAGTTAATTTTTGTAAACAGACTAAATGACTTGCTAATTAAAGCAAGTACATGATGAGTGAATTTTTGATGGAATAGTTTCCGTAACAAATTGCAGTTTTGTTGAAATCAGGATGATTTAATGTGATAAATAGCTTAGACATTTTGTTTAGAAATGTAATTACAGCTCTGCAGTTACATTATCTTGTTCTTAGAGTCCACTGAAAAACAGAATCGAGTTTAATAGCTGTAATGGGGCCATTATGAACTCCTGAAAACATTCTACATTTTAAAAGTCCATCAGCATTGACTTGCATGATGGACTGTACTAGCTCTGCATGAGCCACTGCAGTGTTTCTAGTGTATAATGCACATTTTTTTAAAGGAATTTTCATTTGTTATAATACAAGAACTTTTTTGTTTGTTTTAAATTTTCAACTTAATTTTCAGTGTACATAACAAGTATGTGTGAATCTCTTTTCACAGATATTTAAAATGCCATTGCTTTGTATTGCTAACATTTATGTACATTTAAAAGTCCCCCAGTGCTGTAGATATGTACACAGGCAGAGTTGCTGTAGTGATGCTAATCCCAAGATATTAGAGAGACAAGGTGGATAAAGGCTACATTAGGGAGAGCAAAGCTGCCCAGTCTTTTGATCATGCTACCCAGGAGTCAAATCGCTTAGGCCTGGTCTACACTAAGGGATAAATTCAAATTAAGATACACAACTTCAGCTACATTAATTGTGTAGCTTAAGTCAAAATATCTTAACTTTAATTTTGGTGCTGTCCATGCTGCAGGAAGTTGAACTACCATCGTCAATGGGAGTACCTCTCATAAGAACGGCCACAATGGGTCAGACCAAAGGTCCAACTAGCCCAGACCTAACCTCCATGTATTTATCTAGTTCTTTTTTGAACCCTGTTAAAATCCTGGAATTCACAACATCCTCTGTCAAGGAGTTCCACAGGTTGACTATGTGCTGCATGAAGAAAAACTTCCTTTAGTTTGTTTTAAACCTGCTACCTATTAATTTCATTTGGTGACCCTAGTTCTTGTATTATGGGAACAAGTAAATAACTTTTCCTTATTCACTTTTTTCACACCAGTTATGATTTTATAGATCTCTATCATATCCCCCCTTAGTCTCCTCTTTTCTAATATGAAAAGCCCCAGTATTTTTAATCTCTCTTCACATGGCACCCATTCCAAACCCTAATCCTTTTTGTTGCCCTTTTCTAAAATCTTTCTGATGCCAATATATGTTTTTTGAGATGAAGTGAATACATCTGTATGCAGTATTCAAGATGGGGGCATACCATGGATTTATATAGAGGCAATATCTGTCTTATTCTCTATCCCTTTTTAATGATTCCTAACATTCTGTTTGCTTTTTTGACTGTTGATGCACATTGAGTAGCTGTTTTCAGAGAACTATCCGCAATGACTCCAAGATCTCTCTTTTGAGTAGTTATAACTTAGTCCCCGTCATTTTGTATGTAAAGTTGGGATAATTTTTCCCCAATGTGCATTACTTTGCATTTATCAACATTAAATATCAGTTTGAATTAGCGTGTCTTCACTAGATCTGCTAAATTGAACCCCCGGAGATTGACTGCAGCTGCTTCAATCTTATCTGTTGTGTAGACATGGCCTTGATTGTTACTTTCCTTTTGTTTTTCCAACAGTCTGCTGTTAAACTAGATCAATATGTTCATGCAGGAAAGCTTTACAATACAATATAACTGTACTGTAACTTTGCCTCCAGCTACAGGAGCAGCATACCTGTAGAGGTAGCTACCAATCCGCCCACACCAGCGAGTAGCAAATTGTAAGGGAGCCTTCCAAATAATGTTAATCCCTTTGATTGAATGACAGGTGTAGTTAACTCTCTGGATTACTTGTGTTATATTAGCAGATGGGTGTGTGAAATCCACCTATTTACCAAATATACTGTTAAATACAAACTACTCTCACATGATAAGGGCGTTGTTGGAAAGCACAGTAAAATAAAGATTTGGACCTTGTAGAGATGATGCATAACTATTGATAGAGGGGGAGGAGGCACAATTTAAGTTTCCAGTGGTATACAGCAGGGTTCATTCATAAGAAATAAGAAGGTTTCTCACAGGAATTATTCTTATTTACAAGGAGCAGCTGCATTTTTATGTGCTGATATTTTGGCTAAGCTAGACCAGCTTTTGTGTTTTCAATAGTACTTCAATGTGTATTTGAATTCCAGAGCAATACTTTTAAAATATTGTAAAAACAACAAGTAGTCTGGTGGCATCTTAGGCTTCATCTTCACTGCGAGTTCTTCTGGCAGAAAATATGCTAATAAAGGATGCTTTAGCATAAATCACAATCTCATTAGCATATTTTCTGCTGTTTCTTTTTGCGCAAGGGGTTTTTGTGCAAAAAGAAGCAGTGTGGATGGAGTTTTTGCACAAAAAATTTACCAAATGTGCCTATATGTTAGATCACACCCTGGTGTAAATAAAGCTATGCTGATTTACTTCAGAGCTACGTTGATTTCTACCAGCTGAGGATATGGCCATGCTATTTTTATATACATACATATATATTTAGCTTTAACAGGCTATTTAAGATTTATTACAGCAACACAGTATTGAACTGTGGATGTATACCATAAAACAGCTGAATCTTTATTTACTGTTCCAAAAAAACACAAAGGCTAGATATTTCTACTGGCTGTTACGTGCTAGTAGTTTCACTTAATAATAAAGTTCTCAATAAGAATGGAAACAATATTTAATAGCTGCTATAATCTGTAAACAGTGAGAAATGGAAGATGTCCCATGCAGGAGAAACATTAGTAACATTCCTTCTGCTGTATCTATAAACATTGAATTGAAACATTAAGGTCACAAACCAGTATTTTCTCAGCACGTAGCATGAAGCTTGACAAGGCTTCAAAAGTAACAGGTGGAAGAGTAATTAAATAGTTTCCAAAAGAAAAGAACTACAGACAATATAATAATATAGACAGGTCACAGGTCTGCGTTGCACCATGATTATCTTCAATTACAATAAATCTTGATCTTGTAGTATAGATGAGATTAAAATTTGTGGGGGGAAGGGTTGCAAAACTGACATAAAACATCAATAAGGCTTAGGGCAAAAGAGATTATATATATATATATATATATATTGTTCTTTTTTTGTGATGGTACTGACCGGTACACAGTACTGGCACTTCTAGATGCAGTACCAGCACCTCCAGTCAGAGCTCAACAACTTTTCCCCTGGAATACTGGTACCTTTTTTTTTTTTAACAAAAAAATCACTGTGTGTGTGTGTGTGTGTGTGTGTGTGTGTGTGTGTGTGTGTGTGTGTGTGTGTGTGTGTGTGTGTGTGTGTGTGTGTGTGTGTATTTGCAAGGTTTGAGTTTGGAGGCACGTTAAGTACATTCATACATTAACTCACCAAGAATCAAAAAGAAAAAAAATGGGAAATCATGAATCATGAGTTTCCCAGCCTCTGGAAAAATAAACTTTGATTATGAATACATTTCCCTGTTTCATAAATTTCACCAGGCTTACTTTAACTGCTCACCAACTCATCACACAGACATATTTGGGGGAAAGCTAAATGGGGGTAACACTGGAGCTGATACACACAACTTTGAAAACTGACCATGCATGTGTCAGTAGCTAATCAAAGTTCCATTTTTTCTTCCTTGGCAGTAACTCACCTATGGGAGAGGAAACCAGCCAAGTTTCTAACATTCTTGCACTGAGGATTTACCCCTCTGTAGAGTAAACTAGGTGTTCGACCTTAATCTGCAGGCTTCTGGGATTATGTAGCAGCCAAGGTCATGCAGGCAGATGGCTCTTTGCTTCTGCTATAATGCTGAATCCCATGGATAGAACTGTGGGCTAGCACACAGGTATAGGGGAAGCATAACCTGACCAGAGGGGACCACCTCCCAACCCCACATGTGCATCACTCTCTCTCTAGCTGACAGTCTGGCTTGGAAAACAGGAAGGAAAAGGTAGCTAAATGTGAGCTGTATCAAATCAAATTGTGTTAATCATCCAAGTATCGAGCCAACACCCACAATTTATACATAGTACTGACATATGTTCTATGTACGAAAAGACAAGGCTACGCCTATGTATAGTTACCAGTAAACTACAATCCAGTGCAGACTATTACAGTCAAATGGGTCAGGGGGCTTGTGACAGGGCATCTGCCCTGCACTGGCCCTTTAAGGGCAAAAACCCAGCCCTGAGTGAGGGCTGAGAAGCCCCACCTGAGGCAGTTATTGCTGATTAGGGCCCAGCTGGAGGCTATATAAAGAAGGGCTCCTGGTGGGAAAGAGAAGACTTACTCTTGCAGTGGCTAGAGAACAGGAGGGACCTGGCTGCCTGGAAAGCAGGAAGCTTCCTGGAGGTAGTGGGGCTGGGGAGCTCTGGCCTAGCCTCACTCCCAGGCTGCAGGGCTTAAGGCAAGACCTGAGTGTATTGGGTTGCAGGGATACAGGCAGGATAGGAAAAGGAAGCAGGTCTACACCCTCTTGCCAATGATGAGTGGCCATTTCAGACTGCAGTTTGCTTCTGAGGCAGGGGCTAGATGAAGACTGACAGTGAGTGGGTCACTGAGGCAAGCAGGGTACAGGGGAACTGGGTGTTCCCTGGGAGGGGAGGACTCCAGAGTACAGAGACTGATACCTACACACCCTCCCCTGGAAGTGGGCTGAGATACACTGGAGTGGGCACTTTCCTGAAGAGGACACCACGGTCCAAGAATGACGTGGGTCCACACTGGAATAGGAAGGGAGGACACGGGGAGACATCAGCCAGAGGGAGGTGTCCAGCTAGCTGACAAGAGCTAATTCCCAGGGCTACCAGCAAGAGACACTGTGGTGGTGAGCTTGCCCCGTGACAGGGCTGAATTACGTTATGATAGTCTCCAAACACAGATAACCCAGCCTTTGGTCTTGCAGTGTAGATGTGATGGAATCCTTGGCTAACCACAAATTTCCAAATCATGCTACAGTCCTTATGGTCACTAGGGTTACCAGGTAGTCACAAAAAAAAAAAAAAAAAAGACACACTTGATCGGGGGCGGGGTATGGCAGGGAGGAAGGGGAGGGTGGGAAGCAGAGCAGGCGAGGGGTCAGGGGCAGCAGGGCTGGCCGGGGAAGATTGGGAGGAGGAACCGGCCGGTGAGAAGGAGAGCTGGTTGAGGGGGAGGGCGGGAGATCAAGAGGAGGAGGGAAGAACTGGCTGCCGGAAGCAGGGCTGGCTAGGGAAGATCAGGAGGAGAAGTGAGGGAGAACCGGCCAGCCGGGAAGAGAGCGGGGGGGGGGGGGGAGGTGTCAAAGTAGCCGGCAGGGAGTGGAACTGACTCAGGCACATGCAGATCCTAGGGTGCTGCCTGTCCCATGCACGGTCCCAGTGAAATACAATCAAGTCTGGCTGCAGCTCCACCATGTGCTTGACCAGTGCTCAGGAGCACAGACAGGGCTTCCCTTCCTCCTCAGGTGCAACCAGAGGCTCCCAGCACCAATTGTGCCCTGCCTCCCAGTCACTTCCTCCATTCTGCCAGGCTTCCCTCAGGCACCCAGCTGGAAAACCAGAAAATACCGGATAGTGCACATGTCTGGTATTTTCTGAAATTTTTTACTGGACAGAGGGCCCAAAAACTGGACTGTCCAGTAGAATACCGGACACCTGGCAACCCTAACTGTCACATATGTAGCTATGCAATGTGGTGGTAGCTGAGTTAGTCCCAGGATTTTAGAGATACAAGGTGGGAGAAGTAATATGTTTTATTGGATCAACTTAAAATATATTGCTTTTCTCAGCTGGCCTGCTCCATATGTAGCTATGTAAATTATGATTTCGTGCCTGTGTACTATACTTTTAAATTTGTAGATAACTAATGAAAGCAGCTGCCATTTTCTGTCCAGTTTAGACACTTGGGCTGCGTCTAGACTGGCATGATTTTGCACAAATACTTTTAACAGAAAAGTTTTTCTGTTAAAAGTATTTGCGCAAGAGAGCATCTATACTGGCATGTGCCTTTGTGCAAAAGATTTGCTTTTGTGCAAAAGCATCCGTGCCAGTGTAGACGCTCTCTTGTGCAAGAAAGCTCCAATGGCCATTTTAGCCATCGGGCTTTCTTGTGCAAGAAATTAACGTTGCTGCCTACACTGGCCCTCTTCCACAATAATACTTGCGCAAGAAGGCTTATCCCTGAGCGGGAGCATCAGAGTATTTGTGCAAGAACCACTGATTTTGTACATTACAAAATCATGCCAGTCTAGACGCAGCCCTGAAGTACAGAGGCTTAAGCAATACATAAATAAAAATGTGTGTTGAATGTATTTTTCTGTCTAGGCAACAAAAGCATGAACTTGCATATTCCCACTCCCTGTATTTTAGAGTCAGGAAAGTGATTTTTTTCAGTCAATGTGTTCCAGACAGAAAAGACATCCAGTAACAGAGACTGTGCTTGATTTTTGCCCAAAAGTTGAGAGGAGATGAAGAAGAAGAAGAATGTTTACATGTTTTTTATTGACATTTCTTAGGAACATTCATTTGGTTTCTAATCCTTCCTCTCATTCAACTCCACTTTATTTTGGGAACTATAAATATATAATATGTAACTTTATTTATTTGGTACCTCTGCAATAACATGCACCTTGCCTTTCCTTACAACAGTCTTGTTAGCAATCTAGAAATAGGTCTTAAATCCTGAAACTGTAGCAATTTGGGTGCATGTCAGTAAACCAGAATATATCCCATCTGAGCAGATTAAGGTCCAGATCACTGGAGGAACGTTGGTTTATACCTGCTAACCATCTGGCATAAAACTTCCTCCCCCTCCAATCTGATTTCCATGTCCGAGGGGATGTGAACAGTGTTCCCTGTAAGATGAGTGCTTTGGTGGCTGCCCAGGAGAGTTTCAGGTGCAACCCAGTTGATTGGCAGAGTGCTCACAGCTACCAAGAGCCCACAGCAAGTGTTTCTATTGCCTGTGCCTTGGTGCACGTAAAATTTATTTTGTACATGGATGGAAAAAAATTAGGGGAAACATTGGATATAAGCCCTGCAATCCTGCCTGTGAATGCAGAGTCTTTAACAACAATATCAGAGGTTGTAGACTTGCTACAAGGATCTTAGAAAAACCGAAGGGGAGCAGACAATAGTGAACAAAGATAGGATGGAGCCCCGGTAAAACAAGAGTTTGAGACTGTGTAGATTGTGGTTGCTAGATGAAGGGTCCCTGAGATGGAACCTTGAGCAAAGGATGGGCCCAGGTTCTGCTACAGCCACTGGAAAAGTGGCAGTAGAGCAAAAAACAGTGATGGTTGTCTATTGCAGTGCTGAGATCCTGGAAAAGGAGAACTATAGTGAGGTGCCAAGACCATGAAGAGGGAGCAATCTAGGCTGAAAGAACAGGGAAAGAAACCACATAGAGAGCAACTGAAGGAGGGGGCCTCACAGTAGTGGAGATCTGGTCCTCAGCTGAGCCATAAGGGGGACATTCCGGGGCTATGTCTACACTTGCGACTTCTTGCACGAGAAATATGCAAATGTGACTAAGTGTGGAATATCGCTGAGTATCATTTGCATACCTAATGAGCCACCATTTTTGCAGAAGAGCCTCTTGCGCCAGAAGGAGCTGTCTACATTGCCCCTTCTTGCACAAGAAAAACCCTCTTGAGCAATGCCATTATGCTCATTATTTTCAGGAATAAAAGCATTGTGCAAGAGGGTTTTTTGCACAAGCAGCCTTCTGGGTTGTCATCATCAATGGAGCCAGAGACCTGTGAGGACACCTCGGCAATAAATCCTGACAACTTCCTAAATATCAGTACTTATCCTCTCCTTCTCCCTTTAATGATCAGTTTCCAAGCAAGTGACTAGTACAGTCCCCATGAGCGCAGTGAAATAACTTGGTAACTCCTCGCTGAGTATCATTGTTGCTGCTGACCCGCAAGCGACATTTACATCCTCTAGAATGTTAAGTATTCTCCATCCCATTCTGTGAAATACCTTCCCATCATGTACCCTCAATCTCAGGGCCTCTTGAAGGGGCTTACAAGGATTGATGGGGTCTTCAGGGTGGCCTTCACTTGTGCTCCTTGTTGCAAAGGTTCCTATGCGGCTATGCAGCTGCATAAAGTATCTGAAAAGTAAGCTGCCCCAGCTATACCGTTTCACACCTTAAATCATGCCCTTCCTCCTTTGGCCAATCCTCACCAATTCCAGTCCATCCTTAGTCCACCCCAAAATGCCCCCTAATTCCTGAGCTCAGGTAGAGGTACAGAGGGTCCTTCTGTCACATCTACACTTGTGCTATAATCTCTGGCTGTGTCTACACTGGTGGCTTCTTGCACAAGAACATCTTGTGCAAGGGTTCTTGTGCAAGAAGTCTTGTGCAAGAAAACGTCCACACTGCCATGTGCGAGCTGCGCTTTTGCGCAAGAGCGCCCATGGCAGTGTGGACGCTCTCTTGCGCAAGAAAGCTCTGATGGACATTTTAGCCATAGGGCTTTCTTGTGCAAGAAATCCCTGCCCAGCGTCCACACTGCCCTCTTGCACAAGAGCTCCTGCACAAGAGGACTTACACCTGTTAAAAAAGAGCGTAGCTCTTGCACAAGAAGCTCTCTCTTGCCTCGCCGTACTGTAAATTTCCTTGCGCAAGAGTGGGCGAGCAGTGTGGACGCTCTGCGGATTCTTGCGCAACAGCCATACTTGCGCAAGAAGCTTCAAGTGTAGACATAGCCTCTTTGTGCCCACTGGGGACTCTGATTAATCGGGTCTGAAATATTCAGTCTACTGTGTAACACTTTATAATTTGGGCAGGGTTTGAAGCAGCAGACTCGTAATCTGATTAAATAAACATCTTAATGAGAGTATTTGAATTAGCAAAGGCTGCAGCTGTCTTACCTTCTTGAGAAGCCTAGGCTTTGGAAACCACAAGTGATGATTCACAAGTCTGAACTGACACACAAACTAATCTTTTCATCTGATACTGAACATGGCTCTTATTGTTTCAGCTTTAGTATTGCATCTTCCTAGCTGCTAGCAGAAGCAGAGTGGATGTGACAGCTCTCCCTTTCCACTACATACCTTTATCATTGTTTTCAGAAGAATCAGTCTGTACAGCCTGAAGTGTGACAGGTCCATTTTTAGCACAGGCAGGAGGTTCAGACGCAACCTGAAACACCAAATTTTATATATTTGCTTAGCTGCATGCCTTAGAATACACATTGTCAAGAATTTGCACAATGTAGCAGAAGATATCTGATAAAAAAAAATTCAAGTGTTTAAGTGACCTAGGTTTCTAAGTCCAATTTTAAAATTGACTTAAAAACCTTAGAAATTGAGTAGAACAATGCCTAAATATCTTTAAAAATAGGAGTTTTCATGCCCGAGGCCCAGATCTTAAGGCATATAGGGTGTGTCTAGACTACATGCCTCCATCGACGGAGGCATGTAGATTAGACAGATCGGCAGAGGGAAATGAAGCCGCGATTAAAATAATCGCGGCTTCATTTAAATTTAAATGGCTGCCCTGCTCTACCGATCAGCTGTTTGTCGGCAGATTGGGGCAGTCTGGATGCGCCGCGTCGACAAAGAAGCCTTTCTTGATAGGCACAGGTAACCCTGGTTTCACGAGGCATACCTGTGCCGATCAAGAAAGGCTTCTTTGTCGACGCGGCGCGTCCAGACTGCCCCGATCTGCCAACAAACAGCTGATCGGCAGAGCGGGGCAGCCATTTAAATTTAAATGAAGCCGCGATTATTTTAATCGCGGCTTCATTTCCCTCTGCCGATCTGTCTAATCTACATGCCTCCGTCGACGGAGGCATGTAGTCTAGACACACCCATAGGCACCTAAATGATTAGAATGTATTGTGTTAGTGTTCCCATCAAAAGGAGAGGAGTGAAAATGTGGTGCCAATGACATCAATAGGGGGTTTCATATTGAAATCAATCAGGATAATACTTTATCTCAAGATTTTGGGGCCTGTGCACCAGTATCTAATATATAAAGGAGAATGTTTATAAGTGTGTGCGCTAATAACTTGGACACTATAAGAGCTACTGCAACCAAACTTTGCATGGGATAACCTTTCATCCAGGAGAAGGTTTTAAGGTACTTTTGGACCTGATTGGGCCTGAGGTCAAGCTGTAAAAATCAAAAAGTAACCTGCTGCACTGCGCTGCAGGGGCCGCACTGCGCTGCCGTGGCCGCCCCGCCCACCCTAGGTTCCATGCCTGCCACCTGCGGCCCCCAGTACCATCCAGGACTATCCCCCTCCCACCTGTGAGGTTACATAAGCGACCCCCCGACCTTCCCCCTATGCCGGCACATAGTGCTCCAACCCACCATGTGCACAACAGCTCAGACACCTGCTCTGCCCCCCGCAGCACCTGTAGCCCCAGGTGAGAGCTGGGGCACTCCTCCCATGTGTAACCTCCTCTCCACCTGGGGTCGCACCCTCCCCCTCCTCCGGGGATGACGTGGACCTATATTTTAATACCTATAGAAATCAGTGCAACTTTTCTACCATTCAAAAAAAGATAATGGACTACTGTTTTTTCTCCATTTTGTTCCTCCAGTTTCCCGAGCAACGCCCGGTAACTTCAGCTAGTTTCTTCTTTTGTTTTTTCAACCCATGTGCAGAATAAATTTTGTTATGTGCACCACGGCACGTGCAGATGTGCACCACCAGTATAAACACATTCTGCTGGCTGTGGGCAGCACCTGAATTTCTCCTATATGGTTGCCCAAGTGCTCATCTTACAGGGGACACTGCTGTGCACCCTTTCCTCCTACTCTATATACACAGGAACAAGAAATCTATACTGAAGCCCGTAACATAGGAAGGTTTTATACAATGAGAGTGGGATTTTCAAAAGCACCAATGGCAGTTTGAACAGGACTCTGGGTGCCTTTCTTATTAATGCAACAATAGTCAAGGGATGAGGTTTTTTTGGTTACCTGATAATTCTCTGTTGTGCACACGTTATCTTGGTCTTCAGCTTCTTCTTGAACCGTCAAATTATTTCCCATATTTGCTGCACTATGGAGAAAAACCATTTATTAATGCAGAGTTAATGCATGGCTGTGAAGGAATCTATCAAATTAAGAGAAGGCAACTGAACACAGGTTTTGACAGACACCTTAAAATTTTCCGGAAAGTTTCATCTGCTTTGGAGAAAGTTCTTTATTACATCACGGTCTCTGATACTACAGGCCTCATTGCTTGGATATAGTTTGCCCTATTGACAACTGCTCACCAAAAAGAGGGCATATTCCCAAATATTTCTGGCTTCTTTATGAAGTTTAGTTGCAGCTGACACATTTTGCTTGTTTAGACTATATGAACTGTGTGAAATAAGAGCATAGAGCCTGTGGCTGCTAGCTGCAAAGAAGACATAGGATATGCAAGGAATTGCCCATTATTAAGATGAGAGGCTAAACACTGTGGCTGCGTCTAGACTGGCATGATTTTGCAGAAATACTTGTAACGGAAAAGTTTTTCCATTAAAAGTATTTCCACAAAGGAGCATCTAGATTGGCACGGACGCTTTTGCGCAAAAACATCCATGCCCAGTATAGACACGCTTTTGTGCAAGAAAGCTCCAATGGCCATTTTAGCCATCGGGCTTTCTTGCGCAAAAAATTAAGGTGCCTGTCTACACTAGCCCTCTTGCGTAAGTATTCTTGCACAAGAGGGCTTATCCCTGAGCGGGAGCGTCAAGTATTTCTGCAAGAAGCACTGAATTCTTATATTAGAATGTCAGTGCACTTGCACAAATTCAAGTGGCCAGTGTAGACAGCTGGCAAATTTTTGCACAAAAGCGGCTGCTTTTACGCAAAATCTTGCCAGTCTAGATGCACACCATGAGTATCTAGTACTGAAATATGGGAGGGAGGGAGCGTAGAGATTATCCCAGCTGCTCTCATACGAAGTGCAATTAAAAGGAGGATGAGGAAAGTGCTCGCAGGCATTTTGAAAATCTGGCTCTTGTCAGAGAATGGTCTGTAGCATTTGCCATACTGCACACGAGACGTTCTGCCTCCCAACAGCCTCACACACCTGGCCAATGGCATCTAGTGGGATAAAAGCACCAGACAGTGTCAGGGAGAGAATTCCCCCAGGCACAAGAGCAGGGAAGACCCAATGATAGCTCCAAATGTGGGGGTCATGTCCAGGTGAGATATTTCAGTGAGGTAATAATAGTTTAATTCAGAAACGACAGGATCTAACAGCCTTAGAAGTCAATGAAAAGACACCAAGCGCTACCCTCAGCCATGTTCCTTCTGCCCAAGGCCCTGCCCTTTCTGGGAGTATGGAGTCAGGCTCCCCCAGACCTTGCCTGGGGTCCTGTGGAAGTTATTCCCCTCCCCCCCCCCGCCTGAATCAGACCTTAAAACTGCAAATTCCCAAGTATTTAGGGACTGTGAAGTTCTACTGTCATTGCCGACCTTAGTAGTTCATTCCACTTCATCCCATTCTGTCTTTTGACTGATTGTATCAAAGTGCTGTACATAGGGTTGCCAGATGGTTTAACAAAAAATACCAAACACCACCCATTCACACCCCCCCCCCCCCAAAAAAAAACACCAGGGAAAAATTCTGTTGAGGAAAAAAAGGGGGGGGGGGAGACCAAAGTTGTTAAGCACAAAAAAAGAGGGGGGGCGCTGCACCTTTAAATGGCCCTGCACTTCTCACTCCCCCGCCCCCGCCAGATGCGGCAGGGGAAAATTGCCCCTCCCCCCCGTGCTTCCCGCAGTCCTCACTCCCCTGCCACCACCAGATAAGGGCTTCTCTCCGAGGGAAACAGGAATACTGGACATTGCACATGTCTGGTATTTTCTGGAGGTTTTTTTACCGGACAGGGCACCCAAATACTGAACTGTCCAGGCAAAAACCAGGCACCTGGCAACCCTAGCTGTACACAAAGAAGCAAAGCAATCTTAAGCCCCAATTGGCAGGCAGTTTTGTGTTTTCCTCTTTGAAAATGAGGATCCAGTTTGTTGTTTTAATTAGGCAGTAAGTGCTGAGTTCTTTCTTTCACTCCCAGATGGCTTTGGTCATGTTGCTTAGATGTACCTCAGAGGAGAATTTTTTTCTAGCTGTTTTCATTAGGCAATCATTAAATATTCAAGATGGAGGAAATGCAGGGGTAATTAAACCTTTAGTTATGCAAAACTCATTCAGAACAAGGTCTCTTAGTATTTGAAGCCACCAAGATTGAAAGTTTAAATAACTGGTCACAGTTAGGGACCAAATTGTCATGAAATGGGCTAAAATCTGGAATGGTTTTGCTAAACCTCATCGAATAGGATTTCTCCTCACACCCCCATCTCACCCTGAGCTAGTTCAAAACTGGTTCCTTTTGTATGCAAACTCCCAAATTTGGTGAGGCTATGTCTATACTGAGAAGGTTTGATGACAAAAGTGCTGTCGCCAAAAGTGAAAACAAGTCAAACCAGTTTTTCTGCCTCCCATTGTCAACATTTCATAGCCACATTGCTAGCTCCGAAGACAGATAGAGCAAAGCATCCCACAGAGTAAGTATCCCATAGAGCAGTGTTGTGGGATGGCACAGCTGATCTCTGCACTTTTTGAGATTTCCTCATAGCTCTGTGAGCTCTCTGGGCTGAGGAATGTGAAACCAGCACAGCAGTCTCCCCAGCCCTCCTCCTGCAGCATCAGTCTGCCTGTTGCTGTATTCCTAGCAGGGCAGAACAAAAGCATTTCAATGATTTGGTCTCTGTTCCCCAAACAGAGCATCTGGAGCTTTGAAAAAGGAGGGCTGCATGCCTGCCGAGCAGCAGAAATCACAAAATACTGAGCACAGCCACCAGGGCAGGCATTGTGGGAGACTGGTGAAAGCCAGTTCTCTCAACAAAACAAACAGCAGAGTCCACACTAGCTCTTAAAGAGATAGAGAAAGACAAGTGTCTCACAGGGCTGGAAGTTTTTTGTTGCCAAAACTGGTAACACAAATTTTCCCAACACAATTCGTATTGTCATGTAAACACTCTCACCGTTTTGTCGCCAAAAGGCAGTTTTTGGTGACACAATGTGCCAGTGTAGACAAGCCCTGAGCCTCTCTCTCGCACCCTTATTGCTGCACTTTAAGGGTCTGATACCAGACTGCAGTGAACATTGAAATATTACCAATTGATTTCAGTACATAAACACAGCTGATATATTGACTTCAATAAGAATACTTGTGTGGGTACAGACAGTAGCATTGAGCCCTAACTTCAGACTGTGAAGTTTTACAAGAGGCTTATCGTTTTAGCTAATAATTGAGTTATACATCAGGACTTTTGACTTTTTCTGGAAAATGGCCAATATTTCCCCACAGGGTTGGGTAGTTCTGTTGCCTAGCAACAGTAAGTAGCATGTTATCTGGAGATTTTTTTAAAAAGGGTTCAACTCTTACTGCTTAATCTCAGTAGGAAAATTCAGGATCTAGTTGAATCTGGAGATTTTATTTCTGTTTTCCATGAACAATGTAACTAGGTTTAACTGCTTATACAAGCGGACTATACAACTTACACAATGTAAGCAATGTTTGCAAACTAGGTACTTCACTTTCCACTTATGCATATTTCCATGTATGCAGTTGTAACAGATATATGTGCATTTGAAAGAAAAAGAACACAGCATCTAGGTATTTTGACAAGAGTCTCTAGGGCCTAACTGTAAACTCATTTGTATCAGTTTGATATTCATACAATTCAGATTTCAGTTGCACCTGAATGATAAATTACTGAGATCAGAACCTGGTCTAGTAATTTTATGTTCGTACATAACATTAAATGTATAACTTTGATTGAAAAATATAATTCCAGCAGAAAACAGATTGTATTATTCATGTTTATTGCTATAGTGCCTCAGGGCCAAGCAAAACCAGCCCCTGCTGTGACAGACATTCTTCAGTAGCAGTTCCCAAGCACCTGTCTGTGGACTGGTGTTGATCCGCAAACTGCTGGCTGCTGGGCTGTGGCAGCTGCTGGAGCTGAAACTGGCTGTTTGCAGCAACTCGGTTCCAGCAGCCGTGGTGGCTAATTTTGCAGGGTGGTGGGGCTAGGTCTGAGGTGGTGACAGGAAGAGATGGAGCAGGAGGCGCTTCCCCACTACCACCCAGGTAAGATGGCAGCCTGGCCAGGGCTTCACACTCTGCCCCGCTTCTACCAGTAGGGGCACAAGATGCACTTGGGGAGGGGGGAGGCACAAAGGAGGAGGGGCCGTGTGCGCCACCAACGGCCACTCCCCCTGCCTGCCTCTATAGAGGGGGCAGCCTTGCTCTGAGGAGTGCAGGGGGCAGTGATGCCCTAAGATCATGCTGTAAAAACTCAAATTTTCACAGAGGTGCAGGGTTTTTTTTTTTTTTTCAAATATTCCCTTCACCTAACAGGCTAAAGTGCCTCCAGTAGGTCAGTTAGGTCTATTACTGAAATAGTTAAAGTGTCAGTCTATGCAGTTCAAATCAAAGCTGAATTCATCCAAGTGCAGAATGACTAGAATCAGGGCTCTATTTAGGGACCATTTCCAATGTCCTAAACTCTTTCCCAAGGAAAGCACTTGTTTGGCAGGATCTTTTTTGCACACATCTAATCAACATGGGTAACATCTTTCCAGTATGCTATTCTCGCTCAGATGACAGAAGCAGAACTCATTTTATGGCAGTTTGTCTAATTTTTAAGGCCAGTTAGCAAAAGAGGTGAAGCCCAGCTCCATTAACAAAATGTGAGTGTATAATATATGCACAAGCAATTGGTGCAAACCATGACAATTACTGCCAACTTTGCTGCTTAGAGGTCCAAGCAGCCATTTGTGCATGCAAGTATGTTATTTGCACATGCAATTTCAGTAAATGTATGCACAGATTAGGCATGAAAATGCCCACACTATTTTATATGTACCTATGAGGAAAAATCTCACAATGGCACTTAGGAGCATTATAATTCCCTCCTTTCTTCTAGTCTGACAGGCCAAGCTTGTTAGCTCATCACCATGTAATAGACAGTCGGGGCAGTCTGCTATTACAACAGATTACTTAAAATCACAGTACAATCCCATATAAAGAAATTAAGGTGGAACTCCCCCTTCTCCAAGTCAGCAAGGTGGTGCTTTGATAGGCTGCTGGGTTGAGGATGTGTGCACAGCTACATTCTCTTCTATATTTATTCTCTGAACTTTACTAGCCAAGGCTGTCATGCCAGAACCTTTCAATACCAGCAAATTTATTTAGATCAGTGGTTTGGAAATTGGGTTGCCCAAAGTTAAGCTCCAGAATCCATTTAGACACCCACATAAAAAAGCCACCTGGTTTTCACAGGTACTCAGCAGCTGTAGTTCATATTGATTTAAGTAAATTATTTAAGCTTTGGTGCAAAATTAACAAAATGCCTGAACTTTCATATGCACTTCACTTTAAATTCTATGATCATCTGCATATTTTCTTTTTAAGCAGAATCTGATCTTTTCTGTCACTGTCTGAGAGTCAGTCTCTCTTAGAGCTGCCTGATGGGATCTCCTCATGTCTCTCAGATTTTATACTTTACCAGTGCATCACTTATTTATAAGCCCCCTCCAGTCATGGAACAGGACCACATTGTGCTAGGCATTGTACAAACGCAAAATAAAAAGATGGTCCATGCCCTCAAAGAGCTTGTCTCTTCCAGATACGGGCATGTAGGCAAAGCATGATTCCACATAAGATTTGCTAATAAACCTCTTCCAGACCTAGCCTGTGTTGGGGGCAAATAGTGATTTTTTTTTGGTAGAGTGATACACCCTCATGGGAATCGAGTGGGAAGAGAAAGTCCTTGCCTTGTGGAGGAAGACAAAGGTAATCTTGTCATCAGCCTGGCATTTTTTTTTTTAAGAGGCTACAGGTTTTTATATCAAGTTGCAACTGTAACCTTGCAGGAGAATCAGTCAAACCTGGAAGACAGGAATGTAGTCTAACTGGATTTAAAAGGAAAGCATGCTATGTCCAAGTCAAACACAACCTGTGAATAGTTCCTCTTCGGAACACTTTTTCACCTCTTCTGTTTTGAACTGAGAAAAGAAATTCCGAAAGAAATAGGCTAATTGTTCCAACTTGCTGTGAGGAGTAGCATTTATATATATTTTTGGAACCAAAGCACTTTCCTTAAGGGAGAAGTTCAGTCTTTGTGTGGCTCCCTATCTCCCTATGTAAGGGTGAATATCATCCTCCCTTCCCCCACCATCTAAAAATCATAGGTCTGGTTCTGTGGTTTTGCAGAGTAAAGACTGACCAAGTAATAAATAAAAAGTGATCTCTTGCCCATGCTGTGTGAAACCACTCTGAAACTAACCCTTTAAATGCCATTTATTGACCAACCTAAGATTGTAATACCACAATCAGATAGCGTTCAGTAATAGAGGAACGTACACAAGGAGCTCAGGCATTCAGTTAATTCAGCACTGAAACAGCCATGTGCTTTGCTGGAAGTCCCTTTACAATCAGTCAGGCTTAGTTCTTGTTTCACTATGTTCTGTGCCTAGGGAACAGCGTGTTTTGCTGCTGATTTTCAGTGAGAGCATAAGTAAGTCTGATTGGATCTGCACTGCAGGTGGCTGCTGAGAGAGGAAAATAAAATAAATGCAGAGCAGAGGTGTACAAGGATCTGTCACTGTACAAATATCCAACGAGTGCAAGAAGCTTTTGATCCGACCCATATGTAACCAAAGACGGACTAGGAGGTGGGGTAGGGCCCTCAGAAAATCCCCTTCCTACCTTCACAGAAGTCATCCAGCTCTCATTCACTCTTTGCAGAAGATGGGTGGGACAGGAGTTGTGATCTAACAAGCTGTGGGAGGTGGAACAGGACTCTTGAACTTGGAAAGGAGATTTTATCCACCTTACACAGAAGGGAAGGGACCAGAAGGAACAAGGGAGGAGTGAAATTACTCACACTGAGCAAACAAGAACCACCCCGGAAAAATTCAAACAGCAACAAAGCTGTGGCTACTCATTCAGAAGGTGCAAAATTGAAATCCTTAAATGTTCACATTCAAGCTTTGCAAGATAGTAGTGCATTGCATGATGTGCATTAGTCAAACAGGAAGGGTAAATTAGCTAAGACTGGCATTTATAGACACCCCATGCTCTCCTGGGAAATCTTAAGAGGGAAATTCAACAAGTATCAAGAAAGCGTTAATAGCCCCCATGCAATTTGGCAAGCATCTCTCTTGGAAAGTCTATTTCCTTTTGTCTTTCTGTCAATTTGCACTAAGCATCAGCTGGCAAATGGTGATGCAAAGTAAAAGATGACGTGCACAAGCCACGCTGAACAATAAACAAATCAAGACACAACTGTGCAGCTGCATCCTTCACAAAAATTCATGAGAACAGACAGATCTAGATTGAATTGTGGGATAGAAGTACATCAGGAAAACAGCCCAGTCCAAGACACAGGAGAAATAATTACCCTGAATATTACCTTGTAGAGGCTCTTTCCAAAGAGTCCCACGACCACTGGAGCTGTTTAGGTGGCAGTGCTGCAGTCCCTCAGTGAACAGCTGCCAGCTGTAGCTTGTTGTGGCTTTAACAATCAGCTGTCAGAACACTCAGGAACACTAGGTGCAAATAAAGAGAGGGGTGGAGTGCACTACTCTACCAGCCCTGTCCAACTATTTTCTGTTCCTGGACGTTAGGGCCACTCAAACCTGTTCAGTTGCATCCATTTGCTTCACTTTTTTTTCTCTGCTGACTTCTTACACTGTGCTGTCCCAGCAGCAATACATTCTGTTTCTTCCCAGGGTTAACAACTATTTGCTGAACACTATTTAAAAGAGCACAATTTCCCTCACATTGCCAAAACAGACCAAGGGAAAATCATTGATGATTTTCCTGTTCAGTGTAGATGAGATGGATCTTATATTTCCTTCTGAAAAGGGCAATACTATATATCCATTTTTATTTTCAGAGCATTGCGAAAATTAAATATTTAACCTTCATTTTACTATTTTATATATAGACCTTGAGACAGGGATTGTCTTTTTACTCTGTGTTTTACAGGACTCAGCCCAATGGGGTGCTGGAGAATTATTGGGGCTCTGAGGTGCTCCCACAGTCTACTGTATATTTGAGAGAGTCTCTGTGTGTGTCTGTCTGTTCAAGGACTCCTCCTAAAGAGTAAGAGCTAGGAATACCAAATACAGCTTCCAAATGCAGGCAAGAGCTTGGTTGTGCCAGGAAAATGGGATGTGCCTGGGATGGGACTGTTTCTCATAAAACCATAAAGGAAAGAGTCACAAGGCACTGGAAAGGGGCGGGCTGGGGGCATGCCCCCCCATCTGGGACTGCCCCAGTTATGAGCCTCCCATCCTCTGGCACCGTTTAGGAAAGGCAAGGAAGCTGCTCCCCCCTAATTTATATGGGGGCATTGCTGGCTGTTCCTCTTTATCAGGGAGCAAAGGGAAAGTGTACAGTTTGCTGCATTCTGACAAGGGAACTCAGGGGCAGAGGAACCTGGTCATGACCCCGCCAGGGAGGGGCATGTACCCGTCTGCCAGCTGTGCCCACTGGAGCTGCAGCGGTCATGAAGAGGTGCTTTTCACCTGGCCCCAAGTTGCTGCAGAGAGAGAGAGAGGGCTGGGATAGTCCTTTCTCCCCAGGGCAGCTTGCATACCCTCCACCCCTCGCCCCCAGTCCCACCTCAGAGCAATGATTTAAATGAAGCAGGTGCATTTTAATTTTATTTTCCAAAAAACAAAAATTAATTGAATTAAGGACCTGAGCAACATCAGGTAAATCTTCTAGTACAAAACAACAAGGAGTCCCATGGCACCTTAAAACTAATGTTTATTTGGGAATAAGTTTCGTTGGTACTAAAACCCACTTAGAATCATAGGGTTGAAAGAGACCTCAGGTGGTCATCGAGTCCAACCCTCTGCCCAAAGCAGGACCAACCCCAACTAAATTATCCCAGCCAGGACTTTGTCAAGCCAAGACTTAAAAACCTCTAGGGATGGAGATTCCACCACCTCCCTAGTTAACCCATCCCAGTGCTTCACCCCCCTCTTAGTGAAATAGTTTTTCCTAATATCCAACCTAAATCTTCCCTACTGCAACTTGAGATCATTGCCCCTCATTCTGCCATCTATTACCTCTGAGAACAGTCCCTCTCTATCCTCTTTGGGACCCTCCTTCGGGTATTGACGGCTGCTATCAAATCCCCCCTGACTGTTCACTGCTGTAGACTGAATAAGCCCAAATCCCTCAAACTCTCATAAATCATGTGCTACAGCCCCTTAATCATTTTGTTGCCCTCTGCTGGACTTTCTCCAGTGCGTCCACATCATTTCTGTAATGGAGGGAAGAGGCAAAATTGGATGCAATACTCCAGATGTGGCCTTACCAGTGCCGAATAAAGGGGAATAATCACTTCTCTAGATTTGCTGGAAATGCTCCTCGTAATGCACCCTAATATGCCATTAGCCTTCCTGGCTACAAGGGCACACTGTAGACTCATATCCAGCTTCTCATCCACTGTAACCCCCAGGTTTTTTTTTTTTTTTTTTTTGCTGAACTGCTGCTTAGCCAGTCGGGCTCCAGCCTGTAACAATGCTTGGGATTCTTCCTTCCTAAGTGCAGGACTTTGCACTTGTCCTTGTTGAACCTCCTCAGATTTCTTTTGGCCTAATCCTCCAATTTTTCTAGGTCACTCTGGACCCTATCCCTACCCACCAAAGTATCTACCTCTCCCTCTAGCTCAGTGTCACCCACAAACTTGTTGAGGAGGTAATCCATCCCCTCATCCAGGTCATTAATAAAGATGTTGAAAAAAATTGGTCCTAGAAGCAACCCTTGGGGCACTCTGCTTGATACCGACTGCCAACCAGACATCGAGCTGTTGATCATTACCCGTTGTACCTGACAATCTGGGCAGCTTTCTATCTACTTTACAGCCCATTTATCCATCCATACTTCTTTAACTTGCTGGCAAGAATATTGCAGGAGACTGTCACAGGGTGGGACTCGCCCCCATAGCACCTCCTGCTGGTAGCACTGGGAATTAGCTCTTATCTCCCTGCCAGAAGCCTCCTTCTGACAGGTGTCTCCCTGTGTCCTCACTCCACATTCCAGTTCTGGACCCGCATTGCTTCTGGATCACAGCATCCTCTTCAGGACACTGTCCTCTAGCAGTGCCCACTACAGTTGTCAGTCATCCCCCTTTTGGGAGGTTTACCAGCAGTCCTGTGTCTCTGCACTCTGGGGTCCTCCCCTCCCAGGGAACCCCCTATTCCCATCTTGTCTCAGTACCCACAGCCAATCGTCATTAGCCCCTGCCACAGGGGCAAACTGCAGTCTGAAATGGCCACTCATCATTGGCAAGGGGGGTGCAGACCAGCTGCCTCTTTCTAGCCTTGCTGTCTCCCTGAAGCCCTAGTACACTCAGGCCTTGCCTCAGGCCCTGCAGCCTGCAAGTGAGGCCAAGCCAGAGCTCCCCAGCCCGGCCTGCCTTTTCTCAGCACTACATTGTCCAGGAAGCCTCCCGCTTTTCTTGAAGTTGGGTCCTTCCTGCTCCCCAGCTAGAACAAGAGTGTCTCTGTCCTTATCTCCCTCCTGGAGCCCTTATTTATCCAGCCCCCATCTGGGCCCTCATTGGCAGCATCTGCTTCAGCTGTGGGCTTTGCTCCCTCAGCCCTCTCCCAGGGCTGGGTTTTACCTTTAAAGGGCCAATGCAGGATAGACACCCCATCACAGAGACTATATCAAAAGCTTTGCTTAAGTCAAGGCATATCACCTGCACTGCCTTCCCCATAGCCCCAGAGCCAGTTACCTTGTCATAGAAGCCAATAAGGTTGGTCAGTCATGACTTAGAATCATAGAATCCTAGGGCTAGAAGAGATCTCAGGAGGTCATTGAATCCAGCCCCCTGCTCAAAGTAGGACCAACCTCAACTAAATCATCCCAGCCAGGGCTTTGTCACGCTGCGACTCAAAAACCCGTAGGGATGGAGATTCCACCACCTCCCTAGGTAACCCATTCCAGTACTTTACCACCCTCCTAGGGAAATAGTTTTCCCTAATAGCCAACCTAGACGTCCCCCACTGTAAATTGACACCATTGCTCCTTGTTCTGCCATCTGTCACTACTGAGAACAGCCTTTTTCCATCCTCTTTGGAAGGCTGCTATCAAATCCCCTCTCACTCTTCTCTTCTGCAGACTAAATAAGCCCAAATCCCTCAGCCTCTCCTTGTAGGTCATGTGCTCCAGCCCCCTCATCATTTTGGTTGCCCTCTGGTGGACTCTCTCCAATACATCCACATCCTTTCTATAGTGGGAGATCCAAAACTGGATGTAATACTCCAGATGTGGCCTCACCAGTGCCAAATAAAGACTTGCCCTTGGTAAATCCATATTGACTATTCCTGATCACTTTCCTCTCTTCCATTCCTTCAAAATGGATTCCTTGAGGATCCCCTCCATGATTTTTCTGGGGACTGAGGTGAGGCTATCTAGTCTGTAGTTCCCTGGATTGTCCTTCTTCCCTTTTTAAAAGATGGGCACTACATTTGCCTTTTTCTAATTGTTTGGAACTTTCCCCGATCACCATGGCTGTGTCTACATTGGCATCCCTTTCCGGAAAAGGGATGCTAATGAGACACTTCGGAATTGCAAATCCGCGGGGATTTAAATATCCCCCACGGCATTTGCATTTACATGGCTGCCTTTTTTTTCCGGCTCGGGGTTTTTGCCGGAGAAAAGCGCCAGTCTAGACACGATTCTCCGTAAAATAAGCCCTTTTCCAGAGGATCCCTTATTCCCTTGAAAGTAGGAATAAGGGATCTTCCGGAGAAGGGCTTATTTTCAGGAGAATTGTGTCTACACTGGTGCTTTTCTCCGGCAAAAACCCCGAGCCGGAAAAAAGCGGCAGCCATGTAAATGCAAATGCCGCGGGGGATATTTAAATCCCCCACGGATTTGCAATTCCGAAGTGTCTCATTAGCATCCCTTTTCCGGAAAGGGATGCCAATGTAGACACAGCCCACGAGTTTTCAAAGATAATGGCCAATGGCTCTGCAACCATATCAGCCAACTCCCTCGACACCTTCGGATGCATTAGATCTGGCTCCATGGATATGTATGTTCAACTTTTCTAAATAGTTCTTAATCCTGTTCTTTCTCCACTGAGGGCTGCCCACCTCCTCCCATACTCTGTGGTCTAGTGCAGTAGTCTGGGAGCTTACCTTGTCTGGGAAGACAGAGGCAAGAAAAGCATTGAGTACTTCAGCTTTTCTCACATTATCTATCACTAGGTTACCTCCCTCATCCAATAAGGGTCCCACATCTTCCCTGACCACCTTCTTATTGATGACCTGCCTTTCCCCATCTGTAAAACAGGAGAGTAAAAAGATTCACACAAGGACACAAAGCAAAACAGTTTCAGAGCTGGGCTTAGAATGCACGTGTTTCAATTTCTGGGGCCCACATGCAGAGCTTTAGACCATGCTGCTTAACTAAAGCAAAAGTGTACCAACCCGAGTGTCACACGTCTTCAAACCATAGTGGTATCTCGTACAACGTGAAAATTATTACTGGAGAACCTGTGGGAGGATTCCCAGAGGCTCTCACTCACGCTTCCTCTGCAGCCCTGTCAGGGTGGCACAGATGCCATATCAATTTCAAGTGTTCAACTATGTTAATCAGCTAGCTTCTAGCACTGCAATGTCTGTGCCATACCTGATCTCAGAACTCAGTTAACTTACAAAGCCAATGCATGCCATACATTTCTTTCCACATCCCAGCTTGCTCATTTCCCTTTGGTTGGTACCTTTTATTATTCTTGATACAGGAACAGACCAATGGTTTAACTGTTGTAGTATCCTGTCCCTAACACTGTCAATCCAGAGGGTTCATCCTATATAACTATTGATACAGATCCATGGGAGTGGATAGGGACACATCTGGATCTCTGCTAGTGATCAACCCATTCTCTAAGCATGAGGATTATTTTACCCTAGCTCATGTCACTTCAGGGGGTGTTTTTGTTTAATAAAAATGATTTTTTAGCCTTTTTATAACTTTGCTATTGGCCCAAATAACAATGTACATTCTGGGCTTATAACTCCACAGAGAGCAACATTTGATTATGGTGACCACAACCAACTATCAAAAGAAAGGTTCTCACTGAATAGCAATTTGCAGTCGTGAATGGTAAACCAAATAAAGAACTACAGTATAACCCAACTGCCAAATTCTAGTTGCTTCTATTAGAACAGAGGTGGGCAAGAAGATTGATGAAGTTTGCCAGGGTTAGCTGCAAGTGGGCCACCGGTGCTTTATTTGACTGCACCTCCAGAGGTACGGCCAGAGCTGTAACAAGGGTGGGGCAAGTGGAGCACTGGCCCTGGGCACATCAAGGGCACAAAGATGCAATCAGTAAAAATAATAAGCTGCAAAAGTAAATAACATGACACATGCTAACTTAAGGAGAGGGGGCGCATAATTAATAGTTTGCCCTGGGTGCAAAAATACCCAGTTGTGGCACTAGGTACGGCCACTTGAAGCTCCTGTTGGCTGTGGATCGCCATTCCCGGCCAATGGGAGCTACAGGAAGAAGTGTGCTGCTTTGTGCTACTTCCCATAGCTCCCATTGGTCAGGAACAGCAACCATAGTGAACAGGAGCTTCAATTACCTGCACCTATGGTGGCGCATGTCAATAAAGTTCCAGAGACCCTCTAGGGGCTAACCCTGGTGATCCACATCTGGCCTGCAGGCGAGTTATTTTCTACTGCTGTATTAGAAGCTAAGTCTGATTCACTTGGTCTCCATTGGTTTAGATGGAATGGACATTAGTCTTAGGACCTGGCTACTTATGAAACCTAGTGGGGAAGCTAAAACGAGTAGGGATGAACTGATTTTTTTTCCAGTTTGCATGTGCTGTATAGCTCTTTGTATTTATCATATGTTATCAAAAAGCTAGTAGGTATAACTTAACATTTATTAAGTGGGGTACAAAGTATATTTTCTGTTCTGGGGGAAATTCCACAAGTTGCAGTTGTTTGTTCTGAGAAAGATTGAAGACAAACATTTTGAAATTTTCCATAAAATATCTGGGGAAAAAAACTGAAATGTTTTCTTCCAATAAAATTAAAATGCTTCATTCTACTTGGACATGTGTCATTTTTAATATAAAAATGTGAAACCGAAAGTCATTTTTAAATGAAAAACAAAACTCCTGTTCTAAAAATGCAGAAACTGAATGTTTTGACTTTAAAACACTTTTTGAATTTTTTCTAAAATTGGGAGACACACACATCAAAATTGACATTTCCACAAAGTGTTTTGCTTTTGACAAATTGGCAGTTTGATGGAAAAACATTGTCAGAAAATTTCTGAGCAACTCTACCTTTTATTCTCTGATTTCAGACCTAGGACCTTATCTTGTAATCACTTTCCTAGTGCAAGAGCTAGATTTAAAAACTATCGAAACTCAGGCAAATTTCCGTTAAGAGATTGTCTGAGTGAGCACTGAGGTAAAGCAGAGCAAGGACCCTGGATTTCCACCCCACAGTCCTTTTTACTGCATTCACTTTTTCTGTCCAAAACCATAATGTTGACTGTCATCTGTATCATCACGTATAACACACACTGAGACACAACCAATCCCTGTTTCTAAGTGGCAGGTCATTCTTTGTATCCAGCTTCTAGCTCATGGTATTTACATTGGAGACTGTTTGCTTTCTTTTATTTACCAAAGGATTTTCTTCTCACAATTACTTGCCCTGGCATTTTTCCTTCACTGTGTCACTCAATTTGGTTTGAGCTGGGTGGAACTCATTTAACATTTTGATCTAAAGGCTTGTTCATTTTCTGCCATTGTAAGGCAACCTTAAATAAAAGGGAGCAGAGTGCTGCAGTGGAAGTGTGCTGAGCCCATAACCCAAGGAATGATGGATCAAAACCATCCTCAACTATGCTTGGGCCTGGCTCTTTTATCTTCTTGACCTTTGATGATAGGACAAGAAGCAAAGGGCTTGAATTGCAGCAAGGAAGGTTTAGGTTGGATGTTAGGAAAAACTCCCTAACTGTCAGGGTGGTTAGACACTGGAATAAATTGCCAAGGGAGATTGTGGAACTCTCCATCACTTGAGATATTTAAGAGGAGGTTAGACAGACATCAATCAGGGATGATCTAGATCTGTGGTGTCCAACATGCTAGCCACTAGCCAGGTGGCTATTTGGCTGGTTGTGTGTGGCTAGTTCGCTATAGCAGTAGCTACTATAGTGGCTACTGCTTCAGAACTGGTTGGACACCATGGATCTACTTGGTACTTGGTCCAGCCATAAGGGCAGGGGACTGGACATGATGAGCTCTCGAGGGCCCTTCCAGTTCTAGTGTTTTATGATTCTATGATTAGAGTCCTTATCAAACTAATCCCAATTCCTCCCTCCATGGAAGTGAAAGGCTGAGTTTGGATCTCTTAGATTCCTCACATGTTCAGAAACAGTCTGATTCTACAAGGTGCTGTGGTCCCCGAGTGCCTGTGGAGCTCAATAGGAATCTGAAGTCAAAGCCTCTGCAACCTTTGTAACTCATTTTCTTGTCCATGATTTGGTAAGAAGTATTTGTAACATCAAAAACAAACCATTGTAGTTCTATATGCATTGAAGTCAATGAAGTTACACCAGGGATGAATCTGATCTATAACAGAGCAGAACTTAGTCTTATTCCTGTTAAAGGGATTTTATTTTTCAGACACCTCTTAATGTACAGTTACCCACTGTCAGAGTATAACTTCTTCTGAGAAATATTTCAGAACCGCTTTTATTGTCCTTGTTTACATCCAGTTCAAAGATACTCTGAATATTCATACACTGGAGATAGGAGTGTATGAATATTCACTGGCCCATCTAGGCTAGTATCCTGGCTTTGACAGTAGCCCCTGCACAACGCTTCTAACTATGCAGTTAATTACCTTCACTAGAGGCTCTGGGGGATGCCAGGATGAATTTCTCCTCAAGGAACAATAGCTTCAGTTCTCTCCCAGCAATTTAAAAGGCTGCTTTTTCTATCAGGAATTTTTAAGGAGACTGTCACTATCAAAATCTTGTGCAGGAAGTGCTTCCCAGAGCAACTCGAACTTCCGTGTTAGACAGCTTCATTAGCCTTCCTGTTAAATTATAAAGGGGCGCTGGCCCATTAATCAACTGGCTAGTCATTTTTATTTATTCATGTCTAATACTGATGCCAGCACAAATCAAATGTTTACAACTGAGGAGAGATTTAAAACGTCAGCCCATGTGTGCACCTATTTTGTTCTCTGCTTTATCTGTGATCCCTGTAATGGGGCTGACCCAATGATTTGATATTCGATAGGGATTATTAGCAGGTTGCTCTATTTAAAGCTGATTGAAAGGAACAGGAATAAGTGGGTGACAATACCTGCATACCAGCACTAGAGGGAGCTAAGTTAGGAATCCAGAGGAGGATGGTGGAAAAAAAAAGGCGGAGCTGTGATACAGTTTGATTCTACTGACAATTGCTTATTTTAACCAAAATGCAACAATCCAATTGGCAGAGGGCTGGGTGGGGGTCAGAGCTTCTCACATCCTCCCCATATGAGTAGGGCTCATATTGAATTAACCCTTTTGTTTTCTAGACAGCATAAGAGAGGATGTGGTGGTATCTAACACTTTCCATGTCCTCTAAGCAAAGTCATTGACCATGAAATGAGAGAAGAATCAACATTTGTTGATCCCTTGATAGATCTTTAAGTTCACTATGGCATGACTCACAGTTTAGCTATGAAGTCTGAGTCAACTCCCTACTGATGGTTGCTTAATTCACATCTACAAATGAGCATTACAAAATAAAAGGATTTCCACAATAAAAAATTCTAAGTTCACTGAGGTCAAGTGCATTATCCCCCAAGATGCCTGAACAGGGCAATCTGTGGACCTTTCTGACATCTTTACGTGCATCTTGAGAAAATCAGTTAAAGAACTCCTCAAAAGTCACTTCACAGGGATGAAACTGATATAGTGACAAATAAGCTGGAAAGAAAATAATTCTGATTCACATTAGTTGAGGTTACAAAATGTGTACTCTTTCCCACGGGAATGAAACCCAGACCATTTGGAATGTTTCCCCAAGAAGATAGGAAAGAACAGCCTCAGTCTCTCTATAATTAATATCTCTGTGGCAAGAGCACTCAAGGGCTACGTCTACACTGGCCCCTTTTCCGGAAGGGGCATGTAAATTTCACTAATCGTCGTAGGGAAATCCGCGGGGGATATAAATATCCCCCGCGGCATTTAAATAAAAATGTCCGCCGCTTTTTTCCGGCTTTTAAAAAAGCCGGAAAAGAGCGTCTAGACTGGCCCCGATCCTCCGGAAAAAGTGCCCTTTTCCGGAGGCTCTTATTCTTACTTCAAAGTAAGAATAAGAGCCTCCAGAAAAGGGCACTTTTTCCGGAGGATCGGGGCCATTCTAGACGCTCTTTTCCGGCTTTTTTAAAAGCCGGAAAAAAGCGGCGGACATTTTTATTTAAATGCCGCGGGGGATATTTAAATCCCCCGCGGATTTCCCTACGACGATTAGTGAAATTTACATGCCCCTTCCGGAAAAGGGGCCAGTGTAGACGTAGCCAAGATGAACAGGGATCCCCACATCCCATGTCAATGCCCTAGCCACAGGGATAAGGAGCCAGTCTCTGGATCAACGAATATTTAATATTATACAGAGTGTCTCTCTAAATCAGTGATTAGAGCACAGACCTGGGAGATGTGAGAGCCAGGTTTAAATTGAATGGCCTAGTAACTGGGCTATTGACTATTCTGGGAACAGGTCACTCTCTTGGACCAGAAATTCTCTCCTGAACTTGAGAAACCTTTCCCCTTAACAGGGAAGCCAACAGACTTGCCGGACCTCTGCACAAGCTGGGGAGAGGGGCAGCTCCATGCTCCTGGAAGGGACAGGTCCTTGGGTGGAAGGGGTGGGACTGTAACAGCCAGCCTTCAGTGCTGCCTAGTGTGTGCCACACTGCACCCCCTCTCTCGTTCCAGCAGCCCTCAGAGTTGCTCCAGACGTGATTAAAGGGCCTGAGGTTCTGGCTGCTACTGCAGTAGTAGTGCTGACATCTGGGAACCCCAAGTCTTTTTGACTCACCGGGCCATAGGGCAGTTGCCTCTTTTGCTGGGCCTGCCCCTAAAAGATTAATCCAACGTAAGTTTCCAAGAAAAGTTCTGGTCTTGACAAATCTGAATTTTTCAATTTAAAAAAAAAATCAAAAACATTTCTGAGCAGCTTTAGTTATTCTTAGGTGATTCCAGTGTCACTATCTATAAATATCTGAAGAGAGTGAGGCTAAAGGAAAGCCAGGGGTGAATAAGGAGATGATGTTTCTAGTAATAAGAGGTTCTAACTAGTGGAACTCACTGAGCAATGTCCCCAAGGATTTCTATATAGTTTTTCTACACCACATTTAATTTCATGGTATTTGAATGTCTCTGTGGGACTTTTCCCTACTAAAGACAATAGGATTTGACCCAATAGGATTAAGAAAGCTGGAAATTTTTATGCTGAGTGTCAGGAAAAAAACACTTTCCCTGTGAGGGCTGTTGCCTGGTCTTGCAATAGAAATGGTAAGAGGCTCCATTCTTGCTAACATTTACATTTAGACTTGATAAAGTCCTACAAATTATATTGTAAGAAATAATGGCCTGTCTTTTTTCCCCCAGTTGTTGCATTGTTTCTAGGAGAGTAAGACAGGAAACTCCCCGGGCCAGACTGTTTTTGTCAGTTGAACATAAGCCATGTACTTAATACTCAACCCACCCTGGGATAGTTTTCTAAACACTCAGCTGAAGTGCAGTGGATGAAGTTGCTATAGCTTTTATGATTAGTGATTCCTGATGCTAACTGGAGGAATTCGGCTTTCAGCAACCAATTGATTTTTTTAATAGACATGATGATAATTGCTAATGATGCATTTTATGTAGACGTTTCCATTTAAATAGGCAGTGAAAAGCAGAGAGTAATTGCTTCAGCACAGGAAACGCTAGGAAAGCAAAGTCATCAGTAATTATTGCCATGCTGACAATATTGCTTGAGAGCCAAACTCTATTTAGATCTCAAATAACTTCACTGAGCTCAAGAAAGTTCTTCCAGGTTTGCTCTGGGGTAAAAGCAGAATTTGGCCTTGATATTTCAGTCATACAGTGGCTGAAAATAAAAAGCATTTGCTAATGTTCTTTAGCAGACAGTTTGAAATGTGATGTGACAATTTCATATACAGTAATAATTTATAGTGCCTCCACCAAATAATTTTTGGTTCACATTGTGGATGTAAAAAAGGGAAATAGATTGTCTCTCCCTTCTTCCCCAGAAGGGTTTATTCTATGTTTAAAAGAGCATTATAAAATTGCAGCAGTGGATGTTTAGGTTAGACATAAGAAAAAAATTCTGATCTGTCAGGTGGTTAAGCACTGGAATAAATTACTGAGGACAGTTATGGAATCTCCATAATTGGAAATATTTAAGAGCAGGTTAGAAAACATCTATGAAGAATGATCTAGATGGTGCTTGGTCCTGCCATGAGGGCAAGGGACTGGACTTGATGACCTCTCAAGGCCTCTTCCAGTTTTAATATTCTACGATTCTATGAAAATATAAACTAGTTATTTCTTCATGTGGGAGCTTCCAGAACAGATAAAAGGTTACTGTGTCAGAATGGAAACAGCGAGTTATTGTATGTACAGTTGCTTAGTGGGTGGAACTGGCATTTGTAACCACAATCATTCTCCTGTATGAGCATTTTATGTTCCCACCAAATATGCACTAATGATAACAGCACTATGTTAAATATTTCACTTCATTAACACAGCTTCTGCAAAGCCCAAATAATTATTTTCACCAGCTGTCAGTGCTTTTGAAGCTTCATGATTACAGCATGCTCTTTGTTATCTTCTATCATTCCCCTGAGTATGACACATGAAAGACCTAATTTCCCCGAAATGGCTTACTCGTGTTGAGGTGCAGTATATCAATTCTTACTTTTCTGTTGGCAGACAATTCCTACCGAACAATTCTGCAGCAATATAAACATGAGAGTGGGTAATTATAAAGAGCATGATTGTGTTGGTGTGCATGGATCACGTGGATAGGCACTAAAGGAACACTGAGGGAAAAAACCTACATGTGACGTTTAGGGAGTGCAAGTACAGGATGGGATAGGCAAGACTGTAGAAATACAATGTCATTGGAGCAACATTACTTTCCCAAATCCTCAGCTTGGTTCTTCTCCCTACAAGCACATCACTCATAAAAGAGTTTTGTGTAGGAAGGCCCCACATGGCTGCCAACCTTCAAGTCCTGACGTCTAACCTGGACTTTGCTACCAACTCCTTGCATGGCTTTTGGTAAGTCAGTTTATTTTCTCCTCTGTAAAATTAGCTCCATTTTACACAAAGGGATAATACTTACTAAAGGGCTAGTGAGGGATGGTTCATGATTACAGAAGGCTTCGAAAATCTCTAGGGAATCAGCATGCATAAGTGATCTCAGAATACTGTGCAGAATATAGTGAAATTATATTATAGTTTATTAATGAGTCTGTCTTCCATTAGAGTAGAGAACTAAGTCATTGCAGGGCGAGGGCTGCAGGAAACTTATTTTCCCTTCAGATATTTGGTGTATATACAAAGACAGCATACACAAAACAGGCTAATGTGGCTGTAGTGCACTGGCCAGATGAAAGCTTAATTACTGATAATTTGACTATTTTTTCAGTTAATGGATACAAAGTAGTTTATAAATACTAAGGTAATTTTACTTTTATGGTTAGGATCTGGGATTTTCATTTGTCTATTTCTTACACTCCTTTGAAGTTGATGGAACTATGCTAATTATTCCAGCTGAGGATTTGGCCCCACATTTAGACAGCATCATAAACAGTAAGTTGGGAGGAAGAAGGGAGGAGATACAGCTGGGATGAGAGAGTTTTCTGCTAAAGTTTTCCCAGTTCCAGGAACTGTTCCTTTCACACCCATTGGGCTGTGACACCGTACTGTTAGAAATCCAATATACATGTAGCTGACTGAGCTTATTCTACCCTACTGTGATTTTAAATGTCTCATAGATATGTTTGTGTATTGTTTTTTTCCTTCTGAAGTTTTATAATAAAAAAATCAATGAAGTGTATGTGGGAGGCGGGGGGAGGAGGGTGACAATTTGCCAGTCAAAAAAGTGGCATAAAAAGGAACCATAAGGCTCTCATATACTAATCCAAGATTATATTGCAATTAATGAGCAGAAGGGCATTCCTGCTGGCTATAGCTCACTATAAATTCACCAGTATTTGACGTTTCATTTTGGTAGGGGATACAATTGATTTTTAATGTACATTTGATGAATGAGTTTAGTATTTAAGGCTGTGAGGTAATAGTATTGGTTACTGCAATGTGTAGTTGTGACAGTATTGGCACAGACTTCAAACATACAGCTCTGATACTTGAAACTTAGCTCTAACTTGTCAATGCAGCAATTTTCTGTGTCTTAGGAATGTGAAGCTGCACTAAACCATGTGCTGATAATTTTGCAATGTGGGCCAATTTCCAGTAGGGGCAGAAATGAAAAAATCTACCATGCTGATTTTCACAAGCAGAAACAAAAACTCCTGGCCTGCATATTTAGCTTTTAAATGATATTCAAATTAAATGATTGTGTACTGAGGTGAAAAGTCAAGTGTTCAGTTGTTGTGCTTTGAAGCTGAATCTCACTCAAAATGACCCTTTCTGACTGAAAAAAAAGACTTGCTTTTAGACAGCTAAATATTTATCAATTTGTTGATAAAGACTCATATCTCATTTAAATAGATCTCCAGAAAATGGGTGTTCAAATATGGTATTCAGCCCCCAAGACAAGATATCTGTAGTAGGGTTGCCAGGTGTCCGGTACTGAAACTGACAGCCCGGTATTTGTGCCTTCTGTCCAGTAAAAAAATTTAGAAAATACCAGTCATCTAAAATGTCTATTATTTTCTGTTTTTCCCAAGGCCTGGTTTGGGCACTCGATGGAAGGCAACTTGGGACATGTGGTGCAGCTCACGCTGGCTGGGGCAGAGGGAGGGGGGAGCAGCCCGGGAATTAAAGGAGTTGTGGCTGCATTTTGCTTATTTCCGCTTTGGGTTTTTTTTTTTTTTTTTTTGCTTAACTTTTCCTGTGGCTTTTGGTTTTTTGGCGGGGGGAGGTGTTCAGTATTTTGTGAAACCATCTGACAACTCTAATTGTTAGAGTAAGGACGGTCTTGTACAACAGGGCCTCTGGAAATCTGGATTCAGTTTTTTGCTCTTTTGAAGAATTCCTGTGTCACTGATCAAGCTGCTTCATCTCTCGAGGCATCAATTTCCCATTTGGAACCAGAGTACTAATGCTTTTCTACCCCACAAGGGTAAGATGAACATAAATCCACAAATACTTAGAGGCGCTCCTATTACTGGCACACAGCACCCAGACACAGTCCAGTGATATGAAGTGCACTCAGCTCCCTGCTCAAGGACTTTAAATGTCATTGATGTCACTAACAGGTGCTTGCAAGCTCTTGGAGAGGTGTGTGTGAGGAGGAAATAACTGTGTTCCTTCTGTTCTTCAAATATGCAATGTGTAAATTCTGTTGGCTCTTCATGTTCATACAAAAACAATGAGAAGTCCTCTGGAACATTAAAGACTAAAATGTTTATTAGGGCAGAAGCTTTTGCAGGCTGCAGCTCACTCCGTCAGATGAAGACTGCATTGTGAAACTGCAAAACTAGAGCTCATGAGAAACTTGACACCATCAGAATAGGTCTGAAGAGAGACTGGGAATGGCTAGCTTATTACAATAAATAATTTTACCCTTTACGCATTTTTACCTTCTCAACTGTTAGAAGTGGGCCACATCCACCCTGATGGAATTAGCCTCATTAGCACAGATGTAACACTCCCATCTCTGTATGAATGTATGAATCCCTGCCAACTGAAGCTTTCATTTCATGCATCTGATGAAGTGAGCTATAGCCCATGAAAACTTATGCCCTAATACACTTTTGGTCTCTAAGGTGCCACAGGACTCCTCGTTGTTTTTGATGAAACAGACTAACATGGCTATCTCCTCTGAAACTCATATTCATACAGCTATTTCAGCCCTTCCCCCTCTCCATTTAACCTGCAAACGTAGAGGGTTTTCTTCAGCCAAGAACAGTATGATGGTGTGTGGCATCTTTTTTTCTAAGTCATGACAGCACCCAATCCCTTCCTTGACGTTCTGCTTCAAGCAAGTCCTTAGGTTTTAGGAGAAGTCCTCAGACCAATTGCTGGAAGCCCATCCCTCATAAGCTCCCTGCATTTCCCCTAGTTTAAATAATGTGCAATTCCTATGAGTACATCTACAAAGCAGTATTATTTTGGAATAATGTGTTATTCCAAAATAACATATTGTGTGACTATACAGCAAGCCCATTATTTTGCAATAAATTCAAAATAACGGGTTTCTTGCTCCAACTTCTGTAAACCTCATTGTATGAGGAGTAAGGGAAATCTGAGGAAGAGTGCGCTATTTTGAAATAAGGGCTGTGCAGACGTGCCCAAATTTGAAATAAACTGTTTTGACTTAAGCTATGCATTTAACGGAGCTCAAGTTGTGTAGCTTATTTTGAGTTTAACCCTGCTGTGTAGACGTACCCTATCTGCCCTTTTCACCCACCTCTTCCAGCATAGAAATAGTTGTTAGAATTCAAATGCTGATTGAATCTCAGTGTAGACCAGTGGAGACTTGAAACTGGATTTGAAACCCTATCCACTGGGTCTTTTCTAATGCAGCATGGACAGTTGTATTTCCTGAAAACTAAGAATCTCCTAGCTTTCCCCTTTCTGTCACTTTGCCTGGATTGCCTGAACCGTAGCTTCTCTGTACTTACCGGGTTGCAGTGCCAGCAATGGTCAGTTGAGGTTTATTTTGGATTGAAGCAATTTTTTTTTCCATTTTACACACTATCCTTTTGGCAACCTGTCTGCAGGAGCCAGAACTTTTCATGCATGATACAGAAGCCTGAGTGAGATAGCATTAGCTTGGATTCCATACATTTGGGCCTGTTTCTTGTGGTGATTGTGTTGAAACAAGCACTGCTGAAGGTAAGAATGCTTCACAGCTCAAGAAGCTCCTTAGGTCCCACCTATGACCCTTTAATATTATATCTGAGATCCTTAAATATAAATAAGCACAGGAAGAGCTTCCAATCCCATTTCCTTGTAGGCTAGATAGCAGTAAGGGTGGTAACCTCTCACCTAAAATCCTTTTATTTATTCACTCTACAGACAGCAAAACTGCCCTTCCCCTCCCACAAAACTAACTAGATACACCCATGAGTCATAGCTGAAGTAAAGAGACATTTTGGTGATACCTGACCCAGGGGCTGATGATATGCTTCAGAGATTCAAGGCCAGGTCTCCAAAGGTATTTAGGAGCCTATCTGCCTCTCTAGGCCCTTATGTCTACTATTTGGGCACCACTAACATTTTCAAAATCAGCACTCAGGTGCCTTCTAGCTCTGTAGGCCCCCAAATCCCTTAGGTGACTGAATTTCTGCTTGTAGGTATGCACATAGCCACCTAATCCCTGACACCACCCTCAGCTAACAACATTTCAGAGCTTTAGGTCAAATCAAAATGTGGGAGGCTTTAGAGTGGAACTCTCAGCTGAGAAGGAGGAATGCTGCCTTGCCAGCTGAGCGGGATCAGGTATGCTTGCTCCAGGAATACCTAGAACTTGACACTTGTCAGACACCACCACAGGAGGGCTGGGTGCAGGCCATAGCACCTGTACAGAAGACAGCCAAGGGCATGGAGAAACATATAGTAAATTGAGCAGGAAACATGGTGTATCTATGCAGCAGCTGGGCTAGTGCCTGTCAGATGAGGTACACAGATGTGTACTCGCTCTGCTTGAGCTAGTGCACTCAGAATAGAAGGGTGGCCATGTCAACATGGGAGGAGGTGGCTCAGGTAGTCATCTCAGTGCAAATCTTCCCAACCTGCAGGGTACATACTCAGGTGGCTAGTGTAAGCCACTGTGTCCACAATGCTTTTGGGAATGGGCATTTCAACTGCTGACCTCGATTCGGTGTCTAATTCCAGGAGGAGTTGCCGCTGAGGAGGCTCAGTGGAGGGGAGGGGTACCTATCTCTGGCCTGTCAGCTGGGCATTCCAGGTCAGCAGCAGTTTAAGCATCTAAACCCCTTGCCTCAGATTTTCACTCCTGGCTAATTTAGGTAGCTTCTGAGGATCCCTTTCCTCAGGTATCTGAAGAGCCCTTTCCTCAGGCACCTAACTCCCCACAAGCATTCCAGGGGGATCCTGCGAACTGAGGATGAGGATTCCACTAGGAGACAGGCAACATTAATCAGAACAACAACAAAGGACCTTTGAGGATCTGGGCCTCAGACATTTTTTCCTTTCCATGTACTCCAATAATGTGCTGCCTGTCTTGTAACAGGAGCCTCCCCCTGACCCAGAAGACATGGAGGCTGTCGAGTGAGTTTCCCCACTTCAGTAAACCCATTTGGATTACAATGGCACCTACACACATTGTCCAGTGTGCAAGGCACTGTACATGCACAAGAGACAATCTGTCGGCCAAGAACAATATAAATAGAGAAGGGTGAGAGGAAAGAGCACTGATATCTGCTAGTGAGGAAATGAAGGTGAGATTTTTAAAGACATGTCGGCACCTAAAGATGCAGACAAATTCCTGGTGGGATTTTCAAAAGTACCTAGATAGCCATAGGAACCTAATGGGGGAAAAAAATCAATCCTGAGGTTTCTAAATACCTTTTAAAAATGTAGCTGAGAAATTAAGAGCAAAATTCTTTCCTGTCGCAGAGCTTTGCTTGTGGTAGTACAGCTCCCAGGCCCAACATTGACAGGCCCCTCCCCCCAGTGCTGCATATATCCCCAGAGTGCAACTTGGGGGACAGAGCAAAAGCAATCCAGCTGACTGACTGCTGAGCTACAGCCCAGAAGAGGTGCTGTAGAGAAAAGTAGGTCCCAAACCAACTAGGTAATCAACACCTTGAATAGTACATGGAAGCAAATGCGGACTAGGTAAAGAACCAAGAAAATGGTAAAGAGCAGAGCCTGCATATGAATATTAGTTCTGTTGAAAGTGTCCCTTGTTAGAACTATAGTTACATGCAAACATGCTAAGAGAGGAGATCTCAAGGCCTTTAAAAAGTAAAGGCTAGGATAAAATGTGGTAGATGCGGTGCATGGCTCACCATTGCTGGAATGGGACGAAGATTTGGTTGAGGAGAGCAACAAAGCCTGGAATTTTACCCCGAGCTCAGGAAAAACCAACAAGTTTCACTGAAATTCAGAATATTGGATTTCATGTGTAACAACCATCAGGTGTGCTATGCCCATAGCACAAGCTGGAGACAGTACTGGGCAATCAGAGAGACATTCATAGAGGGTGAGGACTTAGTTTCAGCAAGAAGAGGACGCGAGTGTCTCTGTGACTCTGGCTGTGCCTTTTACATGTTTGTTTTGGTTATGGGAAGGGTACAGGAAAGGACTAGTGGTATACTAGAGCATGTCTACACTAGGACGTTATTTTGAAATACAGGCAGTCCCTGGGTTACATCAATCCGACTTACATCGGATCCCTAGTTACAAATGGGGAGGGGTGGCGCAGCTAGTGCGGGGTGCCTTCCCCACTGTTGCCGCCTCCAGCGGCACGGGGAGTGCTTCCCCCCAGCAGACCAGGGAGAAGCGGAGCAGCTTTTCTCGCCACGGAGGACTCGGGTCTGCTGGGGAGAACAAGACACCAGCCAAAAGGGGGCACCCCAGAGCAGAAAAATTAATTTCCTAGGGAACAGCAGGAGCAGCAGGCAGTGAGACCCATTGTGTTACAGTCCCCACCTTGGGAGCAACAGCTCTTTCCCTCTTCAGCACTAGAGCTGCAAGTATCTTGTTAGCGTCACATGAAATTAACAAGTTCCTTCCAGCCTGGCAGAGGTGAAGCTGAAAAACTACCCAGTGGTGTGGGTGGGCAAGAATGGGGAGGAGCAGGACAGAAGGGAAGAGGGGATAAGCCCCAACCCCACACCCTGGCTGGAGCGGAGCAGGGTAAGCCTCGAGGGGATGGGTCTGGTTGCAAAGTGGGTGAGTGGACAATGAGGACCCACCTGTGGCTAAACTCCTGTTCCCAACACAGATTTTTTCTTTAAAATTAATCCTGTGAATAAATTCACACACACACTTCCCAGGAAGGGATTTCCATTTTCTGCTCAGCAGAATACAATAACAGCTTTGATTGTATCAATATTTCACTGTGCTCTCCAATGACTATTGATTATACTTAATACCCATTTCACTGAACCATCTGTAGCAAATTCTATTTGGAACAGTAATATGCATTGAATACACTTTTTTTAATTATAAAAAACAAAGATTCTGACTATTAAATGAATAACTGGGATCTTTCAGGTACCCCAAAAGGAAGATTTGGATATAGCATGAAACACTGAAACTTACGATCAATTTTTAATTAAAATATCAACCAAAAAAACCTTCATATCAAAACAGTATGTGTTTTTCTTAGAATAAGGAAGTTGTATGAGAATCAGGGTCTTTTCCACCTAACTCCAGCTCCTAGTCCCCCCCTAAAATATGTACCAGTTCCGACTTACATACAAATTCAACTTAAGAACAAACCTACAGTCCCTATCTTGTACGTAACCCGGGGACTGCCTGTAACTTATCTTGAAATAATAACTCCTGAAATAACTATTTTGAAATAGCATGTCCACACTCCAGGGAAGTCTTGAAAGTAGCCTGAGAGAGCCTCCCTTAATGTGGATGTGCTACCTCGACTGAGGGTTCATCTACACTGCACCAGTGTTCCCTCTAAGCTGTGGGGCAGCACAGCTTCACAAATGATTAATCAGCCCTGCCCAGTCAGTCAGCTCGGTGCAGGGAGCCCTGGGCCTCTGAATCACCTGTGAAGCTGTGCTGCCTGGAAGCTTAGAGGGCAAATTGCATAGTTTATTTTGAGGTACTTTCGAAATAAAGCACTGTTCCAAAATGCCCCTTAACCCTAATAGAACAAGGTCTACAGGGATGTCAGAATAGTAAGTCCGTTATATTTCAGAATAACAGGCATGCTCAAAAGATGTGGAATAGCTATTTTGGGATACTTCTGGTATCCAGAAATAGCTCCGCAGTGTAGATGTAGATTCAGAGCCCCAGGAAGCACTGGGACATAATTACTTTGAATGACTCTGGGGAGTAGTTATTTCTGAACAGCAGCAGTGGAGCATTCACACTACCACTATTTCAAAATAAGCATTATTACTTGTGGAAAGCAGGAGTCATTATTTTGAAATAAAAAGCCCCTTATTTTGAAATAATGGGCTTCATAGTGTGGACACACTGTTTGTTATTTTGAAATAAGGGGAGTTATTTCAAAATAACTCCCTAGGGTAGATCAGGGCCTATAACAGGGGTAAGAAACCTTTCTTGGGCTGGGGACTGCTGACCCACAGAAAAATCAGTCAGGGGCCACACACATGTGAGAAGCAAAACAAAAAACAAACAAACAAAAAAACCCAACCAACCAACTCCTCACTGATGTGGCCCCCAACTGAGGAGAAAGACACTCCCCATATTCTCCTGGCACACCAGAATCTTGCAGGGCCCAGCCTAGTAGATTTTCTGTGCTCCAGCCCCATGAAGGGTGTGTGGGAGGGGTGCGGGGAAAGGAGGTGGGGGAAGGACTGGATTAAACTTCTCACCCCAAAGATTCACATCTTGGGTAAAATGTCATCCCTGCAGCATTCACTAGGGTCAGGATTTTACCTCTTGTTTATGTTCTCAGTGATATAGTCATGCATTCTTACTCCAACAAACTTCAGTGGAATTAGGATTAGGATCCCAAAGATACAAAAACTTCTGCCTCTGTTTTAACATTAATGAGTATTCCCATGGCAGTCAATGGGACTACTCCCATGCATAAATGTGTATTGGGTTGATGCCAATGTTGGAAGTGAGACATTGGAATTCTAACCTACCTTTGCTACTCACTTCCTGTGTGGCCTTGTAAAAATCATCTAATTTTCCACCTGAGACAGGAAGTAAATCACACCTAACTATTATAACATGGTGTGGTTTAATCCTATTAGCACTATTCACATCTTCCCTTCTATTGGTTGATACTCCCAGAATCCCGTTATAAACTCCTTGATAGCAGGAAATACATTCATACATACATACAAATAGGAAAGAAGAAATACATTATCTACTGCTGGGGAGATTCTAGCTTCTAGAAAAGCACACAGCCACCAAACTCCCAAGAACACCTACCTCATTAAGGTATTAGGTGGCTCATTTATGCTAGACCAGCCTTCTTTCACTAAATACTCTGTATCCAACAATGCCTCCATTTAGGGCCAGCAATTATGTGAGTTAATTTTCTCCCTGCCAACCATTTCACAAGATTAATACACCCTACCACACCTGTGTGTGTCATTTTTTTATATTGACAGAACGTCTAGGATTACATTGCTACCTGGTGCTCCCCAATGTGTCACATCCACCTGCCTTTTGTTAGATTGTAAACACTCTGCAGCAAAGATGCCCTGTGTTTTGGCATTTGTGTGCACAGTGACTAGCACAATGAGTCCTGGCCATTAAGGCACTAGTTCGCTCTGAATAACAGCATTTTAAAAAGAGATCTGAGAAATATATTTATTATTAAACGTCAAAAATACATAAATTAGCCATTGTTGGTCCTGTAGACAAAGGTGAGCTAACCCTACAGATTTTATTTAGAAGGCCTAGAATCAAAACTTATATCTGGGTCTTCCACAATATATAGTAGGGTTTTAAGTATGCCCCAAATGAATAAGACCCTGACAAAAAAAAAAGTGAGTTAAACAAGACTTTCAAGCCTTACTTCTTAAGCTTAAGAATGGTGACTGAAGCACCCCAAATGGAAATGTTATTTCTTAGTATGATGGCAAGAGAAGGAAGATGGGGAGGCAAAGGAGATTTTGGCAAGCTGCCATATTGTTCTGTAGCTTCAGGGGGTAGTCGAGTTTGTCTGTACAGGATAAACTAAAAAAACAGCAAATGGTCTGGTAGCACTTTATAGACTAACTAACATGTTTTGTTGGTCTATAAAGTGCTACCAGACCATTTGTTATTTTTTTAGTTTATATTGTTCTGTGTCATAGAACATAGATGGTAGAATCTCCATCCTAAGAGGTTTTTAAGGTGAGGCTTGACAGAGCCCTGGCTGGGATGATTTCGTTGGTCTTGGTTTGAGCAGGTGATTGGACTTGATGATCTCCCGAGATCTCTTCCAACCCTAATCTTCTATGATTCTATACATCGTGTGAATCACAGCAGCATTCAGAATTGTTGTCACCATGCAATCAGTCGGTAGATGGCAGTGCTGAACCATTAATCTTATTAAAAAAATAGTTCTATGGCACCTTAGAGACCAACACAAATATATGTATAGTATCATGAGCTTTCATGGGCAAAACCCACTTCTTCAGATGAAATGATCTTGAGGTGGGTTTTGCCCCAGGACTACTTGTTGTTTTTAAAGTTAGGGTATGTCTACACTACCCCGCTAGTTCAAACTAGCGGGGTAATGTAGGCATACCGCACTTGCTAATGAAGCCCGGGATTTGAATTTCCCGGGCTTCATTAGCATAAGCGGGGAGCCGCCATTTTTAAATCCCCGCTGCTTCGAACCCCGTGTAGCGCGGCTACACAGGGCTCGAACTAGGTAGTTCGGACTAGGGTGCCTATTCCGAACTACCGGTACACCTCGTTTCACGAGGAGTAACGGTAGTTCGGAATAGGCACCCTAGTCCGAACTACCTAGTTCGAGCCCCGTGTAGCCGCGCTACACGGGGTTCGAAGCAGCAGGGATTTAAAAATGGCGGCTCCCCACTTATGCTAATGAAGCCCGGGAAATTCAAATCCCGGGCTTCATTAGCAAGTGCGGTATGCCTACATTACCCTCCTAGTTCGAACTAGGAGGGTAGTGTAGACATACCCTTACAGACTAACACAGCTACCCCTCTGAAACATTAATCTTATCCGTAATGTACTGATAGCCTGGTAAGAAATTCTGAACCAAAAAATAGTGTTGTAGATGCATACACCTGAACTAAAACCCTGGATTTGAGCACCCTGTTACTTGGTGTGAGGGGGTGTCGCCCCCCCCTGCACTGATGAGTGCTCGGGTGCGGCTCTCTAGGAAGAGAGCTCGCCGTCATGGCACTTTTGCTGCGCATGCTTTGTTGTGGCGGGGCCGAATAGGGCAGTCACTAGGACCCGGAGAAAGAACCGGGCAGGGGCTGTAACACAGCCGTGCGTCGGCGGCCGGATGCACGAGAAGCAAGAGGCCCTGGCGCGTGGGGGGGGGGGGGAGGAGGAGGATGCAAGTGGGGGGAGAGAGACCCCGGGGAAGGGAGAAACCCCGGGAAGGGAGCCGGGCTTGCTTTTGTCTCTCCCACAGACATCCCACGAGCCATAGGGACCCAGAGAGACACCAAGCCCGGATGCTACATTAACCCCAGGATCAGCGGGAGCACCACTATCTCGTGGACTGAGCAGCTTTCCTGGGGATCAGAGGGTGCAGTTCTCTCCCTCACCGAAGGGGAAATCCTATATTCCAGTGTGGACACTGAACCCCGACTCCACGTGGGGAGTTGGGTCCAGGTGGGAGGTACCCCAGGCTGGACTGTTGAGCCTGAATGAACTGTATGTTAAAAAGGTGGAGGAGGTGGCTTAAAAGAGGGTTCAGAGGGTGCGAACCTGCCCAGGACCGACACAGGGGACACGGACCCTCACACTTGGGAAGGCAGGTGTCTAAACTCAGATTCAAATTTCAGTGCTGCCCCATATCTGTATAATGGGCTGTACCTAAACCCAGGGGTGGATAAGAGTGCCGCGGGGCCCCGGGCACCAAAATTTTGCAGGGCCCCTCCTTCGACACAGCACATGTGCCATGGCGCCACGGCGCATGCGCGGGTCCTCAGGAAGCGTGGGGCCCGGGGCAGCCACCCCACTCGCCCTGCCCTAAATCCGCCGCTGCCTAAACCACTGATCCAGAACACTTCTGAACTTTGGGGTTGAGAATTCAACACTTCCCTCCCTCTGACACGTGACTGAATTTGGGAGCTCAGGTTCCTCTCTACTTCTTTGGAAAGTCAGATATATCCTCTAGATCTAGAATATGCACAACAGGCAACATGGTCCATGGAATAGGGCACTGGAATGGGAAACTATCAGGAACCCTGGATTCTTTTCACAACTCTGCAGACTCATGGTGGGGTCTTGGGTAATACTCAGCATCTAAGTTTCACCATCGATGAACAGATACAATCTTCATTCAAGGAAGGTGCTCTCTTTTCACTCCAAACTAAGTTAATGGTTGTGTGCACATGCACTCCACTCTCTGTCCTGAGTCTCAAGCACACAAGCTCAGGATAGAGTGCTGCTAGAAAAGAATACTAAATAAAGACAATGTTGAAACCTTTTGTGTTGGACAGAATATTTTACTTTATTTAAAAATGAAGTCTGGCCAAGAAGCCTCTAGTTGGGGCCCAGTCCTCATCTGACTGCAGTGTCATAACACTCCTGCATTACACATATAATCTTGGTGGTTTCTACTCCTATGTGTGGTTGGCCCCATGCCCCACAATAGAGTTGATAAACAAACAAACATTTCAAGAAAGGTGGGGACACCCTTTACATCACTGCAAGGGCAGTTCTGCCAGAAATACCATTTTTGTGACAACATTTCCTCATAGCTCTTGCATTGGTTTGTACGTACAATAAGTGCACTAGTAAGTCAAGGGAGGCCTTCCATTTAGCAGCCCTTTTATTAACCGTCACTTATTGAGGTTTCAGCAAACGGAACTGGGAACATATCTGTCTCATTAGCTACAAACTAAATAAGGCAGATGGCTTGAAGGAGAAAGCTCTCTCTTAGCTTTAACTAGGTATCATAGATA